>NC_056680.1:162008741-162614991 GCF_018350215.1 Panthera leo | reverse complement strand
GTGAGAACTGACAGGGTCTATCTAGCTCCCTCCTGGTGGTGGCGTCCGTTCCGCCTGTCACATAGGAAGGCAGCCGGAAGAGGTCGGTGTTCGTGCAAATACTTAACGTTAGCTGGGATCCCCGTGTGGGGATTTCTCTTTAGACAAGCGTTCTTGGGATGCTGCTTCATTCAAATGACTTCTTCCCCGAGACTCTTAAGCCTGCGTACACGTGCTTGGGTTTGCTCGCACTTTACCACCGTACGCGTCCCGCGGCTGGCAGCCACGGAAGGATGCAGTTGGCCTCCGTGGCTCGCCGTCGCCCTCGGTGGGGGTGACGCAGCGTTCTCGCCTCTGTTTCAGAACATCAGCAGCGTCGTGGCTGCGTTTTCCGACCTTCTCCACGTCCGAGTTCCTAACAGCTATGAGGTCAGTAATGGTCCAGATGTTCCATCCGTGGGTTTGGTCAGTAGCCACAGAGTAAACCCAGGCTTGGAGTGTCGACAGCATATATTTCTTCGTGGGCCTCCGCCAGGATCTGCAAACCCTCCCAGATCAGCCAGCTCTTACCGGCTGAAGCCGCCCAGCGTGCCGTTCCGTCCAGCGAGCGATGGTGAGCTGCTCTGCGTCCCGTTGACCTCGAATTCGCCCTTGAGTCCCGGGTTAAGCTGGTTCTCGTTAAAATCCCACTTTAGTTTTTAACAACTACCAGGTGGCATGTTGGTGTGTGCTCCTGGGTAAATTAACCGTCCGCGGGCGTTCTGTCGTCTGTGGCGTGCTGGCCTCAGCGCTCTGGGATGGACGTCCTGTCACGTCGTCCCCCAGGAGGTGCTGGCACGCCAGCTCCCCGAGCGCCCGCCGCACCGACCGCCGCTTCCCCTGTCGCACACGCGACTGGCGTCGGCAGCCTGTCCCCTCTTCCTTCCGCCCCCCGTGAGGCCCCCTCCCGTGGCCATGCTGGCACCTGCCGGCTCCTCAGACCTGCCCAGCTTCCCTGCGCTGTCCTCTTTGCCCCCGGTCCCTCGGAATCTTGTCCGTCCCCGCCCCGCCCCCACAACCTGGCAGCTTCCGCGCGGGCCTCCTCTGGGAACCCCGAGGGTGGTCTGTGTGGGGTCTTTGAACTCCCGGCCTCCACCTGCTTCTCTCACACTCCCGTCCCCTGTTCTCCCTTTCTGCCTTCACACCCTGCATGAAGCTGTGCTCGAGCGTGCCCGGCCTGCATTCCCACATCTTTATCTGGGCCCTGGGACTCTGCTCACCCCTCTGCGACTTCCCACATCAAACTTAGCCGCCTACCTGTGCCTCTTCATCCTTCATAGAACATTTTTCATCGTCTTAACCCTCAGGCAAAAGTAGTACCCACCTCCCCTACCCCCACCTCCCCTACCCCCACCTCACGCGTAGGGTGGATATTAACCCAGCATGGTGCATTGCTTTTCTCTCGTGCTCGCACGTTTGAGCGGTTCCCCAGCTGCTTGAGAGTACGTGTGCTCCTGTAATACGTGCCGTGTAACCGCGCGAAAAGGATGATAGAAGGGAAGTTAAGTGAGCCGCGTTGTGGGTTGGTACAGTGCAGTTTTACACCTTGTACCACATTGTGTTATTGGTCACCTGCGATCGCCAATGAAAGACTCCTGCATTTAGGTCTTTCTGGATATAAGGATTCCGGTATCGCAGAAGGCGCGGCCCTCAGACCACAGTGGTGCTGTCACTGTAAAGTGGTTATTCTTGGAGGCGGCGTGAGGAAATCTTTCAGAGATCTGGCCTTCGTGAACAAGGTACTTCAGCACTCCTTCTGACCCCACCACTCGCCTCCACCGAAAGGGTCCCACGTGCTGCTTTTTCGCTCCTGTGTCCGCACGAGTCCGCCCGTGGGGGGCTCCATGGGACCCACATTCTGGGAAGTAGCCTCAGCGTGTGCCGTACATGCTCTAGGTTAAAACCAAATAGCTACCGTGGACTCTTCGGTTGGATACTATGAGAACAACGTATTTCTAAAAAGAGTGAATATGGATCATCCAGTTTATTTTCGTAAATTTATTTTCTCTTTGGCTAAATTTTTAGATGCCAGGTATTGGCGTGTGGTTCCTTTTTTTTCTACTTTTAGGACAGAGAGCTGTTTTCACTTTTAACGTAGCATAAAAACCAACAACGCACAGACCTTGTTTTTACGAAATTTTGATTTGTTGAGATCCTTACACATTTCTCTTTGCTTTTCAGGATTCCCGAGAAAGCTCCCACAGAGTCGAGAAGGACATTGTCTTCTGTAGTAATAACTGCTTCGTTCTTTATGCCTCATCCACACAAGCAAAAAACTCAGAAAGCAAGGTAAAATTAGGCTGGTGTCTGTTAGTGAACAAGGTATAGCGAGTGACTTCCGTGCTTTTGGGTTACGTTAGTGAATAGAACAGGTTCATAGCTCTCTGCGTGCAGGAAATCGAGGGAGATGTACTGTGGGTGGAGGCAGGGAGGCCTGTGCTGTTTCAGAGAAATCCCGCTTCCACGATGAGGGGAGTAGGCTTGAATTCTATCTTGAAAGTTCACAGTTGACTAAAACACTCATAGTAATACAGCCTTTAGTTTTACTTATTTAATTAAAAATATCTTAATTGAATTACAACAATAATTACAACTCGTATTGATCTTACCCTGACGGGAAAGCCTGTTCATAAACACAATTTAAGTCTCCTCGTGTATTTTGGGGAGAAAGCATTGTGTTCACGTCGTGGTGGAAATGGTCTCCTTTACTTGCCTCTGTGTGACTGAAGTGTATCTGAGTGTATGGCTGATGCGGGGAACCGTCCTCAACCATTCATGCTGAAGGAAGCCTTCCCGTGAGGTGGTGCTGACAGCCCTTCCTGCAGATCACTGTTCTGTCTTTGCTGGAAGAAGGTTCTGGAGACTCTTATTTTTATAACAGGCAGTAGTCTCCAGTATAATGAAATCAAGCTATATGTCAAATAGGTTTAGACTTGAAATTGAAATACGTCAACCTCTATAAGAAGAGGAGTTGGTTTTTTACCAGATAATTTTTTAATTTGGTGCGCTGTTCCTGCCTGCTTCTGGAGTTACGGGAGGTGCGTGTCTTCAGATACCTGGCGGGGGGGGGGGGGGGGGTGTGAGAAGAGGGGAGCCCCGTGGGTCGGGGGTGAGACCGTGTCCCCGGGGAAAAAGTCCTGGGGCGTCTCTCTGAGCTCACCTCTTTAGGCAGCGGGGTCGGAACCAGGCAGCCGTGGAGAAGAGTGATGTGTGATGTGAGGGCAGGGACTGCTGCCCCTTCGTTCACATCTGTGCCGATTAGTTCAACCTAAGGTTAGCAGTCAGGAAGTTCAGAGAGTGCGGAGAAGCTCAGAGAAGGTCACGTTCCCAAGTTCTTGTTTGGTTTAACAAAAGACACTGCTCCATTGTACGAATTAGCCCCTCTTCAGCGTGGAATTTTCTGGGTCTCTCCTGGGTAGACAGGAGTGTCCGGGAAGGTGTAGGAGCAGAATGTTCTCCAGAGATAACGGCTTTGTCCAGCAGGCCAGGGGAGGGACCCCCAGCACTGTCCTGCCCTCATCAACGCCCTCGGGGTTGGGCGGCCGCTTCTGCTGTGCGCGAACCCCTCGCTCAGGGAGCCTTTCCCTGCCCCCCGGGCCCAGGCCCCGTGAAAGGCTTCTTGCTCTAGAGCTGCTCTTGTTTCCTGCGCAGGAATCCGCCCCTCCGTTGCCACAGTCGCCTGTAAGAGAGACGCCTTCCAAAGCGTTTCACCAGTACAGTAACAACATCTCCACCTTGGACGTGCACTGCCTCCCGCAGCTCCAGGAAGAAGCTTCTCCCCCCGCGTCACCCCCCATCACTTTCCCTCCGGCGTTTGAAGCAGCCAAAGTAGAGGCCAAGCCAGACGAGCTTAAGGTGACAGTCAAGTTAAAGCCTCGGCTGAGAACTGTCCACGGGGGGTTTGAAGATTGTAGGCCGATTAATAAGAAGTGGAGAGGGATGAAATGGAAGAAGTGGAGCATCCACATCGTAATCCCCAAGGGGACATTCAAACCCCCTTGTGAGGATGAAATCGACGAGTTTCTGAAGAAGCTGGGCACGTCCCTTAAGCCTGACCCTGTGCCCAAAGACTATCGGAAGTGTTGCTTTTGCCACGAAGAGGGTGATGGACTGACCGACGGACCGGCGAGACTGCTCAACCTTGACTTGGACGTGTGGGTCCACCTGAACTGTGCGCTGTGGTCCACGGAGGTCTATGAGACCCAGGCCGGGGCCTTGATAAACGTGGAGCTGGCGCTGAGGAGGGGCCTGCAGATGAAGTGCGTCTTCTGCCATAAAATGGGCGCCACCAGCGGATGCCACAGATTTCGGTGCGCCAACATTTACCACTTCACTTGCGCCATTAAAGCACAATGCATGTTTTTTAAGGATAAAACGATGCTGTGTCCCGTGCACAAACCAAAGGGAATTCACGAGCAGGAGCTGAGTTACTTCGCGGTCTTCAGACGGGTCTACGTTCAACGCGACGAGGTGCGACAGATCGCTAGCATCGTGCAGCGCGGAGAGCGGGACCACACGTTCCGCGTCGGAAGCCTCATCTTCCACACGATCGGCCAGCTGCTCCCACAGCAGATGCAGGCGTTCCATTCCCCCAAGGCGCTCTTCCCCGTGGGCTACGAGGCCAGCCGCTTGTACTGGAGCACCCGCTACGCCAACAGGCGCTGCCGCTACCTGTGCTCCATCGAGGAGAAGGAGGGGCGCCCGGTGTTCGTCATCCGAATCGTGGAGCAAGGCCACGAAGACCTGGTCCTGAGCGACTCCTCCCCTAAAGGTAACGTCGCGCTCGTGTGCCCCGCAGAGACGGGTCGCGCCCGGGTTCCCGTGTGCCGTCTCGTGCTTGCCTCAGACCTTCCCAGCACAGGTGTGGGGTTTTCACGGACACGTGCAAATCTTCGCTTCTTTGAGGTATTGCACCTGCTGTCCTCGCCGCGCCACTTTCCCGGCGCTTGCCGGACCTACTCAAAATCAGAGTATGTGTTTGAACACACAGTCAGTTGATAAACCGGTGATTTGTACGTGGAGATTGCCTGTTGTTTGCACTGGGCCTTCCGGGTCAGAGGGCGGGAGCCATATTCAAAGCGTCTTCTGTACGTTGCCGTGTATGAGTAGCGTCAGACGTTAAACATATTAGCAGCGAGTAATTAGACGCTTAATTTTGACCATAGCGTGAAACCTAAGCGGTCATTTTATTGATGCAGAAAGTACTGGGAATTGCTTTTTTTTTTCCCAGCGATTTTTATAAAAATGTATGAAAATGCCCTGAAGATAATTCTAGTGGAAATACCAATTTCCTATTCTAATTTAAATCTGAGAAAAAAGAAATGTATTTCTACACACTGCTAATTGGACTAATCATTTAAAAATTTAAAGTCATGTGCCTAGTATGAAGATGAATGAACTTCTTGCATGAATCTGTTACATTAAACTTTCTTTCCACTTCCACTGTTTAAGTTCCTAAATGTGACGCATTCTTCCCCCCAAAATTTCCTAAAGTCTTTGACATAAACTGCCCCCTGACCAGCGGATAATACCAGGTTCGTCGGGTCACTGCCTCCAAGGCCTTAGGTGGAAACTGGGACATCTTGGAGGCTCAGTCTTCATTTTGCTCCGGTTTTCGACTTTATCCGGTTTTCCTCTCTGTTGAGCGGAGAGCAAGTTTGTTGTAAACTGTTTTGTTTTTGTTTGTTTTGGCCACATGTAGGTGTTTGGGATAAAATTTTGGAGCCCGTGGCGTGTGTGAGAAAACAGTCTGAAATGCTCCAGCTCTTTCCAGCATATTTAAAGGGAGAGGACCTGTTTGGCCTAACGGTGTCCGCGGTGGTGCGGATCGCGGAGTCCGTGAGTATCTCGGGCGAGAGGGGGCGTCACATCACCTTTCTGGTTGTGCGTGGTGTTCCTTGGGGGGGACCGTTTTAACACGAGCCGTCACAGTCCTGATACTTTGAGGTCGTGCTCTGCCTGTGCATTCACTCCCGCCTCTATTCGTGTCTCTTGAGGCACCCACGACGCATCGGAAAACCTCAGTGAATGTTCGTGGTCACTCCGCGAGGTGGCTCACAAGTTTCAGGGTCTCTTCAAGGGCACGGGCAAGGCAGGGGCAAGGACGGAGCGTTGTTTTGTATTCAGGCAGTGCTGGGTGGGGGAGGGGACCCTCGTCCCCTCTGCTTCCTCGCGTTTCCCTGCGCTTAACAATGTTGGTGTGTCCAGTCCCCGACAGCGGGGTGCTGGTGGCCACGTTCCTGCCCCATGCCAGGGCCAGTCACCAGAGGGCAGTCGGATTGCAGGAGCACCAGGCCGTCTCTGACATGTCTTTGCAATCTTTTAGGATTATAAGCCTGTTTGCCAGTGAGTCTACCCAATGCTTTTGGGAAACTGCATGATTATAAGGCAGTATTTTGAATAAGAAAAAATCATCGATGTTCGTGGGTTTTATTTTGGTTGCAGTTTTGGTTTTTTGGAGAAGCAGAGGACACCCCAAAAGCCGCTGAGTTATATGCCCACTTTCTTCAGTAGAAGCAAGGGCTCTAAACGATACATGGGTTTCAGGTCTGTAGAGAAGTATGTTCACAAGTAATAAATTCTAGAAAAGACTTTTACCATAAAATTGTTTTACAAGTAAATTTCTTAGGGTACCACCTACACTCTCAGGGAATTGAGTGTGATAACTCGTGGAAGAAATCAAGAAAGTAGACCTTACAAAATGTTGTTTAACTGTATTTACTTTTAAAACTCCAAACGAAGATCTAAAAGTTGAAAGAACGAAGTTGTGAAGTAGTCCGCTCCCCACGCGTGGGCCGGAATAGTCAGATCCAAAAACCGGGCACGTGTGTTGGCTGGCGTGTGGTTGTTCCGTGGGTTAATACTTGTCTTCAGGGAGCGTTCGCCAGGGTTTACTAAGGTCTGAAATGTGTGTGTTAACAACGAAACGCATCCAAGTGCAGGCTGCTGTGTTAACACCAGCTAGAGGACCGTTTTGTGAACCGGGAGTATGTCGACCGGTTATTTCCGCAGAAGTTCAAGCTGAGCCGTCCTTGGGCCAGCTCGCCGTGGCCTGCGGTCCCGATCAGTAAACGAACCCTCCGTCTGTTCTGCTCCTTTTCAGCTGCCTGGGGTTGAGGCGTGTGAAAACTACACCTTCCGCTACGGCCGCAACCCTCTCATGGAGCTTCCTCTTGCCGTTAACCCCACAGGCTGCGCCCGATCGGAACCTAAAATGAGTGCCCATGTCAAGAGGTTTGTGTTAAGGTATTTTCTTTTAACTTCACATAGTACAGCCCAGGGTTTCTAGGCGCATTAGTGGTCTCTGTGCTTGACTTGTCTGCTGCTTACAAACCCTGCTGTCTCTGGCTGTGTCTGTGCCGACCGCATCAGAGAACCCGCCGTGTGGCTCTGCTAGGCGGCTTTCCGTGTGCGTTCTCGTCAGTAAGAACTTGAACCGACGGGCTTGGCGTCATTCGGAGATGTCTTCAGTTCTCCTTTTATTTCTTCCTGCTGACGTGCCGCTGCGTGCAGACCTCACACCCTGAACAGCACCAGCACCTCCAAGTCCTTTCAGAGCACGGTCACCGGCGAGCTGAACGCGCCCTACAGTAAGCAGTTCGTGCACTCTAAGTCCTCGCAGTACCGGAAGATGAAGACCGAGTGGAAGTCCAACGTGTACCTGGCCCGGTCCCGCATCCAGGTGAGGGCGTAGTGTGCCGTCGGGGCGGGAGGGAGGACGCGGGTCCCGCGGCTGCGGGAGTGGGACCGCATCGCCACCACCCCGTCGGATCTCGTCGGTCGGTAACACGGGGGACTCCGTGTGTCTCCTGGAGCACGATGCCCTCCCCGCCCCCGCCCCCGCCCCCCGAAAGGAAGGGCCCCTGGGATCCTCGCCTGTGCGTCTCCATGAAAGCTCGCGGGAGGCAGGAGGCAGGTGGCGCTGTGCTTTGCACGTACGGATTCGTGGAGAGTTCACCAGGGCTACTGGGTACTCAGGAGAGATACAGATGAGTGTTTTCAAAAGGTGCTCCAGGTCGGGGACTTCTCTTTCGGAAGCCTCTTGGCGGGAAAGCCCCCGCGTGTGCTGGTGCGTACACTGTCGCATCCCCTCCAGAGAGAGCCGTCTGTAGGCCGAGCGTGTGAGTTGACATCTCTGGCCCATCCTTCCTGAGCTGCCTGCTCGGTGTCTCCCTCCCGAAGTCCCCGGATGGGATCCCGAGGCTCCCGTTGCCCTAGAGCCGATCATGTGCGCGCCGTCCTCGTGCGCGCGGCTCGTGCGCCTTGGCCGCGGTAGGCCCGGGTCCAGAGCGTCGTCCGCTTTCGTTGCCTGTCCCCCCAGAAGAGCCCCCTCAGGTCCACTCTCTGGCTGTCACCCTGCTGTCACCTGCCACCCCGTCCCACCCACACCCAGCGTGAGCTCCTCAAAATAGAAATCTGACCTGTATTGCGCCGTGTAGACTCAGTGGGGTTCTTGTTCCTTTGTTGGAACCTTTTTCCTCCTCTCGGGAAGATTTTAGGATCTTGTTGTTGTTCTTGGTATTTGGACATTTTACAAAAAACGTGGTTAGGTTTGGGTCATTTTTTTAAAGCGTTATTGCTGTTTTTCTTACCAGACCCTTTTTGACCTGGAACGTATGGCCTTCAGTCTGGAAGTGTTTCTTCATTAATTCTTTCGCGAGTTCCTGTGTTTCTTTCTGTTTGAACCTGTAGACGAGTACTGGACCCACGAGATCCAAGATCTCGCAGTGGGGACCCCAGACTAGCAGCGTCACCTGAGACCTCCGAGACCTGACAGTCTGGCGCCCGAGGTGGGGCCCCGGGTGATCAGTGCGAGCAAAGGCAGTCGAGGACTTCTGTCTCCACCAACCCTCCTCCTGCCCCCTCCGGTTTTGGTTCCCTTGTCCTTGTTCTGTGACTTCCACTTTATCTACTGATCTTTCTTTTGTGTTGAAATTTTGTGCCTGAGAGCTCTTTCTGCTCTTGATGTTTCTATTCGATACTTGGTTTTCAAATTACAGATACGCCGTCTTTCCTTCCTGCTGTTGCCTCAAGAGCAGAGCGCCTCGAATTCCTGGGGAACCCAGTGGTCCACTCCCGGCGGTGTGTCCTTTCCATTTGAAACGTTCCCCAGGAGCCCACCCACTCTTACCATTCCTCACGGTCGGTCTTACCCCCTCACTGTCGTTTCAGTGATTTCTTACCCCGGTGTTGAGTCTGCACCACGTACTGTCCTAAGAGTGCAGAAACATCCGGGCACAGATGTGCCAGTGGGGTCATTCAGCTACGCTTTCTGCAGCATCGTTGACGCGCCAGTCCTCCGAGGAACTTCTAGGGTGGCTGAGGGAGTGGTGTTTCATTCTAATGGCTGTGAGGTTCCATGATGCCCTTGAGCTGTAACTAATTCAACCGTCCCACAGCCGATAAACGTTTGCTTTGCTTATGGTTTTCCCCAAAACAGCAGTGCCACCAATCTCTCGTACCGAATACCCCCACATATCGATAGATTCACTTCTTTGGAGAATATTCCCAAAAGTGAGAGGACTGTGTAAAAGCATACGTACTTTTCGTCTTAGGTTTTCTGAAAAGGCTGCAAATGCACATTTCTTCCAGTGCCCGGAAGACGGTCTCTCTTCTTCTCTTCCCACCTGTAGTGCCACTGTCTTCTTCCATTTCTGCCAGCCTGATACCCCTTCCTTAGCTGCAGTTTCCAGCTGATGAATGAGCAAGCAGCTTTTCACGTTCGCCATTTGGATTTGCTCTTTTATAAATTACATACCCCTGCGTTTCCCGGTCCTTAAGAACTTGTGCTAACAGAGGAATTGCCCTATAAAACATCCTTTGCCTATTAGAAAATGTGGTTTCTTTTTTCTTTAGAAACGTTTTAATTTTGAGGGGCAACTGGGTGGCTCAGTCAGTTGAGTGTCCGACTCTTGATTTCAGCTCAGGTCGTGATCTCACGGTTCATAAGTTTGAGCCCTGTGTCGGGCTCTGTGTTGACAGCATGCAGCCTGCTTGGGTTCTCTGTCTGTGTCTCTGTCTGTCTCTCCCTCTCTCTCCCTCTCTCTCTCCCCCCCTCCCTCCCCCGCCCTCCCCCACTTGCTCTCTGTCTCTCAAAATAAAAGTAAAGTTTAAAAAAGGTTGTAATTTTCACATAGTCAAATGTATATCCTTTTCTGTAGCTTCTAGTCTTGGTGACTATGTTGTGTATGTGGCTCTTAGGTATCTGTAGTTCAGAGGTTTTTTACGTTTAAGACAATTTTATTTTCTTCCGTTGAATAACGAGTTGAAGCACCATTTGGTAAGTAATCCTCCCACATTACTCTGATCGTCATACCACCATACTGCTGACAACTGTCACGCATTCAGCTTTCACATATGCACGGACCTACTGGGGATTCTCTGTTCTTTTTCATTGATTTCCCTGACCTTTTTTTTTTTTTCTCCTTAAGTTTATTTAATATTTATTTGTTTTTGAGAGAGAGAGAGACACACACAGAATCCACAGTAGGCTCCAGGCTCTGAGCTGTCAGCACAGAGCCTGATGCGGGACTCAAACTTAGGAACCACGGGATCATGACCCGAGCCGAAGTCAGACGCTTAACTGAGCCCCCCCCAGGTGCCCCTCCCTGTCCGCTCTCAAATGAAATTATATTGATCTCTATACATGTTACTTTTTGTGTTCTGGTTCATTCACCTGGAATTGAACAGATAAATTGTGTAATTTTTTTTTTTTTTCACCAAAAGAGAATTCACACACCCAAGTGTCTAAGGTGCCTGGTACTGTGTGCCCCACTGTGGCCGCTGGATGTCGCTGCACCTGGGGACCCTCCCAGTTAGCACATGCTCTTTCCCTACTCTGTTACTGCTGTCTTCCGGCCAGTTTGAGCAGAGAAGGCAGACACATCGGGACAGGAAAATGTCAAATGTCCATAGAAATTGTCTGTATTTCTTTCAGTGTGTTATTTTTCCAGAATTTGTAATGCTGAAACCCTAAAACCGTGCATAATGGAATGTGATTTATTAGGCCCCTGGCATAGACACTCTGAACTGCCAAACGAGAGACCTGTTTCAGTGTTTTTAGCCAGTTCAGACTCCTGTACATTTCTCAGGACTCAAAACTTGAGGGGAGAAGATTCCCTTTTGGAAGAACTTTGTCTTTCCAACTTTCCTCCTTTTCCTGCTTCCCCTTCTGCCCTGGCTCCCAGGAACTCCTCGCCAGATCTGAAACCTGACTGCAGTATTAATAACCCCTGTGGTTAGTCCTGTTTCTGATTTGTTAAGTTTACTGTCCTGCCGTGCCCTTTTGGAAATGGCAACGGGAGAAAACGAATTCCAGAAGCCGTTCGCGTGTTTAGTTGGTGGGATCTCAGCACGAATTACACGCAAGATAAGACGTCGGGCAGACCGTGGGCAGCCAGCGGTGCTAGTCTGTAAATATGTCTTAAGAATTTCGTGTGACGGGGCGCCTGGGTGGCTCAGTCGGTCAAGTGTCCAACTTTGGCCCAGGTCACGATCTCACTGCTGGTGAGTTCCGGCTCTGTGCTGACAGCTCGGAGCCTGGAGCCTGCTTCGGATTCTGGGTCTCCCTCTCTCTGTCTGCCCCTTCCCCCGCTCACACTCTTGTCTCTCTCTCTCTCTCTCTCTCAAAAACTAAAAATAAAACATTAAAAAAAAAGAATTTCGTGTGAGGACACGAGACTGAGACAGGTAGTTGTGGCATTAAGTGGCAAGATTGTTTCATATGGAAGTATGTGTGTTCACTAGAAAAGAGTGCTTGAGTTCAGGCGAAGTCTTTAGCACTGCACTTAGGACGTGGTCTTTGTAGGAAAGGAAATGATCCGTTTGTTGTCCAGGAAGTTGAAGTGGTAACTGAGGTACGTGTACATACCTTTTCTTTTCCTTTTCTGCCTTTTGCAGGGGCTGGGCCTGTATGCTGCCAGAGACATCGAGAAGCACACCATGGTCATCGAGTACATCGGGACTATCATTCGAAATGAAGTCGCCAACAGAAAGGAGAAGCTGTACGAGTCTCAGGTAAGTGACATCCTCTTCCCTGTCCCCGTGCTAAAAGCTGGAGACGGGGCCTAATCTGTCCTGCTACGTTCACTCTGGACCACAAGGCACATCTGGACGTCCTTGTGTTTGCCTTGTTTTTTTTCTGTCAGTCTTCCCTTACTCAGTTGGTGGTACTGTTTGCGTAGATAGACCTGTAGGTTAGTGAACCTGGTGTTGCCTCACGATCGCTGACGCACGTTCACAGCACGTAAACCAATGTCAGCTGACCGGCTGTGTGAACGCACAGTGAGTGCGATCGGCCGCGCTTCTCTTCCCCCCGACTCCGTCTCCCTGCTGTGACCGTGCACGTGGAGAAGTTTCTGACTTTTCTCTTGCAGAACCGCGGCGTGTACATGTTCCGCATGGATAGTGACCACGTGATCGACGCGACGCTCACCGGAGGGCCTGCCAGGTGAGGCGAGGAGTCTGGTCCAGGAGGTTGGGCTCCCTGGGCCCCTATGCTCATGACAGCCTCCGCGATGAAGCATTCAGGGCAGATAAGTCCAGGCAAGAATTTTGATCTAAAGTTGTCTGATTGGTCTGTTCTATTGATGGGCAGGTAGAACTGTATTAGGGACCAGTTTTCCGTAAGAACTGAAAGTGTTTGAAGCTGCCTCCAGCTGTTTTCTAATAAACACTTTTCTGAAACGGTGGCTTGCAGATACATCAACCATTCGTGTGCGCCTAACTGCGTGGCAGAAGTGGTGACTTTTGAGAGGGGACACAAAATTATCATCAGCTCCAACCGGAGGATCCAGAAGGGAGAGGAGGTAAGAGTGTGGGTCGTGTCTGCTCCGTCCTCATCCCCACACGGAGTTCCCCGCTTTGAACAGTCAGCCTGGCCCGTTGTTTTCCAAAGTCTTTGCTGCTGGAGAAATTCTCCTCGTGGTAGGTCAGAGGCTGCCACCCTGTCACTTCACCCAGGGACATTCGAGCGCCACCTTCCTCCTCATGGAAGCATTGCAGTGTTCGAGGCCAGCTCCTCCCGATTCCCTCATGCTGTGCTCCCCAAACTCCACGTCCCCGCATCGCCCGCCTGGCATCGTTTTCCCGTGTCTTACCCCCTTGGTCACAGTCGGGCAACGTCCCTCTCCTTAAAGATTTTACCTGTCATCGAACTGATGTCTGAGGAAATGGGATCGTGGCCTCCAGGAACGTTACGGCTCACGGGAGGCCACCGTAAGGCTGTGGGTGGCCAGTCTGGGGGTGGCATGTGGGTCCGGATTGCTTGAATTCACACACTGGATCGAGACGAGCTTCCAGGTTTTTCTCAAGATTTTCAAACAGCTTGGCTCTTCTGTTATTCTTTCTTTTCTTCAAAATGCTGGATGCCGAACTTGACATTTGTTTCTTTGGTCCCACAGACGCCTTTCCCCCGTTAAGGTTATTTCTAGTCTAGACCACTCGTTTATGTTCCCGAAGCCCGTGTCCCACAAACGCGATCACCACACGTTTCAACCCGGGAACGCCGAGCACCGTGGGTTTCTGGAGCCCTCTCCCGGGGGTTCCGGGGCCTGCGTGTGTTCACACTGTTGGAACCCCCGGCCCTTTGAATAGAGCTCTGGGGTCGTTCTTGTAGGTTCTTGGTCTTTTTGGAATCCCCTCTTTCAAATCAAGAGTTTACCCAAGGCCCGTTGTGCATCTCAAAGTATCTTGATGAGTAAATGAGGGGAAGTTCCTGAGAAGCTGGCTCGGAGGCCCCGTGAGCTCCAGGCCCATCCTTCCCCTTCCCGCCTGAGGAATCTTGAGTGGGTGGCTCAGCCTCTCTGAGCCCCCGCCTCATTTTGTGTACCGTGGAGAAGGTTTCCTTGAAGGACCCCTCAAGGCCCCGGTGACAGGCGCTAGGTAGCTCGGTTGCTCAGGGAGGCTACTGCGTGAGTTCCGTGGTGTCCCCTTGCGGTGTCCCAGGAGGTCTCGGCGAGCAGCGCCGTACTCGGGGTGTGCTGAGTCAGGAGGGCCCCGGAGGGTGTGGGTCCTCCCTTCTGGCTGGGCCACCTGGGGTTCTGTGTGAGCAGGGTGGCCGTGCGGACCCCCACCTACCTGACGGCGGGGTCGGTCACCCTAAGGAGGCCCTCCGTAAACGTCCTTTTAAGCGAGGACGGAGGAAAACGAGGTCCGCTGGCCGGGATGGGTCGTCCGGCCCGAGGGTGACGGGGGAGAGGGAGCGTGGGGGCCGCGTGGAGCCGTGGAACGCGCCTCGCCCCAGCCCGCCTTCCGTTCCTCGGGCTGGCTCGGCCTACGGGCGGTGCCTCCCTGGCCCCGGGTGGTTCTCGTTCCCGGGTCCCCGGGTCCCCCGCGGCCCGGCCCGGCCTCCCGTCCACCTGCCGCACTGCCGGCGCGAGGACCGGGCGGACCGAGGCGCGGCCCCTTCGTCCCCCTCACGCCGTGTCTCTGCCGCGGCAGCTGTGCTACGACTACAAGTTCGACTTCGAGGACGACCAGCACAAGATTCCGTGTCACTGCGGGGCCGTGAACTGCCGGAAGTGGATGAACTGAACGCATTCCTCGCCGTTCGGCGGGCGGCTCGTCCCCACGAAGAAGCGATTCGACGCACCGTTTGACTTCTGCAGACAGAAAGAGATGTTTGTTTTCTGTTGTGTGACTTCTTGAAGCGAGCTTCTGGGAGTCCCGGCTCCTCGGCCCCGGGCGGGAGCCGCCGGGACGGCCCGGAACGGCCCAGCACTTTTGTTTTCTGCTTTCTCTTTCCTTCCTCCTTCTTTCCGCGGGTGGGTTTTGTCGTGTTTCGTTTCGTTCTCGAGTCTCACCGAGGAGAAACTTCTACTGGGGCGGAGAGCCGCGGCTGCCGGGCCCCAGGGTGGGGGCTTCCTATGAATGTAAGACTGAGATCACCAGCGAAAGGGAGATACGTCCAAAGTGCTGGCCACGGCCTTATCTGAAAAAGGGGCAGGCCCTCTAACTTAAAAGTTTTTTAAAATAAAGTAGACACCACTGAACAAGGAATGTACTGCAACGACTTCCTTAGGGACGGAGCTAAGGGGCGATAACTTGCACTAAAACACGTTTAAATACTTGATTCCATGAGTCAGTTTATTGTAGTTTTTGATTTCTGTAAAATAAGAGAAACTTTTTGTATTTATTATTGAATAAGTGAATGAAGCTATTTTTAAATAAAAGTTAGAAGAAAGCCAAGCTGCTGCTGTTACCTGCAGAACTAACAAACTCTGTTACTTTGTACAAATATGTAAATATTTTGAGAAGAAAAAAAATACAGTATAAAAATAGTATTGACCAAATGCTACCAGGCTCCGCAGCAGCTCGGGTGCTTATAAAATGTTCACGGGGATGTTACAATACAACTTTGTGTTGTTAAATATGCCATTATAATTCTGTAATAACCAAAACTTCAACCTAGAGTATTTGGGGTTTTTTGGAAACTACGGTCTATTAGTACTTAATTGTTTTATACACCTTCCGATAGAACGGAGTGTGGGCTGTGACTCCGCCTTTTATAGCTGTTTTGGTAATTTAAACTAATGTTTTCATATTCTATTGTTGCATCCCTACTTCTTCAGGTTTTTTTGTGCTTACGATTTGTGATAACTGTGAATAATAACTGCTTCAAGATACACCCAAATGGAGGCTGAACTTTTCTTCAGCAAAAGTAGTTTTGATTAGAACTTTGTTTCAAGCCACAGAGAATCATGTAAACGTCTTAGATCATGTAGCAGGGCTCCAGTCTAACTCTCTAGCCTTCTATTTAACACAAACATTTGAAAAGGAAAAAAAGAGAAAAAAAGAAAAAAAAAAAAAAGAGAGAGATTTGATCAGTCGTGGCTGCAGGACCCGGGCCGATAGGGTTTTGGAAGATGTAATTTTAAAATGTGTTTGTATGAACTGTTTGTTTACATTTCTTTAATAAAAAAAAAAAACACACACACACACTGTTTTGTGTTTGCTTGTAGAAACTTAATCAGCATTTTGAACCAGGTTAGCTTTTTATTTTGTACTTAAGATTCTGGTACGGACACTTCACAGGCTGAGCATAAATGAAGTTTCTGTGTGCACAATTCAAGTGAGCTGTGAACTGTCGGTCTATCAGTGACGCAGTTCGGAACTTGTAATGTATATGGCATGATGTATTTTTATCTTACGGAATAAATCAATTGTATATATTTTTCTCTTGATAAATAGCTGTATGAAATTTGTTTCTTGAATATTTTTCTTCTCTTGTACAATATCCTGACATCCTACCAGTATTTGTCCTACCGGGTTTTTGTTTTCTGTTCTGTATAATAGTACCTAATGTTGGCAAAAATTGAATTTTTTGAAGTATACAGAGTGTTATGGGTTTTGGAATTTGTGGACACAGATTTAGAAGATCACCATTTACAAATAAAATATTTTACATCTATAAAAGCTCCTGCGTCTGTGTCAGCCCCGCCCGTGTTCCGCCTGGAGCTCGGGAGCGGACAGGTTCTTTCCAGATAAAACGTTCCCATTTCATTCCCGTTTCATTCCCGAGGGAGCTTGGGTTTTTCCTTAGGGTGTTGGCCGCCAAGGCCAAGTTAAAGCATATCCGTGGTGCCCTGTTCCCTTGTTTGAAGTCCATTTTTGTTTGTTAAACTTAGTCCTTAGATTTTTTTTTTTTTTTTTTTTTTGGGAGGCGGCTCTTCCAGGTTTGTTCTGTGTGGTAGAGACTGGATTTCTGTCGTATTGGATGTACTTAACATTTCAGGGGATTGCCGAAATTAGCTCAGAATCCCCCCTCGCAATTTCTAAAACCGGTTTTTAGCTCATGCTTCATCAACAGCCTAAAATAACAAGCTTTTATACTGCCCGGTTTCGTTAGAAATTCTCCAAGTGCCGATCTGACAGAGGTTTTAAAAATATTCTAACGCGGGTCCCGTTGGCGAAACGCGCGTTCGGCCGGGGCTGGAGCGCTCCCGGTCTGTGCCAGGGCTGGGGCCGTGGCTTCTCGGGCTTGGCGCTGGGTCTCCGACGACCGGACGCGGGAGGAGGCAGGCCCGAGTCCTCTCACAGCCCGAGTCCTGCCCTCCGCTCGAGGGGGTCCGGCCACTCGATCGCGGCCAGGCCGGGAGAGGCGCAGACGCTCCCCGTAGCCGGCGGGTCTCACGTGGCTGTGGTTCCGCGGGGAAGGGGGCCCCGGGGAGGCCGCGGGTCTTAGGAGGAAACAGCAGGGGCGGCTGGTGGCCACCCGGTGCCCCCAACCTCGAAAGAGTCCCCTTGCGGTGGCCCCGGGGGTGGCGGTGGTCGGCTGCCACGGTAGCCCGTGCCCCTGGGCCACGTGCTCGCCGCAGCGAGGACGCGCCCGAGAAGCACCGGGACAGAAGGAGGCGGCCACGGTCCCCGGCGTCGCTGAGCTGGTATTCGGTTAGGGAGACAGAAACGGCCGCGTCTGAGCCAGAGAGCCCCGCGCGGGGGGCTGGGGGCAGGGGTGCGGGAGATGAGGGCAGAAGAAGAGCCGCGAGGGTCAGCTGCGCCAGCGCAGCAGGAGCCCCCAGAGCAAGTGCCGTGACCGACGCCGCGGAGGGGACTCGGCAGTGACAGCCGGCGGTGGCCGCGGTCGGGCCGCTTTGCAGGAAGACCCGCTCAGCTCTTCCAAAGTGCAGCCCCTTCTCTGCGTGCCTGCCCCGGCCCCTCCCGGCCCCCCTCCTGTCACCAAGCGGACCCCGCTTGTCTGGCTGCAGGTGTTTCTTGGGCCAGTCGTTTCTTGTCCCGGGTGACACGGTTGGCCATCGTCCCTCCGAAACCCCAAGCCTTGTTTTGTGCGCCTCACCTTTCCCTGGCGTTGTTCTCCCCGTCTTTCCGTGCGAATCTTTTCCCTGAAAGCACCCCGCCCCGTCCTTTAAGCTGGGAAAAGGTGCGTGTTACGAACCCGAAGGCCCCCCCCCCCGGACAGATCTGTTGTGGGGTGCTCAGGTCCCGGCGCCCCGACCCCGACCCCAACCCCACGCCCGGGTCCCCGAGCGTCCCGGGCAGTCCCTCCGGCGGCCGGCGACCGCGGACCAGCGCGAGTTGGGGACGCGCAGTCGGCCACCTGCGTGTGCTCGGGCGTCCCGTGTGCTTGCGTTAGGAGAGTTCAGGGTCAGGGACGGGGTGCCCCTCCGGAGCGTCCGTGTGAGAGGACGAGAGACCCAAATGTGACCTCCGTGAGGCGCTGCCACTTGGTGCAGAGAAGGAGCCTCCCCGCGTCTCCAGGCAGAGCTGCAGGACCGGCTGCAGATGCCCCGGGAGGCCTGGGGTTCCCGACGTGTCCACAGCTCCCGGCGGCCTGCTGCGCACACGTCGTCCCCGAGAGCGTCGCCTCGTTCCTGGCCCCCGTCGGCCCGAAGGCCCCCCGGAACTTTCGGAACCCAGGAGCACAGCTCCCCTCCCGTGTCCAGCCTGTCACCGGCCGCCATGCTCGGCCCCCTTCACTCCGTGTCCTCCTCCCCAGCTGGACCCTCCCTCCACGTGTGCTCGTGGCCCTGCCCGCCTCTCTCTCCCCCAGCGAGGTCTGAACCCAGTTCCTCCTGCTACCCCCCTGGACGCGGAAACGTTTCCCCCCTTTTCCCTCCACGGCAGCCTGGGTTCCCCTCGCCCCTCCGAGCAGCCCCACCGTCACCGTGGCCCCTCGAAGGTCCGAGGCCTCCTGTCCCGCCTGCGGCTGCAGTCACCACCGGCCGTGCCCACCCGGGGCCCCCCACGGCCCTGCGCAGGCGCGTCCGACCCCCGCGCCCGTCCCGCCCTCCCCAGACTCGGGCTCCGTGTCCTCTTGTGAAAAACGTCTTTAGAAACGCTGTTTGGTTTCCGCGTGGTTTTTTGACACGGGCGTCTCTAACTTCTGTCTTCCTCACCAGTCTGACCGAAAGCGCTCCGAGGGCAGGGACAGCAGGGGACGGAGGAGGAGCCGCCACGTCCAGATGCTGACCCCCGGGGTCCCGGCCTCTGCTGGTGTTTCCTCCCCACTCTCTGGGGCTGGAGCAGCCCTCCCGGCAGGACCCCGGCACCTCTGCTGGCTCCCGGTCCCCCGGCCGGGCAGCGGCTCCGCCCCTCGCCCCTTGGGCTCTCGGTGGTGACAGCCCCACCGTCACATCACTCCTCATAGTGTAAGTTACTCCCATACCTGTGTAAAAATATGTGCTGATTTGTGATTAAGATACCCACATTTGGGGCGCCTGGGTGGCTCGGGGTTAAGCGCCCGACTTCAGCTCAGGTCATGATCTCGCAGTCGGTGAGTTCGAGCCCCGCGTCGGGCTCTGGGCTGACATCTCAGAGCCTGGAGCCTGCTTCGGACATGTGTCTCCCTCTCTCTCTGCCCCTCCCCGAATTGTGCTCGCTCTCTCTCTCTCTGTCTCAAAAATGAAAAAAATTTTTTTATAAGTGAGCAAAGTGAAATGTCCACATTTATCCTTAAGAACAAACAAAAGAAGGGAAGACAAAAAGAAAAACCCTAGATGTTTAGGTTGGTCACCTGTGTTTCTTGTGAGTGGAGCTGGTCAGGCACATTTTCCGATATGTACCTGATGTTAACATCTTACATAACTGGGACTTTTGTCAAAACTCAGAAGGTGACGTTGGTACCTGACTAACCTACAAAATACTGCTCCAAAACCACTGGTTTTTCAGCAATGCCCTTTTTCTGTTCCGGGATCCAATCCGGGACATCACGTTGCATTTGGTGTTTCCTTAGTCTCTGGTTTGGGACAGTAACTCGGGTTTACCTTGTTTTTATGACCTTGACAGTTTCTATTGGATAGCGTCATTCCTCATGACGTTAAAATTATCCTTTACGTTTTAGTGCACTGAACATATATGTATAATAGCTGATTTTGATATCACTGTCTGCTGATTCTGTCATTTCTGGGCCCATTTTATTAATTGATCTTTTATTCCTGGTAACAGGTCACATTTCCCTGCCTTTCTTCCATGTCTGGTAATTTTTCTTGGATTCCAGAATTTGTGCTTTTATGTTGTGGGCTGCTGGATTGTGTTGTGTTCCTTCAAAGAGTGTTAGGCCTCCGTCTGGTGGCAGTGATCTGAGAATCCGTTTCCTCTTTTCAAAGCTTGCTCTTTAAGCATTTTTAGGAAGAGCCTAGTTGAGCCCCAGCACTGAGGTATGGCCCTGTGGGGGAACATACTGGATCCCCTGGGTATCCCCCAAGGTGGCTGCACTGGCTGTTGCTAGTTAAAGGATTCCCAGCCCCGTGTGATCTGCTTCCCCAGCACTCGCTCTTTCCTTGGACTTGCCTTTGGCGCAGTCTCATGGAATCACGCCGTCCCTGTGGACACACGGGTACACAGCCAGGCTCTGGCAGAGACCCTGTGCGGGCTTCTGGACCCTTCACATGCCACGGCTCCGGCCTCCCCCCACCACGCTCTCGGTTCTCCAGGACCACCGGCCCCTTTCAAAGGCTCTCTCCCCTGCCCCCCCACAGCAGTCTGAAAGTCGTCTCTGGGCGAACAGCCAGGATGAGTCTAGGCTCACCGTGTTCCTCTGAATGCGTCCCCGCGGTCCCTGCCGGCCTGTGTCTAGAGTCACGTGTGTGCGTTTTCCTGCCTTTCCAGGAGGACAGGCCCAGATCCTGTTGTCCCTTTTGGGCAGAAGCAGAACCTTTCTTGTTTCTTTTTGATTTAAAATTTCCCTTCCGGTCAAATTCTGTTTCCTTTCAAGGCATTATGTATCATGTTTCTTTGCCCCATGTTTCATTTTCTTCGTTTCCCAACTTACTTTTTAAATTCTCAGTGCCTGAGTTCTGTCACACTTCTGAGTTACCTAATTCTGCTCTCTGTTGTCATTTTCGGAGTCCAGAGTCTGTTGTCATTTTCTGTAACTTAGCGTCCTGTGCCTTGTTTGGAACAGCTTGTGACGGTTTTGCTCGGCTCTGTAAGCGTGTCTTTCTGGTGTGCTTGCGTTCCGGCTTCCCCTTGGTGCCTCAACTCTTTTCTTCTTTCCCCTACTTGATGCAGCGGTCACGGGACTGGGGCTGTGACCCCGTCTGCCAGAATCGGGGTCAACCGTGCCTACAGCTGCACTTCCCGGGTGGGCACCGTCTGAATGCCTACAACGACCCAGACCAGCACCATGACCGAACTGAATGTCCCTTCCAGGAGTCAGAAAGTTTGGGTGTAAATGGAGAGAAGGAATAAAAGTAGCTGAGAGGGAGGGAATGAGTAAGTGGGTTGTCATGAGGGAAACCCAGTGCCGCATAAACACCTCGCAAGAGGTTCAGCAGTGATGACTTGCTTCTTAGCTCGATTATTCCAGATGCCTGAAAGGGTGAAGTCCTGTGTTGCTGAGCTCACTCCTGCTGTTGGAACCAGGTCGAATGGAAGCCTGCGAACGTGAGTGGCCTCGTCCTGGGAGACGTTTTCATGGGATGTGATAAAGGCCTGGATAGTTGTCAATGACTGCATGGGATTCTAGTAATGTGCCAACATCTTAGGACTTTTGTGACCGTTTTGCTGTGTCTGGAGACCAGGGGATAAACTGTGATATTGCGATGATGAGAAGCAATGTGGATTTGGTCTTTATCCCCATTTCCACCTGGAGCCTCTGACACCCTTGGAATTTCCAGCGATGAGAGCCATAAAGGTGTCTGTCACATTAACAAGGGGACTGTGGGAAGGCACCAGAGTGCAGGGGCCGGTGCCAGGGGAGATCTCAGTCCCACCCCCGACCTCCAGGGAGGGCAGGAAATTGGAGGTTGGATTGGATAAACTGCCAGCGGTTGATGATTTCGTCGATGATACCTCTGTAACGAAGCCTCCATAAAATCCGAACAGGATGGGATGCACAGAGCTTCGAGGTTGGTGAAGGCGAGCACGTGCTGGGAGAGTGGCACCCCCTGCAGGGCACAGAAGCCCGGCGACCTTTCCCAACGCCTTGCCCTCCCTTCCAGCTCTCTTCCAGGATACAGATATTCATCTGTATCCTTTATCATATCCTTTCAGAATAAACCCAAACAGAAGCAAACCGTTTTCCTGAGTTCTGTGAGTCGCTCTAGCAAATGAATGGACTCCCAAGGAGGGGGGTCACAGGAACCTCCAATCGCAGCCGGTTGGTCAGAAGCACAGGTGACCTGGACCAGGGATGGGCTGTGAAGGGGGTGCGGCTGTCTGCTGGGACTGAGCCCCTAACCTCTGGGTCTGACACTATCTCCGGGTAGGGTCAGATTGCAGTTTAATTGTAGAACACCCGGCAGGTGTCCCAGAGAATCGCCGTGGGGAGAAAGCTCCACACATCCGGTGACCGAAGTGTCCGAAGGGAAGCAGGTAAGGAGGCTTACAGGACGGAGCCTGGGAAGAGCTGGCTTTTCCCTACACGGGAGGTAGACCACCCAACAGGGGTTTTCTAATACAGACCCCCCCCCCCCCTTACGATAACCGTGTGTGGGATTTGTCCGTGAGCCTCTTCTGGTGCTCAACTGATGAGGATTTCGTTCTCCTGACCTTGCGGGAGGGGTGTTCAGGCAGCTTTCCCCCCTCTGCAGAGGTGCTGGTGGCCGGCTCCTGCCGGGATGCCTGGGTCTGCTTCCCTCCACACTGATCCAGGTGTCGTCTTTCCTTCCTCTCTGTCCCCTGACCCTGCTAGGCTTTTATTCCTTACCAGCAGCTCCTCCTCAGTCTGGGGCCTGACCTTGCAGCCCCGGCGGGAAGTGGCAAAAGCTGAGAAGAACCTGCCAGTTTCCTTGCCGTGTGAACTCGCCCACTGTGCTCCCTGCAGATGCTTGTGGCCAGTTTCGGCTTCTCTTTCTCTGGGGTCTGCGAGGCGTTCGGTTGTGTTGTTCCCTCTGCTTTCTGCCCCACGGGTGCCAGTGACAGGTCTTGTGGCTGTTATCTTGCCACGTTATCTTAGAGATTGTGAAGCTGCCTTCGAAAATGTCATCCTTGGGCTTGGCTTGCCTGACCGGTTGCTCTGATTGTACGTGGGCAGCAGCAGCCTTCTGGGCCCTTTCCCCGGACCCCCCCCACCGGCTCAGTGAGTGTTTCAGACATTTTTGTGGGTGGGTGCTGGCATCTGAGTGGGGCTTGTTTTGCATTTCCCTCATGACCGTGATACGGAACACCTTTCATATGCTGACCACTCATCCATCTTTGGCAAATGGTCTATTCAGATATTTTGCACATTTTTAAGTTGGGTTGTCTTTTTTTAACTCGAAGCACTGTTCATACACAGTGTGCTGCTTACCTTTCATTTTCTCGATGGGAGTCTTGAGCAGAAGCTTTTAATTTTGATGAAGTCCAATTCATTAATCCTTTATGACCAGTTCATTTAATGAGTGAAGAAGTCTTTACCTACCCTAAAGTCATGAAGACAGTCTTCAGTTTCCTCTAAAAGCATTATGGTTTCAGTTTTTCTGTTTAGATCTCTTGGCAATGAGTCACAGATCTATGACTCAGATTTCATTTTTTGTCCACAGGCATATGTAATTCAGCACCTTTGGTTACAAAGATTTTTCTTTCCCCAGTGTGAATTGTATTGGCTACTTTGCAGAAAATTGCCCATATTCATGGGAATCGATTTTTGTCCCACCCATCAACTCATTATCCATCAGCCAATATCGCCGTCAGTCTTGAATTGGTGCAAGTCCTCCAACCTCATTCTTTTCAAATTTATTCTTACAAACTTATTTTGGCCACTGTTACACCTGTCCATTTCCATGTAAATTTAAAATGAGATTGTGAACTTCAACAAAAGAAAGGCCTACTAGGATTATAGGCATTTGGTAGATAAACTGTGGAGAATAAACACCGTAACGATATTCTCTAGTCCATGAATATAGTATAGTTCTCTATTTAGGCTTTCTTTGAGCAGTGTTTTGTACTTTCCATCATACAGATCTTATACTAAGTTTTCACATTTTTTATGCCTTTGTAATTACTATTATTTTCAATTTTGAACTGTTCATCGCTCTGTATGGAAGTACGATTCATTATTTACCTTTTATTTTGTGGTCCTAATAAACTCCCTTGCTGTGTCTAGTAGTATTGTTGAAAACTCCCTATGATTTTCTAACTTTGACTATGATCTGCAAATAAAGACACTTCCTTCTTTTCTAATGAATATACCTTTTATTTAATTACCTGCTTGCACTGGCTAAGGCCTTCATTACAGATGTTGAATGGAAGTCATAAGTACAGGAATCCTTGCCTTGTTCTGAATCTAGTCTTTTTTTTTTTTTTTTTTTTTTTAATATGAGACTACCTAGTTTTTTTGTACATGCCCTTTATCAGTTTGAGGACTTTTTCCTGCCATTACTAATTTGCTGATTGTAAATGGGTGTTGAATCCTGTCCCCCCAAATTTTTTTTCTGCAAGACCACATGCCTTTTCTTCTGTATTAACAAGATCATAAACTACATTGATTCTCTACTGTTAAAGCAACCTTGTATTCCTGGGATAAACCCATTTGTTCATAATATATCATCTTTTTTACATATTGCTGGACTTTATTTGCTAGTATAAGGGGATCTTGCTTCTGTATTCATGAAGGATATTGGTCTGTAGTCTTCTGGCATATTGCTTTTAAATGAATAGTTAAGCCTTGCTCATAATATCAAAAATTTACAGAAGTTTTCCAGAAGAGGTTGTATATTATAGATATAATTTTTTTCTCCATTGTTTGATAGAATTCATTGGTGAAACCATCTGTGCCTGGAGTTCTCTTTGTGGGAATGTTTTTAAACTAGAAATGGAATTTATTTAACAGCTATAGGGCTGTTCAGGTTGTCTATTTCTTCAGAGAAGCTGGATAACTTGTTTCCAGTAATTTATTTTATTTAAGCCCATAAACCTGGTCATAATAACCCCTTATCTGAAAAATTGAGCAGAAAGGATTGAACACACGGCTCCCCCACCACCAGTCTTCCTTATCAGAGTGGTACCTTTGTTACAAGTGATTAGCCTACATCATTATCACCCAAAGTCCATGGTTTACATTAAGGTTCACTCTTGGTTTTGTGTATTTTACAGGTTTTGACTAATGTATAATGACTTGTATCCACCATTATAGCATCACACCTAATAGTTCTACTGCCCTAAAAATCCTCTGTGCTCTGTCTGTTCATCTCTCCTTCCTGACTCATGGCAACCACTGATCTTTTACTGTCTCCATGGTTTTGCCTTTTCCAGAATGTCATATAGTTGAAATCATACAATATGTAGCTTTTTCAGATTAGTTTCTTTCACTGAGTAATATACATTTAAGCTTCCTCCAGGCCTTTTTGTGGCTTGATAGTTAATTTCATTTTAGTGCTAAAGAACATTGTTTGGACAGACCACAGTTTATTTATCCACTCACCTACCGAAGGACATCTTGACAGCCTCCTTGTTTTGTTGGCAATTAGATCTAAAGCTGCTATAAAATCACGTGCAGGTTGTTGTATGGACGTAAGTTTCAACTCCGTTAGGTAAATATCAAGAGGCTCGATGGCTGGATTGTATGGTAAGAGTATGTTTGGTTTTGTAAGAAACTGCCAAAATGACTTCAGAAGTGGCTATACCATTCCCACCGGCAATGAATGACAGTTCCTCATCCTTTTGAACATCCATAGAATCTCTAGTGAGGTTACCACTCTCATTCCTGATGTGGATAATTCATGTCTTTTGCTGTTGGTTTGTGATTAGAGCGTTATCAGTTGTATTGATACTTTTTTAAAATTGAAGTTGACACACAATGTTATGTTAGTTGCAGGTATATAACATAGTGACCCAGACAAGTCTCCACATCGTACTGTGCTCCCCACGTGTACCTCTAATCTGTCGCCATACAACGCAATTACAATACCATTGACTACATTCCCTGTACTGTGCCTGTCATCCTCATGATTCATTCATTCCATAACTGAAAGCCTGTACTTCCCACACCCGATCACCCATTTTACCCATCGCCCCACCTCCCTCCTCTCTGGCAACCACCAGTTCTACGTTTTGTTTTGTTTTGATGGGTCTGTTTCTGCTTTGTTTATTCATTTTTAGATTCCACATAAAAGTGAAATCATATGGTATTTCTTTCTCTGAAAGTTCACTTAGAGAGTTCACTTATTTAGTTCACTTCGCATAATACCCTCTAGGACCATCTACGTTGTGACAAATGGAAAGACCTCATTCTTTTTTATGACTGATACTCCATTGTATATACAGAGTACACCACATCTTTACCTTCATCTACTGGTGGACACATGGGCTGCTCCCAAATCTTGGCTATTATAGATAATACTGCAATAAATACAAGGGAGAATATTATCTGTTTGAATTTAGTTGTTTTTTTTTTTTTTTTACCCCCCACAGGGTAAATATCTCCTAGTGGAATTACTAAGTCATATGGTATTTCTAATTTTAATATTTTGAGGAACCTCCATACTGTTTTCCAGAGTGGCTGCACCAGTTTGCATTGTCACCAAGCGTACAGGGGTCGTTTCTCTCCTTTTTCATCCTCCCCAACACTTATTTCTTGTCTGATTTTAGCCACTCTTGACAGGTAAAAGGTGATACCTCATTGTATTTTGATTTTCATTTCCCTGATGATGAGTGATGTTGAGCACCTTTTCATATGTCTGTTGGCCATCTGTATGTTTTTGAAAGAATATCAGTTCAGGGCAGTATCTGCCCTTTTTTTTTTTTTTTTTTTTTTTTGTATTCCCTACACCCAACGTGGGGCTCAAACTCATGATCCTGAGATCAAGAGTTACATGATCTTCCAACTGAGCCAGCCAGGCACCCATCTCTGCCCATTTTATTCAGATTACTGTGTGTGTATGTGCTCAGTTGTATTTATTTTCAGTATTTTGGTTATTACATATTTGGGCATACTTTGGATATTAACTCCTTGCCAGATATATCATTTGCAGGTATCTTCTGCCTTTCAGTAGGTTTATCGGTTTCCTTCGCTGTGCAGAAACTTTTTAATTTGGTATAGTCCCAATTGTTTATTTTGGTTCGGTTTCTCTTGACTCAGGAGACATCTGTAAATATGTTGCTAGGGTTGATGTCCAAGAGGTTACTGCCTGGGTTTTCTTCTAGGAGTTTTATGGCTTTAGGTCTCCCATTTAGGTCTTTAATCCATTTTGAGTTGATTTTTATATATGGTATAAGGAAGTGTTTCATTCTTTTTCACATGGCTGTCCAGTTTTCCCAGTAGCGTTTATTTGAAGAGACCGTCTTCTCCCCATTGCATATTGTCTTTGCTGTATATTAATTGACCATAGAAGCCTGGGTTTATTTATGGGATCTTTTATTCTGTTCTGTTGATCTCTATGTCCTTTTTGTGCCACAACTACACTGTTTTGATAGCTATGGCTTTGCAGTGTATCTTGAAATCTGGGATTGTGATACCTTCAGCGTTGTTCTTCCTCAAAATTGCTTTAGCTATTTGGAGTCTTTTGTGCCTCCATACAAATTTTAGTATTTGTTTTAGTTCTGTGAAAAGTGCTGGTATTTTGCTAAGGATTGCAATGAATCTGTGAATTGCTTTGAGTAGTATGGACATTTTAACAACATTCTAATCCATGAGCATGGAGTATCTTTCCATTTGTTTCATTTCAATGATGTTCATAATCCAGCTTTTTTCCCCCATTTTTTTCTGTTACATTCATTTCTGTTCTGACATTTAATATTTCTTCTATTTCTTTGCTCCTCTAGTTTCCTTTTCTTTTTTTATTTTCCTAAAGTGGAAGCTTAAGTCATTGGATTTAAGCTTTTATACTTTGCACAAGTTGAATTTGTATTAATTTATTGAGACTTAATATCCCAGAACATGACCTATCTTGGTAGATACTTCATGTGTACTTGAAAAGAAGGCATATTCTGTCTGGTCTTGTCAGGTAGTATGTTCCCTGTTAATTATATCCAGTTGGTGGACAGTATCATCAAGGTTTCTATATTCTACTGATTCTTTCTGTCTACTTTCATCATCAATTATTGGGGGTATGTTGAAATCTTACTATAGTTGTAATTATGTCTCTCCTGGCAGTTATATCCGTTTCTATGGCATGTACTTTGAAGTTCTGTTATTATTATCCCCTCTTAATGAATTGACCCCTTTATTACTGTGAAATGACTCTATCCCTAGTAATGTGCTTTGCTCCAAAACCTGCTTTGTGTAATATTAATACAGCTACGTCAGATGTCTTTCAGTTAGTGTCGCACGTGCATATATTTTACATTTGTGTCTTCATATTTAGAATGAGTTTCTTGTGGGCAGCATACAGTTTAATCTACCGTCTTGCTGCTTTCTGTATGTGCCATCTGGTCTTTGAAGTTGAATGACAAAAGATAAAATACAGAAATAGGATATCTTATTCTCCAACATGTTTCTAATATGGTGTTTTGTTGTTTTAAGATTTAAAAAAAAAAGACCGAGAAAGTACCCTGTAAGACTGTGTCTCCTCTAAAATGTAATTTTGGTGAAAAAAAACCCTCCCTTTATACGTGGACATCCACAGTATGCAAAGATGCTTTCTAAATTTGTGTCTTTTTCATCATGGTAAGTGTGCTCTGTAATCCTCATCACCTGTTTCGGCCACGCCCCATTCACCTCCCCTCTGGTAACCACCAGTGTGTTCTCTATATTAAGAGTGCTTTGGGGTGCCTGGGTGGCTCAGTAGGTTGAACGTCCAGCTCTCGATTTCAGCTCAGGTCACGATCCCAGGGTTGTGGGATTGAGCCCTGCATCGGGCTCTGTGCTAAGTGTGGAGTCTGCTTAAGATTCTCTCTCTCCTTCTCCCCCTCTACCTCAACTTGCACTCTCTCTAAAATTTTTTTTAATTATAAAAGTGTTTCTTCATCTTTTTCCTTTGCTCATTTGTTTCTTATATTCCACGTGAATGAGATCTATGGTATTTCTCTTTCTCTGACCAATTTCACTTAGCATTGTATTCTCTAGCTCCATCCATGTTGTTGCAAATGGCAAGATTTCATTCTTCTTGATGTCTGAATATTCCATCGTATGTATGTGTGTGTGTCTGTATGTATATGTATGTGTACATGTAGACATATACACACGCACATCACATCTTCATTTATCAGTGGACACCTGGGCTACTTTCATAATTTGGCTATTGTGAATAATGCTGCAATAAACTTAGGGATGTGTGTGTCCCTTCAAATTAGTGCTTTTTGTATTTTGGGGTAAATACCTAGTAGTGCGATTACCGGGCCACTAGGTAGTTCTATGTTTAATTTTCTGAGGACCCTCCATACTGTTTTCCACAGTGGCTGCACCAACTTGCATTTCTACCAACAGTGCAGGAGTGCTTTTCCCACACCCTGGCCAACACTTGTTTCTTATGTTTTTGGATTAGCCATTCTGTCAGGTGTGAGGTGACAGCTCATTGTGGTTTTGGTTTGCATTTCTCTGATGAGTGATGTTGAGCATCTTTTCATGTGTCTGTTGGACATTTGAATGTCTTCTTTAGAAAAATGTCCGTTCATGTCTTCTCATTTCTAATTCAATTGTTTTATGGATGTTGAGTTGTATCATTTTGGATATGACATTTGTAAATATCTTCTCCCATTCAGTAGGTTGCCTTTGGTTTCTTTTGCTATGCTGAAGACTTTTATTTTGATGTAGTCTCAATATTTTTACTTTTATTTCCCTTGCCTCAGGAAACCTATCTAGAAGAATATTGCTACGGCCAATGTCAGAGAAATTACTGTCTGTGGTCTCTTCAAGGATTTTTATAGTTTCAGTTCTCACAATTAGGTCTTTAATCCATTTGGACTTGTGTGTGGTGTAAGAGAGTGGCCCACTTTCATTCTTTTGCCTGTAGCTGTCCAGTTTTCCCAACACCACTTGTGAAAGAGACGGTCTTTATTCCTCCTTTGTCAAAGATTGACCATATGATTGTAGATTGATTTCTTTTTTTATTCTATTCCACTGATCTGTGTCTCTTTTTATGCCAGTACCGTACTATTTTAATTGCTTGCACTTTGTATAGAACTTGAAATCTGGAATTGTGGTATCTTTTTTTCTTTTTCAAGATGCTTTGGCTGTTTGAAGTCTTTTATGGATCCATACAAATTTTAGGATTGTTTGTTCTAGCTCTGCGAAAAATGCTATTGGTATTTTGATAGGGATTGTGTTCAGTTTGTAGATTGCTTTATGTAGTATAGACATTTGGTCATCTTGAATTTCCTTCAGTGTTTTGTAGTTTTCAGAGTGCAAGTCTTTCACCTCTTTCGTTATGTTTATTTGTAGATTTTTTGGGGGGGGGTGCAATTATAAATGGGATTTCTTAATTTCTTTGTTTCATTATTAGTGTATAGGAATGCAACCAATTTTTGTAGTTTGCTTTTGTATCCTGTGACTTTACTGAATTCACTTAACAGTTCTAGTAGTTTTGTGGTGGAGTCTTTTGGGTTTTCTACGTAGAGTGTCATATCATCTGTAAATAGTTTTACTTATCAATTTGGATGCCTTTTATTTATGTTGTCTAATTTCTGTGGCTAGGATTTCCAGTACTACAGGGAATAAAAGTGGTTAAGAGTGGACATCCTTGTCTTGATATTGGCTGTGGGTTTTTCCACATATGTCTTTATTACATTGATGTATGTTCCCTCTAGACCTACTCTGCACAGGGTTTTTATCACGAATGGATGTTTTACTTTGGTGCTTTTTCTGCATCTATTGAACATATGGTTTTAATCCTCTTATTGATGTGATGTTATCACACCGATGGTTTTGCGAATATTGAACCCTCCTTGCATCCTGGGAATAAATCCCACTTGATCATGGTGTAGGATTTTTTTAATGTGTCATTGGATTTGGTTTGCTGATATTTGGTTGAGGAATTTTGCATCCATGTTGATCAGAGATCTTGGCCTATAGTTCTCTCTTTTGTGGTGTCTTTATCTGATTTTGGTATCAGCGTGATACTTCATAGAATGAATAGGATGATTTTCCTTCCTCTATTTCTTGGAATAATTTGAGAAGAATAGGTATTTACTCTTTAAATGTTTGTTTGATAGGATTTACCTGTGAAGCCATCTGATCCTAAACTTTTGTTTCTTCGGCATTTTTTGATTACTGATTCAATTTCATGGAGGCTACAGAACAATGAACGGGGTCAACCAAGAAATCAAAAAAAAAATCAAAAATTACATGCAAACAAATGAACGTGAAAACACAACAGTCCAAAATCTTTGAGATGCAGCAATAGCTTAGAGGGAAGTTATACCAATACAGGCCTATCTCAAGAAGCAAGAAAAATCTCAAACAACTTCAACATACACCTAAAGAAGCCAGAAAAAGAATAAAAAAAACCCAAACCCAGCAAAAGGAAGGGAATAAGAAAGATTAGAGCAGAAATAAAACAAACAGCTCAGTGAAACCATGAGCTGGTTCTTCAAGATCAATAAAATTGAAAAACCTCTAGCCAGATTCATAAAAAGAGGACCCAAATAAAGAAATTCACCATGAAAGAGGAGAAACAACCACCAACGCCACAGAAATACAAACAACCGTAACATTATGAGAACCTACAGGCCAATAAATTAGACAACTCAGAAGAAATGGATAAAGGCAGGAATAGAAATTTTGAGCAGACCAGTTACCAGCAAAGAAATTGAATCAGTAATCTAAATTTGTATTTCTACTATCCTGACCTCTGTATCCAGCTGCCTATTTAACAACTCTTCCTGGATGATTCATAGGCAGCTTTAACAGAAACTATCCAAATTCACAGACATTCAACGTCAGATTCACAGAGTTCAAGCTAAGGGATGGGGCCACTCCTGGGGTCAGGGCTGCGACCTTTCTTATTGGTTCATCAGCTGAACCAGCTATCCTGCTCACCGTGTGACACATACACAGCACAACACGCACCAGAGACCCCAACCCAAGAAGAGCAGACAAGTCCCAGGTAAATCATCAAAAGAACCCTTTATTTTAAATGTAGATAGTACCATAGTTCATCAAAATAATTTATAACAGTTAACTGCCTCTTAAATATATAATCTTATAAATGAGGCCTTCTGAAGTTAAAAGCAATGTGGATTCAGTCTTTAAAATTATTTTAAGACATGATAATAGAAGTAAAAAAAAAAAATCTGTTTCCTATGAAGTCCTTCTAAAAAAGGAAATCATGACAAGTTCCTGATCAGACAAATGCCATTCCATTATTCAAGGGATTAAAAAGAAGCATAAATAAAAGTTTGACATTTCTGTTCAATTTCCTGGGTTTGTCTTTCTGTACATACCTGACCCTTTACAGAGTTAAAATTGTATTCTAGTTTCTCACCATAAGCAAGAAATTCCTTAGCAGCTCAGAAATGATGTTAATGTCTTGGTAAAACATACTTCCTCACTCCCTTGATGACCACTCTGGGCTCCAGTCTCTAGTGTATCTGCTGTCTCACCTTCTCAAAAATGGTTCTGCTTAATTGGGAAATCAGTTCAGGGATTTTCTTGTACCAGCAACTTCTCAAGCCTCACGCCTTACAGAGGAGGCCGACGCTGATGGATTACCATATTCCGGCACAGCAGCCACTTTAACCTTCCAAACGCCACCACTGTGAAGACGAGCCGTCACAGATCGCCATGGCAACGTAGCCTTTGTGACTCAGTGGGTCGACTGCTCTCAGACACTGTCCAACCGACACCTGGTACAGCCGGTTACTCCTCTGGAAACAAGGCAGCAAGAACACACCACCAGTTAGCTGCTTTACCCGAAGAGACGTACTGCCAGAACGGGGCAAAGTCCCAGAGATCCAGAAGCGAGGTGAAACATTCACGATCGTTTACTTACGCAGGGGACACCCCATCTGTCACGCTCCCTCCCTCAGCCCCTTCTGTCTCCTCGCACCCCCCCCACCCTCACTAAGCCACCTCCTCACCCCAAAGGTCCACTGCTGGGACCCTCCTGACCCGTGGCACTTCATGAGTCGGGGTGGGTCTGACGAGCGGGTTTCTGACACATCCAGGCAAAGGAGATTATTTAAAACCAGCTCGTGCTCTTCGTTATAAATCCAGACCTAAAGAAGAAAATAAAAGATCACAACTCCAAGGTCTGCTTTGGATTTTCAAATTCAGCCCGCACAACAGGTCATGCGTGTGTGGAAGAAGAATGGCGTTGTCCCGTGCGGGCTCATAAAGCAGGGAAAGACCAGTGAACCCGGGTCACGTGGAGGCAGCGTCAGCGCAGCTCTCTGAAAATGGAACGTGCGAACGGACACAGGAGAAGGAAGTTCAATCCCAGGAAGAAACAGTGGTTCCATTTTGTTAACTGGCCAAATTAACTGAAGATGGCAGACCTTTTCCAATTCTAGGATTTCACAGTTACACAGCGCCCTTCCTTCCTGGACGGCATGAGCACAGGAGGGGCCCCGCGAGCCCGCAGCGTGGCCTCCTGCGGACAGAGACAGGCCTCTACTGGGCTGTGTCCTCGCGCAGGAGCCGGTCCATCTCGTTGCCCTGTGGAAAATGGCACTCTGATCCCAGACCATGATGCCATTTGGACTGAGGTGACGATTTCACCTGCGGGCCTGGAAGCAGGGTTTTCTTCAGATGTGCAGATCCTTCAGGATTGTCTTCTTTATGGTCTCTCATGTTATTTTCAGGAACAAAGGCCTAAAGATCGGCTGAACTGGGTGAGTGCAATGAGTAAGTTATTCTCCAACCTGCACCATCACTAAGTCCAAAAGGAATATATTTTCTTCTCTGAATAGTTGTACTCAATTAGTGTTCCTGCCTCTGAGCCCAAAATGTATGTGTGCTATCTCTATTAACACGAAGCATTCTATAAGTGCAACTTTCTGCAACAATGCTGATGTTTTATAATCTGTGTTGTCCAACATGGGAGCCACATGCGGCTGGTGTGACTTAATTTTATTTCATTTTAATTAAAGAGCTACATGTGGCTCCTGGATACAGTATTAGTACAAATCTGTGTGATCAAAATATAGTACGTTTTCTGGAACAAATCTGTGATATCATCCTGCTGTGACCTAACCCCCCGAAGCATCACTGTAATTAAAGACTTCAGCGTCCACAACCCTGATGCCTCTCATACCCACACACAGCATAAAACCCCTTTTAAATCCCGTTTTCTGGCGTGTGTGACATCTTGGAGAGTGTACATGAGCTCTCCTAGAAATGAAAGGTCTTGCGTGAACTTTCAAAGGGCACATGCTATCTAAAAAGCCCGATACCCTTTTGGTCTTGAGTGACGCCATCCCTGCCACTCAAGTGGACATGAAAGTCACTTCCTTGTGACCCGTCTCGAGCGCGGCAGTCTTGAGACTGACTCTAAGACTATATTAGCCTGTTACCAGATCCAGAACAGCTTGAAGTGACCGTTCCAAACTGACATAAGTCTTCTGCTTATTTTTAGGTCCACTTCAATACCACTGAAAGGGCGCACAGATTATGCGAATGACACAAAGGATACTCTGTTGTGGTTTCCCTGAGGCACTACTAAAACGCAGGGAGACTGGATTTCAGAGACAACACTACAGACCCATCCACCGCAGAGCTAATGTCCTCGCCCAGAAGGCAGGCGCGCTGCCTCGGCCCCTTCTGACCTTCACACGGTTCTGTTTATCCTGTGTAACTGCAACATACGAATAATGTTCCCGACGGAGACCGAGGGTAGGAAAAATGTACAAAGGAGACAAAAATAGTTACATTACGTGATCTCTAAAGTCATTCCCAACTCCAATCATCTAAGAAAAGTCAGATTAAAATCTTCACGTCCACCCCTCCCTCCTCAGGCGTGACCGCGGGCAAGTTCCCTTCAGGGAAGAACACCTTCCAAGGACTGGCTGAGCCCAGAGCCATCGCTCACCTGACCGGGGTCACTGTAGTCACACGCTTTAAGCACCACCAGGCCTCCTTTCTGACTCGGGCGGCCCTGGGCCACCAGACACTTGTTGGTCTGGAGGTGATAGAGCTGTAAAAGGAGAGATCACTCTTGTCAGAAGATGCCTTAGATGCTAGATAAGGAAGTTTTAGATGAAATGTGAATCGATTACTCCAAAGGTATGAATTTCAAAGGTCCTAAGAAAATAAGCATTTTTTTATTCCTTAATTCTAGCTTCAGTACATAAGGGTGTCACGGTAGACTTTAAGGTTAAAGGCAGTTTTAACAGTATATGCAGGCAATGCCAAGTAGAAATTCTAAAAATATAGGTTTACTAATCTATTCTAGGGGAGGAAGGAAATTAAAACCTCTCTGCCCTCAAGAACCTTCAAATGAAATCAAGGAAATAAGACTAAAGGTACCGACCAGACAGCACGTAACTGAATGAAATATACAGGCTAAACTGGAGGGAGACACAGATCGGGAACAGCACAGGGGAGACCCAGAAAAGCAGCAAAGAGTATGCAGTTTGGGTAAAGGGCTACAACTACATCGGCATACGCTGTGTTTTTACTTTAAAAACAAAAGGTGGTTTTGTTTTCATAAAGAGGACAAGGGGAAAGCTCTAGGCTTACTTCAGCCACTGAGGAACAGTCGGCATCACGAAAGATCCTGACAAGTGCCTTCTTCTGAACACAGAAGAGAAAACTGTGCAACAGTCAGAGTAGCTACACTTTCAGAAAGCAAATTCTAAGAAATGATTCAGGAAAAAGGTATGACTTTACAGCTAGACCCCTAAACTTTAAAAGTGATGTAAAACTGTGAAGAAATTCCTTAAGAAATAAAAGAGAACGGGGGCGCCTGGGTGGCTCAGTCAGTTAAGCATCCGACTTCGGCTCAGGTCATGATCTCATAGTTCGTGAGTTCAAGCCCCGCGTCGGGCTCTGTGCTAACAGCTCGGAGCCTGGAGCCTGCTTCGGATTCTGGGTCTCCCACTCTCCCTCTCTGGCCCTTCCCTGCTTGCTGTCTCTCTCTCTCAAAAAAGGGAGGAAGGAAAAAGAACTTCAAAAGAAACGTGGCCGCTCATGGGTATTCCTGCGCGGCACGTGGGTCCTTACACACTGGGTGTGAACTGGAAGGACGCGCCCCATCTCTCACTTGCTCTGAGTCAGTTCCGGAGCTGCGGCCACAGAGCAGAGCGCGACCCCATTTCTCCTTTTCTTTTCTTTTGGGACCGGAATCTCCCCAGGGAGCTTTACACTCTCCTGTGGCTTTTATTTGAATGTCGCATAGTCACATTGACGTCCACCCTCTCGGCAGTTAGCATATCACTTTGAGAATCGTGTGCTCCTGAATGCTGGCAGGTGAAGGGTGTTAATGGTAACAGTGAAGACAGGAACATTCCTCAGGTCTCACTCCGAGCAGAGGAAGCTCCCACAGAAAGAATGCAATGGAAGCAAGCTAACGTCTATCACTAAAATGATGCTTTCAGTCTAAAATGTCATTTGTCTTATCATACAACTTTGAATAAAACACTGATAAGATTACTTCCTTACCCTTCCACGCTGAAGGACTTTGGGACGTTTTGGCCCTCTGTTGATAAAAATGGGTTGTTGGGGTTTGGCATTGGGCCCAGATATCTGCATCTCTGGGTAAATATTATCCAAATACCATTTAAATGATTTACAGCCCAACTTCCTCCTCAGTTCAACACGTTCACTGATGTTTCCATAACTTTTGGTCCTCAGGTCAGGTCTTAAGGAAAAATACTGCTCCTGAATTTTAAAAAGAAAAACGAAAAATAAGGGAATGGCCTTTTTGTTTAAAATTAAGTATTATCAATTGTACCTGAGTCTTAAAGAGCTGAAGTATTTTTCACGCTGGTGTTTTCTTCATGTTGCCAGAAGATGTCAACATGAAGTTATCAATTAGGTCCGTCGTTGATGGTAAGACATTTTAAGCTCTAGGAAACGTCCGAATCTCAGAAGTGGCAACACATGTAAAAATGTGATCCCAGAATCAAGGAAGCTGCACACGAGGGGGCAGTTCTCCGACTCTGTCAGGACTGTGATCTTAACGATTACCAAAGACTCTGGGGAGGTTCGTGTGAGTTACATCTGCTCGTGTTTACCAGGAGAGACATGAAAACATTTGTCAACTCTTTAAAAATAACTCATTACCGGGGCGCCTGGGTGGCTTGGTCGGTTAAGCGTCCGACTTCGGCTCAGGTCATGATCTCACGGTCTGTGAGTTCAAGCCCCGCGTCGGGCTCTGTGCTGACTGCTCAGAGCCTGGAGCCTGTTTCAGATTCTGTGTCTCCCTCTCTCTCTCTCTGCCCCTCCCCTGTTCATGCTCTGTCTCTCTCTGTCTCAAAAATAAATAAACGTTTAAAAAAAAATTTTTTTAAAATAACTCATTACCTATGAACATAAACATGCTTTGAACAAGAAATTTAGAACAGTAACATTGCTTTACAGTTTTGCAAATCTTTTTAATGTCTGGCTAGAAAGAAGTCAGCTGAATTCTCAATTCTGCATTCAACCTGTTATTATATGTTGTCTGGTTAAATACATTTTTAAAAATATGAGCATGTGAAAACATATAGTTTGAGATGGAAGGAGTATTTTAATAGCATTTTCAGAGAATTATGGCTATTCTTTTCTGATATTCTACCAGAACTCTAGCCCTTCACATTCCACAGCGTAGCTAACCTTTAAATTGTATCCCTGAGCTTTCCTACTGTTGGGTTAAAATCTGCTGTCTTGCTCTGTGACTGGACCTTTTACCCATCCAAGATCTGTTTCCGCTGGGTTGTGAAGTTCTTTCAAATAATGACAAATTTCAGTATTAAGAATTCTATTCATAAATATTCCTAATCTCCTCAGAAAAGCGTTTAAGTACTGGAAGCGAGTAAGCTCACAGGGATGGATACAAGTTTTCCAAAACTAATTTTTCACCTGAAAGCTTGAATTTTATCATTGGCAACAAATGCTGTCTGTCGAAGTGAGAGGGTCAGTTGGTTCATTTTTGAGACTATCTGCCAAATATCCAAACAGAAATAACCATGGTTTGTGAGTCAGTCTTTTCTCCATTTATGTAAAAGTGATCAGTCCAGCTCACAACTCGAACAGCTGCACACGTTTTTCCTTGCCACAAGCACAGTGCTTCGGTGTGCAGTGAAAAGCGCTCTGTCCGCCACATCTCGGCACTCCGAGCTTGCCAAGATTTAGTGGAATTTTTTGCACCGTTCCTACACCATCGGCGCAACGCCGACACAGTGAAAGGGGCAAGTCCTGTGTTAATCTGACTGTGGAAACAGCTTCGGCCCAGCATCCTCCTAGGAGGGCAGCCGGGATCCAGGTGGGTCTGAGGGCCGCCAAGAGACAGTATGACTCCAAGCTGGTGACCGTGGAGAAGGAGCTCAGAGTCTAGAAGAGGGACAAGGGAGGAGACACGCGGTGTGATAGAGGCGTGACCAGGCGCCTGCACTTCCGGTCCCAAGCGGTGATCTGCTTGGTTCTCATTACCCCCACAGCACGTACCTCCACACCCCAAATGCACAGTGTCGTCACTGTGCATTCCCTCCTTCGTCACTGACTCCCCCAAACCTAACACGGAGCCCGGTACGGAGTAGATGCTCAAACGCCTGTTTACAAACAACTGTAGGCAAGTATTCACAGCAGCACTTTTCACAAGTCATGAAAGGATAAAACGTGGTGTCTTCGGCCAGGGAGTATCACCGGATTACAAAGAATGAAGTACCGACACATGGTGCGGTATGGATGACCCGGAAAACACCACGCTGAATAAGATGGTCACAAAAGGCCATGTCCTGTAGGACATCATTTGTAGGAAGTGTCCAGAACAGGCAGATCCAGAGAGTCGGGGTAGATTAGTGGTTGTCCAGGGCTGTGGGAGATTAGGGGGTGATAAAATGGTTTGTGAATTATTCCTCAGTAAATCCGTGACCAAGGAAATAATCATCACAGGCTGTGCACAGCGGAAGAGAAAGTGGGAGGTACGATCCTGCGTGTGCAGAGTCGAACGGGGAAGTGGCAGGACCGGCACACGAACCCCAAGGGGCAAAGAGAAGGAGTCACAGGAGAGGAACAGAGACACTGAAGAGAACACGTCTTCTGGTGTTGGCCGAATCTCCTTTCACAGGGTGGTCACTTGGAAAATTAAAAGAAGAGTCACAACAGAAAACGAGAGAGAAAAGAAATGTAGGGAGAGAAGGCCCCGTGGTTGTCCCAACAGAAATGCGCCGGAGTGAAAAGGCAGGTAACCAGAGCCGCCCGCAGACGCCCAGCCGACCCCTCCGACCGAACAACGTAACCTCACCTTGTATTCATCCAACCAGACGTGTGCCAGCCGCAAGGAGTTGTGGGTCATGGTGTCCTGGCCTTCAGGAGAGCCATACGGTCGCCTTTTTCGGAAAATGTGTCCGACTCTAGAGCACGGGATGATGAAGAGTTTACCTCCACACATCCAGATCTGGTCGGGGCAAAACATGTATTAATAGTTGCCTGCAACTGCTATGAAATCAATGTATGCATTTTCATGAAATTATTAGATAGGTGTTCATGCAACTTTGCAAGATGCCTTACAGAACTGTCAAAGAGTACCTTGAAAAACAACATGTCTTTAAGAAGAAACTAAATTCTAAAACGATGTAATATTCTTTTACTACCGTGTGTCTAAAATCACACTTACCATATACTTTGCTGTTTTAACAGATCAAGGAACCTGATCCTCAGGACTTAGGGAGACAAGGCTTACTGGCGGGTCCCCTACTTTCAGTTTACTGGTACTTTAATATCATGTATATACACACAAATAAGGAAACATACACAATAACTCCAGGTTAAGTTTCAGAAGATCTTAGTTCTGGTCTAAATTTTGCCCTTGATTATCTGGGTATTTTAGTTTTTGTGGGACTCCATTAGTTTATCTCCAAAGTAAGAAGACTGAATTAATGATACGTTATTCCTTTCATCTTTAAAATTCTAAAGATTATGTAGGAAAAACTGCCTTTTAAAAACATTCTGGTCAATACGGTGCAGAAAGACAAAAGGACACACGCACACGTACTATCTGGATGGGGATCCTGCCGTGGGGGGGGGGGGGGGGGGGGGGGACATCTGCAAGTTCGGAAGTCTGCGTGCTCGCCCTTGCCCTCGTTCTGTCCTTTGCAAAGACTGCCTGACCCCACCTCCTCCAGTTCCCTGAGCCCCAGACCCCAACTATACCATCATCTCTCCAACTTTAGCAGCTGGAGAGGACTGATGATGAAAAATGAATTCCTTCCTCAGTTGCAGGTAGTTGTATGTATGAGGCCTCCCACTAGCTACTTCTGAAAGTGGAATGCAGAGCTATTAGTACTTTTCCTGGGAGATCTGGGGTGAACCAGGATGGTCTTAGCCAATCAGGGAAATCCGATCACGCTAAACATATATATATATATATATATCTCTCTTAGGTTAGCAAATAAGATTAATAAACTGGCAACAAAACTCTAGATTAAATGCACATTTAGACATCTGAAATCATACCCATTCATCACAGCCTTCCCTTCTGAATTCTTATAAAATAAGGCTGCTTACAAGCTTTCCACACCTTGAGTGGATATTCTCTGGATCACAGATTACGATAAAGTAGCATTCATTAAGGACAATTTGTTAACAAAGGTAATCAAAGAGAATTTACAGAAAATATGGGATTGTAGATGAAAATTATATTCTACTGCACACAGAGTTAATAACTAGACATGAAAAAATTACCCGAAATGATATTTCTAAATTTTCTCCTCCCCAGATATCCATGCCACTGTCATACTGTCCAAGTTCATTGAAATAGTGTCTGTTCATGGCAAACAATCCTCCAGCCATTGTCGGTGACCTAGAAAAGGAAATAATTTCTGTACCAATTCTACAGACTCAATTAACTACTGTCTTTGTCTTAAAAAATTCAGTGTGCCTTTGGAACATCACTAACAAAAACAAGATGAACTATTATGAAGTGTTTTATCTAACTTCAGGGAATGAGCTGGGCCACATAACTGAATTTTCTAGATTGCCAATGATATATACTACATATCTGGCAAATGAAGGCTGCTTTTCTAGGCAACAAAAGTACTTTTTAAATTATAACCACTGTTATTAGAAATACACCTGAAATGAATTCATTCCTTCTGACAGGCTCCCAGAGCCACCGGGATAAAAACCAGACTCCAGGGCCTGCCGGGGGAGACCAGACAAACTCTGATCAAATGGCTTAGGCCAGTAGCTCTCGGGTAGGACGATTTGTCCCCAGACATTTCATTAATGTCCGGAGACATTTTTAGCTGTCACAACGGGACGTGTGTGTGTGTGTGTGTGTGTGTGTGTGTGTGTGTGTGTGTCAGGGGCGGATTTCTACTGGCGTCGGATGGGCTGAAACCAGGTATGCTGCCAGAGTTCCTAAAACGCACAACAGAGCACCCATCTCACGGAAGTCTCTGGCCCAAAATGTCAATACTGTCAGGACTGAGAAACTGAATGAGAGAATCTGAAGGAGGCTGGCCCTCAGAGAGACTCGTGCCCGCTTTCCAGCTGCGTCACTTCCGGTAACGGAGTTAAGGTGATGGTGGATCCTAGCATCCCAAGCTGCCTGCCAGAAGTGAAGCAAAATCTCTCTGCAGGGGGAAAACCATCCCAGGTAGGAATGTATTTCCATAATTTTTCATGACTAGGTCACCAAACAAAAATAAGCAACCAAACAAACCACCAGGCAATCAGGAAGATTAATCACATCAAAGAAAAACAAGAGAAACAATCTACATCAGAGACAGATGTTCAGGGTTTTTTTTCTCTTTTAAAGTTTTTTTTAATGTTTATTTATTTTTGAGACAGAGAGAGACAGAACGTGAAGGGGGAGGGTCAGAGAGACAGGGAGACACAGAATCCGAAGCAGGCTCCAGGTTCTGGGCTGTCAGCACAGAGCCTGACATGAGGCTCGAACCCACAAACCGTGGGATCATGACCTGAGCCGAAGTTGGACGCTCAACCGACTGAGCCACCCAGGCGCCCCTGTGTAGGGGTTTCGAATAATGTGATTCTCAGGCAGAGACTTTAAAATAACTGCTCAGTACATTCAAGGGTAAAAGAATGCAGAATTTGGCAGGTGGATAGACACAGTCAAAAAAGAAACCAAACTTAGGCATATCTGAAAACGCTTCCGACCAAGAGAAGAAATTCCTTTGTCACTAAGACTTTGACACTAAGACTGCCGCTGGCTTCTCACCACAAACAGCGGAGGCCACACGTTCTTGAGTAACCCCTTCAAAGTCCTAAAACAATCTATCCACCGACCTAGAACTGGGCACCCCATACAGTTACACCTCCAAGTACCGGTGGAATGAACACATTCTTACAAAGGGACAGGAGTAATCACCAGAAGGTCTGACCAAAGAAAGTACATTTAAAATGAAAATAATCCCAGGTGGGAGTTTGCAGATGGAGACAGAATAAAGAGTAACATAAAAAGGGAAATACATGGGCAAACCTAAATGAATAATGGTCACATAAAAAACATCTTATTCAGTTAAAATACACACACACACACACACACACACACACACTCTCTCTCTCTCTCTTCAACAATATAACCTGAGGGGTATAAACTGGAGAATGAATATTCTGAGATCCCTGCATTGTTTGAAATACCAATTTATGTCACACTTTGATAAATCAAGGATGTATGGTATCCTCTCTGGGGTAATCACTAAAAGAACGGTATGTAAGAATGTATAACATCTAATAACAGGGTGGCAGCTGGGAACAGAATAATAAAAAATCCAAACTCAAGACCAAAAGAAAGAGAACAGGAAAAAAAAAAAAGCAACAGACAGAATGCAAATAGTAGCATTGTAATCATAAACACAAAATACAAGTAATATTGAATGCAAGCAACTAAATTAAACGAAGTTTTTCATGCTGGTTCAACAACAAATCATAATATGAAAAAGCAACTACATGCTGCTTACAAGGGACACATCTAAATATAAGACCCCAGAAAGACTGACAACAAAAGGGAAGTTACACAATGTAAATATTAATCAAAACAAAGCTACAACAGTCATATTAATGTCACACTATAATGCAAAAGTTTTACTATTCTGAAAGTCTGGAATAAATGGGTTTCATTTACCAGAAGATTTAATAATTCTAAAAGATTTAATTCTAAATGCTCATACATCCATTAAGACAGGCTCAAAATATATGAAGAAAACATATAAAGAACTACAAGGAGAAATATACAACTGTAGTGGGAAACTTTAATATGCCATATATTTTGTTTCAGTTTATTCATTTATTTTGAGAGAGAGAGAGAGCACAAGGAGGAGAAGGGCAGAGAGAGAGAGAGAGAGAGAGAGAGACACGGAGAGAAAATCTCAAGTAGGCTCCACACTGTCAGCACAGAGCCCCATGTGGGGCTCAAACTCATGACCTGAACTGAAATCAAGAGTTGGATGCTTAACCGACTGAGCTACCCAGCGCCCCATAACATACCACATTTAATAACTGATATTAACATGTAAATTAAAAAATGAAAGTATAACAACCCTCATCACAGTGGGCACTGTGTAATGTACAGGATTGTTGAATTACTAAGCTGTGCACCTGAAACTAATATAATACGATATATCAGCTACACTTCCATAAATTTTTTTAAACAAAGTATGGAATATTTGAATAATACAATAAACTTGACCAAACTAATACAGAATCCCATTTTTAACAACCAGAGAAAACCAATTTTCCAGGCACACAAGAAACATTTACAAAATTTACTCATGCACTTAACCATAAAGCAAATCTCATCAATTTTCAAAGAGTTAAAATACAGAATATTTTTTGACCACGGTGTAATTAAGCCAGGAATATACAATTACAAAACCCACATATGTCTGGAAAATAATAAATAAATGTAGTGCTAAATAACCTATGGGGCAGAGAAGACCTCACGATGAAAGTATCTTAAAGTGAATGGTAAAAAATGTTATGTCATAATTTGCCAAACCTGTAAGAAAGTTTATCATCTTAAATACATGTATTAGAAAAGGAAAAGGGGTGACAATTTTAAATCTAAACATCCAACCTAAGCAGTCTGCAACCCTGGTATCATAAAAGTGCAACAGCTCACGTTAGAAAGGGGAAGAAAGTGGGGGAAAGTGGCACAAGGAGAAAGGGCCCTGATGTCCTCGCTGCACAAGAAGGAGTGTCAGGTGACGCTCTCAAAGTGAGCAAGTGACAGCTTTCTCCAAGCAACACAGTAACAAAAACCACACTCCGCAGCCGGGCGACAGAGAAGGCACTGAACAGAGAAGGCTCTGTGCTGACAGCTTGGGGCCTGGAGCCCATTTCAGATTCTGTGTCTCCCTCTCTCTCTGCCCCTCCCCCACTCATACTCTGTCTCTCTCTATATCAAAATTAAATAAACATTAAAAAAATCTTTTTTGAAGTATTAAAAAAAAAAAAAACGATGAAAACCAATGCTGATAAAGAGGATGAAACAGGCAAAAACTGGCAAGTGCACCAACACTGAGGACACACGGCAGCCGGGGCTCCGTCGTCTCACTCCGCGCAAGCTTCACCTTCTCCCAAAGAACAGCACGGACAGTCCGAAAGGACAGGACAAGGCGTGTGCCTCCGACCACAGGACGTGAGGTTGCAGAGACCGGAAACACTGAGGGACGTCCCCAGACGCGGCCCTGCTCCTGACAGAGGGGAGGGTGGGTCGCACCTACCCCTGGTCTCACTGAAATCAGCAAGACATGGACCAGATTCTCATGCAAAGCCCGAGGGACAAGACGACCACCCTCTGCCACAAGACCGCGCCAGGCCCCTGGAGCCGGCCGAGGTCTCCCCTCCATCATGTGGGTCAGATGACAGCAAGCTGGCAAGCATCCAAAGGCCAGCTGAGGAGCCACTGGCACTCTAGTCCCTTGGGTGTGGGGAACACAGGTTCTACTACAGGCAGAAGCGAGTCAGGCCTCCAAGCAGGCGATCTCACTCTTGTACACCAGCAGCCATGGAAAACAACACTGGTAACCGCACCGTCTGTGACATTAAAACAACCGAAAACCACCAACCTCCCCATCACTGGCAAACTGGATAAATAGGTTATGACATAGTAACAGAACGTGACCGCTTTCACTGCTGTATAAAGTACAGCTACACACTGTGACACACAGGAATTTAAAAAAAAAATTTTTTTAATGTTTATTTTTGACAGAGAGAGAGGCAGAGCATGAGCAGGGGAAGGGCAGAGAGAGAGAGAGAGGGAGAGGGAGAGAAGGAGAGAGAGAGACACAGAATCTGAAACAGGCTCCAGGCTCCAAGCTGTCAGCACAGAGCCCGACGCGGGGCTCGAACCCACAGACCGTGAGATCATGACCTGAGCCGAAGTCGGATGCTCAACCGACTGAGCCACCCAGGAGCCCCCACACATTTTTTCAAGCAATGTTGAGCAAAAGGCACAAGACAAAATGAGTCCAATGGCTTCATTTTATATGAAGTCCCTGAAGAGGCAAATTACTACACTGTACTGTTCAGGGGCGCAAACAGACATGGTGAAAGTAAAGGAAAGCGAGGAAATGATTACCGGGGACCAGGTCAGGGTGATGACCCATCTAGGGGCGGGGGCTGTGGACCGGAACAGGAGTCCAGAGGGCAGCCGGCTGCTGTCTGTGGACCCGGGTGACAGCACAGGTGTTCGGATCACAGCCATTTATTAAGTCGTGTGCACAGCACGCCTATTTGCGTGTGTACTTCTTACCTACGCCATTTTTCCACAGGAAGAAAACCCAAACCGTAGGTCCAAAGACATTAAAAAGCAGAAACCCAGACAAACCTCTAAAGTCTACACGAGAAATTTATAACAGAAAACAAGGATAACATATAAGCAGATGTGTAATACTGAGAACATGAAGGGGAACTGGAAACAATTCACACGCTGCGACCTGCGACGGTGCAGCAGGAATCCACCCTAAAGATCCTGATTACAGAAACGGCTTCTACGGCTAACGCTCTTCCCGGCGCCACACACACGAGCAGAGACCCGAAGGCAAGTAGACGACACAGGGAAGTGCGATAATCAGCGTGCAAACGGGGCGCGCCGCTCGAGTGTGCCACACGGTTACGCCCAGGACCGCCGATCCTACTCGTCTGCCTTGCTAGGTTGGAAACCCTAAGCCACCCATCTTCCCTTAGCAGCGGGCGCGACGTATGAAATTCGGGAAGCACTCAAGAGTTTGCAACGCTTCTGCTCCCTGCAAAGAAGGGATTACCTGTAAAATGTTTTTTCCTCTTTGGAAGAAGCGCCGATAGGAGTTTTCGAATCTGCAGAAGGAGTCTCACCTGATGGGTGCGGTGGCTCCTTCCGGTCCCCCGAGCTCAGAAAGGGGCACGAGGTCCCACTTGAAGTGCAGCCCCCAGTTGAACCCTCCGCGCACGACGGGGGACGAGCTGTAGGCGAGCGTGTCCGCACTGATGATGTCAATGACGGGGCACACGACGGTCCGCGGGTCCTCCCGGATGGCGGCCAGCAGGGGCTGCAGCCACAGCACGTTCACCTCGCAGTGGCTGTCCAGGAACACCAGCACCTCTCCTGAGGAGGCAAACGACAGGCGGCCGCTTGGAGCGTGCGACGTGCAATACAACCGGCCGCCCTCCGGCCCCACAGCTACACCCGTCCTCTGCTGCAGGCGGGGGAGGAGCTGGTCGCGAGCTGGGCCTGAAGCCACTGCTGTGAGTGCGGAACGCGTGCAAACACACTCACTCTCCTCGGTGACGAGATTCCAAGTCTCACGGGACCAATTCTGTTCTCCGGACAGAAAGGTAAGGAGTGTGGTGCAAGGACAGTGGCCCTTTGTGGGTGGATGTTTTTATTACAATTACTGTAATCAAACTACCTCTAAACGTAGGGTACATTTCCTTGCCTCAGTCAACGGAGGACAGAGAACGTATTTTCACCGGTGACTCAGAAACGTGACTGCAATTATCAGTGACTGCCACGACAGTGACACGGGCTCCCTTCTCCCTTGAGGTCACCACTCAGCTGCCACATTCTCATTCCTGTTTGTTTCCCGTCTTTCCAATTCCCCAACCTTGTTGGCTGAAGTGGCCCTCATGAGCCAATGGGGTAGCCTTTCTTCTAGTTAGTAAAATAAAAACCATAAAGATTTTTATCCTGCATTTTCAACTTGATGCAAGAGGCATACAGGGAACGTAGGAGATGTCGCTATGAGGGAATGCCCCCCGCCCCCAAAGTTCCAGAATTCTCAAATTACCTTAATAGTTTTGTTTGTTTTTTGGCCTTATCCATGCAACTACCTGCAATATTATATATATAACATCTTAAAACGGATTCATTTAACTTAAATAAATTAATTTTAACGGGAAAATTTTATCAAGATCACTAACCTTACAGAGGTAACCCTACACACACACACACACACACACACACACACAAATATAACGGAACCGATGCAGTATAACTGAGGACTAACCAGATTTTCTGGTGAAGATGAAACTTAACACCTGTTCTTTCTTTTTAAAAGGGGAGATTAGTATATGCTAGAAAGGTTTTAAAGATGTATCAGTAAAATGGAGGCTTTATCTTTGATGGAATCAGAAGGACTGAGAGGGAATTTTGAAGAAGGTACCTTTAGAGTTTTGTAAGTTGCTTTTTATTTATTTTTATTCTTTAAAGATTTTATTCTTTTTTATTTTTTTTATTTAAAAAAATTTTTTTTTAACGTTTATTTATTTTTGAGACAGAGAGAGACAGAGCATGAACAGGGGAGGGTCACAGAGAGAGGGAGACACAGAATCTGAAACAGGCTCCAGGCTCTGAGCTGTCAGCACAGAGCCCGATGTGGGGCTTGAACTCACGGACCACGAGATCGTGACCTGAGCCGAAGTCGGCCGCTCAACCAACTGAACCACCCAGGCGCCCCTAAAGATTTTATTCTTAAGTAATCTCCATAGCCAATGTGGAGTTTGAACTTACAACCCCGGAGATCAAGAGTTGTATGCTCTACTGACTGAGCCAGCCAGGTGCCCCTGTAAGTCAATTTTTAATATTATAGCCCATTTCTCCAAGGAAAACCATGATGCCCTATCACCAGCAGTATGTAATCGTAGTAAGGAAGCACTGGCACAATTCAAACCAAACAGTCTGGGTACATGTAGTTTAAATGTTGTATTAAAAAAAATACAGACGCTCAGTTACAATTTTTCTTGGACTCTTCTCTATGGAAGTTAAACGACACCCAAACCTACGTGAGGAGCAGAGCAGTAATTCACAGTAGGGGCCCCCAAGAAAACAGATCGGCTTGGACTCCAGAGCCCCCCTCCGTGGAGTCTGCGTCTGGGGACAGCAGGGGTTGGCGTTACGAAGAGGCCCTTCCCAAAGCGAACGAGCTTCGTCTCTCCTGCTGACAGTGTCCATTTAAGATGCTCACTTTTCAACCGATCTCTGCAGAATGAGGCTCCAAGGACAAAGCCCTTGTCGCTCAACACCCACCGAGAAGAGTGGCAGGAAGCTGTACCTGTAGCGTGGGCCGCTCCGATCATCCTTCCTCGAATCAGTCCCTCACGCTTTGTGTTTCTTATTACTTTAATTTTTCCAGGGAGGTATTTTTGGACATATTCTTCTAGTTCTCCTTTCAAATCATCTGAAAATAAAGAGCCCATAGTAAAACCACATGAGACATGTACAAAGACAGTTTTTTATAGCTACTCTAAAATTGCACCTGGTACTTGCAACAACAGATTATCAAGTAAATATTACAGAATCTTCTGCTGCTTTATTTTAAAAAAGCATGGCAGCTTATCTCCTGAAGAAGAGAAAGGAAAACATGAAGGATAAGAATGGAAACACTAGTCAGAACAGTTACCTTATAGACTTACTTGTATTTCCACAGCAACTAGCACAATGCTTTGCGTAAAGAAGGTCCGAAATGAGTACCTGGAGTGAATCAACGTTCAGCTGACTACACATAAATCAGGTTTAAAACAAAACCAAAAAATGAGATACAAATGTCTTTTGTTTGAATGTAACTTATTAGCTATTATTCCGTTTCAGAATAGTCGACACAACTTCTACTGCCCCTGCCAAAAATTATGTAACAACAATAAACATGTCCTTTTACTAATTTAGCACCTTCCGACTGCACTAAATAATTTTTATACATTCTGGCTCATTCACCTTTCAATTTCATAACTTCAAAGATCATCTAGAAATAATCTTTCCATTGTTAGTAGATAAACCATTGTAAGTTAGCATGAATTTTTGCTTTTAGATAAAATAGCTACAAACTGAAAAACCACAAATTTAAAAAAAATATCGACACCATCAATTCTACAATTGAGTATTTAGCCAACATCCTATTTGGTCCAGACTCACGTTCTTGCTTTTTTAATCATTCATTTTTGAAATTAAGTTTTGTTTTCTATTAACCTTCCTAAATTTTCTCCTGTGCTATTTGAATATTTTTACCAAGGTTTAAGTAGTTTGCTCCCATTGGGCTCAGTGTACCTTTCCTCACTTTGTATATTTAACTGGTAGACCAATTCTGCTGTTGGTAAGAGGTGCTTAATAAACACTGGAGTAATGAAAAATATGTAACTGGCATACAATTTATCATGCATACAATTTATTAATATACCCTGCAGCTTGCCGTAATGAACAGAAGGTTTGGAGCTACGTGGACTAGAGGTTTAATTTCAACTCTACCACGTAACAGCTACGGGACCTTGACCAAATTACTTAACATTTCCTCCTCTATAAAACGAGGACATAACCTCTCTCTCAAGGTAGCTGAGAGCCTAATGAGTAGCGTAAATAAAAAGCCTTCCATCCTGGGGCGCCTGGGGGGCTCAGTCGGTTAAGCGTGGACTCTTGATTTGGCCTCAGGTCGTGATCTCACAGTTTTGAGATCCAGCCCTGTGCTGTTACCGCGGAGTCGGCTTGGGATTCTTTCCCTCTCTCTCCGTCCCTCCCCTACTCATGTGCATGCACACACGCACTCTCTCTCAAAATAAATAAATAACATTAAAAAAAAATGAGTAAGTCACAGAGATGAAAAGTACAGCAGAGGGAATATAGGCAGTAATATTGTGATAACATTGTACGGTGACCGACGGGACTGCACTTTCTGTGGTGATCACCGTGTAATGTACAGAACTGTTTAATCAATATGTAGTTCAACGAAAACTAACATAACACTAGAATTTATTATACTCCAATAAGAAATTTAAAAAAGAAAAGTGTGTAATACATACTGACTCATAAAACACTGGCATTCAGGGATCATCTAAGAGCTATCACAAAGCAATCCACTTTTATCTGGGGACGGTCGGTGTAACAGACTTATTAGATAAATATAAGCCAAGGCATTATGCTGACTGAAAAAAGCCCATCTCCAAAGGTCACGTACTGCACGATTCTATTTATGTAACAATTCTTGAAATGGCAAAATCATGGAGACAGAAACAAAATCACAGAGATTAGGGGTGCCAGGGATCAGGGATGGAGTGGGTCGAGGAGGCGGGTGGTGTGAATATTAAAAGCTAGCATGAGGGAGATCTTTGTGGTCAGGGAGTTGTCTGTATCTTGATCGCAGCGGTGGCTCCAGGAACCTACACGGGATAAAATGACACAGAACTGCGTACACACACTGTGCCAATGCCAAATTCCTGGTTTGGATGTTGGGCCAGCGTTACGTTAGAAATAACCAATGGGGGAAATGGGAGGAATGGGGGGGAAGAGGTAACAGACCTCTTTGTAACTTGCTGTTACTAATCTATAGTTATTTTGAAATAGAACAATTTTTTAAAAAGATAAGCCAAGGGGGGCACCTGGGTGGCTCAGTCGGTTAAACATCCGACTTCAGCTCAGGTCATGATCTCGCAGCTTGTGATTCGAGCCCCGCATCAGGCTCTGTGCTGACAACTCAAAATCTGGAGCCTGCTTTAGATTCTGTGACTCCCTCTCTCTCTGCCCCTCCCCCACTCATTCTCTCTCTCTCTCTCTCTCTCTCTCTCTCTCTCTCTCAAAAGTAAATAAACATTAAAAAAAATTTTCTTAAAGATAAGCCAAGGGAAAAATTTCAAGGGCCAAACTTAAATAGCACAGTCTGAAAAAGATCACAAAGACAATGTTGTTTCCTCTAATCGACAGACGTTATTTGTTGCTGACCCCACTGCCACTCTGCGGATGAGGGTCCTGTCCACCACCTATCCCGACACTCAGCTCCACTGATGCTCACGCTGGTGCTCACACGGCCACGATCAACAGCCCAGATCCCATGGCATCAACTGCAACAGCCCTTACCAAAGTCACTGTCATCGTCCACAAGGATGATTTCATGAAGGAGCTGGGCTGGCGTGCGGTCTAGAACGCTGTGCACCGTACGAAGCAAGGCAGACAAGGCTTCATTGTAGAAACAGATAACGACACTGGCGACTGGCAGGTCCGCGGGGTAAGACTTGTCTTTACATCTGTAAAGGCATGTATGAGAAAAGGCGACATCTTAGAAGGTTCAAATGTTTTAGGTTCACTCAACACTAACTGCCCCTGTTCAGCCTCTTTCCTACATTGTAACGACAGTTTTTTAAAAAGCACTGAAGAACACATCACGTGTCTTACTCAAGAGTTTTACATTTCAGTAATTCCTCCCTCCAATACCTGCTACTCCGCTTATTTTTAGGTCAATATTTAAAAAATGATTTTTTTTTTTTTGGTACAGAGTTTACATAAAAACGTGTTATTTGTATGAAATCACTATAGGTTTTTAATGTAGCACTCATAAGCTAATGATCAGCTTCTCCACGATAAACATTCAAAAGAAAATAACATAAAACTTTGTATCTGAAAACTATTTTTTGCCCAACTTTAGAAAAACACTTGAGTAAACTAGGACATAAATCAGGATAAGAGAAAAGCTTCTATCGAGCAACTATGTGACAAAAAGGGTTGGGTGGCTTTAAGCAACAATCATAAAAAACCACCAGCTTCCAGAATAAAATCTAGAATTCCCTGTTCTTTCGTGCGGCATACAAGCCTTCTCGCATCTGGGCCCTGGCTACCCCCGGCCTCCTGGTGTTCTTCTGCTACAGCCACAGTGACCGCTGTCAGTGCCTTTCCAAGCAGTGTACCAACTCCATCTGTCTGCCATGCAAGGGAGGTGTCCCCACGCACGGGAGGTGTCTCCCAGGCCCAGGAGGTGTCCCCACTCACGGGAGGTTTCCCCCATGCACGGGAGGTGTCCACCAGGCACAGGAGGTGTCTCACAGGCACGGGAGGTGTCCCCAGGCACGGGAGGTGTCCCTTGTACACTGCTCATCTCAATGAGGCCTTCCCTGACCACTCTGGTTTGGGGGTCCCCACTTCACCAATTCCTACCACAGCCCTCATTTACCACTGCAATTACTCAATTCCTTATCTAACTCCCCTGCTAGATCCTAAGCCCTGTGATCCAGGGACTGTACCTTACTCTGCTTATTTCCAAACCTAATACAGTGTCTAGAAAACAAAGGTGTTCAAAAAGGTCTATGGATGGGCTGGCCAACCACATGAACGAAAAGCCTTTGAAGCAACAAAGATAATGAAGACAGAAAAGTGAGATGATGAATAAAATTCTTCACTGATTTTTGATCCCTTTCCCACAAATCCAATAAATAAACATCGAAAACAAACTTATGCTCAGAAGGTTATCTAATTATATGTGGTTAGTACCTCCCTGCTTTTCCCTATGATTTTAAATTTCAAGGGAGCAGCAAGCCGTGGAAGGCTGTCAGTACAATCTCAGCCCACGGGGCTTCAAGGCAGGCAGAGGGGAAATCTGTCTTAAGTGGTCTAGTGTCCTGAATACCGAAGTCTAACTGCAAAGTATCAACACCGTCCCCGTGACTTACGACGCTGCCACTAACAGCACCACGTCATTAAAACGCAGGCGCACACACTAGCGAGAAGCGAGAAGCGAGAAGCGAGAAACGAGAAACGTACGCGGCGTTCCTGGTGTCGGGCACATCTCTGCGGTAGCCCAAGCGGTTACTGATGAGCATGTTGAAGGCGTGTTTCTGATAGCCCAAGTCTCTCAACTCCTGATCACGTTCATCAAAAATCATGCCTGCAAAGTTTTACCAAAATGACAGTAAATACATAAAGAAGCTAGAAACTTTCCTGTCAATGCTTTTAAAAGGTCTATATACAGCGGTCTGAAAGTCTATTTTATGAAAATTGAGGTATTAGTTTCCATTTCCCCCTGTCATTTTAAATACTTTCAACTGCATGTATTAGAAAATCATTAAGTCCTAGAAACAGATTTTATTTCTTTGAAACTATGATCAAATGAAAAAAGAATCTATTTTAACCTTTCCTTTATTAATTGTGGATCTTTCAATCTCTCAAAAATCTCTTTTACTCCTAACATTACTTATTATTTGAGATTTCTAAGGACAAGATTAAAGTTCTTTCTTTGTTAAGTTTTAACGGTAACCAAAATGGCTCATTTATCCCTTAAAATAAAACTGCTAAAACCAGGACTCTAGAATTACAGTGTGCAAAAGACATATACAGTAGATTCTCACTTCCAAATTGAACAGAATATAACTTCTGAAGTAAAAAGTTTCCCTTTTATACTAAGATTTTATAAACTCCTATATTTAATATACTCCAGCATCTTAACAATTCTTATAAGTAGAAATCTTATTAGATATAAGTAATCTCAGCTTACCTCTAAACCCAATGGTTTATGTTCTGTTTTAATTAACTCTGCCTTTCAAAATATGTTATATATAGTCAAGTTACCTTTCAACCATTTCTTTCCCTTATTAAATAATGCTAACAATTAAAATCCTCCCCCATAGGTTCCATTTTCTTTCCAGTCACTTAATTTTTCTTTCTTTCTTTTCTTTGTTTTCTACTCCGGACCTTATTACTTTCTCCCAAGTCCTCATAAAATATTGAAGTCAGAAACAGTAAATTAGAATATAACTCCCCACTGAGTCTGCAAAATCCTAGAACCTCAGCGAGTTCATTAACAAAATAAATTGGTGGGTGAAAATGACCCATTTCTAATCCCCTCTGCAACACATGACTCGCAGAACCGAGCTTAAAGCTCCAATGATTAAACACTCTGACACACTACCAGAGGTCGAACACACTCACCCAGTTCAGAAGAGAATTTCGTGTTGCCTTTTTCTGGATCTTCAATGTGATTATCTATCATGTCATCAATTCTGTTTACTTTGAACTGTGACTCTAACACTCGACTTGGGCCTCGAGTGAAACGGGGATAGAATTTTTTGGGAAAGGGGCCATGGGGCCCGGACCCCTTGATGGGCACATTCTTAAGTGGCTGAGTCACTTCACTGAAGTTGAAATAAATAAAAAGCAAAACCGTCCAGGTCGCAGATGTGAAAAGGCATCCGTAACAGAAATATCGAGCCGTGACACTTCCCATTATAGACCTAACATCGCTGAAGAGTCATCTTCAATCTCCTGAAAGAGAAGAACGGCTATGTTAGACCCTGCGGGACATTTGTGAATCATCTACCAAGTTCACAGCCACTGTCTGCTAAATAACCAAGTAGAGCTTCTCAACTATTTACTTAGGACCCCTGTGCATACCGTTAGCAAAGACTCAAATGTAAGAAGATACACGGATGGCGCTGAACGAAAACTAGAAGGATTCGACAATTAAAACCACAGGCCAATGTGTCAGTGCTCGGAAACCAATAGCAGTAAAACAGCTACTTGTTTATTTGCCCATGTTAAAGGATATTTTACCTTTGCTCTGGATTGCTTTCAGTGTGGTAATTTTTTTTCAGGTTCTGGCTTTTCATGAGGAAAATGCAAGTACCTCATGTATCATGACAGTCTATCTAAAGCCCCTTTGCACCGTAAAATTATAGGACTCTTTTAACCTAAGGCTCTTAAAATCCGTTACTCAAAATAAGCAGCCCGAAGAAAACAGTTCTCTTCCCAATCAAAGATTGAACCTGCCCTAATGCTATACTAGATTCCACAGTTCCAGTTCAACTTACTACTGAAAGCAGAGGCTTTAATCTATAGCTTTGATAATAAGCTTCCTGGTGAACTCTGATGCACAGCCAGATGTGGGAACTGATGGTGTAATGACAGGACAAGATTAAGTTCTGGTCCCATTCTGTCCCATACTGGCTACGCAACTTGAACAAATCACCAAATTTTCTTAGCCTTCTTTTCATCAACCGTATTCAAGTTAACACTACAATCTACCTTACCTGATTCTTAGAATAAAATAAAATACTTAGAATTACATAAGATAAGTAAAGTATCAGGTACAGTGATTAACACACAAAACGGTGATTTGCAGTGGATGGAGAGAACCAGCGGCTGTAGCTTTTGTTTCATTTGTTCACTGTGTTTCCTTCACTTAGCACAAGGAATGGCACGTAGCAGCCGCTGAATGATACTACAGAATGAAGGAATAGAGCACAAATTCAACAATGTTAACTTTTTCCTCCTCCTCATTAGGTCTAATATGTAATACGAACGGTATGCGTGACCACATGTTCCTTACAATGACCCACAAGTCCCTACCTCCTCTGCAATCACCTCTCTGACCATACCTCTCCTTACTTCCCTCCTCGTTCATTTCATTCTAGGCACAGGTCTCCTTACGGGTCACCAAACGTGTCAATCATACTCCCACTGACAGATTATGCATTGGTCCTTCCCTCTGTCTAGAATGCTGGTCATCCCTGGGCGCCTGAGTGATTCAGTCAGCTGAGTGTCTGACTTCGGCTCAGGTCGTGATCTTGCGGTGCGTGGGTTCGAGCCCCATGTTGGGCTCTCTGCTGTCAGTGCAGAGCGCGCTTTGGGTCGTCTCCCTCTGTCTCTGCCCCTGCCCCGCTCGCACTCTCCCTCTCTCTCAAAAATAAACCGTTAAAAATTTTTTTCAAAAGAATAATTTTCATCCTCAACAGACTTCACCTCTGTTGAATCTTTGCTCAAATATCACCTTCTCAGTCTCTAGATTTTACCATATTTAAAACTGCAACTCAATCGCCAAATACTAGCACTTCTGATCTTCCCTACTCCTTGCAACTTCTGCCTTCTTACACACTACATAATTACGTATTATTTACTGTCCATGCCCGCTGCTAGAAGGTAAGCTTCAGTAGGGCCAAAGCTTTTATCTGTTCATTTCCTGCAGTATCCCGAGCTTACAACAACGCCTGGCATGCAGCAAACATTTAATAAGTATTCATAGAGTTTAATGCATCAATTACTGTAATACAGTTATCGATATGTTTGCAAAATCCTGGGAATTTATAAACAAATGTATTGCTATCATGTTTGAGCGAAGCAATACCTTAAAACTATGCACAGAGATCAAGACTGCCTTATTTCAGCAGTATGAAACTACGCAGAACAGGCATAGTTACTATTAGAAGAGGTAAAGAAAGAAAAACAACAGGCTCTCAGTGTCCAATTTCACAAGTTAAATAAAGGTCCTTGTGATATAAACAGGAGACTACTTTCCACTTTGTCTACTGCATGATCTTAAGTCCCCTCTTGGCTGCCGCGACCTGTGGGCAAAATGAAAAAGTTTTCTCCTCAAGACCTCACCCATAGGATTTGGCCAACTCCGTTCAAAATAATTCCCAGAATACCCCTCCCAACCCTCAACACAACAGCTCAAACATTGAGGTCTTGCTTCCTGAACTGTAGAATGTATTAACTCTCAACAGTTTGATCAGGTAGATATTATTTTCCTCAAGCTATATTATGGTAATTCTTTAGAGAGCAATTTTTTCCTTGGTCAATTCTTACACTAAATTAAGGAACCTATAAAAATGAGAGAAACTTATAAAATCAGATCATTTATTTTTTTATTAAAAAAAATTTTTTTTAATGTTTATTAATGTTTGTGAGACAGAGTGCGAGCAAGGGAGGGGCAAAGAGAGAGGGAGACACATGTCCGAAGCAGGCTCCAGGCCCCAAGCTGTCAGCACAGAGCCCGACGTGGGGCTCGAACCCATAAACCCCGAGATCATGACCTTAACTGAAGTCAGACGCTTAGCCAACTGAGCCACCCAGGCTCCCTGGTCATTTATTTTATATAATTGACCATAACAGTCTTTCAGAAGCAACAGAGACACTCTCAGTTTTTAGACAGGTCAAGAAGTTAGCACTCAAATATGAAGAAAGTATGGGGCGCCTGGATGGCTCAGTCAGTTAAGTGTCCAACTCTTGATTTCAGCTCAGGTCATGATCTCACCATTCATGACTTTGAGCCCTGCTTGGGATTCTCTCTCCCTCTCTCTCTGCCCCTCCCCTGCTTTCGCTCTCTCAAAATAAATAAAACTCTAAAAAAATATATGAAGAAAGTACAAGGCAGTCAGATACCTGTTATTTAATAAGATGACCAGTTCTTAACTGCTTAAGAAGTTAAAACATCCAGACGACACCCAAAAGCTGAAATTTTAATCTAATCCACGCTAACATATAATGAATCCAGCATCTACACAATAAAGTGTGCTATCTGTTCTTCCTTCTATCGGCAATCACCCGTGGCTTCAATATCTGAGGCTGAAAGCCTTTAAAAGGAGGACCAAAGCAAACATTTAAAGGTAGTTAATAGAAAACAGCTAGTGAACAAATTCTTTCGATCATAAACTTGGACAGTTAACAAAGCCAAAACTTCAGCAGTTAGATGTCAACATAATACATTTCCAACAGTTAAATGAACAAAAGGCTAACCAGCTGTGCACATGAATTTCCAGTGAGACCAGGCAGTCATGGCCTGGCAGAGGCTGAGACAGGTGCCTTGTGAGCAGAGTCAGGGTTTCACCAGGGAGGTACAGAAGCAGACTGGGGACAGGGACATGCAACATGCCAATGGGAAAGACCGACCACCCGGGGCCGATGGATCTGAGGTTCTGGTGTGGCTGAATGATCGCCGGCATCACACTACTACAGAGAGGAACACGGAAAGACTGAGTGTGGTGCCCGGAAAACGCAAGGCCAACACTCGCATTTGGGGGAGGTACGGTTAACGACAGAAGAATCCTCTCCAAATACATGAGCTGGAGCTGTGGCAATAAGCAACGTGCCTAGAGCCTACTATACTCGCCATGAGCAACCCCCTCAGGGGACAGGGATCATTTCTGTCTCTTCAAACCCATTCTGTCTGGCCCAGTGTCTAGTATTAAAAATTAACAAATACTGGTTTGTGTAATTAAAAATTATGCAGAGTGCATCTCTCTTCCAGAAGAGGTTACAGGACCTTGATTCTGTGCTATGTAAAATCGTACTTGGGGCACTTGGATGGCCCACTCAGTTAAGCGTCCCAACTCTTGATTTTGGCTCGGGTCATGATCTCACAGTTCATGGGTTCAAGCCCCGCGTTGGGCCCTGCACTGACAGTGTGGAGCCTGCTTGGGATATTCTCTCTCGATCTCTCAAAAACAATAAATAAATAAATAAACATGTAAAAAAAAATCTTAGAGAAGAGTATATATGAGATAAGCACATCCTGGGGAATAAACATTTGTCAAGAGGAGGAGGAGAAGGAGGAGAAAACAGCTAACCAGTTAAAATAGTTTCATTAGATGTAGTCATTATTAAGCAAAATATTCAGTATGCCAGCAAAAGTCCCAAGTCTTCCTTTCTCAGTCCAAGATTTCTTCATTATAAATTTGAAATCACTGCAAAAGTTTATTTTATAAATCAAGACGGTTTCATATGATTCTATGCATATCAATTTGAAAGCCTAGAAGAGTAACATTTAAGGAAAATATGACTTACTCAAACTGACCCCAGTCCCAACAGAAATGTAAACAGACCAATCATCACAGAAGAAATAACCTCATAAGAGTTCCTCAAAACAGGGACACCTGGGTGGCTCAGTCAGTTGAGTGTCCAACTCTCGATTTCAGGTCAGGTCACGATCTCACAGTCCACAATCTCGGTTATGAGATCAAGCCCCACATCAGGCTCCATGCTTGGGATTCTCTCTTCTTTCCCTCTGCCCCCTCCCCTGCTCGCACGCACTCTCTCTCTCAGAAGAAGGTTCCTCAAGACAATATAAACCACCAGGCACAGAGTTTCACAGGGGAATTCTACCAGTCCTTTAAAGATCTAATGACCCTAATGCTACTTAAGCCACTGCAGAAATAATTAAAAGAAATCTTCCAAATCTGTTTTATAAAATGAGTAGGACACTGATCTCAAAATCTGACAAAAATCGAACCTCTCCCAAACACACATCTCATTTACAACGACAAATCTTTGAAAAATATAAAAATTCTTAAGAACACTAAGCACAAACTTAACAAGAAATATCTTAAACATGTACAAATAAAACCATAAGACACTCCTGAGAGCCCCAAAAGATGACGTGATCACATGGAAAGATGTACCTTACTCTTGGACAGAGAAACCCCACATCATAAAAGCTCTCCCTAAGTTAACTTACATATATTACATAAGCATATTTAAAATACTAACAAAAGCGCCTGGGTGGCTCAGTGGATGGAACGTCCGACTGTTGATTTCAGCTCAGGTCATGATCTCAGGGTTGTGGGATCGAGCCCCACGTCAGACTCTGCCCTGACAGCACAGATCCTGCTTGGGATTCTGTCTCCCTCTTTCTCTCTCTCTTTAAAAAAAAACTTTAAAAATACTAACAGATTTTTTTTTTTTCTAGAGCTAAACAAGTTGATTATAAAGTGTATTTGGGAAAGAATGAAAAAGCAGGCAATAGCCAGGCAAATCCTGAAAACCAAGTATAAGCAGGGGTGAGCCCTACTGAGTAGTAAACAAACTCCAGAGCTTTTTACCTAAATGGCACGGCATGACACATGCACAGACGAAAAACCAATGGGGCAGGATGAGAAATTTTGAGAAACAGACCCAATTACACGTAGAAATGTAGTATAAATGATTACAGATAACACGCCAGTGAGGAAACGAGTGACTTTTTGCAAACTGGTTTTGGGACAACTGCTTAGCCATATGGTGAAGGATACACTAGGGCCCACTCCTCACACCTAGACACATCTGATGTGAACTCGATATTTAAATATAGTAGATGAAAAATCAAACTACTGGGACCACATCAAAACAAAAAGCTTCTGCACAGCAAAGGAAACGATCAACAAACTAAAAGACCTACTGAATGAAGCTATTTGCAAATGACGTATCTGATAAGGATTAGTACCCAAAATATATAAAGAATTGATAAACCTCAACATCTAAAAAACCCCACAAATAATCCAATTAAAAAATGGGCAGAAGACATGAATAGACCTTTCTCCAAAGACATCCAGATGGCCAACAGACCCATGAAAAGATGCTCAATGTCACTCATCATCAGGGAAATGCAAATTAAAATCACAATGAAATCTCACCTCACACCTGTCAGGATGGCTAAAAAAATACAAATAACAAGTACTGGTGAGGATGTGGGGGAAAAAAGGAACCCTCGTGCACTATCGACGGGAATGCAAACTGGTATAGACACTGGGGAAAACAGTATGGAGGTTCCTCAAAACATGAAAAATAGAACTACTCTACCATCCAGTAATGCCATTACTGGGTATTTACCCCCCAAAATACGAAAGTACAAATTCAAAGGGATACATGCACTCCTATGTATACTCAGCACTATTCACAATAGCCAAACTATGGAAGCAGCCCAAGTGTCCACTGATACATGAATGGATAAAGAAAACGTGGTGTATATGTATACAATGGAGTATTATTCAGCCATAAAAAAGAATGAAATCTTGCCATTTGCAACAACATGGATGGAGCTAGAGAGCTAGTGAAATAAGTCAGAGAAAGACAAATACCATGTGATGTCACTCACATATGGAATTTAAGAAACAAAAACAAACATGCAAAGGGGGAAAAAAGAAAGAAACCAAGGAACAGCCTCTTTACAGAGAACACACTGGTGGTTACCAGAAGGGAGGCAGGGAACAGGGGGGATGGGTGAAACAGGCGATGGTCATTAAAGAGTACACTTATCATGAGCAGCACTGAGTAATGTGATAAATTGGTGAATCACTATAATGTACATCTGAAACTAATATGACACTATATGTTAACGATACTGGAATTAAAATTAAAAAACTTAAAAAAAATAAATACGGAAGATGAAACCATACAAGTAATAGAAGAAAACAAAGGTAAATTCCTCTATTATCTGCAAGGGGTCACAACTTTTCTAGCTACAACTGAAAATTCAGAAACAATACTGGAAAAGATACATAAACTGGATTATAGAAGAACAAAAAAATTGGGGGTGGCAAAAGACACCGAAAGAAAAATAAAAAGGCAAACGAGAAAAAGGAAAAAAATACTTGCAACTTGTAACACAGACAAAAAGGTATTACCTTGGTATTAGATACCTACTGCCGTAGGGGCGCCTGGGTGGCTCAGTCGGTGAAGCGTTCAACTCTGGCTCAGATCACGATCTCGCGATTCACGGGACCGAGCCCCGCATCGGGCTCCGTGCTGACAGCTCAGAGCCTGGAGCCTGCTTCGGATTCCGTGTCTCCCCGTCTCTCTGACCCTCCCCTGGCGCACTCCCCTGGCGCACTCCCCTGGCGTCTTTCTGACCCTCCTGTCTCTCTCAAAAATAAACATTAAAATAAAATGTTGATATCTACTGCCACATAACAAATTATAGCAAAACAACACATACTTATTACCTCTCAATTTCTAAGCATCAAGAGTCTGAGCACAGCTTAATTAGATGGATCCTCTGCTCAGGGTCCAGCAAGACTTCACGCTAATCGTCAGCCAAGCTCCATTCTCACCTGGAGGCCTAATTCCGGAAGAACCGCTCCCAAACTCAGCAAGTTGTTGGTAGAATTCATTTCCTATGGCTCTACGACAACGGGCCCAGTGGACTGGAGACCCCCTCAGACCCTAGCGGTTATCGGCAGCTCCCTGCCACGTGGTCATCACCACACAGTGACTTCATCGAGCCGGCAATGAGGGATCTCCTCCGGTCTGCTTAACACAGTCTTATATGATATAGTCACCGGAGTGACATCCCATTATCCTTGCTACATAACCTAAGCGAATCAAGAAACCGACACTCTATCATCTTTGCCGTGTTTTGTTGGTTAAAAGCACTCCCACACATGGGGAGAGAATCACACAAAGTGAGAGCAGAAGGTGGCAGGGAGTCACTAGGGATTATCTTCCAGTCTTGTTGGTCACAACGAGAAAGGACCAACAACCCTACAGACCGGTCACAGAAACAGAAACACAACTGGTTCTTAACCCTATGAAAAAATGCAGAACCTTTTTCACAGCAAGGGAAAATAAGCCAAAAAAGCCCCCACCTGAATTTATAAAAACCCACAAACTTGACAACATAGTCTGATAATGAGGCTATGGAGAAACGCTCCTATGTGGTACAGTTCCTACGCAGGGAAATTTGGCAACATCTACTCAAATTGCATATTCATTTATCCTCTGACCTAGCAATTTCACTCTTAGAAATCCACCCCAGAAAAATAGGAAGTAATGTATGCACAAGGCTATTCACTATAGGACTCTTTGTAATAGCAGAAGGCTGGGATCAGTCCAATTGTCCATTAATAAAGAATTGGTTGAACAAATTAAGAAACATCCACACAATAAAATATGCAGCTGTAAAGAGGAAAGAGAAAAGTCTCTATAGTTACTATGGCTTTATCACTAAGATATGCTGCCAGGTGAAACAAATTAAGATGGAAAAGAGGGTATATAGAATGCTACATGTAAATACATCTACATTCACACACAGAACTGCTTATAAGACAAAGGATGGATAAAGCAAAGGAAGGACAAAGCACAATACCAAGTTGGTTTCCAGCATTCTCCCATAAACCATAAAAAAAATGTTAACACCCTTTAGGAGAAAAAGGAAACAGAATGGAGAGGCAGGACTAAAAGGCAGAATTCATATTCATAGGTGAAGAGCAGCCTTGCACCACTATGCAACCCAGGAGACTAGAAAGATACATACAAAAATATGCAAGGACAATTTAAGCACACACACGCTTTAGTCCACTCAAAAAATGACCGATCGTTGCTGTTTGCATCTGCTGTCTCGTTGTATCAAAAAGGCTCTTTGGCAAATCACATATGACACAATGGGCTAAAATCACATGAGATCTCACTCAATTTAAATTCCAACATCATTATCAATTACAGTGAGGGGTATTTCTCAACAGCACAGTCGTCTGAGCTAAGAAAACCCATTTTGAGATGCTGTCCATAGTTATCTTCTATTAACAAAGAACACAGCACACACCAGCTACTAAATTATGCTCCATAAAGTAGCCAAATTCTGTAAAGTTCACCAGGATGGTGCCTGTTACCCAATGTGACTCTACAGATGATACTTGAAACCATTCCACTAATCTTCCAGTCGGGGCCTATTAAATGTACTAAATAATCCAACATTCTTCTTCTGAAAATCATTAAATAATCCTTAAGGAAAGGCTAATACTGGGAACACAGCAGAGCTCTATATGCCAGACACCACGCAAGGTGGTAGGGATTAATATTCTAAGCTCTGCTACTATGCTAAAAAATCAGAAAAAACAGATTAGCAAAAAGTTAAAAAAAAAATGCCTGAAATCTCATTACTGCAAATATTTTGCTATATATTCTGTTTATTTTTATTTTATTAAAAAATATTTTAATGTTTATTTTGAGAGAGAGAGAGAGAGACAGAGTGAGGGAGGGACAGAGAGGGAGACACAGAATCTGAAGCAGGCTCCAGGCTCTGAACTGTCAGCACAGAACCCGACGCGGGGCTCGAACTCACGAACAGTGAGATCATGACCTGAGCCGAAGTCGGAGGCTTAACCGACTGAGCCACCCAGGCACACCTCTACTGCTTATTTTTAATCTCTCACACGACCTAAAATGTTACACTGTTATCAGCAATAATGAAAAAATACACTTAATAGAATCAGCTTAGTGGCATCATAGCTAATTTTCTGGTGACTTTCCTTTACTTAAAACATTTCCTACAAAGAATATGTATTTCTTTAAAAATCAAGGTAAAAAATTTCTTAGCCTAACTTAAAAATATAAGAACTTTGGAGAGGATTAAATATTTTAAGGCTTTGAACAAAATATGGCCTTTCCTTTTAACCTCAGAAGCAAAAGGGATTTTAGCACATTAAAAGGAAGGCTATTTTCATTCCATTAAGGTGTCAAAAACTTGAGAATAAAATCTGGACACTGAACAAATATTCTAACAGCACGTTTTGAAAGACTTTGTCCTCCACAAATCACTCATCAGTCTGAATTCGTCTGCCCAACGTCCATCTTTTACTACAGGAGGAAAAGCCCATACTACCTAACTCATACACAGTAGAGCTTTCACAGTCCTTCAGCACAAAATAATTTCCATAATGTTTAATGAAGTTTAAAAAGTCATCTTTGTTTGTTAAATATTTACCTTTGTGCAGTTCCCGGTTATTTTCTCATCGGTCTATTCTATATTCCAAATTGTCAAACAGCAAACATCTGTTACCTTTTCCATAAAAGAGACATATTCATATTTTAACTGAGCTACGGTCATGTGATTTATAGCACACGCCTTTCCTATGTACCCCTGTGAAATTACACGGTGATGACAACAGGAAAAAAAAACAAAACCCCACATTATTTTTTTCTCATTCCTTATCTACCTGAAAGACTAGAAGAAAACATTCACCACAAACACATTTCATAATTACAAGTAAGGAGATCATTGAATTAGGAAAGGTTCAGAGCACATTCCAGACATCATATGTTCCCGGGAATAATCCTCTGACATCGCTCAGACATTTATGAATCCCCTCTCTGTAAGAAAATCAAAAAGAACATAAACACATGCAGTGTCTATACACTATACCTCAAATGCAGAGGAAAACCACATGGTAATGTTGATGGGAGAAAGAAGCAAATTTAATTAAGCACTGAAGAAAAGGAAACTAAAAGGACAGCCAATATGACGAAGCACGGGAACCAATCCCGGGACACCTGCTTGGTCAGTGAAAATGGGCTGGGAGAGGCTGAGCAGTACACTTTAATATCCTGTCTGATCAAACGCCCAGGCGGAAAGGGGCAGCTCTCCCTGGTTAAGACGGTAAGGAGAAAGTGACCGTAGTCTCGGGAGAGGCCTGCACAACACACATTTACTTCCAGGAATCATTACATTCAAGACCTTTCTAACTATATGCTCTACAACACACGGTTCTAGTTTATTGGGATCTCTCATATTTTCCTTAATTCATTTCTGACCCCATGTGTCTGATCAAGATCGACAGGAACGACAGGAAATGCCCACTGCAGCCTTTCCTGGGTCCTAACAGAAAGAGCCGATGTCAGGTCAACGCAAGGCTCATACGATCCGATGCAGTCAGAAACCAGGCAGATAAATGGGTGACTCAGCCAGAGAGAGGGATGAGAGCGGCAGGGCACGTCCCCCACCTACAGAAGTTCAAACACTGCAAAAGTTGTGATCAGTCTCCAGCCCGCAACGCAACTCCTGACTGAGGGGTACAGAATGAACACCCAGTGACCATTTACAGCCTCCACAGTTATGAGAACTGTTCTTGCTTGTTCCCCTTCTGCCCATAAAAAGGAGAATTAAACTCAAAGGACATCAGATGAAGAGGAAATAAATGAAGAGGAAAAAAAACACGGTAACTAGAAATAAGTGTTCTCAGATATCCAAACAACTAAGAAACTCAAACGGCTTTCAACACACCCAATATAAACACGCACACGTGTGTCCACGGTCCGCACGGCCTTCTATAGCCAGCTTCGTCCTACGACCAAAGGAGCGTTAACCGAGTTAACTACCCTTAAACCACGCCTCTGAGTTTTATTCTGCTGGCACACGATGAAGAGCCAGGAATTCTTTACCATCCCGGGAATTCTCTGCCATCAGCAGTGACAGGTCTGAACCAGGTTACCCAGGCTGGAATTACCAGAAGCACGAGGCCAGGATTATCTTCCAAACCGTTGCTTTTGTATTTCAAAGTGGACGGGTATCCAAAAAGCGACCATCAGAAAATCACGTGACCAAATCTTGCGCATTCTTCGGAAAACTCGTTTCCGAGTACCACCCACCACCTGAAGAGGTTTAGAAAGCTGACAACCCGACTGAGCGGTGGGGCAAACGGCCAATTTCTTGTCCGGCTCATCCCGCTCGATCAGCCGCGGGAAGGCACAGAGCAGACGCTGTCACCGGGACATCCTCCGGGGTCTCAGCATCCGCACAGGTCTGTTTCCAACCGCCTCTGCCCGCCTCCCTGGCCCCCGGAGCCCAGGCGCCCACACGGGGCAGGCCCCAAAGTATGTGGGAACGTGCACCTGCCGAAGGACGGCCCTCGACAACGGACGGTCACAGCGCCCGGTCCCGTCCCCGCTCGCCCCGGACCGTAACCGACGCGTGTGTTCCCCGCTCCGCACACCCTTACGGCCTTGCCTGAGGTCGGCACCCCTTCCCGCCTCACTCTCTCTCTCCCTCACGCCTTCATTCCCCTACCGGTGGGTGCGGAGATTACCTCGCATATAAACAAGGCCAATTTACATTCGTATGGCAGGATCTGCTTCTGGAGAAACCCAAACTAACAGAATCGGGCTGCGGCAGAAGAGAGACAGCCTGACAAATTCTTATACGTATGAGTTACGGTATCATTCCTAAGTGGAGAATTTAATAAAGGTGGGGTCTGTACAGCTTTCGTCGGCCGCAAAATGCAGAATAATGCTTACAAGAAGTTCTGAGAAGCCGCTAGGCGTTTTTACAGTCGCGAGAGAAGAACATTCTTTTCTGGGGAAAGCAAAAGGGCCCGGGCAGCACAGCCCGACATCATCATCGGTCAAGCGATAAACACGAAACACCAGCTCGAGCCCCGCAGTCGAGTCTGGCCACGGCGCCACCGTCCCGGGCCTCCGCGTTCACGAGGCCTCCCGGGCCTCCGCGTTCACGAGGACGGGCCCACGTCACGAACCCCGCGTGAAGCGGGCGGGGAAGGCCTTCTGCTTCCGGCTCCAACGGGAGAAGAGCCTGCGGGCCGCCGTCCCCCTCCTTCCCACAATAAAGAGCCGCGCACGCTGAAAACCGGGACTCGGCACCGCGGGGGAAACGAGGCCGGGGCGCCCGAGGCCGCCCCGCCGGCACCTTCTCTCCCGGAGCAGGCGCCGGGCCGCACGCCGCGCGCCGACGGGAGACGGAGCGACTCCGGGGAAGCGCGCGGCGGCCGCCCCCACCCTTCCGCGGGCTCTGCCGCCGGGCGGCCGGCGGGTCTTCGCCGCGAAGGCGGGGCGGAGGTGCCGAAAGACCCCCTCGGCCTCTGGCGGGAGACGGGCGGAGCCCTCGCCGGAACACCCAGAACTTTCCCCACCGCGAGGGCATCCGCTCCAGGGGGAGGACGTGCCAGAGCTTTCTCCTCTCTGGGGAAGGGCACGCCCCCCACCCGGGCCCCTGCTAAGCCTTCCGGTCAAAGCCAAGGGGCGAAGACAATCCCCGAAGGTCACGGCTTCCGGGAAACGGACCGGGAAGGGGGCACCGCCACCCCACTGGCGAGCACCCGTGGCGGTGGCATCTGCGGGTGACGGAACTCTCACCCCCTCTGGTACTTGACCGCCACACCCAAGGGCTCCAGGGCCGACCAGGGTGAGGCGCGGCTCAAACAGCTGCAAGACACAGACTGTCTGGGGAAGGCCGCTCAGAAAATCGCAAGGGCAAGAGGGCAGACACAAACAAGGTCGCCAGAAGAATCCAAAGCGTCCGGCAGCGACAGCAAACGCTAAACAGAGCCAAACCCCTCGCCAGAGCACCGCGAAGCCACTCGCCAAAGGTCTACTTACCTCAGGTGCTGTGACCTGACCCTTGTCAGGCTCTCGACAACAAATGTGAGACGTACCAAAAAGCGAGCGGGAGGCAGGTCTGAAGGGACGACGCAATCACAAGGACCAGACTTCAACGACACAGATTTGGGGATCATCCGAGAACTGCAACCATTTCTAACTGATACGTTAAGAACTCGAACGGAAGAGACAACGTGCAACACGTGAAAAATATCAACAGGGAGATGGACACTCTAAGGAAGAACCAGAAGGCGAGGCTAAAAACCGAGAAGACCGGGACGGCAATGAAGACGGCCTTCCGCCGCGTTCACACCGCTGAAGGAAAAGCAGTGAGCCTGACCAGAAGTCAACACTTTCCAAACCGAAACGCAGACAGGAAAAAACTGAACGTCCAAGGGCTGTGGGGCAATTTCAGGAAGTATAACACAAAAAGTACCGCAATACCAGAAGAAGAAAGAAAAAAGAAGAAAGATGTGAGATGACAATACTAATGGCCAAGAACGTTCCAAAATTAATGACAGACTCCAGAAGCCAAGAGAACCCAAAGCAGAATAAATCCCCTGAAAACTCTCACCTGCATATACTATAATCAGAAGATCAGAAGACAAATAAAAAATCTTCCCAGAAGGGGCGCCTGGGTGGCTCAGTCGGTCGAGCGGCCGACTTCGGCTCAGGTCATGATCTCGCGGTTCGTGAGTTCAAGTGCCGCGTCGGGCTCTGTGCTGACAGCTCAGAGCCTGGAGCCTGTTTCAGATTCTGTGTCTCCCTCTCTCTCTGGCCCTCCCCCATTCATGCTCTGTCTCTCTCTGTCTCAAAAAAAAAACAAACGTTAAAAAAAAAAATCTTCCAAGAAGCCATAGGGAGGGAAAAACACTTTACCTAGAGAGGAAAAAGGTAAGAATTACAGTGGGCTTTTCATCAGAAATCATGCAAGCAAGAGACAGACTAAAATAGTCAAAGTGTGAAAGAAAAAAATCCCACCACCTTAGACTTCTATATCCCCTGACATTATCCTTCAAAAATTAAGGAGAAATACCTTCTGGAAGAAAAACTGAGGAATCTATCCATCACCAGGACTGCCCTGCAAGAAACGCTAAATTCTTCAAGCAGAAGGAAAATGACACAGGTCAGAAACCTGGATCTACTCAAAGAACATCAGAGACGAAAACAATGAAATGAAAATAAAATTTGTTTTCTTATTCTTAGTTGATCTAAGAAAAGCTGTTCAAAGTAATATATGTCACAATATACTGAGTGAACGAATGACATACTGGCATACTGATTAGTGAATGAATGACCGCAATTTCACAGGAATGGGAGGGAAAACGTGGGATAGTCTACTACGGTACCTGTCCAAGTCTAACAATAGAGTGTTACGTGAAGGCAGATTCAAACTAATTAGTTTAAAATGTATATTGTAAACTCTAAGGCAACCACCAAAAAAATTCTTTACAAGAAGCACAATTGATGTGCTATGTAGAGGCAGAATAATGGTCCCCCGGCAGTATCCACATCCCAGGGACTGGGGTTTCTCAGCACTTGACCTTCAAATACAGAGATTATCTTGGATTAACTGGGTACACCCAGGGTAATCACAGTCCTTAAAGGTGGAAGAGGGAAGAGGGAGGAGGGAGGCAAAAGAGGACATGAGGATGATGCAAGGTGAGAGAAGCAACTCAACCCGCTGTTGCTGGCTTTCCAAAGGAAGGGACGGCTTATTTTACAAAGCGAAAATAATCTAATCCTATGATACCTGAAATCTGCTTCAAATTAACCAATAGGAGATGAGACGGGCGGGGTAATGGATGAAAAAAGACCGACCGCTAACAAAACATTTTCCATAATAAAGCATTAAAAAATATGTATCTTTCACCTAATAAAAATGTTCCTTTGACCCTTACCCTTATATTCAGGTGTTGGGTTCTGTAGGTATATTGATCTCCGGGGGTTATAATGTGCTTACACGGTTCAGTCCTCAATTAATTCTTTTTCATTGAGTCCAAGATCACAAATGCCAGCGGTCTGTCCTTGTGAGTTTTGTGTATTCGTATATATGAACTATTTGCTCCTCACTTCTGCTTCCCTCCTAGTCACCAGACGCTTCATCGGAGGATAGCTTACAATTTCGTTTTGCGACAGGATGTTCACGCGGAAAGAGGTGTGGGGTGACCGCAGACGCGGCACGGTGAAGGGTGGACCATGTCACTGGGTTTACAGTCCTGCAGCTCCAGCTCCATGGTTCTCAGCCAGGGGCTCAGACACTCCAGACCGTCTGGGCAAATCTGGCAGCCCCCAGGGTCTTTTGGCAACGTCTGGAAGTGGTTCTGGTGGTCACAACTTGGGGGATCCTACTAGCATCTGGTGGGTAGCAAAATGCTGCTAAACATCTTACAATATGCAGGGCAGACCCCAACAACAGACGATCATCTGGCCCAAGATTTCAACAGCGCAAAGGCTGAGCAACCCTGTTCCATTGTGTGATGCTAAGGCTGGGGCTGGGGCTCTCCGTACAGCATTTTTCAAACTACTGACAAGTGAACAACTTGGATGAATCTTGGAAATACATATGGAAAAGTCTTCAGCGTCAACAATCAGTAAAGACGCATAAAGAAAAAGAAAAATAAGATCCTAAGTCTCCAATTGGCAAAGTTTTTAAAAAATATTCCCTGAAGTACATATACTTAAAGGATACATTTATCGGTGATAAAATTATATTTCTGAGGGACTGGTTGTAATAATTCCATTTTCACTCATGATTTTATCTATCTGGGTCATTATCGGTGATAAAATTATAAATTGCAAGGCCCTCTTCAAAAGCAATTTGACAATGGCACAGGAATCTTAAAAAATCTTTATTTCCTTTAGCCAATCATCTCACTTTCTCTAAGGACAAAAATCCTAAAGAAATAATAAATTGGGTAAAAAACTCAGGCACGTCCTAAAGCAAAGTCTAAAAAGTGCTACAATAAAGATAGAAACAAACTATACAGACATAAGTGTGTTTCTCTTAGAAGCTGATGTCTAAGTTTGGCTTTTAAAAAAATAATACTTCAATGACCAAATACTGAAACATTTCAAGGAAAAAATTCACAGCTTGGAAAATCACAACATGTATTTGTTTTTAGTTTTCCAAATGGACTAGCAAGTTAGAACGGTTGGCTGTAATGAATGATTGGCTGGTTAAGGCTCATGGAAGGCAATTACTTCCGGGAGTACAGGCTGGGGCTCTGGCCCTGAGGAGGAGAATTCATTTGTTCTGGGGGCGCCTGGGTGGCTCAGTCGGTTAAGTGTCCGGCTTCAGCCCAGGTCACGATCTCACGGTTTGTGAATTCGTGGCCCGCATCGGGCTCTCTGCTGTCAGCACAGAGCCCGCTTCAGATCCTCTGTCCCCCCACCCCCCACCCCTTCCTCCTCATGCGCTTTCTCTCTCTCTCTCAAAAAAAAAAAAGAATTAACTTATTCTGAATGTAAAAGAAAGCTAACTAGTATCTTTAGGCAAATATATCTTAGGAAGAAAATTCCAGCAGACGTGTATAAAATGGTTTGGGACAGAGGGGGAAAAAAAAATCTAGAACCAGGAAGTCCAGTTAGAAAAATTCCAATAAGAGGCACTCATGGGAGCTTCCCTCTTGCTAAATGAGATGTTGCCTGATTCATGAATCGTTAAAGCCAATTAGATCTTAAAAAAAAAAAAAAGCAGCAGCGGTCACGGCTCTATCCAGAACTGTGGAAGTGGGCGGCAGGCAGGATCAGAGGCAGAACTGTCTGCACGGGTCAACGTGACAGGACGTGGGTCCCTAGGGGAGAAAGGGAATAAAAACAACTCCCGGCTTTCAAGTCTTGGCGACGAGGAGCATGGAGAGAACAGGTTTGGGAGGATTCGCAGAGGACGAATTTTGGTCTGGGTATGTTGCACTGGAAAGGACACCTGATGTAGAGGTGTCCCTAGCTTGACATTCAAACTTAAGCCTCAGAGCAAAGTTAAAAATAGAACACCAAAACTTTAGTTCAAGTTACACGGAAATAATAGCAGAAGAGGCTTTAATAATGAGCACAAAATGGATTAGGGAGCAAGCACTGAACCTCTGGGGACAAGCACATTTAAAAATCGTGTAGAAAAGGATACTTAGAGAGGACATCAGAAGGATCACAAAATCGAGAACCTCAAGAGGGTGTACCGACGAGCAACATGAGGGGTCACCAAGATTTACAGAGGTCAAGCCGGCAGGAGTTGAGGTGGGGCCATCAGATTTGGCCACAGCAGGGGCATGAAGGCCTTAAGAAAGCAGTTTTAAACATGTGAAGGGTTTGTTCCTCAAAAAGTCAAACACAGATTTATCACACGATCCAGCAAATTCCACTCCTAGGCATACACCCCAAAGAATCAAAAACAGACACAAGGAGCCTCATGTTCATAGCAGCACTATTCATAGTAGCCAGAAGGTAGAAACAACCCCGAGTGCATCAAGAGATGAATGAATGTGATACAGCCAAAAAATTCAGCCATAAAAAGGAACGAAGTCTAATAGATGCTACACCATGTATGAAATTTGAAAACACATGAAATAAGCCAGACAAATACTGTATGAAATAAAAAGGAGGATACGGTCTGACTCAACTTTATCTAGAGTAGTCAAATTCAGAGAGGCCGAAGGGATCTGGGGGAAGGTGGAAATGGGGAGTTACTGCTTACTGGTCACAGAGTTTCTGTTTGGAGTGATGAGAAGTGTTTTTGGAAATAGTGGGATGGTGACCCAATATTGTCGATGTACTTCATGCAGCCGAATTGTGCACTTAAACATGGTCCTAATGAGGGGCACCTGGGTGGCTCAGTCGGTTAAGTGTCCGACTTCCGCTCAGGTGACGATCTCACTGTAAGCGAGTTCCAGCCCTGCTTCTGGCCCAGTGCTGACAGCTCAGAGCCTGGAGCCTGCTTCGGATTCTGTGTCTCCCTCTCTCTCTCCCCCTCCCCTGCTCGCTCACTCTCTTTCTCAAAAATAAATATTGGGGCACCTGGGTGGCTTAGTCGATTAAGCGTCCGACTTCAGCTCAGGTGATGATCTCACAGCTCTCGTGAATTCGAGCCGCGTCGGGCTCTGTGCTGACAGCTCAGAGCCTGGAACCTGCTTCGGATTCTGTGTCTGCCTCTCTCTCTGCTCCTCTCCCCCTCATGTTCTAGCTCTGTCTCTCAAAAATAAATAAATGTTAAAAAAAATTTTTTTTAAATATGGTTCTAATGATAAACTGCATGTTGTGTTTTACTGTTTTACCCCAATAAAAAGAAGTTAAAAACAAAAAAAACTCAGTAGATTGGGGCGCCTGGGTGGCGCAGTCGGTTAAGCATCCGACTTCAGCCAGGTCACGATCTCGCGGTCCGTGAGTTCGAGCCCCGCGTCAGGCTCTGGGCTGATGGCTCGGAGCCTGGAGCCTGTTTCCGATTCTGTGTCTCCCTCTCTCTCTGCCCCTCCCCCGTTCATGCTCTGTCTCTCTCTGTCCCAAAAATAAATAAAAAACGTTGAAAAAAAAAAATTTAAAAAAAAAAAAAAAACAAAAAAAAAAACTCAGTAGAACCCAAATTGCAAGGAACAAACAGCACAGAATTTGTCAAGAGAAGATGTGAAAAGCGTGGCCTACTCTTTCACCACCTTTAACTTGAAAAGCTCAACTGATACATATTGAAGGTATGTATCATCTCTCTTAAAGTAGGTAAGATTTTTCCATTTTTCTTAAAGCAGATCATATTTCAAGACATAGTACTTCTGGATACACGGGAAAAAGTGAGTGGAATAAACACACAGACACTGAAAAGTCAGGTCTACTCCATGATTTGGGGGAGGAGAGTGACAACAGAATATCCTGGTGCACAATAATACTGTGAAAAGCACGTTCAGGGGCGCCTGGGTAGCTCAGTCGGTTAACCATCAACTCAGGTCATGATCTTGGGGTTCGTGGGTTTGGCCCCGCCTTGGGACTCTGTGCTGACAGCTCAGCCTGGAGCCCGCTTCGGATTCTGTGTCTCCCTCCCTTTCTGCCCCTCCCCTGTTCGTGCTCTGTCTCTCTCTCCAAAATAAATATATTTTTTTTTTAAAGCACAAAGTTGTAATTTCATTTTATATTTGGAAAACCGACCAACCAAACAACTGCTTTCATAACCCAAAGCAAAAAAGAATGCTGACCCCAATCTTCTCTGATGGTTAAAAAAACAAAACAAAACAAAAAATCACACGTATGTTAATATTCCTCAAAGGAAGCAGTCTATCAGACCTGGAAGGCAGGGACTTGGTATTTTTACGTTTTACGCAAACTGCATGGATTTCAGGAATGTAGTAAACTATATAAGACAACCCAATTTCTCCAACGAGTATATTTGCAAAGAAAAGGAAAAGAGAAACGAGAGGCACATCCACCAAATCCCACATGTGGCCTCGGTCAATTACCGCAGGAAAAAAAGGAGAAAGTTTTTACGCCTTTCAGGGGAAACGCGAGCGACTTGGACCCGGTGGAAGCGGGGGGGAGCGGGGGGGAGCGGGGGGAGAGGGAGGGGCGGGGGGGGGAGCGGCGGGGCGGGTGCTCTGTTCACTCCTCCCCTCTGCGGCGCTCCCGGCTGCGACTTTCCGTTCTCACTTCTGCGGCCCCGCTAGCTCTGCTTCGAAGGCTGAGCCGCAGGGCTCCGGCCTCCGTTTTGGGAAAAGAGCGGCGGGAGCCCCGGGCCCACGGCTCCGCGAGCCCCCGCGCGGCTGCAGCCCTCGCCCGCAGGAGCGCGCCGGGACCCGCGGGCGGTGACGCCGCCAACAGCCTGTCCCCGCGGGGCCGAGCTCGCGGGGCCGGACGCCGCGCCCGCAGGCCCGACACGGCAGCCGGCGGCGGGCGCGGCCGCCGGCCCTCGGGGCCTCGGGGCCGCGCGCCGGAGCAGCTCGCCCGAGGCGCCGAGGGGACGACGGAGGCCGCGCGGGCTCAGACGCCGCCGAGGCCGGCCGCGCGCTACTCACCCCGACGCCGGCAGCGCAGGATCCCGGCCTTCTGGGACTCGGGCCGTGGCATCTTCTCTCCCGCCACAGCCCGGGTCCGAGCCGCATGAGCCGCAGCGGGCCCGAAGGAAACGCTGCACCGGGCGCTCTGGCGGCCGCGGGCTCGCCCAGTGCCCGCGCCGCAGTCTCGGCCCGAGCGCGCGTGCCCCTGGGGCCACGTGACGGAAGGCCCCGCCCCCCGCGCGCGCGGGAGTGACGTCACCCGGCTCGCCCGGCGTGGGCGCCCAGCGGCCGCGGCGAGGTGCCGGGCGCTGTCGAGGCTGCGGTTTGGGCTAGAGCCTTGAGGGTCTGTGACGGGCAGCCTTCGGGTTTCTTCTCGTATAAAAAGGCCTCGTTAAGGACAAGTGGGCTTATACGTTTTAAAACGATGTTCAAGCTCCGTTGTGATAAAAGACACGTGGGTTCAGGTGTGAAGGCTTTGCGGTGCACGCCCCCGAGAAGCCGTGGGGAGACCGACCGCACGCGCCGGTGGGAGGAGTGCAGGGGTGCGGGGCTCCCGTGCGACCTTGGCCGCAGCGCCGCCAGTGTCGCCGGGGGCTTGTTACAACTGCTGAATCTTAAGCCCCGTGCGGACCTACCTAGGAAGGGAAGTCTGCATTTTACCAAGATCTCCGCGTGATTCGCATACAACCTAAGTTTGAAATCGGCGCCGTAGGGAACGGTCAGTGCCAGAGAGCTTCCGTTACTGCACCTTCTCCCGACCTTTGATAGCGTCAGATGTTTAAATGTGTGCCATTCTGATGGGTCTTCAACGGATTTTTTTCCTAGCTGTTATTTTAAAGGGTTTGGGTGGGTGTATATCCTAGTCTAGCAAATTGATGTATAATGGTATACTTCTAGCATTTGAGGTTTGGGGAGAGCTCCAGTTTGACCGTTGTGAAGAATGACACTAAAATGCTCTTTGCAGTGTAATGTGGTTCAACCCAGAGTCTCAGAGACTGGGCGGATCCTGCTAGTGTATGGGCTGTGTTAGTTTGCCCCTAGATGAAGTTACCAGATGAAATCCACGATGACCTGAAATGTGATTTCAGAGAAACAACAATGTTTTAGTGTAAGTATGTTCCGTGGAATATGTGAAATACAGCAAAATGTTGCATATCCGTAATTCAAATTTCAAATACAGAGCATCCTGCATTTGTATTTGCTAACACTGGCAACCCAACCCTGGACAAATCTAACTTTGGTTTTCTCGTCTATGAAATGGGCATGACAATAGGGCCTATTTTACAAAGCTGTGTGAGTGAAATGAGATAATCAAGGAAGAGTACTTACCGCAGAGTATGGAACATAATGGGAGCTCAATTTTCACGCAGGTGTATGTTAGGCTAAACTCCTAGATGTCTGCTTTAGCTACAGAACTCCCAGGCTTACTTTAGGGCTTGTCTGAGCATTTGATCATACCAAAAACTGTGTTTTAAGAAAAGCTTTGAGAGGGTTAGCAAATATTCCTCAATTAGCTCCAGAACATAAATCAGATTTTTGGGGCGCCTGGGTGGCGCAGTCGGTTAAGCGTCCGACTTCAGCCAGGTCACGATCTCGCGGTCTGTGAGTTCGAGCCCCGCGTCAGGCTCTGGGCTGATGGCTCGGAGCCTGGAGCCTGTTTCCGATTCTGTGTCTCCCTCTCTCTCTGACCCTCCCCCGTTCATGCTCTGTCTCTCTCTGTCCCAAAAATAAATAAAAAACGTTGAAAAAAAAAAATTTAAAAAAATAAAAAAAAAATAAATCAGATTTTTAAGTTTCCACCTGAAATAAAAAGTTGCCACCTACAGGCTAATGTAGATTTCCTTTCAATCACACCAAATACTTTGATGTTGGGTTTTTTATGACTCTAAGAACATTTCTTTTTTTTTTTTTTTTTTTTTTTGCAAAGATGGAATTTATAGCATCCTCTGTTATGCTTACCAAAGAAAACAATTATTCTCAACTTTCAAAACTAGAAAAAGTTATTTCAAGATGATACTCTTATATTTACTCTCTAGTATTTATCCTAGAATTCTTTTCTCCTGTTAAAGATTTGTTTTGTACTTTACACTAATTTTAATAGACTCATGGGTTTATTATAATCATTTCTATTGCTTTCTAGAGGCAGAGATGGTATAAAAATGGGCCAAGAACAAAATCATAATGTGGTGCTTATTTTGTATTGCCAGATTGACTTTTTAAAGTCTCAATCAAGATACCCTGGCCATCTGTAATATCTGAGCCCAGGTCTCCCGATGTCTATCTATCAATAGATTTTATAGAGTATCTTGCTAAAATACATATGTAAAAAGAGATTATACACTGGTTCTTTCATCTTCACATTATGTAGATTATCCCAAAGAATACAAGTTCCATGAAGGGAGAGATGTTTTCCTGCTCCCTCACTTAGAAGGATACCTAGCCCTAGATAACCAACCACTCAATTATTGATTGAGCACAATAGATAAGTTGTTTCCTGCTATAAAAACTAGCTTCTATTTTCTTCAACGTAGGCTAGGTTTAGTGATCCCACCCTAAGTCTCCCCTAGTCCTTTTATTCCTTTCAGTGTGTTCTTCCCCTCATTTTCTCCTTGTCTTTGTGAATCAAATAGGTTTCCCCTCTCTAGCCACCTTCACCAGGGTGAACACAACAGCCATCCCTCTAACCCAAGAGAAGTACTTTAGACATTCGGGAGTGTGTTCACACAGGGTAGATAGGGAGCCTAGCCACTCCTTCCCCCAATCCCAGCTAAACAGGTCTGAGTCAGAAAATCAATCATCAACAAAGTGCAGAATGCAAGAAGTGTTAGGACAACTGTAGGCCAGAGCCATAGGAGGGGAGAAATAGGAACAAGGCAAAACCAGAAGCAAGGCAGGGGGACTGTCTCCAAGTGACAAAGGGACTGACAGCCACAGACAACAAGGCTGGTCTACAGGACTGGACTGGGCCACCAAGGCAAGTGGACGGGACATCTGGAACTCAGGAACCCAAGCAAGCAAGAAATCACCAAAATCGACACTAGCAGCAAGAAAAGGAGCTAGACACAGTTGAGCCAACGTTGGCACGTGTCAACCAAGGCTCTCTGTGAACGTCTTTCCGAGTTCTAGAGTAGGAATGGACAAAGCCTCCCAGAGTGGAGCATCCCCTGTGGTTTAACGGGACCAAGCGAGTTAGGCAAATTCTAGAGACAATACACTTCACCTCAATCAATGGTGTGATAGTTTGCGCTGTGTGACAGCGTATATTTCTAATGTTCACGGTTTTGCCACCCCAGAAATTCAGTGACGTGTAACAAACTATCATCAAAGCAAGACAGAAAGGCACTCTTATTCTAGAGCACTCTGGTTGTATTTCTTACTGCATTTCACACAATTTCTTGATGTTCTGGACTTTTCTCCTCTATGTTGAAGACATAGGGGTTTTTTAACCCTTTTTTAATGAAAATGACTTATTTGTGTTTCATCTGCTGCCCTCAGATGCCTCCAGTTCTGGGAAGACATTATCCAAATACCACTGAAATGATTTGCAACCCAATCGTTTCCTTAATTCAACACGCTCGCTAATGTTTCCATAGGCAACAGATTTCAGGCCAGGTCTTCGTAAAAAAAACTGCTCCTAAATGGAAATAGAGAGTAATTTCATTAAAACCAAACAAATCTTTGGTAATCAAATCGTATCTAACATAGCAGTGTATATTTTCATCACCTGAACTAAAAAAAAAAAAAACAAAACCAAAAACAGAACAAAATATCTTCCAATTTCATCCATACGGTGTGGGCAGAGACCCACGTGGTGCCTGGAATTCACTCACTCTGCACATATTTGCAGGATGTGTTGTGATGAACCACAACACAGAGGTGGTGTAGTGGGATCCAGGAAGGTTGGGTCCTGCTTCTTAGGAGCCCAAGAATCACAGCCACCTATTGTTGTATGTCTCCTTTCTCTTGCTCTCTCAATACTCCAGGAAAACCCTCCCTCCCTGGTCCCCATCAACACTTCCGTGGTTTCAGAAATGAGAGATGGTGTCGTGGCTTAGGGCAAATGGACTGTGGGGGGAGACAGCCCGGGTTCAAATTCTTGCTCTGTCATTTGTTCTGTGACCTTTGCCCTCACCCTCATGAGGTTGTCCTGAGGACTGAACACTTTAATACGTACGGAGCACTGGGTAAACGCAGGCTGACACAGGGTGTCACATCAGCATTGGCCATTGTTATCACCTGGTTAGTCTTCTACGCGCTCTGGATTTAAGATAGTACTGAGTACAAAAGTCTAATGGATTCAGCCTGCCCTGTATTCAAAGAGCTGTCCTAAAGAGACCAAAGCCTCCTTGAAAGCAGAACTCCGTTCTGTGTCTCCCTCTCTCTCTGCCCCTCCCCTGCTTGCACTCTGTCTCTCTTTCTCTCTCTCAAAAATAAGTAAACGTTAAGAAAAAAATTTTTTTAAACATGAAAAACCTTTAAATGTTATCATGATTATGTATTCACGTCTTTGCTTTTCCTTTTAGCTTTGCTATCTAATTATGAATACATAAATTGTATGCCTTAATTTTACTCACTTTTAACATATAGACATGGAATAAATCAGTATATTGCGTTGGGCTGCTTTTGTTCACCATGATGTCTGTTTTTATTTATTTATTTTAAAAAAAATTTTTTTACTGTTGTATTTATTTTTGACACAGAGAGAGACAGAGAATAGCGGGGAGGGGCAGAGAGAGAGGGAGACACAGGATCCGAAGCAGGCTCCAGGCTCCGAGCCGTCAGCACAGAGCCCGACGCGGGGCTCAAACTCACAGACCTCGAGATCATGACCTGAGCCGAAGTCGGACGCTCAACCGACCGAGCCACCCAGGCGCCCCTGTAGGCCTCACGCCCAGTCCAGTGCAGGGCTCGAACTCACGACTATGAGATCGAGATCCGAGTCAAGGTCAAGAGTTGGATGCTTTACCGACTGAGACACTCAGGTACCCCCAGCAAGATTTAAGATTTACTGTACCGTTGTGTGTATATCTCCAGTTGGGTAATTTTCATGGCTGTATAGAATTAAATCAGCTAAATATGACCCATTTATCCATTCTGCTCTTGATGAGCAGCTGGGCTGTGTTTTGTTTGGGCTCACATCCACCATGCTGTTTCTAAACATTCTTGTTTAGATGTTGTTTAGATGTTCTAAACATTCTTGTTTGGGCAGCCAGAAGAATGGACAACCATTCTTCTGGTTGCCCAAAGGCGTGCCTTTCTGTGGTGTGCACACAGAATGGAATTGCTGGGTCATGGGATACTCATGATCTTTACTCGACTTTGCCAAACTGTTTTCCAAAGTGAGTTTGTAATAATACTCCCACCAGCCGTGTCTGAGAATTCCTGTGTTTGCCAATACTTGGTCCTACCAGACGTTTGACATTTTTGCCAATCTAAACGGCCATGTAGAAATATTGACGTTTTCAAAAAAGACTATTACTCCTTTTATAATTTAAAATGATAAAGAAATATTAGATTGGAACCAGGACATATAACATCACAGCAAGTTCTCCCATTTTTCTCCCCATATATCCGAAAGGAGGTCTTGGGGCTACTGCTGTCTATGTTTGTGTGTGGATCCTGGAGGGACACCTTTCAAGTTCAAATGGGGCCATGGCTACATGTTCTCTGTGTGTGCACCCTTTTAGGTCCTGGCCAGGGGCTGCAGCCTTGGGGAGACTTGCAGATGAAGGGGTCTAGCTCTGATAGAGAAATCGACTGTCGGTAGAAGAGAGGTAGTGAAGTCTCTCGCGTGGTCCCCAGACCACAGTAGCCGCACCCTTGGGAACTTGGTACCAGAGGAAGAGAATCTAAAGAATTGCCTGTGGGGATGGGAACAGCGGGAGATGTTTGCTTCAGAGGGGGGATCCCCACAGGGTGGGGGGCGGGAGGGACATAGATCTGGGCCAAACAAACAAAACAAACTTCCTGGGTTGATGAATTTACTTCTGAGAAACTTGAGTTTCCCCAGCAATTGAAATACAAAGGAACGTTCAAGTGTAGTGGGTTCGAATGAACTAATTGAGAATAGGGTCTGGGGAAGGTGGATGAGGGGTTGAAGGTGTGCCAAAAATTTAAGGAAGCTTGTTATCTGGAAAGGCAGGAACGGGTTCCTGGGGACCAAGCCCCGTTCTGTATTCTTGCTTGTCTTTCCAAATCAGAGACCTTTCCCTCACCTTGTATTCATCCAGCCAAACGTGCGCCAGTCTGAGACTGTTATATGTCATGGCTTCTGCAAACTCAGGTTGGTTTGGAAAGCGCTGCTTACTGATGTGTCCTACCCGCGAGCAGGGGAGTACAAAGAGTTGGCCTCCACACATCCAGATCTAGACGAAAACAGACAACATTGACGTATGTGTGCTGGTACGAAGCAACTGCTGAAGTTTTTTTCACAACCATAGCAATAGCTAACATATCTTAAGTTGTTTATTTAATCCTAACAGCCCTATAATATAGGTCCGGTGACTATCCCCATTTTACGGATAAAGAAATGAATACGTATATTGGCGAAGAAGCTTGCCCAGTGACACCGAACAGAGTTTAAGGTCAGGAGGTCTGACCTCAGAGCCAACACCCCGAATGCTAAGTGATTCTGTCTCCCTCATACGTGACCAGTTCCGAGGCTGCTTACGTAGGAAAAGTGGCGGGCTATTTTGTCCTAAGGTATCCTCAAGAATACTCTGAGAATAATTAAGTATTGCTGGATGTCAACAGGTAATGAGAGAAATGGCTAAATTCGATGATTCATGTGTTCTGTACTTAACACACTTATAATGCTTTTTTTTTTTAATTTTTTTTTTAACGTTTATTTACTTTTGAGACAGAGAGAGACAGAGCATGAATGGGGGAGGGTCAGAGAGAGAGGGAGACACAGAATCTGAAACAGGCTCCAGGCTCTGAGCCATCAGCACAGAGCCTGATGCGGGGCTTGAACTCACGAACCACGAGATCATGACCTGAGCCGAAGTCGGACACTTAACCGACTGAGCCACCCAGGCGCCCCTATAATGCTTATTTTTAACAAAGTCTTTACTACACAAAAGTAAACTATGACCTTTGAAAAATCAGCAAATGTCGAAAATCACACAGAAGAAAATAAAGATCACTTCTTGTCCTAATGCTTGGTAGGTCACTATTTAACCCAGGTCCCCTGTTCTTACACACATGTATACACAACATTGAGATAACTTGTGGTTTTTTCATTAAAAGCTATGTGAAGTTATGGGGCGCCTGGGTGGCTCAGTCGGTTAAGCATCCGACTCTGGATTTCAGGTCAGGTCATGATCTCACAGTTCATGGGTTCAAGCCCCACATCGGGCTCTGCAATATCAGTGTGGAGCCTGCTTGGGATTCTCTCTTTCTCTGCCCCTCCCTTGCTCTCTCTCTCTCTCTCTCAAAAAGAAACATTTTTAAAAAGTTATGTGAGGTTATTTTAAAAGTTTTGTATTGTTTGGATATTTTGGTACTTTCCAATTTTTAGTATTATAAATAATAACACAAAGAATGTGCTTATAGTATAAATCATGTACACACCGCTTACGTATCTCACAGTATATTAGCCATGACTTCCTAGTTGACTCTGATTCAGTGATCCTTGCATGGTTCGCCAACTAAAAGCATCCTATCACTCGGGAACTTCAAAATGCAAAAGCCTCGGGCCCATCCAGCCCTAATGAATCAGGAACTGTGGGGCTGGGCCCAGTGATTTGCATTTTAACCTGGTCTTCAGGTGATTTTGGTCACATTAGAATGAGAATCACTGTTCTGACTGATCAAGATCATACATCCCAGCTTTATAGACACTTTTTAATAAACTCCATCTAATCATTTAGGAAATAAGGCTTTCACTGAAACAAATACTCAGACTTGCTTATGAGAGCAATACTTAGGGTGACACATATCACTTGAGTAGTCAGAAGGGATTCTGTTTAAGAAAATGAAACTTCTGGGGCACCTGGGTGGCTCAGTCGGTTGGGCATCCAACTTCGGCTCAGGTCATGATCTCGTGGCTCGTGGGTTCGAGCTCTGCGTTGGGCTCTGTGCTGACAGCTCAGAGCCTGGAGCCTGGAGCCTACTTGGGATTCTGTGTCTCCCTCTCTCTCTGTCCCTCCCCCGCTCACACTCTGCCTCTCAAAAATAAATATTTAAAAAATTTTTAAGAAAATGAAACTTCTGACATAACACTGAGATGTAATGACCCCCTTACCTCTAGAGTTCGTTAGAAATAGCCGGAAATAGCCCCTCAGAATGTCGAGAAAAATATCGATGGAATTCGTTTTCCTTAGGAAAACCCTTAGATCAGAACTCTGAAGAATTAGGTTCTTTTATCATATCTGCCCCATGTTTATGATCAGACCCTTCCTCTCTGGATCTCATTTTCATCTGAAGCTGAGAACTACATAGTTGCTCATTTAAGTTACCATTTGGGGGTGCTTTGTTATACAGCCAAAGCCAACTGCTACTGGCTATAATGTCCTATTCTTTTTTTTCAAGTGAGAACCTAACAAAATTTGGAAAATCATGAATATCTGTTCAATAACTAGACTGCAAACAGCACTGTTTATTATTTTTGGTATATTCTTACATGTTTGAAATGTTTAAAAAAATTTTTTTAATGTTTACTTTTGAGAGAGAGCGAGAGCATGAGAGAAAGAGACACTGAGCAGGGAAGGGGCAGAGAGAGACGGAGACACAGAATCTGAAGCGGGCTCCAGGCTCCGAGCTGTCAGCACAGAGCTCGACGCGGGGCTTGAACCCACGAACCGCGAGATCACAACCTGATCCGAAGTCGAACACTCAACCGACTGAACCACCCAGGCGCCCCGAAATGTCTCTTTATTGGAAAAGAACTCTGGCCATGAGTGCAGAATAGAAAATCAAAGTAATCAAAGTGATAAAAGAGGTACCAGAGTAAAAATTTTTATCAAAAACCTTCCTTGAAAATCAAATTGAAGGAAGCTATAGCAACGTTGCCTAACCTTCATAGGGCTCATGTGTTTGTTCTTCTCAATGCATTTGTGTCTCAGTTTCCTCATCGGGAAAGTGAGAATAACAGTACCTACCTCATGGGGTTGTTATGAGCATCACATAACTTGATACCTGTAAAGTGTTTAGAGTTTTTATTTTTCATATTGTTTTTAATTTAAATTTTAGTTAACATCCAGTGCAGTATCGGTTTCAGCAATTCATCACTCACGTACAACACCCAGTGCTCATCCCAACAAGTGCCCTCCTGAGTACCTGTCACCATCTAGCCCATCTCCAACCCACCTCCCTCCGTCAACCCACAGTTTGTTCTCTATCATTAAGAGTCTCTTGTGATTTATTTCCCTCTCTTCTCTTCCCCCCTTCCCCATATGTCCATCTGTTTTGTTTCTTAAATTCCACATGAGTGAAATCATATGGTATTTGTCTTTCTCTCATTGACTTATTTTGCTTAGCATAATACATTCTAGCTCCATCCATGTCATTGCAAATGGTAAAATTTCATTACTTTTGATGGCTGAGTAATATTCCATCGTGTGTGTGTGTGTGTGTGTGTGTGTGTGTGTGTGTATACCACATCTTCTTTATCCATTCATCAGTCAATGGACATTTGGGCTCTCTCCATAGTTTGGCTATTGTTGATAGCACGGACATTGGGCTGCATATACCCATTCAAATCTGTATTTTTGTAACCTTTGGGTAAATTCCTAACAGTACAATTGCTGGATCATAGAGTAGTTCTTTTCTTTTCGAGAGAGAGAGAGAGAGAGAGAGAGAGAGCATGAGCAGGGGAGGGGAAGAGAGAGAGAGAGAGAGAGAGAAAGACAGAGACAGAATTCCAAACAGGCTCCAGGCTCCGAGTTGTCAGCACAGAGCCCGATGCAGGGCTCGAATGCACGAACCATGAGATCATGACCTGAGTCCAAGTAGATGCTTAACCGAATGAGCCACCCAGGCACCTCTAGAATAGTTCTATTTTTAGTTTCTTGAGGAGCCTCCAGGATAGTTCTATTTTTAGTTTCTTGAGGAGCCTCCACACTGTTCTCCAGAGTGGCTGCACCAGCTTGAATTCCCACCAATAGGGCAAGAGGGTTCCCCTTTCTCCACATCCTCACCAACACCTGTTATTTCTTGTGTTATTAATTTTAGCCATTCTGACAGGCGTGAGGTGGTGTCCCATCATGGTTTTGATTTGTATTTCACTGATGAGTGATACTGAACATCTTTTCATGTGTCTGTTAGCCATCTAGATGTCTTTTTTGGAAAACCGTCTATCCATGTCTTCTGCCCATTTATTAACTGGGTTATTTGTTTTTTGGGTGTTGAGTTCGTTAAGTTCTTTATTTTGGATACTAACCCTTTTTCCAATATGCCTTTTGCAAATATCTCCTCCCATTCTGTAGGCTGCCTTTTAGTTTTGTTCATTGTTTCCTTCACTGTGCAGAAGCTTTTTGATCTTGATGAGGTCCCAGTAGTTCATGTCTGTTTTTTTTTCCCCTTGCCTTTGGTGACGTGTCTAGCAAGAAGTTACTCCAGCCAACGTCAAAGAGGCTGCTGCCTGTGTTCTCCTCTAGGATTTTGATGGTTTCTGGTCTCACATTTAGGTCTTTCATCATTTTTTTTTTTTTGCTATTTTTATTTAATATGTTTTTTAAATTTACATCCAAGTTAGTTAGCATACAGTGCAACAATGATTTCAGGAGTAGATTCCTTAATGCCCCTTACCCATTTAGACCATCCCCCCTCCCACAATCCCTCCAGCAACCCTCTGTTTGTTCTCTATATTTAAGAGTCTTTTATGTTTTGTCCCCCTCCCTGTTTTTATATTATTTTTTCTTCCCTTCCCTTATGTTCATCTGTTTTGGATCTTAAAGTCTTCATATGAGAGAAGTCACATGATATTTGTCTTTCTCTGACTAATTTCGCTTAGCATAAAACCCCCTAGTTCCATCCACGTAGTTGGAAATGGCAAGATTTCATTCTTTTTGATTGCCGAGTAATACTCTATTGTATATATATACCACATCTTCTTTATCCATTCACCCATCGATGGACATTTGGGCTCTTTCCATCCTTTGGCTATTGTCGATAGTGCTGCTAGAAACATGGGGGTGCATGTGTCCCTTCGAAACAGCACACCTGTATCCCGTGGATAAATACCTAGTAGTGCAATTGCTGGGTCATAGGATAGTTCTCTTTTTAATTTTTTGAGGAACCTCCATACTATTTTCCAGAGTTGGCTGCACCAGTTTGCATTCACCAGCAGTGCCAAAGAGATCCTCTTTCTCTGCATCCTTGCCAACATCTGTTGTTGCCCGAGTTGTTAACATTAGCCATTCTGACAGGTGTGAGGCAGTATCTCAGTGTGTTTTTGATTTGTATTTCCCTGATGATGAGTGATGTTGAGCATTTTTTGTGTTGGTTGGCCATCTGGATGTCTTCTTTGGAGAAGTATCTATTCATGTCTTTTGCCTATTTCTTCACTGGATTGTTTGTTTTTTTGGGTGTTGAGTTTGATCTTTCATCCGTTTTGAATTTAATTTTTGTGTATGGTGTAAGGAAGTGGTCCAGGTTCACTCTTCTGCACATTGCCGTCCAGTTTTCCCAACACCATTTGTCAAAGAGACTGTCTTTTATCATTGGATATTCTTTCCCGTTTTGTCTAATATTAGTTGATCATATAGTTGTGGGTCTGTTTCTAGGTTTTCTGTTCTGTTCCATTGATCTATGCGTCTTTTTTGTGCCAGTAACATACTGTCTTGATGACTACATCTTTGTAATGTTGCTTGAAATCTGGAATTGTGATGCCTCCGGTTTTTTCTTTTTCAGGATTGCTTTGACTCTTCAAGGTCTTTTGTGAGCCCATGCAAATTTTGGGGTTGTTTGTTAGAGCCCTGAAAGACATCACTGGTGGTATTTTGATGGGAATTGCATTAAATATGTAGATTGCTTAGACATTGTATCGACATTTTAACAACGTTTGTTCTTCCAATCCATGAGCATGGGATGCTTTTCCATTTATTTGTGTCTTCTTCAATTTCTTTCCTAAGTGTTCTATGGTTTTCAGAGTATAGATCTTTTCTCTCTTTAGTTAGGTTTATTCCTACGTCTCCCATGGTTTTTGGTGCAAATGGGATCTATTCCTTAATTTCTTGTTCTGCTGCTTTATTATTGGTGTATAGAAATGCAACAGATTTCTGCACATTGATTTTATATCCTGACACTTAGCTCAATTAGTGTATTCTAGCAATTTTTTTGGTGGAGTCTTTTGGGTTTTCTACAGAGAGTATCATGTTGTCTGCAAATAGTGAAGGTTTGACTTCTTCCTTGCTGATTTGGATGCCTTTTATTTCTTTTTGTTGTCTGATTGCTGAGGGTAAGACTTTCAGTACTATCTTAAATAGTAATAGAGTGGACATCCTTGTCTTGTTCTTTACTGTAGGGGAAAAGCTCTGTTTTTCCCCATTGAGGATGATATTAGCTGTGGGTCTTTCATATATGGCTTTATGATGTTGAGGTATATTCCCTCTATCTCTATTTTGTTGAGGGTTTTTATCAAGACTGGATGCTGTATTTTGTCAAATGCTTTGTCTGCATCTATTGATGGATCATATAGTTCTTATCCTATCCTTTCTTCTTTTTTTTTACGATTTATTTTTGAAAGAAAGAGTGGGCACGAGTGGGGAAGGGACAGAGAGAGAGAGAGGGGGAGACACAGAATCTGAAGTGGCTCCAAGCTCTGAGCTGTCAGCACAGAGCCTGATGTGGGGCTCAAACTCACAGGCTGTGAGATCATGACCTGAATCAAAGTTGGATGCTCAACCTACTGAGCCCCCCAGTGCCCATCCTTTCTTTTATTAATGTGGTGTATCATGTTGATTGATTTGTGGATATTGAACCAGCCCTGCATCCCAGGAATAAACCCCACTTGATCATGGTGAATAATAATTTTAATGTACTGTTAAATTCAATTTGCTAATATCATTGAGAATTTCTGTATCCATGTTCATCAGGGGTGTTGGCCTGTAATGCTCCTTTTCAGTGAGGTCTTTGTCTGGTTTTGGAGTCAAGGCAATGCTGGCTTCATAGAATGAGTTTGGAAGTTTCCTTCCATTTCTATTTTTTTGTTTGTGTTTTTGGAACAGTTTGAGAAGAATGGGTATTAACTCTTCTTTAAATGTCTGGTAGAATTCTCCTGGGAAGCCATCCGGCCCAGGACTCTTGTTTGTTGGGAGACTTTTGATTACTGATTCAGTTTCTTTGCTGGTTTTGGATCTGTTCAAATTTTCTATTTCTTCTTGTTTCAGTTTTGGTGGTTTGTGAGTTTCTAGGATTTTGCCCTGTGTTGGACTCTGCTGACAGCTCGGAGCCCAGAGCCTGCTTGGGATTCTGTGTCTCCCTCTCTCTTTGCCCCTCCCCTGCTCACGCTCTGTTCCTCTCTCTCTGCCCCTCCCCTGGCTCACACTCTGTCTCTCTCTGTCTCTCAAAAATGAATAAACGTTTAAAAAAATTAAAAAAAAAAAAGCCTTTCTGAATAATTACAGCAAAGCTGTAACTATGGACTGTGCTGGTAGGAAGGAGCAAAGTGGACAGAAATGAGTGATGATTTAGACCTAGATCTAACCACACATGATGAAGGAAAGTGGGGCATGAAAGGGAGATTGGAGACCAAGAAAGTACTCTGGGGGGCTGGATGGTTGCGGGTGGGTAGAGGGCATCACATTATCCACCCGAAGAGGAAAGGGCCATGGGAGGAAGAATGGGTTCGAGGGAGTAGAAAGAGCTCTCCTTTTGAAACGTTGGGGTTAGGATGCCTATGGGACACACATCCTACAGGAGAGTAACCTGTAGGCAGTGAGATGCGCAAGCTTCTGGCACAGAAGGACCTGGGAAGGAGCTAGAACTATGTCACTGGCATGTAGTCATTGAGGCACGATGCGGATGAGGTTACTGAGAAGGGGAGGGAGAAAAGAAACAGGGCCTTGGGGAAACCTATGGAGTCAATGGCAGGGTCCCAGGTCCAGAGCAGTGTACCTTGTCCGCATCTAGGGCCACCAGGATGGAGTGCCAAGCCACGCAGGCTGTTGGGGACAATTGGAGGCCAGCCTCCAGTCCACCAGGAAACCAAAGTGCAGATCTGAAGCCTGGTTAGTACCATCCTGAGGCTGGGGGTCAAGCTGCAGCTCCGTGGGCACCCAGCCAATCCCCACTTTCCCGAGTGACGGTAACACTGAGGTCAGGGCAGCTAAAACAAATTCAGAGCTTTGGGGGCTTCCAGAAATGACTTAGAATAGAACCGAGCTGGTGAGGTCTCCAGGCCTGCCGTTGAGTAGATAGTGGAAAGCAGGACAGAATAGGCTTGGGGCATATACCTCCGGTTCTGCGAATTGAGCCAAGTTGCTGGAGCGCTCAGAGCCCCAGTTTCCCCCTGTAAGTAGGAGACCCTGGTGGCACCCACCTCACAGGTTTATTATGAAGACTGAGTTGATATTTGCAAGATTTCAGAGCAGTGCGTGTCACACAGATGAGCACTTGTTAAACAAAGGAAACGTATGTTTCTCCTTCACCCCATGACTTAAACATGCCATTTGTGCAGGGAAGGCCATCTAAGATACACACCTCCCTCAACACAAGTCTAGATTCCCCTCTCATATGATCTCTTGGTACCCTGTACTTCTCCTCCACTGTATGTATCAAAAATACCTAATCATCAGGGCGCCTGGGTGGCTCAGTCAGTTGAGTGTCTGACTTCGGCTCAGGTCATGATCTCACGGCTTGTGGGTTCGAGCCCGCGTCAGGCTCTGTGCTGACAGCTCGGAGCCTGGGGCTGGCTTCGGATTCTGGGTCTCCCTCTCTCTCTCTCTCTCTCTCTCTGCCCTCTCCTGCTCATGCTGTCTCTCTCTGTCTCTCAAAAATAAATAAACATTAAAAAAATTAAAAAACAAACAAACAACCTAATCATCTCTCTACTTCAACAGAATGGAAGCTCCAAGCCATCGGAAGCCACGTTTGCACTGCATGAGGCTGCATTGCACACAAGGCACAGCCCTTTGCGCATAACGGGTTCTCAGTATTGTTGAGTGAATGAACAAATGAACGAATGAATGAACGGGCGAGGGTTGTGCCTTCTTCCGAATGCCCAGCATGTGGCAGAGCCTCACATAGGAGGTGTCCCTTAAATGACGGCTACGTTGACCCTAACCAGAACTCCTGAGAGAGTCTAACCTAGCAAAATACAGATCTGGGTACTGTCACCATACAGGTGTTAGCTACGGCCTCGGGAGTAGATACAAGTATGCCACGGCCCCTGGCCGGTCAGCACGGAGGTGCTACACCCAGTCCTGGTGACCTGCCCTGCCAGGTGCTGTCTCTTTAGTCTCTGGATCATGGGAAGCCCACGGGTCTCCCCGGGAGCAGGTGCGCTGCCTGTGGGAGGCTATCAGTTCAAAACTGAGGTTCTTTCCCACCAGATAAGGAAATACTGCACTATATTAAGTCAGCCCAGAGGAGCACATGGAGGGAGAAGGGACAGCTGATAAGATAACAGTCCTGGGAATACCCACGCTTCAGAGATGCACAGAAGAAATTCCTGCAGAGGAAACTGAGAGCAACAGAGCTATGGAGGAGGAACCAGAACACTGTTCTAGAGTGCCAAATGTTGCAGCCACCTCCAGTACATAGAAGAACAAAGCCGTCCACTAGGGACATCAATATTAAATGGGTGACAGTTCCCCGAGGGATGTCCCCGAGTGCTGAGGGCCGCCAGGATGCTGATTTATTGGAAAGAAGAGTGAGGAACGGAGACGAACGTACAGGTGTCAATGGTCTCGTATCAGGAAAGACAGGGCCCCTTATCTCGGTTAGAGACCGCTGGTGATGTCAAGAGAGCTCTCTAGCTATTTATTAACTTACGTGTTTGTGAGAAGAGAGACTAACACACACTTAAAAAAATATGAAGGGGCCATTAGGAACGGAGCAGTCGACGATACTGAAGCAAGGATAATTAGTACCTTTGAATAATAAGTTAGCTGCTATTGGCTATCTGGAGGGAAGAGAGAGCCAGAAAAAGGAAGACACCCCCTCTTCAAATATGTACGTATCTATCATTCACAAAATTGATTTTATTCTGAGACAAACAATGTGCTCGTTAAGATATTAGGTCCTGAAAGGGGGAAAGCCCATATACCATATTCACAAAGAGCGATGTAATAAAACAGGGAATAATCAACCAACCAATGAAAAGCACTAAAGGCCTGGATATTCTAAAATAATGCCTGCATCAAAAGGGAACATATGATTGGGGCTGGGGCGGGGGGTTGCGGGGGGAGAAGCAATAAAAAATAATCAGCTCACAACATACTGCCAAAGTATGTTATGTATTGCTCTAGATATGTTTATATTCACAATAAAGTGTCTGAAGCATTATGAAAGAAGTCTGTGCTTAAAAGAACACTAAGCCAGTGAACAAAGCCAAAAGAAGGAAGTGGGAAAGAAAAAGTCAGAAAAAGAAAACACAAAAAAGCAATTACAGTAAACATTTTAATGCATCCTAAGAAAATATATGCAGTTCCAAGCATGATCTCTGCAGATGATTTCAGAATGTAAAGAACAGATGGCAACATTTAAAGAATAATTATAGCTGTCACTTATTAAGTAGCTTCCATAAATTATCTGTCTTTACAGCTTTGTAATAAAGATCTTTTTCTTTTTCTTTTTTTTTTTTTTTTCATTTTACCCGCAAGGAAACTAAAGCTCAACCAGAATTTGAATTTAGTCATTGATTAAGCTGTTTCCTCTACACCAGGTTGTCTCTGTTGGCAAGAGACAAACAAGGCAGAGAAAAGTGAGAAAAATTAAGGGTGATCAGGGTGAGCGCACAGCCCAGATTTTCATGCACAGTTCAAAGTGGCCGTTATAAAAATCTATTAGAATTTAGTGAAAAGCCAAAACTTATCTATGATAAACACACCATAAATATCCGAACAGTACCTTAGTGTTTTCTTCAGACTCTCTCTCCAGGAATATTTACCTTGTACTTTATTCTCTACCCCAATTATTTCATTAAATCTTCACAAAATTGGAATTTAAGAAACCAAATGAGCAAAGGAAAAAGAAAAAAAGAAAGAGAGAGAGACAAACCAAGAAACAGACTCTTAACTCTAGAGAACAAATTTCTGGTCATCAGAGGGGAGGTGGGCCAAGGGGTGGGTTGAACAGGTGACAGGGTTCAAGGAGTGCACCTGTTGTGATGAGCACAGGGTGAAGCATGGACTTGTTGAATCACTATATTGTACACCTGAAACTAACATAACACTGTGTGTTAACTATACTGGGATTAAAACAAAATAAACAAACGGGCTCGTGGGTGTCTCAGTCGGTTAAGCAACCTCCTTCGATCTCGCAGTTTGTGAGTTCAGGCCCCGTGCTGGGTTCTGCGCTGACAGCTCAGAGCCTGGAGCCTGCCTCAGATTCTGTGTCTCCCTCTCTCTGCCCCTCTCTCACTCGTGCGCGTGCACTCTCTCTCTCAAAAATATATTTATTTTTAATTTTTAAAAATTAACTTTAATTAAAAAAAAAACCAAATATTCACAAAATCCTGAGAATGGCATTTACATTTATTCCTATTTACTGGGTGCTGACCAAGGATCCTACAGAGCTGGGACCCATTCTGACATCTAACGTCCACTGATCTAATATCACGGGAATATCTACAAGCCAAATCTACGTTCACATTTGAGATGTAATTCACATTCCACAAGAAATTCACCCTTTTACAGTATACAATGACTATTTTCACAAGGTTGCCCAATGATCACCACTCTCTCATTCTGGAACATTCTCACCACCTCACAAAGAGCCCTGGGACCTATCAGCACTCACTCACCTACCTTCTGTTTCTATGGATTTGCTTAGGCTGCACCTTTCCTAGGGCCGGACTTAGTCATATAAATATGTGGCCTTTTGTGTCTGACTTCTTTCACTCACCATACTGTTTTCAAGGTCCACCATGCTGTAGCAGGTATCCCGGGATTCAAGAGTTGAAAGACCAACCCAGACGTCCCCTACCAAGTCCTCTCAACTTGCAGATAGAGAAACCGAGGCCTAAGATAGCCCACAGAGTTAGTGGCACCCGAGTCTGCCACCGTCTAATTCTGTTATTTCTACCGCACCACAACCGCCAAGAAAATCGGTGTAACAAAATAGAGTTTTCACAAATAAATAAAAATATTGCATTAGGTCAACACCTCATACGTTAGAAATAAAACAGCATACAGTAATATAAGCTGATATTTTACTATTGTCAAATTTTGCAAGGAGCCCCCTAGATCCTTTATTTCATGTGATGCGGGAACGGTACCGGATGTTCAGGCGGGAAAACGGGGCATAAATACCACGGCACGCCTCTGGACTTGACGTCAGCTTTCACTCTCTCTGTACAAAGCGAACTATTTAGAAAGTAGAGTCTGAATTACCCTTAACGAAAGCTCCAAATTTTCTGCTCCCCAGAGGTTCATGCCCTTGTCATACTGTCCGATCTCATGAAAGTAATGTCTATTTATAGCAAAAACTCCCCCAGCCATTGCAGGTGACCTAAAAAGGAGACATAAATATTAAATCACAGGTTCAGCCATTATGGATTTTTGCCAAAATTACGGTGAATGTTAGCAATAACATGAAAACTAGAAAATGACGATATTAATACCAAAATCGTTAAGTTAATGTATATTTATCTTGATGGATATACATTACATTGAATGTAAAATTAGTAAATTGAAGCCATAACTACCTAAAAGTAGGCAGTAACTTTCCACTTAGCTCTCACCAAATTGTGTAAGCTATATATTCTAAATGTTGTCTTTTTCTTTTTTTTTTTTAAAGTTTCTTTAGTTTTGAGAGAGAGAGAGAGAGAGAGAGAGAGAGAGAGAGCATGAGCAGGGGAGGAGCAGAGAGAGAGGGAGACACAGAATCCAAAGCAGGCTCCAGGCTCCGAGCTGTCAGCACAGAGCCTGACATGGGGCTTGAACTCATGACCTGTGAGATCACGACCTGAGCCAAAGTCGAATGCTTAACTGACTGAGCCACTCAGGCGCCCCAAATGTTGTCTTGTTCTTAAAAGGGAACATTATCTTTAGAATGTGAGTTTCCCCTGGAGATAACTACTTGACTTGGGGAGCAGAGCTTACAGATCTCCCTTTCTAAGCGCGTTAAGTGAATATACTATTTACTTCTGGGAAAACCATGAAGTTACAAAGCATCTTTTTTGTTTTGTTTTGTTTTGTTTTGTTTTGTTGTCCCACAACAGCAAGGCCCAATAACACCGAACTGAGTAGTATGAAAATAATTTCAAGTTCATTTATTCATTCATGTTTGAAAAAGTACACATGAAGCACCTGTGATGTGTTAGGGGGAAGTTAGTGCATCAACGGGCCAAGATCCCAGCTCGTGTGGGGGGCCAGGGTGGAGGGAGGGACACTAGTCGCTGCAGTGGTGCCAGAGAAAGACGATGGAATCGTGGATAAGGTAACGGGACGTGGTCCAGTGTCTGATGTATTTTGAGGACGGGAGCCAGCAGGTTTGCTTACAGGTGGGGGGTGGGGTGAAGGAAGAAGAGAAGGGTGAAGGCTCACTCCAGCGCGTTGGCCCGGGGACCTCACATCTGCACTGAGATGGAGATACCGAGTGGGCAGGTTTTGGGGGGAAGATTCAGCTGGGGACATGAGTGAGCTCTCCATTCACTCTAGTGGAGACGCCAGTAGGCAGGTGCATGGAAGCATCTGGCACTCTGAGAGTGGCCGGGGGCAGAGACATAACTTTGGGAGTCCTCAAGATACGGGGGATACACAGCACTCCGGCAGCGAGGGGGGGGGGTGGAGGAGACCACGAAGAACCGTCCCGGGCACCGTGACAGCAAGAGGTCGGAGGGAAGAGAGGGAAAGCGGAGCCACCGGTGTAGGAGGAAGACCGGAAAACCGTCTGCCGATGGGCCCCGAGGTGAGGACTGAGAACCAGCGCGGCACCGACACGGGAAGACCACCAGCGCGTTTTAGCGGGTGGGGGCGCAGAGCCAGATTCAAGCGAGTCTGAGACACCAGAGTTCAGAGTTGGAGATCGTGACACAGCCAGCTTTTTCTAAGAGGCTTTAATGCAAAGGAGAGCAGAGGAAAGGAGAGGCGGCCGATAAAGGAAGATTGTTTTTTGTAATTGGGAGAGGAAACGGTGGGCCTTGAGAGGAGCGGTCTCATCTGGTGGGCCAGATGCGACCCGCCCCGTCTGCGCCCTGGGTCACCGTGATCCTGGCCAAGCCAGGGGGCCCCGCTGCCACAGCGTTGCATTGAAATTACATCTCTACCCGACTTCCTTCGCACTGGGCTCTACACCCTCGAGGGCAAAGGCCACGTTTTCTGTTGTGACCACAGTGTCTGGCAGCAAAGAGTTGTTAAACTGGTAACTGAAGCAGGTTCACAAACGGGTCTTTAAAGTTAGGCCGTAGGTTCTGTTGAAAATAGGGTTAAAAAATACTTGCAGCTCAGAGAACCCAAGTTACACCCTTTCAAAAGGGAAAGCTTTTATTCTAAAAAAAAAAAAAATCTCAAAACCGCTGGGAAGTGTGTGTGCGTGTGTGTGTGTGTGTGTGTGTGCACATGCGTGTGTCTTACCAGAGAAACGTTGAGTCGTGGTGCTAACTCAGGCACGTCTGAGACACCGGGAGAAAGGACAAAATGTCGTGAAAAGGCCTTGTCCTTGAAAAGGCCCCGGGTGGAGTACAGGGGGCGCGTCCCTTGGTAGTGGTGATCTCCCCCCACCCCTGCACGTCCCCTCCCTGGGGAAGCTGCGGGGGGGGGGGGGGGAGCCACTGGTGTGAGCTCAACGTCACAATTCTCCTTGCTTGCTCTAAGTTTGCCAAAATTCCTTGCATCTACATTTTTTTTTTGAGCTGTTGCAAATGTGAAGAAATGTATCTTCAGATGTGAATGCTAATTAATGCCATGGATAATACCTAAAATTCATTTTTCCTTTTAACCCTTTAAAACTACCGACTTTTTCTTACGTTATCATACATTATCCTTACGATATAACAGTCGAGCGTTGAACCACATGAGTTTGAACTGTGTGGGTCTACTTACATGTGGATTTTTAGATAAATACAGCACAGTACTGTAAGTGTATTTTCTCTTCCTTCTGATATTAACATTTTTTTTTGCTCTAGCTTATTGTAAGAATACAGTATGTAATACACGTGGCATTTAAAACATGTTAATCAGGGCGCCTGGGTGGCTCAGTCGGTTGAGCGTCCAACTTCAGCTCAGGTCACGATCTCGCGGTCCGTGAGTTCGAGTCCCGCGTCAGGCTCTGGGCTGATGGCTCGGAGCCTGGAGCCTGCTTCTGATTCTGTGTCTCCCTCTCTCTCTGCCCCTCCCCCGTTCATGCTCTGTCTCTCTCTCTGTCTCAAAAATAAACGTTAAAAAAAAAAAACGTGTCAATCAACTGTTTATGTTATCAGTAAGACTTCAGTCAACAGTAGGCTCTTAGTAGTTAAGTTTTTGGGGAGTCAAAAGTTAGTATGTACAATATACATTCTATAAATAATTAGTATCATACTGTTTTTTATGGCCTGAGTTTTTATTTAGCCTATTGTGAGAATTTTCCTTTTACATTAGCTTTCAAAAACTTTGTATAATATTCTACAGAGTATGAATATAGTTTTTAACTATTTTAATATTGAACGTTTATGTTGTTTTTATTTTCTAACTGATATGAATGTTGATACAATGTGTGTCTCTGATTTACTTCTCCTTAATTTCTTAGGGAAACATTTCAAGAAGTGGGAGTGTTGCGTTAAAGAATAACATAAGATTTTTAATGTATATTGTCAGATTGTTTTCAAAAAGCACGTGTGACTATGTGTATACTAACAGTGTATTAGAATTCAAAAAACGTTACTACTCAGCGACTATCAGTAATATAATTTCCCTAGTAAAATTTTTAGAGCCTAAAGCACGCCTGATGTGTGAAATATGGAAACATCACAAAATTATGTAGATCTTTTTTGTAAATGGAATACTTCATTTTAAATTAAGTAAGTTCATTTTGAGATGAACTCCAAAGATCGATGGTTTTTTTTTTTCAGTAAATTAAGATGTCTACGCACGACCTTTTATTTATTTATTTAATTTCAAAATTTTTTGAGTTTATTTATTTTGAGAGAGAAAGAGAGAGAGTGAGCAGGCAGAGGGGCAGAGAGAGAATCCCGAGCAGGCTCCACACTGTCAGCACAGAGCCCGACGTGGGGCTCGAACTCACGAACCGTGAGATCATGACCTGAGCCGAAACCAAGAGTTGGATGCTCAACCGACTTGAGCCACCCAGGCGCCCCCACGTTCCATTTTAGTTAAATAAAATGTGTCTTTGTCCCTTTTCATTTCGAAGTCTCTAACAGTAACAACAGCAAGTATGTATGCTGATCGCTTCCCCTGTGTCAGGCCTTGAGCTACGTTCTTTCCAGGTGGTTCTCACTTAATCTCCTCACTAAATCAGAGAGGCATGTGTTTTATTATCATCACCATTTCACAGGTGAAGGTACTGAAACTGAAGTAACAGACCCAGCAGAGGCTACCTTACTGCACAACTCCATGGATGCCAGTCACCTCTAGTCTTTATGAACAGTACCTTCTGGAGATGAGCAGTACACAGCCTATACAGCTGTACGCAGCAGCCCTGAACAGCTAACAAGTGATGGCTGGAGCAGAGCAAAGATCGTAGTCATACACAGTGGAAGGCGCGTGAAGGGATCTATTATCCTAAAAGCAATGGAAAGACATCGGGTGACACGGGCAGAGTGGAGTTTTAAGAACCATGAATGTAGCCAGAGAGAGATCGGCCTGAGGGAGGACAGCCTGCAGGCCAGACTGTTCCTTACAGTGAGGGCCTGGACCATGGGGACAAGCAGAGAGATGGACAGATGTGGTTGTGAGTCGTCACAATGGATGGGGCACCTGGAGCGGGTTAATCACTGGGTTAGAGTAGGCAGTGGGAGACTGCAGGTGTGGTCATGCTTATGGCTATGTAGCATTCCGTTATGGTTCCAGAGTAAGGTACTAAATAATTCCCCGGTTATTCCTCCCGACTTAGTCCTTATCTCATCCTCGAATTGCGTCACCAAGGGCAGGGGCTCAGGGTGGGGATAGGTACTGGGATCAAGGGAAGTGATAAGGTTTGGAAAACCCACTTGGAGCAGTGAGTGAGTAAAGGGACTGTGGAGAAGCACGAGACTGAAACTATCAACGTGTAGAAGCGTTAAGTTCACGTCTCTTAAAGGAACAAAAAACAGATGGCGGGCTTGGTCCAGAGTTGGAGATTCGCAGGGCTACTGTGGCAGAAGGGGAGAGGGATGTGGCAGTTGAAGGTATTGGCAAGAAGAACCGTGAATTTATAGATCAGAAAGTCTAGGCCACAGAAGAAGAAAGAAACCGTGAACAGTAAAAGCAGAAATCAAAGAACTGGGGATCCTGATGATGTCCAGGGGGAGGTGTGGGCGGAGCAGAGCAGGAAAAAGTTAGGAACATCCCAGGCTGTGGCCAAAGAGACGATATCCGGTAACTTAGAAAAGAAAGGTACAGGATATGGCTGTAGGAATAATAGTAGCTAACAGGTATAAAATAGCTAATATATATGTAGTACTTATTATGATGGACAGATACTGCTCTAAGCTTTGATATACAGTGAGTCATTTAATTCTCTAACAACCCTGTAACATATCATTATCCAGACTTTACACATGAGGAAATAAGGTGCAAAGAGGTTAAGCAGCTTGCATAAGGTCAACAGCTCTAGTTAAATTAGAGACAAAGATCAAGGACTTGCTAAGCTATAGTGTTAGAAAATTGACTCATGTGGTTTGTGAAACAGAGAGGCTAGCAGCAAAAGAAGAGAAGGAGGCTGGCGTCAGAGTTTTCAGGAAATGTGGGGAGTGACCTGGAGGAAGTCTCCAGCAATAGCCTCATAGATGCAGTGAAAAGTCCCAACATCAAATTGTTCTCACATGTAGAAATACATTTTCCCAGACCAATAATCAAGGAAAATCATATTCATCTGTATAAAATTACTGATGAAAGCACTGAGATAAATATTTTATATATGAATTTAGCAAAGACATCTACTTTTGCTGAGCTATCCACAGCACTAGCATTTGGTTCATTGACCACATACAACTCGCTCCTAAGAACCATGGCCACCTTCTAAAGATGGACACCTGAAACCAGAGGGACACTATCCATGGTGGTGTTTTCTTTCTCTCTCTCTCTCTTTCTCTTTCTTTCTTTCTTTCTTTTTTCTTTCTTCTTTCCTTCCTTCCTTCCTTCCTTCCTTCCTTCCTTCCTTCCTTCCTTCCTTTTAAGTAGGCTCCATGCCCAACATGGGGCTCAAGCTCACCACCTGTGATCAAGAGTCACATGCTCTACTGACCGAGCCAGCTGGGCGCCCCCATGGCAGTGTTCCTAACCAAGGTGAGATGCTCATTTCCAATCAGAGAAACTGAAAATCTACCAAATTCTATTATTATAGATTTTTAGAGACAACATAAATGACAAAATATTTCTCTTCATTAAGCCCAAGAGATGGAAAAAATAATCTCTGAAAGCTTCTCCCGCCGCCCCCCGCCACCAGGTCTCAATACATATATGATATTTCCCCGTCACCTGAAGGAATCTCACCGAATGGGTAGAGTGGGTCCTTCTGGTCCATCCATCTCATAAGAGAAGACATTATCCCATTTAAATTGTAGGTGCCAGTTGAAAGCACCCCTTACAACAGGAGAGGGCCAGTATTCTAGGGTCACAGAATCAATGACATCTATCAGAGGACACACCACCATTTTGGGGTCCTTGGCAATGGCATGCAGCAGGGGCTCCAGCCATACTTTATTCACCTCGCAGTGGCTATCCAGGAACACCAGAACGTCCCCTGGGGAGGCAAGAATAGGCCAGTGTTAGTGCATATGGACGAAACATCCGACGACCCAGATCGCAGTTCAATGCAAGGAGTACCTGTTGAGCGTTTACTATGTGTTTGGCTTTTATGGTGCACTCCGTTTCACTGGCGGTGGGTTGGGACTAGAAACTCATACTTTATTTTGTGCAAAAATGTGGGCCATGATGTGTCATAGAAGTTCAAAAGAAGTTGGTGAACTGTGGGTTAGAGAGTAGTTTGAAGATTCTAAAGAAGTAGGTGGGGGGCACCTGGGTGGCTCAGTTGGTCAAGTGAACGGCTCTTGGTTTCGGCTCAGGTCATCATCTCACAGTTTATGAGTTCAAGCCCCGCATCAGACTCTGTGCTGACAGCTTGGAACCTGCTTGGGATTCTCTCTCTCTCTCTCTCTCTCTCTCTCTCTCTCTCTCTCTCTCCCCCTCCCTCCTTCCCACTCTCTCTGCCCCTCCTCTGCTCACACACACACACAGTCTCTCTCTCAATATAAATGAAACTTATAAAAAAGGTTTTTCTCAAGCTGTCAGCACAGAGTCCAACGTGGGGCTCGAACCCATGGACCACGAGATCATGACCTGAGCTGAAGTCAGACACTCAACCCACTGAGCCACCCAGGGGCCCCGATGCATAACCATTTTTGTTCTTGAGTTCAAGCTTTAAGGAGTGTCTGCTTAGAGAACATGGGGAAAATTGGCATGGCCAAAGTAAAGAAAACATGTTGCTAAAGTACATTAGATGAGCTCAGATTGGAAGGGACCTCAAAATTCAGGTGCAGAGTTCAGACTTTTTCTTGCAGCCAACATAAAATCATAGGAAGTTATGAGAAATAGCCCATGTTTGATGAGAAGAGTTAATATTATTCATATGGTAATAATCCCCAAATTGATCTATAGATTCATACAATCCTTATCAAAATCATACCTGGTTCTTCTTGCAGAAACTGATCCCAAAATTCGTGGAGAAAGGCAAGGACCCAAATTAGCTAAAACAATCTTGAAAAAAGAACAAAGCTGAAGGACTTCTGGATTTCAAAACTTACTACAAAGCTATAATAATAAAACAATATGATACTGTCAGAAGGAAAGACATAAAGACCAAAGGATAGAATTGAGGTCATAGACATAAACCAAATATCTGTGGTCAATTGATTTTTGACAAGGGTGCCTAGACAATTCAATGGGGGAAAAATAGTTTCTTCAATAAACAGCCCTGACCCAACTGGACACCCACATGAGAAAGAATGAAGTTGGACCCCCTACCTCATAGAAAACACAAAAATTAAGTCAAATCAATCACAGACCTAAAAAGGTCAGAGCTGAAACTATAAAACTTTTAGAAGAAAATATAGGCATACATTTCTGACCTCAGGTTAGATGTGACACCAAAAATAGAAGTGACAAAACAAAAAATAAGTAGGACTTCATCAAAATCAAAAACCTTTGTGCTTAAACAGACACCATAAAAAAGTTGAAAAAAGCCCACAGAATGGGGGAAATTGTTTGAAAATCACATATCTGATAAAGAACTTGCATCCAGAATATATGAGGAACCCTTCCAAGTCAGTAACAAAATGACAACTTAATTAAAACATGGGCAAAGGATTTGAATACAGGCGCCTGGGTGGCTCTGTCAGTTAAGCATCCAACTCTTGATTTCAGCTCAGGTCATGATCTCACAGTAGTGGGATAGAGTCCTGCATCGGGCTCTGTGTTGAACATGGAGTCTCCCTCTCCCTCTCTCTCTGCCCCTTCCCACCTCAAAAATCAAATAAAAGTCTTAAAAAAAAAAAAAAAAAGGATTCGAATAGACATTTCTCCAAAGAAGACGGACAGATGGCTGATAAACGTACGAAAAGGTACTCAACATCATTAACCATTAGGAAAATGCTAACTAAAATCACAGTGAGAGAATACTTCACATCCACTAGGATAGCTAAAATCAGAAAGGCAGAGGATAACAAGTGTGGATGAGATTGTGGAGGAATTAGAAGTCGCTGATAGCAATGTAAAATGTTGCAACCTCTTTCAAAACTTACGTGGTCGTTCCTCAAAAGTTACACATACACTTGCTATACAGCCCAACAATTCTACATCTAGGTACACACATACCCAAGAGAAAAGAAACAGGTTTATACAAAGTCTTGCCCATGAATGTTCATAGCAGCATTCTTCCTAAGAGTAAAAAAGTCATAACTTAGGGGCACTTGGGTGGCTCATTGGGTTAAGTGTCCAACTCTTGATTTCTGTTAAGGTCATGATCTCATGGTTTGTGGGTTTGAAGCCTGAGTTGGGCTCTGCACTGACAGCACGGAGCCTACTTAGGATTCTCTCTCTCCCTCTGTCTCTCGTGCTCTTGAAGGAAGGAAGGAAGGAAGGAAGGAAGGAAGGAAGGAAGGAAGGAAAGGAAGAAAGAAAGAAAGAAAGAAAGAAAGAAAGAAAGAAAGAAGAAACTTAAAAAAAATCATAACTCAAATGTCCAACAATGGGTGAATGGATAAACAAAATGTGAGATATCCAGGGGTGCCTGGGTGGCTCAGTTAGTTAAGCATCCAACTCCTGATTTTGGCTCAGGTCATGATCTCATGGTTCATGGGTTCAAGCCCCACATCAGGCTCTGTGCTGACAGCTCAGAGCCTGGAGCCCATTTCAGATTCTGTGTTTCCCTCTCTCTCTGCCCCTTCCCCGCTCATGCTCTATCTCTCTCTCAAAACTGAATAAACATAAACAAACAAAAAAAATCTCACTCCTTATCTCTGCCCCTCTCCCTCACTTACATTCTCTCTCTCTTTCTCCAAATAAATAAATAAACATTTTTTTAAAGAGTCCCATTTTGGGGTGCCTGGGTGGCTCAGTTGGTTAAGTGTTCGACTCCTGGTTTCAGCTCAGCTCATGATTTCACCGTTTTGTGAGTTCAAGCCCCATGATAGGCTCCGTGCTGACAGTGCGGAGCCTGCTTGGGATTCTCTCTCTCTCTCTCTCTCTCTCTCTCTCTCTGCCCCTCCTCCACTCACGCTGTCTCTGTCTCTCTCAAAATAAATAAATAAACTTATAAAGAGTCCCATTTTGAACACATCTAATTTTTCCTACTATGGGAAGTACACACAGTGTTCAACACTTTGCATTTTTCACTTCAAATAGCTTCTATAATATTACCCAACATTAACATTTTCAAAGCATGTCTGCTAATTTGACAGGTGAAAAATTAACATCCAGTTCTCAAGAGGCCATCTACAAATGGCCAACAAGCACATGAAAAGATTCTCAACATCATTAGTCGTTAAGGAAATGCAAATTAAAACCATAGTGAGATACCAATTCATCTCTACAAGGATGGCTGGAATTTTTAAAAAAATTTTTTTAATGTATGTTTATTTTTGAGAGAGAGACAGAGACAGAGACATAGCATGAGCAGGGGAGGGGCAGAGAGAGAGGGAGACATAGAATCTGAAGTGGGCTCCAGGCTCTGAGCTGTCAACAAAGAGCCTGACGCAGGGCTCGAACCCACGGACTATGAGATCATGACCTGAGCTGAAGTTAGACGCTTAACCGACTGAGCCATCCAGGCGCCCCTAGAATTTTTTTCAAATCTTTTTTTAACTTTTATTTATTTTTGAGAGAGAGAGACAGAGCATGAGCGGGGGACGGGCAGAGAGAGAGGGAGACACAGAATCTGAAATGGGCTCCAGGCCCCAAGCTGTCAGCACAGAGCCTGACGCGGGGCTCGAACCCACAGACCACGAGATCAGGACCTGAGCTGAAGTCAGAGGCTCAACCCTCTGAGCCACCCAGGCGTCCCTAGAATTTTTTTTTTTAAGACAGAAAATAACCAAGTGTTGGCAAGGATGTGGAAAAATTGCAACTCTTCTCCCTGGCTGGTAGGAATGTAAATGGTACGGCTGCTGTAGAAACATTTAGCACTTCCTCAAAAAGTAGACTTCCTGTGCGACCCAGTAATTCCACTCCTAAGTACACACTCAAAAGAATTCAACTACACGTATGACCGTGTTCCTAGAAGTACTCCTTACAACAGTGAAAAGGTAAAAACAGCCCAAATGTCCAGCCACAGATAAATGGAGAACCAAACTAAGGTATATTTATACGACGGAATATGATTCGGCCATAAAAAAGAATGACGGGCAGATACATGCTACCTGTAGAAGAATCCCCAAAACGTTGTTGGATGAAAAAGCCAGACACAAAAGGTATGACTCTATTTACATGAAGTATCCAGAATAAGTAAATCTAAAGACAGAAATCAGATTACTAATCTACCGGGGGCCGAGAGAAGGAAAAGTGGGGAGAATCTGCTGAATGGGGTTTTCTTTCGGGGGTGACGCAAATGTTTTGGGACAGGACAGAGAGTGGGCTTACAGATCACTATGAATGTACTAAGTGCTGTTGAACTGTTCACTTCAACATGGTTAATATCACGTTATGCAAATCTCACAACATTGAAAAAAATGACGTCTGCCAAAGAAGACCTACAAATGGCCAACAGGTACGTGAGAAGGGGTTCAACATCACTCATCATCAGGGAAACGCAAATCCAACCCACAACGAGCTGTCGCTTCACCCCGGTTAGAATGACTGTTACTAAAAAAGAGAAGAAATGAGTAGTGTTGGTGAGGATACGGAGACAAGGGAATCCCTGTGCCCTGTTTGATGCGGATGTAAATGGGTGCGGCCACTGCAGAAGATAGTGCGGAGGCTCCTGAAAAAATTACAGACAGAACTACCACGTGATCCAGCAATCCCACTTCTGGGCATGCATCACAAGAAAATGAAGTCACTATCTTGAAGAGATGTCCGCACCCCCGTGTTCATTGCAGCATATTGACGATGGCCAAGACATAGAAACAAGCTAAGGTGTCCATCGAAGGACGAAAGGATGAAGTTATAGTATGTACGTGATGGGGTATTATTTTAATACCAGCTATAAAAAAAGAAGAAAATCCTGCCACTGGTGACATGGATGGACATCGAGGGCATAATGCTCAGTGAACTAAGTGAGAGAAAGACGAATACCGTATGATCTTCCTTATGTGTAAAATCTGAAAAAGACCCTGAACTCTTAAGAGTCAGAGAACAGATGGGTAGTTGCCAGAGGTAGGGGGTGGGCGATATAGGTGAAGGTGGTCAACACGTACAAATTTCCAGTTCTAAGATAAATAAGTCCCCGGGATGTAAGGAACAGCATGGTGACTATCGTTAACAACGCTGTGTTGGTATTTGAAAACCGCTGAGAGAGTAAATCTTAAAAGTTCTTGCATCACAAGAGAAAAAAAAATTGTAACTCCGCGAGGTAATGGACATTAACTAAACCAGGTGGTGACCATTTCACAATATATACATGTATCGAATCGTTACGTGATATGCCTAACATGGATTCAATGTCATGTATCGATTATATCTCAATTAAAACAATCAAAAATCTTGTTAAAATTATAGCTAGTGAGGTTCAGCTCTTTTCAGGTGATTAGCGATTTGTAAACGAAATGCTTATATTCTTTGTCCATTCAGGTTTTGGAACCATAGATTGTTTGGTTTTTTAACGGCTTTGTAGATACATTTTACGTACGGAGAATATTAACTGTTTTCCTGTGAAAGTGGTACTAAGTCTCCTAGTCTCGAGCTATTTCACTGTATCATTCTTTGTCCACAACCGTGTGACTGTTTTGGGAGTCAGCTCTGTCCTTTCCCTCAGGTTTGAGCTTCGAAATTTCTACTTTATTCATAGAACAGATGAGTACTGATTGAGGGTTTTTTTTTTATTTTTTAAATTCTTATCACGATTTAATGGTTTGATTTTAAAAACTAAAATTAACGATAGAACTGGAACTTATTTGAGTTATGGTATGAGACGAAGATGAAAATTTTTCCCAAATTACTAATTACCTCCCAAATAACTGCCCCATCACGGCAGCGACAACGGAAAGGGCTTCCTTCCCATGCTGACTTGTGGTGTCCTATTTGTCATATGCAGTATACCCTTGGCACGGAAAGATTTAAATATTTTAAACTTTGGCAATTTTTTAATGGTTTTACTCAAAATTTTTTAAATTTTGTTATTTATTTCTTTAAATTTACGTCCAAATTAGTTAGCATATAGCGCAACAATGATTTCAGGAGCAGATTCCTTAGTGCCGCTACCCATTTAGCCCCTCCCCCCTAAACTTTGACAACGTTAATGACCCAGAAAGACAGCAAATGCAAAGTAATTTGAGATTACTCAATGCGCCATACCAAGCTTCTCTTCGTTCTGAGTTAAACTGGGAAGCATGTGGGAATCAGCTACCGACACCTACATTCCAATGAACTTCACGGTTTTTACACTCATCGCAAAGCATTTTATGGGGAAATTTACACGCCATAACGAGGGCGAAGGGGCATGGGGTGCCTCTTGGCTGAGTCCTACACTCACAAGAATATTCCGTGGGGATCTTCAGCTTCTGTTGGTTCAGTTAAAGAAAGGAGAATACTGTTTAGTGCTTACAGAGATAGCCTGTTCGACTATCTGAATCCCATCTAATCCCAGATTGGCATCTTCCCAGATTAAGCCAACTTCTCCGCAGGGTCTAGAGTGAGTGAAGGGCGTGAGGTCAAATCCACCTGATAAGGACCTTGCCCAGCTCCCTCCCAGAGAATGTGTGTGGGCTGTACTAACGGCCCCTGATAGCTCAATCCATCTTCCTGAGGAGAGGCTTGCTCTCTGCCCGCTGCCGGAAGATCCACACTTTCTCAGGGGCCCTGGCGGCCAGCTCTGTTTTCAGAAAACAACAAATGCCATGTTGACCTCACGAAGTCTCCTCCTCCTCCTTCATTTCCTTTTCTTTCCTGCCTGTCTTTAGTTTCTGCATTTTTTACATTTAAGCATAGCTCATTCAGGGCGCTTGGGGGGCTCAGTTGGTTAAGCGTCCCACTCTCGGTTTCGGCTCAGGTCACGATCTCACAGTTTCGTGAGTTCGAGCCCCACATCGGGCTCCACGATGGCAGCATGGAGCCTGCTTGGGATTCTCGCTCTCTCTGTCTCTCCCTTGCTCTCTGCCCCTCTCCTGCTCACGCTGTCTCAGTCTCTCTCAAAATAAATAAATAAACTTAAAAACAATTTTAAACATAGCTTGTTATATTTTATCTTAAATAACTTTTTAAAAAAAATATTTAAGTGGGGCGCCTGGGTGGCGCAGTCGGTTGGGTGTCCGACTTCAGCCAGGTCACGATCTCGCGGTCTGTGAGTTCGAGCCCCGCGTCAGGCTCTGGGCTGATGGCTCGGAGCCTGGAGCCTGTTTCCGATTCTGTGTCTCCTTCTCTCTCTGCCCCTCCCCCGTTCATGCTCTGTCTCTCTCTGTCCCAAAAATAAATAAAAAACGTTGAAAAAAAAATTTAAAAAAAAAAAAAAATTTAAGAATGTGGTAAAAAAAGAATGTGGTATGCAAATTATGTTTTGGAGGGGTGGGAAATTTATAGAGAATCTTTTTGTGCTTGAGTGAAATGATCAACTCTGGTAAAATATCTAAGCATGTTCACTTAATCCGCACTGTAAATCTGTTAAACATAGCCACTCGGCTCTTGTACCAAACAATTCAAGTGACTATCCTACTTGAATTTCTAATTTCTGTTTGTTTGCTACATTCCCATAGCCTGGAACTGTGATGCAATCTACCCCCGCAGAAATCGACTTCTTGGGTCTGAGTCCTGAGGTCTGGGGGCTGGAGAAAATCTCTGATCTTTTGGGAATGTAACCTCTTTCACTGGCAATGAGGCTCGTGCGTTCTACAACCTCCCAAAGCCTTTTCACCATTGCTATTCTGTACTTTTATTACTTTTGCCCTGAGTTTCTTCTAGTTTTTCTGTATGTATTTTGTTATCATTCTGGAGCATATAAATTCAAAATTTATATTTTATGAATTTATTTGTACTAGTCAGTGTATGCTGAGCATTTTGTTTAACACTTACTGCTAGAGAAGGGAATGTTCCGAATTACCTCATTTAATCATGGCAACAATCACGTAAGATGCCACTGTCCCCACATCACGCGTTGGGAAGCCGAGACTCAGAGAAGTGACTTGCCCAGGCTGCCGTTGCTGACAATGAGCATGTGAAGATCTCGAAACCCAGGCTCTGGCTTGAAACCCAGTGTTCTTTGCATGGTCCTACGTGGCCTCCCTTTGCTGTTTGTGGCCAAGAACCAGCCACCGCCCTCCGTATGGCTGTCTTTGCAGAGCTCAGCTCTAGGGTCCCTCTCCCCAAAACCACATGACCCCTCTGCATCCATCTGTAAAACTGCCTAATCAGCCTGAGCGGCTGCAATTCTAGAAGCAACAGAACTGCCAGGAAGTCAGATAATTACCGCACTCCAATTCCAGGCCAACCGCCTGCAGAGAGAGGTCTCCTTCTCGATATACCGGAGTTCTTTACCACCAAGTGGCTTACAGCAACATAAATGTATGATCCTATAGTTCTGTAGGTCATGTAGTCAACACAGGTCTTCCTGGGCTAAAATCAGGGTGTTGGTGGAGCTAAGACCTTTCCTGGAGGCTCTAAGGGAGCATCATGTCTTTTCCAGCTTCTAGAAGCTGCCTGCATACCTAGGTCCCTTCGTCCACCTTCAGAGCCAACCACAGAGGACGGAACTGTCCCGCACAGCTCTCTGACCCTCTCTGCCCACCGCCTGCGAGGTCCTCCCGTCGTAAGGGCTCCCAAGGTCAGAGTGAGCCCACCTGCATAGCCCGGGCTAATGTCCCATCTCAAGGCCCTTAATTTTAACATTTTCATATTTTTTATTTCACAACTTTTAGTTGCAAGAAACATGTATACCAAAAAAAGAGATAAAATATAAATGTAGAACTTAATGATGTATCATAAAGCCAACACAAATATAACTACCCCTTCATCAAAACCTAGAACATAGCGTCCTAGGATTTTGTTCCCCAGCTCCTACCACCTGATTCTACACGCTGATTTAACCAGGCGTGGGGGCGCCTGGGTGGCTCAGTCGGTTGAGTGTCTGACTTTGGCTCAGGTCATGATCTCGCAGTTTGTGAGCTCGAGCCCGCCATCGGGCTCTGTGCTGACAGCTCAGAGCCTGCTTCTGATTCTGTGTCTCCCTATATCTCTGCTCCTCCCCTGTTCACGCCCTGTTTCTCTCTCTCTCTCAAAAATAAATAAACATCTAAAAAAAATTTTGTTTAACCAGGTGTTTATGGCAATAGCTTCCTGGTCTTTTTTCCTTCAGTTTTTCATCAAATTACGCATCCATACACAGTGTCTTTTAGTCTTGCTGATTTTCCAACTTTATTCTTTTGCATTTAGCTTCTTTTGCTCCTTCAAAACGATAGGTATTCATCCATGTAGTCGTGTATAGTGTAGGCCATTCACGGTTACTGAAGTATTCTATTATTTGATTATCACTAGTCTGTCATTACCTGGTGAGTCGGGACCTGTGTATAACTCTATAACCAAGCAGTTCCACTCCTAGATCCATGCTCTGTGGAAACGCTGCCCATATCTACCAAGAGACGGGCATTCGAGTACTTGTGTATTTGGGGAGAGCCCCAAACGTAAATGACCAGAATGGGATTCAGCAGTAGAATGGAAAAATAATTTAGCATCATCAAATAATAGAGTCCCTCGAGGCATTTACTTCTGGCCACACGTGCCACAAAAGGTACCATGCTAGCAGACCCTGGGGGGATTAGGACAACCTCCTCGCGGACGGCGTTATTCTGTCCACCACGCCAGACAACCAAAGTCTCTCCTTCCTTGTGAATGTCCAGCACCAATGCCAGCTCTCGACGCCGCGCTAGACTTTAAACCTTCGCTTTCAGGATGTCAGTTGAAGTCAACACCTCATCTCTGCCTTCTTGGCTGCTTCTTGACCGTCCAAGCCAATTCAGTGAGAGATCCTGTCCCGTGTTCTCACCCCCGCGGCTGCCCTGTATTTGTTCCCTGAAACCTCTCCTTCCACTGCGGACCACCCTCTGACCTTTGCCAAGGGTCCCTCATTCAGAGTAAATTTCCCTACCCTAATTTCTGTCCCCACAAAATTCTCCTACAGCCTTCTTGCCTCACGTACACCCTGACCCTGTCTAGAAGATGTTGCCTCCCCTATGGACGTTCCAGATAGGAAGCTCGTCCTTCTCGCCAACAGCAGGAATTCTTGGGTCCCGGACAACACTGGTATTTCCTACCTACCCACGGCTGCCCCGAGCTGCACCGACCCTGCTCCCACGCAGACTAAAATCCCCTTCCCTTTGGATTCATGCCATGTGACGATGACTCTCTCCTCCTTCTCTGCAAAACCCCTGCCTTCTGATTCTCCCGATGGAGGTCTCTCCCCAGTCCCAGCCATTTCTCCTTCATTTCTGGGGGGGGGGGGGGGGGTTAACATAGAGTCCACAGAAGCTCTGTCTCCACACCTAGTTTACGGACAACTCGTGTCATCCTGTGGGCAGAACCACCAACTTAGACAAGCTGACAGGTAGCGACAATCCTAGAGTGCTACGTTCATGAAGAAGAATCAGAGTAAGGATGATGGAGAGAGATAGGAGTTTGCTGTTTTATGCGGGTTGCTTTGGGAAGGCCTCTGATAGAGTAGCCTTTGAACAGAGAACTGAACAAAGTCATGTAGCAGGACACGCGGAAACATGACGAGAATCCCAGGGGGACGATACCATGCACCGGGCTCTGAGACAGGAGTACGACTGGGGTGTCTGAGGAGAGTAAGAAGGCCAGTGCATCCGGGGTAGGGCGAGGGGAGAGGGGTAAGAGGCTGAGTCTGAGTGACAGCCGGGGAACGGATCTGTAGGCCTCCACCAGGGACACGGTCACTTCATGGGTTCGGCGGGTCTCATTTATCTCACGAGAGTTGATACAATGAAGAAAACAAGAATAAACGTGCATGGGTAGCACATAACAGGGGCTGGATGAATCCTGGACTGGACGAGTGAATACACGAATGAATTAATGAGGGGCCCCGAGCGGCTGCCTCACCTGCCCACACCACAGGACCCCAGAGCTTCAAACCTGGGAGCAAGCCCACGTCACCGGTGGGGGCGACAGGCAAATACAGGTAGATGGGCAGACAACAAGCACGGACCAAGTTGTGAGGAGAAACGAATAGACTAATCCATAGGCACCGGTGAAGATTTTCATACAAGTCTATCAGAAATGTATGGGTTGAGCCCAGTTAGATGGATCGGAATATAGAGTATTAGAAAAACAAAAATTAGACATATGTGGAACCTACGGCCACAAAGGTAAAATTTATTCTTTGGAAATCCACATAGATATTTTGAAAAATTGACCCAGCTTTAAGACACAAAGGAAATCTCAACAGAACAACAGGCCACAAATTCCACCCACAATATGAATTAAGCTTTCACAATATGAATTACTCAACAATTAAAAGACAATTTAAAACATCCGTTATGTTTCAAAACTCTAAAATTCACTCCTTAAAAAAAATACCTGGATTAGGGGCACTTGGGTGGCTCAGTCGGTTAAGCGTTGGACTCTTGATTTCGGCTCAGGTCACGATCTCATGGTTCATGAGTTTGAGCCCCACATCGGGCAGAGCCTGCTTGGGATTCTCTCTCTCTCTCTCTCTCTCTCTCTCTCTCTCAAAATAAATAAATAAACTTCAAAAAAAATACCGGGATGAAAGAGGAAACCAAAAAAGATACCAGTGCCTTGACAGCTTATAGGACAATTTTACGGAATTTTCCAAACACAAATCATCTGTTTTACATAGATATTCAGAAAAAAGGATAAGAGGCAGGGCGAGAAACATACAATTCATTCTATAAGTCTAGTAAAGCAAAATATAAGAAAACAGTTCAAAAAAGAAGTATAAGCTGATCTTACTTTTTTTTTAAATGTTTTATTCATTTTTGAGACAGAGCAAGACAGAGCATGGGCAGGGGAGGGGCAGAGAGAGGGAGACCCAGAATCCGAAGCAGGCTCCAGACCCTGAGCTGTCAACACAGGGCCTGACGCGGGGCTCAAACCCACAAACTGCAAGATCATGACCTGAGCCGAAGTCGGACGCTCAACCCACTGAGCCACCCAGGCGCCCCGATCTTACTTTTAGACATAGAAGTAATGTGTGTGTGTGTGTGTGTGTGTGTGTGTGTGTGTGTGTGTAGGGGAAGGGATGGCAGGGAAAGAGAGTATGTGTGTGAGTGGAGAGGGTATTGTAAGATATCAACATCTCGTGGATCTTTATATAAGCGTTCTATGGGTTTGAAACTTTTCTAAATAAAAAATTAACAAGACTTTCTCCTTAACAAAAACAAAACAACCCCATCCCAAACTCTCTGGTAGTATTGTGTGTTGAATTGTGTCCCCCAAAGATATATTCAAGTCCTAACCCCCAAGACCTCAGAATGTGACTGTATTTGGAAATAGGATTGTCGTAGACGGGATTAGGAGGAGGTCCTGCTGGAGGAGGTGGGCCCTTAATCTGAGGGAGATTTGGACACAGACACAGAGAGGAGGTCATGTGACCACAGAGACTGGATGTAGCGATGCCCTTCAAGACAGCCTGCAGGGAGGGGCCGTTTGACAGCTTCCCAATCTTTGGGATCTGCTCAGTATTCACCCCAAGGCCACGGCCTCCCGGGGACTCCAGCCAAGGACGAAGCACACATGCGTATTGGGGGCAGAGGCAGAGCGGGGCCGTTTGGGCCTCGAGGCAGGACTGTGCTCTGGGACTCCCCACCAGCCCCGCGACCTACTGACAGCCACACGGCCCAGACCTCCTTCCTTCCCTCTCCCCCATGGCGGGTTTCAGGCCAGAAGCTTCTGGTCCACACTCTCCCTCTCTCCATCGTGACACTCTCTCTCTTCTCATTTTGTCTTGGCCTTTGGTCCCCACCTGACTTCAGGGTTTCCCTGTGGGACAGGTAGCTGCACCAGGGCCCCACCGTCCCTAGAAAGTCTTGCTCTCCCGGCTGCATGTGGAGCTCCAGGCCAGAGTCTGTATCTGGGGGAATTCATCTTGTAACGGGATCTAACCTTATAGCTCCTGCAAAAACACACCTTCCATTTGAAATAACAAAGCAGGGGCGCCTGGGTGGCTCACTGGGTTAAGCGTCCGACTCTGGCTCAGGTCATAATCTCGCAGTTCGTCGGTTCGAGCCCCGCATCGGGCTCTGTGCTGACAGCTCAGAGCCTGGAGCCTGCTTCTGAGTCTGTGTCTCCCTCTCTCTCTGCCCCTAACCCACTCGCATTGTCTCTGTCTCTGTCAAAAATAAACATTAAAAAAATAAAAAATAAAAAGGGGTGCCTGGGTGGCTCAGTTGGTTGGGCGTCTGACTTCGGCTCAGGTCATGGTCTCGCAGTTTGTGAGTTCGAGCCCCACGTCGGGCTCTGTGCCGACAGCTCAGAGCCTGAAGCCTGCTTCAGATTCTATGTCTCCCTCTCTCTGCCCCTTTCCTGCTCATCGTGCTCTGTCTCTGTCTGTCTCTCAAAAGTGAATGAATATTAAAAAAAATTTTTTTTAACAAATAAATAAAGGGGCCCCTGGGTGGCTCAGTCGGTTGAGCGTCCGACTTTGGCTCGGGTCATGATCTCACGGTCCGTGAGTTCGAGCCTCGCATCGGGCTCTGTGCTGACAGCTCGGAGCCTGGGGCCGGTTTCGGATTCTGTGTCTCCCTCTCTCTGACCCTCCCCCGTTCATGCTCTGTCTTTAGAGCAGAATGTGTACTTTCAGAGTCCAAAGACTCATATGGCTGAAATACACATCCACTCTTCTTCTTATGCCAGTGGAGACTTGGAGGGGCCCCACGAGAAACTATCTCTGCACGGGCAGGAGGGTCTCTGTGATACAGACATGGGGTCAAGCCACAAATGGAAGGCTCATACCTGAAGCACGAGAGGCCCCTATCATCCGTGATCGGATCAGTCCCTCTCTCTTTTTGTTTCTTATTAATTTAATCTTTCCCCGAAAAATTTCCAGGTGGTGGTCTAGTTTTTCTTTCAAATCATCTGGAAAAAAAAAAATCCAACACTTGACAACGTAGAAACTAGAGCTACAGACAAGATAGCAATATATCACAATTTTGACGGATTGCTGAAAACCATGTTCTGCCACAGAAGTGCTAACGTTACAAATGTGATCCTATGTGAGGAAGGGAGAGAAACGTGATTCAGCATTGAAATCAACCGTAAATATTCTTCTAGGTTTCTGGTGAAATACCTCTATTTTGATAAGTCACTGTTAAGAATTTAATAGGAAAAGCGTGAGTCTTGGCGCTTTGGAGCAATCTGACTTTCTCACTAACATGTCAGCTCTGGACATGCCTCTTACACGCTCTGGGCTCTGTGCGGACAGCTCGGAGCCTGGGTTCTGCTTCGGATTCTGTGTCTCCCTCTCTCTCTGCCCCTTCCCTGTTCATGCTCGGTCTCTCTGACTCTCAAAAATAAATAATAAACATAAAAAAAAATTTTTAAGCCACAGTCTAGCAGAAGATCTCCCGCCAACCCCCGTCCCTTGCTCAGGGCTTTGGGGACTTCTCGCTCAGCATGCGGCCAAATGTGCTGCCCGGTGCTACTGATGGGATAAGGACTCTGACCATCTCTACACATCCCCTCCTGTGCACAATAGTAGAAATAAAGAGTGGTTCTCGGAGAAATCACATCATACATGGTAGTGCCGGGCCAACGTGTGAAATTCCTAAGCGTAGCTGACGTTGGCTTGAGTAATCTTCAGTTGGACAAAGTAGAGTCACTTCCCCACGGGTCAGTCTCCTGGAACATGCTCTTTTGTACCCCCGCCTGTTCGTCTCCCTACTCTCTCTCCTTTTTTTCTTTCCCAGCCCGCAGGGGGTCAGATTCACAGATTAGGTTAACTCTTCTGTAGGAAACCTATCCAATACTGATATATTGCTCCCAAGGGAAATGGACCCCTACAGGGACTTACAGACTCCAAGCTTTTCACTAGTCTGGGTCCTCTTGGTTTGCCTCAGGTTTATAATTAAGCTGTAAAACGGATAACTAATCAGATTTTGTATTCACATCACGACTCTTTGTCAACGTTTTTTTTTTTTTTTTATTTATTTTTGGGACAGAGAGAGACAGAGCATGAACAGGGGAGGGTCAGAGAGAGAGGGAGACATAGAATCGGAAACAGGCTCCAGGCTCCGAGCCATCAGCCCAGAGCCTGACGCGGGGCTCGAACCCACGGACCGCGAGATCGTGACCTGGCTGAAGTCGGACGCTTAACCGACTGCACCACCCAGGCGCCCCACATCACGACTCTTTGAAACCAACGCGCAGAGGAGCGCATGCTCTTGACTGCAGTTGGTCTGATGAGAATTCTTTCATGACAAGGACTTAGGTCCTGTCTCTTCCCTGCATTAAGCCTCTGATAGCACTCCATTTCTCCAGAGAAAATTCAACCAGAGTCCCTCATGAGCGGCGTTGCCTTTTTGTGGTTCTGGCTGTATGTCCATACTCTCTCCCGATGCTATACTCATATGTAAACTACAGGAAGTACGGAACTATCCCCAACTCAGGATGTTACCTCTGGGCCTTGACAACGCTATTTCCTCTGCCTAAAACACTTTCTCCCTCCTCTCCATCTAGGTACCTCCAACTCACCCCTCAGACATGGGTTTAGATGTCACCTCTTCCTGAACAGCCTCCATGACCTCTGAAGGCCAGGTTGGTGCTCCTATATTTACCTCATGGAAGCACTGATCGCCCGTGAGCCCAACACCGCGGGGCAGGGACCGGCTCTTACATCCCCACCGGTGAGCCAAGGGCGCCTGCCTCCACACCCATCAAATGTAAAATGAGTAATAAAAGAACCCAAGCGCCATCAGAGATCGCCGTCAGAGCACATGACGTCGATGGATGGAGTTCTGTCTTACCAGAGTCGCTCATGTCGTCTACCAGAATAATTTCTTCAAGGAAGAGGCGTGGGGTGAGGTTTACGACACTGAACATGGTCCGAAACAAGGCGTTAAACTCCTCGTTGTGGAAGCAGATGACAATGCTGGCAGTAGGTAGGTTGGCTGGGTAACGTTTTTGAAAACACCTGCCAGGATACGTAAAGGGAAGAAAATGATTTGTGGTCTCACTGACGCAAATCATTTACGGTTTTTCCTCTTTATTCCCTTAATGGATGATTACGATAATAAGGTGACCAAACATTTGAAAACACCAAAATTAAGGTACAAAAGCTTTTCTAACTTCTTATCTATTCTAATATTTTCTCTTAAATTTTTTTTTTAACATTTATGTATTTATTTAACGTTTATTTATTTCTGAGAGACAGAGTGCAAGTGGGGGAGGGGCAGAGAGAGAGGGAGACACAGAACACGACGCAGGCTCCAGGCTCTGAGCTGTCGGCACAGAGCCCGACGTGGGGCTTGAACTCACAAACTTCGAGACCATGACCTGAGCCAAAGTCAGATGCCCAACCGACTGAGCCACCCAGGTGTCCCAATATTTATGTCTTTTTGAGAGAGAGACAGAGAGAGACAAGAGAGAGGGAGACACAGAATCCGAAGCAGGCTCCAGGCTCCAAGCTGTCAGCATAGAGCCCCACGCAGGGCTCGAACTCACAAACCGCGAGATCATGACCTGAGCCAAAGTCAGACTCTCAACCGACTGAGCCACCCAAATGCCCCTAAGTCATCCCCCACTTCTTCATGCCAGCAATAAGTGCTCTTCCCTGGAGACTCTGTTTGGACCATCTTAATTCAATTCGAACACAATGTAAACGTGACTCATACCGGTATTTTGGTTTCTATTATTAAAGTGTATTAATACGCTGATTCACACTGAAAGGCACAAATCAACCACATTGCACTGTCTGCAAAGAAAATCTGGTGCCTCAGTTTGTTGCAACAAAGAAATGCAGTGGATATAGCGTAATTGGATTTCTTCCAGGGATTTGACAAAAGCGTGTCATTATTTTCGTGCATAGGAGAGAAGAACAGAAGCTGAATTGTAATAATATTAGTTATTAGCTGTTGATTAGCGTTCAAAATGCTGCATCATGTGGTTGTATTTTGAAATATTTCGGTTGTAAATGGCAATCCCCCTGGTGCTAGTTTAAGCAAAAGAAAGGGGAGTACATTGGAAGGGGACCCCCCCCCCCCCATGCCCCACAGGACCTGGTGACAAGTGTACAGGCAAGAAGAATGACTGGAGCCAGAGGCTTGAAAGCCACTTGGACACTCTGTCCACTTCTGCTGTTGTCTTTCCACCTGGGAATAATAGTAACTATAACAAGATCAGCCTTCCTCATAGGTTGTGTAGGTCCAATGAGTTGCTATGTCAAATGCTCAGAACGGCACCTGGCAGACAGTAAGTATTACATCAGGCTCATTATAGGATTCTTATCCTCTGTCTGCAACCTGACTCGTTTGCACCTCTTTATTCCACGGGAGTGGGAATTGTGGCCAACATCAGCACCCAAGGAGAAACTGGTAAGACTTTCTCTCTGGCTCCAAATGCACAGTAAGGATTCACTGGCCCAGCGCAACTCAGGTGCCCGTCCCTGGGCTAACGGACTGTGGCCAGACAGGCAGTAGGTGAGAGAGAGTGGGGTGGGGGCTAATGGAAGGATAATACGAGGGATGTGATGGTCCAGGGGGAGCTCGTGCTACTTAGGCCCGTCTCTAACGTGACATTCAGTCCTGGGCATATCATTTGAAGAAAACTGTGGATAAATGGAAGATAGACCATGTGAGTGGAGGAGCCTGAGACTACGTCCCACCAGGACCCGTTAGGCCCCTGTGTGTATGTGTTTCTCCAAAATTAACTGATAAATGTTGCTGTGGTCTTTGCTGACTTAAACGTTTCTTACCTAAGCAGGCAGTTTTTCAGGGTAAAAGTAATTTGGACAAGACCTGAGTTTGGTCATCCTTGGTCAGCTGCTCTGTTCTTTGCTGGTCATATAGGTGACCAAGAGTCCGGTAGAAAGCAGGACTATTGTGCGTTGAATTGTGTCTCCCCCAAATTCATCGGTTGAAGTCCTCACCCCCAGTTCCTCAGGATGTGCCCTTATTTGGAAATGGGGCTGTTGCAGAAGCAATGAGGAAGATGTCATTAAGGTGGACGTAAGTCCAATAAGACTGGCATCCTCGAAAAAAGGGAAAATTAGGGCACAGGGACAGACACAGAGTGCACTGGGTAGGGGGGAGATAGTTGGGTTATACCTTGTGCACTAAGAAGAAAAGACTGTAGGACTGGGGGCGTGCCGACTTGCCCCTTTTGTGCTTTTTGATATTTGCCAGGTTTTCTGTAGTTAAAATTTAAAAGAAAGCTACCCAAGTTATTAACTACAAAAGGATAAATAGTAATTTTGCGGTGCAGAAATCTGACACCTTCTGTTTTGGTCAAGTGATCAAAAGTATCTTCACCCCCAGTCACCTCGTTAGTAATGGGACAAATGGACATCAAGTGCCTCCTAATATGATGCTCAAGGAGGACATAACATCATTTCTATGGGATTCCTACCAAAAAGCATGACCAGGATTTGATCACAAGGAAACATCAAACTCCAACTGAGGAACATTCTAGAAAAAAACTGGTTAGCTCTCTTAAAAAGTGTTATAGTCATGAAAGATAAAGACTTGGGAACAGTTTCAGATGAAAGAAAACCGAGGGCATGGGAATGCCACAAGTCATCCTGGGTTGGACCTTTCCAGAAAAAGGACACTAGTGGGGCAGCTGTAAATATTTAAATTGTGTCTGTAGAAGATATTAACATTTGGGGAATCTAAGAAAAGGCTCTACAGGAATTCTTTGAGAGATTTTTTTCAACCATTTTGTAGGTCTGAAATTATTTCCAAACTGAAAAGTGCAAAGACAAAAATTACATCAGAAGACCAAGCAACATAAAAATGGTCTCTTCAAAGATCTGTATCAAATACTTCAATAGCTAGTGAAAATAATCATACGAACTTTAAGGCAAAGCTGAAATGGAAATCCCATTTAGTGAAATAACAAGATTAGTACAAGAATGGCTGAAAACCGAATTTCCCGTCAAAGAAGTTAATATTCTGAATAGGAAAACTTCCAAGTTCACTTCTGTCTTTGGACAATCTCTCTCTCTAGGGGGCCTGGGTGGCTCGCTCGGTTGAGCGTCCAACTCTTGATTTCAGCTCAGGTCATGACCTCGTGGTTTGTGAGATCGAGCCCCTGCATCGAGCTCTGGGCTGACAGTGTAGCATCTGCTTGGGATTCTCTCTCTCTCCCTCTCTCTCTGCCCCTCCCCTGCTCTCTCTCTGTCAAAGTAAATAAGTAAACATTAAAAATCCCAAGCATCTGCTTGGGATTCTCTCTCTCTCCCTCTCTCTGCCCCTCCCCTGCTCTCTCTCTGTCAAAGTAAATAAGTAAACATTAAAAAATTAAAAAGAAAGAAAAAGAAATATCCCTTTGTCTAAATGTCCTCATTGGTAATTTAGTAAAAATATCTTGGGGAAGATGCAATTCTTATAAATACCTAGGATACATTTGGTGCAAATGGGGGAAGGTATTCTCTTTTTTTTTTTTTTTTTTTTTTTTTTTTAATTTTTTAATATATGAAATTTACTGTCAAATTGGTTTCCATACAACACCCAGTGCTCATCCCAAAAGGTGCCCTCCTCAATACCCATCACCCACCCTGCCCTCCCTCCCACCCCCCATCAACCCTCAGTTTGTTCTCAGTTTTTAACAGTCTCTAATGCTTTGGCTCTCTCCCACTCTAACCTCTTTTTTTTTGGGAAGGTATTCTCAACTCTAGAATCTTGAAACTATCTACTCCAAGTCCCAAAAACAGGAACCTATATTACAAGACTGCTAATATTGCAAAATTAAAATCTGGTTAGTAACTGTTTATTTAAAAACTTAAAATTGTTCATGTTTAGACTTGTACACTGAAAGCTAGAAGACATTAATAAAAGAAATTAAAGAAGACACAAATAAGTGGAAGGGTGTTTTGCCCTCAGGGGTTAAAAGAATTTGACACTGATGGGGGGCCTGGGTGGCTCAGTCGGTTAAGCATCCGACTTCGGCTCAGGTCACGATCTCACAGTTCGTGAGGTTAAGCCCCACGTCAGGCTCTGTGCTGACAGCTCAGAGCCTGGAGCCTGCTTGGGATTCTGCGTCTCCCTCTCTCTGTGCCCCTCCCCCACTGTGCTCTGTCTCTTTCTGTCTCTCAGAAATAAACATTAAAAAAAAAAAAAAAAAAAGAATTTGACACCATGAAGATGTCCTTACTACCAAAGAAATCTACAGATTCAATGCAATCCGTATCACAATTCCAATGGCATTTTTCATAGAAATAAAACAAAGAATCCTCATATGAAATCCTCATATGAAACTATAGAAGACGCTGAAGAGGCAAAGCAATTTGGAGAAACAAGAACACAGCTGGAGGCATCACATGCTCTGACTTCAAACTCTGTTGCAAAGCTGTAGTAACGAACACGGTTTGGCATTGGCATAAAAAGAGACACATGGATCAATGGAACAGAGTAGAGTGCTCAGAAAGAAAATAAAATCATCCATTTATGATTAATCAATTAAGAAAAAAAGCCAAGAATACACAACGGGGAAAGGACAGTCTTTTCAATGTTGCTAGCCACATGCAAAAGAATGAAACTGGACCACTCTCTTAACACCAGACACAGAAATTAACTTGAAATAGATTAAAGACTTGAAGGTAAGACCCAAAACCATAAAGATCCTAGAAGGAGACAGAGGTAGTAGTAAGTTTCTTGACATCAATCTTGGGGATGATGTTTTGGATCTGGCTCCAAAAACAAAGACAACAAAAGTATAAATAAATGAGAGGAACTATATCAAGCTAAGAAGCTCCTGCAGAGCAAAGGAAATCATCAACAAAAGGAAAAGGCAACCTGTACTGAATGGGAGAAAATCATACACGCGATAAGGGATTAACATCTAAAATATACAAAGAATTCGTAAAACTCGATACCAAACAAACAATTCAATTAAAAAATGGGCAGAAAATCTGGGGTGCCTGGGTGGCTCAGTTGGTTGAGTGACCGACTTCGGCTCAGGTCATGATCTCACCGTTTGTTAGTTCGAGCCCCGCATCGGGCTCTGTGCGGACAGCTCAGAGCCTGGAGCCTGCTTCGGATTCCGTGTCTCCCTCCCTCTCTGCCTGTCCCCTGCTCATGCACTGTTCCTCTGTCTGTCTCTCAAAGAATAAATAATCAATAACAAAATGTTTTTTAAAAATGGGCAGAAAATCTGAATAGCTATTTTTCCAAAGGCATACGATGGCCAACAGGTACATGAAAAAGTACTCAATGTCACTAATAATCAGGAAATGCAAATCAAAACCACAACGAGATATCATCTCGCACCTGTCAGAATGGCTATTGTCAAAAAGACAAGAAATAACAAGTGTTGAAGAGGATGTGGAGAAGAGCCAACCCTTATGCACTGTTGGTGGGAATGGAAATTGGTGCAGCCAAAATGGAAAACAGCATGGAAGTTCCTCAAAAAATTCAAAAGAAAGCTAACATATGATCCAACAATTTCACTGGCAGGTATTTACCTGGAGAAAATGAAAGCACTAACTCATAAAGACATACGCACCCCAAGTTCACTGCAGCATTATTTACAATAGCTAAGACACAGAAACAACCTCACCGTCCATCAGTGGATGAATGGATAAAGAATGCAGTGTCATATACACAATGGAATGTTATTCAACATAAAAAAAGAATGGAATCTTGTCATTTGCAAGAACATGGATGGACTTGAGGGCGTTACACTAAACGTAATAAGTCAGAGAAGTCAGAGAGAGATAAATACCATATGATCTCACTTATATGTGGAATCTAAAACACAACCAACCAACCAAACATCCCCAACCCAAGCTTATAAATACAGAGAACGAACTGGTGGTTGCCAGAGGAAGGGGATGGACAAAACAAAGCTCCATTATAAAATAAATGCATCGTGGGGCGCCTGGGTGGCTCAGTCGGTTAAGCATAATACTTCAGCTCAGGTCATGATCTCGCGGTCCGTGAGTTCGAACCCCGTGTCAGGCTCTGTGCTGACGGCTCAGAGCCTAGAGCCTGCTTCCCATTCTGTGTCTCCCTCTCTCTCTGCCTCTCCTCCGTCCATGCTCTGTCTCTGTCTCAAAAATAAATAAACGTTTAAAAAAAATTTTTTTTAATAAAATATAATAAATGCATCGTGGGGATATAATGTCTATATGGTAACTATAGTTAATAATACTAGGCTGCATATTTGAAAGTAGCAGAGAGAATAGATCTTAAAATTCCTCATCACACATGCAAATATTTTTGGTAGGTATGTATGGTGGCCAATGTTAACTAGCCTTATTGTGGTGACTATTTTGCAATATATGTAAATATCAAATCATGTTGCACACTTGAAACGAATATAATCTTCTATTTCAACTATACCTCAATAAAAAATTAGGAGAAACATACTTTTTATTTCTGGTATCTGGCACTTCTCTCTCACTGCCCAAGCTTTTACTGAGAATGGTGTTAAATCCATATTTTAAAAATCCATCAACAAATTCTGAGCTTGAATAGTTAAAATCCTTACCTGCAAGAAAGGGTAATGAGAGTCACGTAAGTAACAAGTTTACTAATGTCGCTTTGATCAAGGACCATAAGAACAACTATATCCTGAATTCACTCCTTTTATAATGAGTCAGAGTCATTATCCTGGAACCTAACTACCCCCCAGATGACAAGATTAAAATCAGAGCAGATTCCTTAGAAAAGTATGAACAAGCCAGTCTTTGGTCACTCAGTCCCTCTAGGGAAGGATGTGTTCAGCCTCCTTGGTCCCATCATGATTCACAATGGTCCTGAGATTGTAACTGAGGGATTTCCGGAAGGGGGCTCGAACCCCTCCCCCCCCCCCCACATTCATTCCATTGCAGAGAATAAAAAATGCCACTGGCCATTTTTTAATAGCAAGATGCCAGGGGCGCCTGGGTGGCTCAGTTGGTTAAGCATCCGACTTCAGCTCAGGTTATGATCTCACGGTTTGTGAGTTCGAGCCCTGCGTCGGGCTCTGTGCTGACAGCTCGGAGCCTGGAGCCTGCTTCGGATTCTGTGTCTCCTCCTCTCTTGCCCCTCCCCAACTTGTGCTCTGTCTATGTCTCTCAAAAAATAAATAAATATAAAAATTAAAAAAATAACAAGATGCCAGAGGCCACCCCCAAATTACCAGTCCTAACACAAAACGAAGTTGGAGTAAATTTCCTCTTAAGAGAGAAAAATTCTCAGATGTCAATGAACAAATAAAATGTAATCACAAAAGATAAACAGAATGAACTAGAATGGTTAAAAGTAAAAGAAGGGTCTAAGAAGGCAGGAGTCAAAATATCATTTAAAAAGTACAGAATTTGGGGCACCTAGGTGGCTCAGTCAGTTGAGCGTCCGACTTTGGCTCAGGTCATGATCTCGCGGTCCGTGAGTTCGAGCCCCGCGTCGGGCTCTGTGCTGACAGCTCGGAGCCTGGAGGCTGCTTCGGATTCTGTGTCTCCCTCTCTCTCTGCCCCTCCCCTGCTCATGCTCTGTCTCTCTCTGTCTCAGAAATAAATTAAAAAAAAAAAAAAAGTACAGAATTCATCGGAAGCAACATCCAGAAAGTCATTTTATACTCACAATAAGTTATAATAAAGACTAAATAATAATGAGCTTGCAGACATCAAATGATGCTACAGCAAAATACGTTAAAATCATTAGAGATATCAATATATACCTGCCACAAGTAGTAATGGAATATTTTAAGAACAACTCTAAGTCAGAGAAAAAGTTAGAAAGAACCTGATAAATGTCATTAGCACTATTTCCTTAGTGGATTTGAATTTTGCTTTGTTTTTGAAGAATGAACTTTCTTTTCCAATGCCTACGGAGTGCTTTCCAAAACCGATATAAAAGGCTATATTATATACAAAAGGGATTCTCTTCAGGATGCAGTAACCCCATTTCCCCTAAGCCCTCTTTCCTGCACCTGAGAAATCCTGAACGTAACACAATAGATGGGCATAGGAGGGCTCAGAAAAGGGGAAATAAGGAGGCAGATGCCTCAGGACTGGAGGAAGGACATGGGAGCTCCTAATTTCCTCGCTGCCTCCCGTATCTCCCAGACAGAGGTCTGTAGAAGCCTCCCAGTAGAACCACCAATGGCACAGGCCAAAAAGCCTCCCAGATAAGTCTGTTCCCTCCAGCCACAGGGCGGAGGTGGGGGGGGGGGGGCAAACCAAGAAATCCTTTGGACAAACCTAATCAAGTCAAGCAGAAGTGGGAGAACCACACCACCCCCCGGGGCAGGGAGGAGGCCTTCCACCACACCCAAGGGAGTAAAGGGCAGTGGTGTGGGTGGGACTGAGCAGAACCCACCCTCCTATCCCCCTTCGTGGCAGAAGCAGCAGGGCTCTGATTACCTGGGGGGTGCGGGCAGGCTGGGCGGGGAGCTGCCCCTCGGTAAGCCGGCCTGGGGGAAACAGGTGACACTCTCATTCTCCCCCAGATAGCGCCGTGGCAATAGCAATGCTGAGCCTCCAAGCCCAGCTGGCAGCGAAGAGGCTTCTGGAGGGGACGCAAGGTGGGGCTCGTCACCATTCCACATAGCCCCTGCCCCTCACGTTAGCAGGGCCCAGTGGAGAGCTAACCCTCTACCCCACCCGGTGGCAATAAGAGAAGCAGGTTATGCAAAGCTGGACACTGACTCTGCTTCTCCTGTCTCCTAACTGGCTGTCCCCGAGGCCCACTGGGGAGCTAACTCCGAGACAACAACTTCATGCACGTCTGTGCCTCATTTTACCAAAGCGGGAGCTGAACTCCTCCCCTCCCCCAGGGTGATCCCTGGCTGCAGGAATGGTGTCAGCAGACCCAGTGGGGAAACTGAGAATACCTCCCACCTGGCCCACCCTTGTGCTGCAGGGGAGGGGTGATCCCTGGCTGCAGGAATGGTGTCAGCAGACCCAGTGGGGAAACTGAGAATACCTCCCACCTGGCCCACCCTTGTGCTGCAGGGGATGGCCCCTAATAAAGAAGCTTAATTAGGACCCGGTGTTGCATAATATCCCAAAGGCCCAGAATACAATCGAAAACCCATTCTCACAGAAAACCCATTCTCACGCCAAGAACCAGGGATCTCAAATTGAATGAAAAGACAATACAGAGATGAATCAGAGGTCAGAATGATCTGACTTCTCATGCTAAAGCAGTCATCAGAAGAATGTTTGGAAACAAATGGAAAAGGGAAAATCTCAGCAAAGAAACACAAGTTATATTTTAAAAAATGGAAGATATAGAACTAAAAACCACAATGGTCTAAATAAAAAAACCTCACTGGACCGGCTTAATAGTAGAGCGATGATGGCTGATCAGTGAAATCCACCGGATCTGAACAACAGAGAAAGCAGACAGGAAAAAAATGCAGAGTTTCAGGAACCCGCACGCTGACGACGAAAAGAGCCGATCCGTGTGTTATCGGAGCCCTGGGGGAGGAGTCAGAGTAGGACTGAAAAAGTACTCTGGAAATAAGGCTGGAAACTCCCCAAATTTGGTGAAAGTTGGACATCTATAGACTCAGAGGAGACTGAACAAAACCCCAACAGGATAAACCAAAGAAATGCATGTCGGGCCACATCATAACTAAATTTCTGAAAACTGAAGGCAAAGGAAAACTTTTGAAAGTGGCCAGAGAGAAGAGAAGTAGGACTCACAGAGGATCAATCTGAATGGCCGTGGATTTCTCGTTTGACATCGAGGAGGAGGCGGGGCACCTGGGTGGCTCAGTCGGTTGAGCGTCCGACTTCGGCTCAGGTCATGATCTCACGGTTTGTGAGTTCTAGCCCCGCATTGGGCTCTGTGCTGACGGTTCGGAGCCTGGAGCCTACTTCAGATTCTGTGCCTCTCTCTATCTCTCTCTCTCTCTCTCTCTCTGCCCCTCCCCCACTCACACTGTCTCTCTCTCTCCCTCAAAAATAAATAAACGTTAAAAAAATTTTGAAATTGTGGAGGAGGGAAGGAAGTGACAGAACATTTCTGAATGCTGCAAGAAAAGAACTGTCAATAAGCAAATTCTACATTCCTCAAAAATACCCTTTGGGAATTATGAGAAAATAAAGACACTCCTAAGTGAAGAAAAACTAAGAATTTGTAACCTGCCCTTAAAGAACAGCAAAAGAAAGTTCTCTAAACAAAAAGGAAATGATAACAGAAGGGTGGGACTTCAGATAAGAAAAAAGAACATCAAAATGGATAAAAATAGGGACAAAATAATAGGCTGTCCTTTTCATGAGTTTCTTTTTTTCATTGTTTTAATGTTTATTTATTTGAGAGAGCAAGACCGAGTGGGGGAGGGACAGAGAAAGAAGGGAAGAGAGAGAATCCCAAGCAAGCTCTGCCCTGTCCATGCAAAGCCTGATGTGGGGCTGGAACTTAGAAACCATGAGATCATGACTTGAGCTGAGTCAGGAGTCAGACGCTTAACCGACTGAGCTATGGAGGCACCCCTATCATGAGTTTCTTAAATCATATTTGGTGTCTGAAACAACAATTATAGCACCAGGTAATGTGACGCTCAATGCGGAAGACAAGTAAATTTTTTAATTGAGGAGGGCTAAGGGAATGCTTACACTTGAAGTGGAAAAACATCAATTCAAGGAGACTGTTAAGTTACAGATAGATTGCATGATACCTACAGCAACCCCGAGCGAAACCATACAAAGCAATCTGTTGAAAAAAAAAAAAAAAAACAGTATAAAATAAATCAAAACGGAATTTTGAAAAAATGTTCCAGTAACTCACAGAAAGGAAAGAAAAGGGAAACACAAGATTGAGAAACAGAGGGAACAAATGAAAAACTGGCTAAGAAACTCTGACATCAATAACTGTCTTAAATACAAATGATCTAAATATATCAATTAAAAGCCTAGATTTACAGAGTAGATTTAAAAAATGTTCCAATAATATGCTATCTACAAGCACCTTACTTCAATGAAACATAGGTTGATTGATAGTAAAAGGATAGAAAAGGATATATTTGCAAATATTAATCAAAAAAGCAGCTCCTGGCTGGCTCAGTGGGTAGAGCCTATGACTCTTGATCTCGGGGTCATGAGTTTAAGCCCCACTTTGGGCATGGAGCCTACTTAAAAAAGAAAAGCAGGGGTGGATCTATTAATATTAGATAAAATAGACCAGAGAAAATTCCTAGAGACAAAGAGAGACATTACCTTATGATAAAAAGCTCAGTGCACCAGCAAGACATAATGATTCCAAATACAAACACATCAAAAAAGAGCCTCAAAACACACGAAGCAAAAGCTGATAGAGTTAAAGTAGAAACTGACAAACCCATAAATACAGTTGGGGGTCTTCAACCCCCACCCTTAGCAATTGACAGAACTACTAGCCAAAAACTCAGCGAGGACACAGAAGAACTGAACAATACAATCACCCAACAGGATCTAACCGATGTGGATGTAAAGAACACCGTACCCAAAAAGAGCAAATACGCATTTTTTTCAAGTGTGCATGGAGCAGTCACCAGAGACAGAGCATATCCTGGATCCTGAAACAAACCTCAAAAAAAAAAAAAACTCTAAAAGAATTGAAATCATAGAGTATATTTTCAGACTATAAATGAACCAAACTAGATTATCGGTAGTAGACGCTAGAGAATTATTCCATGAGTTGGAAATTAAAAAACCCATTTCCAAATAATCCAAAGAGAAAGTCTCAAAGGGAATATAAAAATATACAGAACTGAATGAAAATGAAAATTCAACATTTCAAAAGTGGAGCCTGCTTGGGATTCTCCCTCTCTCCTTCTCTTTCTGCCCCTCCCCTGCTTTCTCTCTCTCGAGACAAAACAAACAAAACAAAACAAAACCCAGCAGGCTTTTTTGTAGACGTTGACAATATGTTTCTAAAACCTATATGAACAAGCAAAAGATCTAGAATAACCAAAACAGTTTTTTCAAGTTTATTTATTTATTCTGAGAGAGAGAGAGAGAGAGAGAGAGAGAGAGAGCATTGGGGAGGGGCAGAGTGAGAGGGAGAGAGAGAATCCCAAGCAGGCTCCCAACTGTCAGTGCAGAACCCAACGTGGGACTCGAATTTGCAAACTGCGAGATCATGACCTGAACCGAAATCGCGTCAGCCACTTAACCAGCTGAGCCACCCAGGCACCCCAAAACAATTTTTGAAAAGAATGAGAATAGAGTTCAGAAAGACACCCAACAAAAACAGTCAACTGGTTTTTGACAGAGATGGCAAGATGGAAAAAGGGAGCTTTTTCAACAAGTGCTGCTGGATGAAATGGATATCCACCTAGGGGAAATGAACATTGATCCCTACCTCACATCATGGCCCTGATGTAAAATATAAAGTAAAACCTAAACTTTCTATAAGAAAACACAGAAGGGAATCTGAGAACTTGAGGTAGGCGAAGGTTACTTTGATAAAACATAAAAAACATGAACCATACAAGAAAATGGGACGGACTGAACATCAAAATTTAAAATTGTTCTTCTTGGAGGCACCTGGATGGCTCAGTTGGTTAAGCAGATGATTCTTTTTTTTTTAATTTTTTTTTAACGTTTATTAATTTTTTGATAGAGAGAGACAGAGCGTGAGTGGGAAAGGGGCAGAGAGAGAGGGACGCACAGAATCCGAAGCAGGCCCCAGGCTCTGAGCTGTCAGCACAGAGCCCGACGCGGGGCTGGAACTCGCGGACCGTGAGATCATGACCTGAGCCGAAGTTGGACGCCCAAACGACCGAGCCACCCAGGAGCCGCATAGCATCTCATTGTTGATTTCAGCTCAGGTCATGATCCCAGCGTTGTGGGATCGAGCCCTGAGTAGGGCTCCATGCTGGCTGCTTAAGATTCTCTCCCTCAAAAATAAATAAGTAAATAAGTAAATAAACAAATAAATAAAAATAAGTGAAATCAATAAATAAAGCAGAATAAATATAATATAAAATAAATAAATAAAGCCAAATAAGGAAAAATAGAAAGTAAAAGGATAAAATAAAATTGTCCTCCTTGAATGACACCACTGAAAAGAGAATTTTAAAAAGTACAGCATGGTGACTATGGTTAACAATGTTATATTGTATATTTGGAAGTTGCCAAGACAGATCTCATCACAAGAAAAAAGATTTTAACTGTGTGTGTGATGGCTGTTAACAAAAATCATTGTGGTGATTATTTTGCAATATATACACATACCAAATCATTATGCTCTACTCTAAAACTAATACAGTGCTTTTTGTCGATAAAAAAGAGAATAAAAAGACGAGGCATAGACTTGTACTATTTGCAACTCACATATCAAAGGCCTCAAATCCAAAATACATTTTAAAAAGTCTTAAAAGGGGCGCCTGGGTGGGTCAGTCGGTTAAGCAGCCGACTTCGGCTCAGGTCATAATCTCGCGGTCCGTGAGTTCGAGCCCCGCGTCGGGCTCTGTGCTGACAGCTCAGAGCCTGGAGCCTGTTTCAGATTCTGTGTCTCCCTCTCTCTGACCCTCCCCCGCTCATGCTCTGTCTCTCTCTGTCTCAAAAATAAATAAACGTTAAAAAAAATTTTTTTTAATGAATAAATAAATAAATAAATAAATAAAAAGTCTTAAAAATCGAGGCACCTGGGTGGCTCAGTCAGTCTCTCTCTCAAAATAAAATAAAAACATTAAAAAAATTTTTTTTTAAGTCTTAAAAATCAGAAGACAAACATCCCAATTTAAAAATGGACAAAAGACAGGAAGAGACATTTTACAAAAGATGATATATGGGTGGTCATTAAGCACATGAAAAGGTGCTCAAAATTATTAGTCCCCAGGGAAATGCAAATTAAGATCACAACGATACCATTGGTTACCCATTCGAATACCTAACATCTAAAAAGCTGACCGTGTCAAATGTTGGCGAAGATATGGGGCGCCTGGGTGGCGCAGTCGGTTAAGCGTCCGACTTCAGCCAGGTCACGATCTCGCGGTCCGTGAGTTCGAGCCCCGCATCAGGCTCTGGGCTGATGGCTCAGAGCCTGGAGCCTGTTTCCGATTCTGCGTCTCCCTCTCTCTGCCCCTCCCCCATTCATGCTCTGTCTGTCTCTCTCTGTCCCCAAAAAAAATAAATAAAAAACGTTGAAAAAAAAAAAATCTAAAATGTTGGCGAAGATTTGATTCTCATATGCTGTGGGAAGGGATATTAAATGGCACACCTACCTTGGAAAACACTTCGTCATTTTTTTTAAAGTTAAGCATAGATCTACCTATATCCCATCTGTCCCAAACCTGGGTGTTTACATAAGAGAAACAAAATATGTCCACACGAAGCCTTGTAATCCAAGTTTTCCGCAGCACTGCAATTCATTGCAGAGTATCTACAAATACATTAAAAATGTATAATATTGCAGGGCGCCTGGGTGACTCATTCAGTTGAGTGTCCGACCCTTGATTTCAGCTCAGGTCATGATCCCAGGGTTGTAGGATGACGCCCTGTGTCGGGTTCCATGCTGAGCGTGGAGGCTACTTAAGATTCTCTGTCTCTCCCTCTGCCCTTCTCCCCGGCTTGTGCTTTCCCTAAAATTTGTATGTAGTAAAAATACTTCCCCTTAAAATGGCTAATGGAGAAAATGAAAATACTTACTCAATTTGAAAAAGGATTTCTGTGGTTTGGTTTCTTCTTCATCGGGACTTTCAAATCTCACATACGGTCTTGGAATTTCCTCTGAGCCATGAGTAACTTGCCGATGAAATTTTTGTTCAAGGGACCAAATTGAGGCAGGCTCCTGGGTTCTCTTGTCCAAGTTGCTCACATGATTGTGGTTAATAAATACATACAACAGAGCTGTCCAGATCCCAAATGTCAAGGATCCATACAGTAAAGTTTGAATTAAAATGCCTCTCATTGTAAACCTAGCATTTTTGAAGGCTCATTTGTTAATTTCCTAAATCAGAAGAATTTAAAAGAAGCTATGTTAGATACTCCCATGACTTATAGATCACCTACTTGGTTTAAATTCAATTTTCAGTGTTTTCGAAACAGACACATTTCTACGTATGCATCGTATACTTTGATGTGCTGAAGTCGATCTCATTTTCTATTAGCAAAACCTCTTCAAACGGGTATTCAGAAGATCACTTCCCACCAAGGGAAGTGACCCAAGATGGCGGCTCCGGCCCAGGAAAGAGGTAGCCCGCCTTGGAATGGGGGCTCTAGTGAGCTCTGGCACTCAACCCCTCCCCTAAAAGGAGATGGGTCAAAAGAACATCAGATTTGATAGATTCTTTGGGGCGGGCAAGTGCAAGTCGGTGTCCTATCTGGTGGTAAAAATTAAGGAATGATGTTTGTAGAATGATGAAGCTGTAGGCACTGGCTACCGTATTAATCAAAACATCACATAGAATCGTAGGGAAAATACGATTTCCCACGCTGTCCGCGCCGTCTGCCACAGGGCTCAGACTCACCAACTGTGGGATCACCACCTGAGTTGAAATCCAGAGTCAGATATTTAACCCACGGAGCCACCCAGGTGCTGGGGTGGGGGTGGGGAAAGCTAAGATTTTAAAAAAATGGAAGTCACGTCAGAAAAATGAAGTGAATGTGCAAAACAAGCCAAGAAGCAGAAGCCTAGGAATATTATTTAAAATATGAAGGTTTGACTGTCATAAGAAATATATTAAAAGAGTCTAAAGCCATTGCTTTTGGAGAGTTGAACTGGGGATTAGGGTGGAATTGGGCAGGGGCCTGCCGACTCTCTTTATAAGATTTGGTTTTATTTTTTTGTGTATACATTACTTTGGAAAAAATTTAAAAATAAGGATTGCAAACTGTGTCTATCAAATGGCATCATTGTAATAAACACATGTGTATATAGCAGCGTTTCTCTCCCACCCCAACCTTTTATTTTTTTTTTTAATTTTTTTTTAACATTTATTTATTTTTGAGACGGAGAGAGACAGAGCATGAACAGGGGAGGAGCAGAGAGAGAGGGAGACACAGAATCCGAAACAGGCCCCAGGCTCCGAGCTGTCAGCACAGAGCCCGACGCGGGGCTCGAACTCACGGACCGCGAGATCATGACCCGAGCCAAAGTCGGACGCTTAACAGACCAAGCCACCCAGGCGCCCCATCCCACCCCAACCTTTTAAATCAAGTGACAGTCTGGCGGCTGGAAGAGGGAATCAAGGATACGAACCCCAAGCTCTCCAGCATCACTCTCTTTCTAGGACCTCCTGGTGCGGGTCCTCCTCACGCTCTGACTCAAGTATCTTCCTCCACATTTGACCATGTAGTATCGTCTCCCATTTTTACCCTTTCTAGGACTCGAGGGAAGAGGCGGGCTTCTGAAGTGTAGACCTCAGGCCAGCACTAGGAACCAGCCTGCCCACCCGCTCTGGCTCTTAACCGCTCTTGTTCACAGCAGAGACCCATTCTTCCCCCACAGGACTCAGGACCCAAACAATTCCATGGCATCAAACCACCCGGTCAGCACCTTGCCCCCCAAACACCTGAACACACCTGGATATGATGTCTTACGCGGTGGTGCCACCAGGTCACTGCGTGGGACCCCGCTGCCCGAGTACTGGCTCATGGTTGAGACCCTCCCCCAGAGTTACCGCTGGTGGGGGCAAGCGGCTTTGTCCAAAGTTTCCCCCTCCCTCAGGGAACTCATGTTTAAAGACCGGCTGATGAGCCCAACTTGCTTATTTCAACTTGAGATGACTCTGAGGACTCATCCGGCCCAGAGATTTCCACAGAGGTCCCTGTGGCAGCCACGTCACTGTCTAGCCTTTCTGTTGTGAAAATGAAGGAAACGAAACTTTGTTCAGAATGGAGTCAGGAGGCCGGCAGGGGGCGCTCTCATCTCCAGCACTCCCCGTCAATTGTAGCCCCAACTCCTGGAGCATCTTGCAGAGGACCGGCACTCTACTATCCCTGCAGGAGGACGGAAGGTTTCCTCCTCCCCCGGCAACAGCCCAGCCAATGAGGGACAGTCACAGCTCAGCCAATGAGAAGCCGCTATACTGTGAACGTCCAGTTTACTCCAATGAACTCTTAGTTTACAGCAGCCTTCCCGACGGCCCCCTTTCCTCTATAAAAGAGCCTCTTTAGTCTCCAGTCTTGCCTGTGGTTTTGCCTTGCTTCTGCAGGTTGGCGGTTCTCCACTATTACCAAATAAATCCATTTTTGCTGGCAAGATAACCGGCAGTTTTATTATTTTTATTTTTACTTTTAAATGTTTATTTTGAGACAGAGAGTAGGAGTGGGGAAGGGGGAGAGAGAGATGGAGACAAAGAATCCGAAGCAGGCTCCAGGCTCCAGCTGTCAGCCCAGGGCCAGATGGGGGTGGGGATGGGGGGGCCTGGAACCCACCAGTTGTGAGATCACGACCTGAGCCGAGTCGGAGGCTTAACCAACTGAGCCACCCAGATGCCCCGCGGCAGCTTTATTTTTAAGGTTAACATTGCTTGACCCAGTTTCCTTTGCTTGCAGGTGTTCCCCCAAACCCATGCCAATAAAGTGCCGACACGCAAATCTCAGTCCCAAAGTCTGTTTCTGAGGATCTTGACCTACGAAAGTTGGTAGTGGGGTGGTCCTGCGAAACAGACACCAAAGTGGGATTTTGGGGGGTGCATCACCGCTCGCCCGCTGGTGACCCCCCATGCTGGTGGAAAGGCAGCGTTCGACTAGAACGCAGCAGGCTGGAGCAGTGCGCTTGTTACGGCTTCACCAGTGGCCAACTGGTGGGAAGGAAAGTTCTGGTTGGTGCATTTGGGAGCTGGGGGCAGGGAAAAGTAATCATAAAAGCTGAAGAATCAAAATGTTTGTTGTTGGGTGCTACAGATGCATTTGAGAAAGACAAAAGAAAGGCTGAGGGTGAGGAGTCCCCACTTTAAGGCAAAGTATCAATCTCACTTCCTTGGCAACACATAAAGGGATTCGCATCTCCTACGTTGGAAGGGCAGAGAAAGCTGAGACTCATGTGCAGGGCTTGGTGATAGGGCAGCGAGACTCCGAGGAAGGTGACTCCAGGGAAGGAGGGAGAAGCTAAGACTTGGGATGGGGGTGTGTGGGTGGAGGGCCATGAGGACCCACCCTGTGGATCTACAGAAATGGCCCATTGCTGCTGTGCTTGAGGATGCTTGGCAAGCCACGCACGACCTTCCTCTGGATCCCCCCACCCCCAGTCCTCTCCTGACCGCCAGATCAATAATTAGGGTCAAGTGACAGCATAGCCTGGCTGGGAATGTGCTAGTCCTGCTCAGGGGGGAAAGAGTGTGTCCCCAGGGAACTGCAGAACCCAGGCATCACTATCCAACCGGATCAGGGTCCTGTGCATGGGCTGAGACCTGAGGATTCTAGATCAAGGGAGGGGGTGTAAGATTGGATTGGGGGAGGGGCGCCTGGGTGGCTCAGTCGGTTGAGCCTCCCGCTCTTGATACCTGCTCAGGTCGTGATCTTGCGGTCCATGAGATGGGCCCCACATCGGGCTCCAGCCGAGTGTGGAGCCTGCTCGGGATTCCCTCTCTCCCCCTCCTCCCTCTCTCTCTGCCCCTCCCCAACTTGTGCACGCATGCTCTCTCTCTCTCTCAAAATAAAACATGATAATAATAACGATAATAAAATTGGGGCATTTATTCGTATAGGACCATCCTCCCAAGACATAGGATTTAACACCCTGACAGAGATCTAGGTTGCACAATGAAGGCCCATTGACTGGAAAAATTACTCTTCAAAAATGCAGTATTCGATTATGCAAAGAAAAAGTGTCAAATGTGTAAGAGAAGAAGACAGCCTCTAACAGGGAGAAATGGGCAGATTCAAACAAGTGGGAAGAGAATGAAGCCGTTTAAGTTCTATTAACCCCACTTCTAGAGATTAAAAGTCACATTTTGACACTGTTTTAATTTCCACTGAACACCAAAAGCAATTAGAAGCTAACGAAAAACACAAGTGAGGGGAGGCAGATTGCATACACAAAATACACATGTGGGGTCATGCTAGGACTAAAACCGGAAAAGAAAATAAATCCATATTGTCTAGAAGGATTCTCGTATATTAAGAAAATTTGGAGCAAATTCTCTACATGTGAACCCGTAGGAAAATTAGCCTCCTCCATTTTTTTTTTTTAATTTTACTAATGTAAGCTTTCTTATGCAATGTCTTCGTAAAGCAGAGCTCCCCCTGGTTCTCTGGAATATGGACCTCATCTCTGCCCCACCCCCACTCCCACCAAACGTATACACGCACACACACGCTCACACACACGTACACACTGAAAAACCAAAGCCCTAAACTAAATCTCGATTCACAGCCATCGAGTTTGTTTTAAAGTGTGAGTTTTTAGGGTCAAGAAAACATGGCTATGCTGTCACAACTAAATTCTCTATAAATGATCAGATTTTCAAGAACTGAAGTCGTTATAATGCCCAGTCTACCTCTAGAGTGGTATAGCCCAGCCTCTTATTACAAATCAGATCTTAATCCTAATCCCCAGAGCCAGCATCCCATTCAAGATTCAGCGATTTGATGTGTCGCTTCCACTGAATGCAGGTGGAAGGCACCCCACCCCCCAACTTTGTTCCCATTTTTCTCAGCACGCCGAGGCCACCCACCTACCACCGAGACATTGGCCGCTCTGTAGTTGATACGTTGTCTAAGCTGAGTCGCAGGTGAAATTAGGCAGGGGTCTAGGCTGAACGATCTGAAAGATGAGATTTTTTTTTTTCTGAATGGCCTGGATTCTGAGAAAATACTTGATTGTACTGGGTGACCCTGCCCGCCTTGTACTGCATGCACATGATGTAGCATCAGGCCGTGTCACAAAATCCTATGACATCACACAGGGCATCACCAGCAGCTGGAGGTTCCTGCTTAGAAGCTCCAAGCAGCAGGTGGAATCCAGGACTTCCAGAGTTCAATGGGTCCTTCCAGAGAGTCTTAGAATCCTCATTCCTCAACCAAGGAAATAGGAAAAGCCTCCTATTGGGAAAAATCTAGGCTCAGTCTCATTTTTAGCCTTTTTTTTTTTGAAATAAACATGATAAAAATAAGCTTTCAGAACACCTCTCAAGGGACCCAAAGATGAGCCAAAGGGTTGTTTGGCTGCCTTTTAATTTTTTACTCTATATTACTCAATATTTAGATATTAGTACACAAGTTCAGCCAAATGCTTGCGAAATTTCTTCTTAACACGTCTGAGCAGATTTGACCTTTCCCTCACTGAGGAGGCTGACCCTGTTTTGTCGGGGACCCAACATCTGCTTCAAAGTATGTGGTGGGTTGGGTTCTCCCTGGAGAACCAGGAATGAGAGAACAGAGAACATTCTAGATGTCCGGTATTTTTCTGTAGGTATAAAGGACAAGGAAGTCATGGGTACTACCCAGGAGTTGTTTAAGGGAGACAAGAATCATGTGAGAAATTAGGGGAAGATACAAGATAAAAAGTGTACTGAGTTGCTACAGCCTGGTGTCCCGACCCAAGAGTCAGGGGGCACTGTTGCCAGAAACGATTCATTAGGGGAAAGAATAACGTAACAAAACAAAACAGAAGGCATAGAACAAACTCATGACGACACTAGGGAGCTGGTAGGTGCTGAAGAGAAGAGGTTAAGAGAAGGAAGATAAAGATTGCAGAGGGGAGGGAACGTGGGGGCGAGAGCAAAGTGCACGTGTGACAATGGAGGTAAATCCTGTGGGGTGACCAGAAAGCCTGGAACCTTCCCTAAGGATAAAAGGAAATTAGGAGGTTGAAACAGTGCATGTTTTCTCTCAAATGAGTAGGCAAGTTTCCTCCTAGTTGATTCTAATTAAACAATTACAAGGAGAAACAAAGCAGCCCAGAGTGCTACTCTCAGTCTGAGGAGGAAAAGGGAAACATGGATTTCTTAAGCTAGGTTAAGACTTCAGACTGGGAAACCATCTTTCTGGGCCTGTGTCTTCTGAGGGATAAAGGCAATGCTTAAAACAAAGGGCAGGAAAAAAATCCAAACACCAGAGGGCAGAGAAGCAGAAATAGGAAACGCAAATCGAAAGAAAACGGGCAAAAACATCTGAGTATAAATTTGCCAATTATCACATACCACCCCAGGCATCTGGGCGGGGTGGGGGGCGGGTTGTAAGCTCTTGGAGGAAAGGCCCCACACTCACCCATTTCTGTGCTCTACGATGCTATATCATGTGATTGGTGCCAGTAGACGTTCACTCAGTAAACCCTCAAATAATTGTCACTCTTAAGACAAAGGACTTGGTAAGCAATGTCCAAAGGTGAATATCTTTGGTGGTAAAAAGGAAACAAAAGGAAGGAGGAGGGAAAAAGAGAATTAAAAATTAATGAAGGAGACTTAGTCCCAGCTCCGCCTGGTTCCCTCCCACCAGCCCTGCTGGGCTCATTCATCTAAAAACTCCTTTCTGACTGATTCTTTGCTCCAGCGACAAAGGTCTACAGACCTTCCCCACACACTGTTCTTCTAAATTCCTCCATATGCTATTGGTCAGACTTGCCGACATATGCTCTCCTTTGTCTTGAGAACCCTTCGGAAGAATCCAGTCCCCATCCACTCTGGTTCCCAACCATTAAAAGCATCCACTGTGACCATCCTTTTGGATCTGACCATCTCAGGGTCTAAGTAGCATGGCCGTTAATAACCACGTAGTAAGTTTTCCCATGGAAGTGGGCAATTATGGGTGGGGTTGTGATTTGAGAGGTTCCCCTAGAAATTCATGACCTGCTATCTTAGAATGTGGGGGATTATTTTGGGCCCAGAGCTGGGGATGTGGAGGTGGGGAGAAGGGAGACTCTGGTAATAAGTGTCAGGCAGGGACCTTCCTTTGGCTAATATCCAAGGAGGACCATCTTGTTGGATAGACCATGTGCTGACTGCTTCAATTGTATACCAGTGTTTCGCTTATTTGAGTCAAGGTTATAACAATGAGTGTAAGACAAAGGAATGACAAAACGTGAATATTTGGGGGTGGAGGAAGATTTTTTTTTTTTGTCTTTACACACCTACCTTCCAGTTAGAGTAGCTAAAGGCACTGTGTACTGAGACCTGTGGTAGGCTACCCCAGGAACACAGAGAAAGAACCTGTGGTCCCTATTGTCGAGTGGCTCACATCTCCAATGGGGAAGAAGACATTGTTCAAGACATTGGTTCAAATTCTATTAATAGATTTGGCCAAATGAGACCAGTTCCCCTGGATAAATAATACCAAAATTGCTTTTTTTTTTTTTAAGTTTATTTATTTATTTTGGGAGAGAGAGAGAGAGAGAGAGAGAGAGAGAGAGAGAATCCCGAGCAGGCTTCATGCTGGGAGTGCAGAGCCTGACACGGAGCTTGAACCCACAAACCGTGAGATCATGACCTGAGCCAAAATCGAGTCAGATGGTTAACACCCAGGTGCCCCCCAAATTGCTTTTGGTAGATGTTAATCAGTGGCCTCTTGGGTGAACAATTGGTTTTCTCTTTCAATTAATTTAAACAAAACAAAACAAAACAAAACAGAATCTTTGGTTCTGGGATGCCAAGAACATCTACCAATGATGCTCTAAAGATGAGAATTACATGAATTTTGGTTAGTTATTCAAAATACTAATGATTTAATGAGAAGGTCTATTTGGAGACTTCTGATGTCGATAGCTTGGTTCACATGGCAAACAGTACTCTTGATTCGGCATTATTTAGAATAGCTTAAACTGGAAGGAACCCAAGTGTCCATCAATGGATGAATGAGTAAGCAAAATGTGTTATCCACGTACAATGGAATCTTTTTTTTTTTTTTTTGCCACCCAGGCGCCCTCTTGCCACAGTTCTTTTTTTTTTTTTTTTTTCATTTTCTAGCTTTTATTATTATTACTATTTTTAACACAATTTATTATCAAGTTAGCTAACATACAGTGTATACAGTATGCCCTTGGTTTCGGGGGTAGATTCCCATGATTCATCGCTTACAGAAAACACCCAGTGCTCATTCCAACAAGTGTCCTCCTCAATGCCCATCACCCATTTTCCCCTCTTCCCTGCCCCCTTCACCTGAGTTTGTTGAAAAGATGCTCAACATCACTCATTATGCGGGAAACACAAATCAAAGCCACATTGAGATAACCTCCTCACGCCGGTCAGAGTGGCTAAAATGAACAAATCAGGAGACGATAGATGCTGGCGGGGATGTGGAGAAATGGGAACCCTCTTGCACTGTTGGGATGCAAACTGGTGCAGCCACTCTGGCAAACGGTGTGGAGGTTCCTCAAAAAATTAAAAATAGATCTACCCTATGACCCAGCAATAGCACTGCTAGGAATTTACCCAAGGGATACAGGAGTGCTGATGCACAGGGGCACTTGTACCTCAATGTTTATAGCAGCACTTTCAACAACAGCCAAATTATGGAACGAGCCTAAATGTCTATCAGTGGATGAATGGATAAAGAAGATGTGGTTTATATATATAATGGAATACTACTTGGCCATGAGAAAGAATGAAATCCTGCCATTTGCACCAATGCGGATGGAATTGGAGGGCATTACGCTAAATGAAATAGGTCCGGCAGAGAAAGACAGATACCATATGTTTTCGCTCCTATGTGGAACCTGAGAAACTTAACAGAAGACCATGGGGGGAGGGGGAGGGGGCAAAATAGTTTCAGAGAGGGAGGCAAAGCATAAGAGATGCTCAAACACGTGCAGTGGAATCTTATTCAGCCTTAAAAAGGACACTCTGACACCTGCTGCAACATGAACGATTCTCGAAGACGTGAGGCTAAATGGAACAAGCCACACACAACGAGACAAGTATGATTCCACTTGCGCGTGATGTTTAGAGCAGTCAAAATCATAGAGAAAGTAGATCGGTGGTTCCCGGGGGGTGGGGGAGGGGCGGGGGGGATGGGGAGTTACTGTTCCGTTTTACAAGATGACAAGAGTTCTGGAGGTGGACGGTGGGGACGGAGAGGTATAATGTATTTTACACCCCTGAACTGGATACTTAAGAGTGGCTAAGATGATAAAATTTTATGTTATACGTGCTTTACCGCACATAAAAAATGGAGGGAAAAAGTACATGAAGTGATTTATACCCTTTGTCTTAGGCTGAGAAAACTAGCCCCCTCATCGACTTTGCTCTTGATGTCCTTTTTGAAAAGGTTTTCACTTCCATACCCACACTTTTGGCTTCCTGTCGACTTCCTGTAACACTTGTGAACATTCACTTCTCGTTCGCTTTGACTGTTCCCTTTCAGATGTCATTTTCTTTTTAAGTAAACATTAAACACTCTAATATACGGTCGGCATACTTTTGTAAAATATAGAGGCTAAACCTAAAACAGAAGCAGGCAAGCCCCTGGCATTCTTCTCCTGTAAGTACACGTCCAACCTTAGATGAAATATCAGCTTCCATTGTTTTCTAGGGAAGTCCTTCTTAAGTCCTTCTCTTACTTAAAATAAAAGGGGGAAGCTTCTTTAGAAAGTGTGCAAAGCCAAGAGACAAGACACAATGCACAGATCCTTTGGGGGCTGAGCAGAGACCAGCTGTTGAGTTGGCATATGTTTCCCTGGTCCCTTTTTTTTTTTTTCTTTTTCTTCACTCAACTCTCATTTCTGTTTTTCTCTTTGCTTCCAGTCAACTACCCAGGCCGAGACCTCTGGAAATATGCCCTTCTCCACCACTGCCGCAGCACACGGGACTGAAGTCAGTGATTCCAAGCACGGGGAAAGTGGGTTTCCACCTTAAAACGATCACTGATTCCTAGTGATTGAGAGGAAAGCTAATACAGAATTTGGAAAATTAAGTTTTCCAATGTAACTTTTGAATGTTTATTTATTTATTTTCTGGGAGAGACAGAGAGAGAGAGAGAGAGAGAGCAAGTCGTGGAGGGACAGGGAGAGTGGGAGAGAGAGAATCCCAAGCAGGCTCTACACTGACAGCATGGAACCTGACGTGGGGCTTGAACCCATGAACCGTGAGATCATGACCTGAGCCGACATCAAGAGTCGGCCACTTAACCAGCGGAGCCACCAAGACCCGCCCCTTCGATGTAATTTTCTAACCGTGAAGTTTTTTTCCCCCTTTATCTAGATGCCTTTCATTCCTGTTTTTCTCCCTTCTGACCACCTGTTCATTTTATTGCCCTTGCTCTTGGGTCTGTATGCTGACTTTCATGGTTTCAAAAATTAGAGGGCATATCTTTTCTTTTGTCAGCTCTCAGCAACGTGGCAGTGGAAGGGGCGTCTCCCCTCCATACCCCCCCCCTTCCCCGCTGCACCCCCTTGCACCCCCTGTACCCCCAGCCCACACTGGCCGAGTCTTTGAGGGCCTCCGCGGCACAGCTGTGGGTCAGGTTTACCACTGCTCTGCCTGTTATCTTTGCGGCCTCGGGCAGATTCCTGGACCTCTCTGGTTTCTGGCAAACGTGCTTCTGCCTGCCTCAGAAGGTTATTTCCATGACTAAACAAGCGAATTCATGCCAAGGAGGATAACGCAGTGCGCAGTTAATGGTGGGGCTTGCGCCTTCCCGCCTGGCTGCCCGCTGGCAGATGACAGGAAAATGGGGGGATGTAAATAGGACAATCCTTTCCAGGGCAATCTGGCAATACGGAGACGAGCTGCATGACCCAGCGATCCATGCTCAGGACGGATCTGAGCCGTAAACACGGAGGGGTGTCTGGGTGGCTCAGTCTGTTCAGCTTCTGACTTTGACTCATGAGTTCGAGCCCCGCGTCGGGCTCCGTGCTGACAGCTCGGAGCCTGGAGCCTGCTTCGGATTCTGTGTCTCTCTCTCTCTCTCTCTCTGCCCCTCGCCTGCTCGGGCTCTGTCTCGCGCGCCCGAGCCCTCTCTCTCTCTCTCTTAAATATAAATAAACGTTAAAAAAATTAAAGTAAATATGGGGCAAAATGTTAAGGTTTCATAAGGCTGGTGCGTGGGTGCACGGGTATTTTTAGATCTTTATACACTTTGTATAGGTTTAAAACAGGATTCGCAGAAATGGGCTCCTTATAACCTACAAGACGCCATCACGTCTGTTGGAAATAATTAATGTGTTTCATTCCATAGATGGCCCACAAGAGGGAGATCTAGAACAGTTCAGCAACCAGATGTGTAACTGTATAAACCGATATAAGGACACACAGCATCTTGGGAAGCTTTGCAGGAGTGCAAAGGGCGCCGATAGAGGCTCCCGCCTGCCCTCTAAGGCGAGCGGCCTTTTAACGCGTTCAGAAATCTGCAGAGCAACCGCTCACGGTGAAGAAGACGCAGCACAGGGTGCGGTGGTAAACTGAACGGTGTTTAAAACGTGCGGTTTAATGAGACGGTTGCAGAGTAAAAAGCAACATGGCAGCAAGAGGAAAATCGATCAGTGGAGTGCAGAAGCACAGGGGACAGACAGTGTCCTCGGGGACCTGTGGCCAGGTGCTTGGGGTCTGCGACCTTGGAAGGGCCCAGGAAACCCGAAACTCCTGCCGCTTATTCACGGAACACTGAGAAATGCGGACATAGCTGCTCTTATCACTGCAGCTACAAACAGTACGGCTAGCGATAAGCATGGCTATCTTACAGCTGTAATTCAAACTTACCATTAGAAGCTTCCCCTCTAAAGATTATAACCGGGTACGGTGAGTTTCAAGCTTTTCTGTGAACATTTCTGCTACTTATTCATCCTTTTCAATCAGGTGCCAAAGGTTTTATCAACAATTGGGGAGGGTACATAAATTAAGAACAGTCGTTGGCTGGGGCGCCTGGGTGGCTCAGTCGGTTGAGTGTCTGACTTTAGCTCAGGTCATGATCTCGCGGTCCATGAGTTCGAGCCCCGCATTGGGCTCTGTGCTGATGGCTCAGAGCCTGGAGCCTGCTTTGGCTTCTGCGTCTCCCTCTCTCTCTGCCCCTCCCCCCGCTCACATTCTGTCTCTCTCTCTCTCAAAAATAAATAAACATTAAAAAAAAAAAAAAGAATACTCACTGGTGTCTTCATGAACTGGGAAGAAACTGCCATTACTTTTGGCATTATTATTTAGTGCTTCATCACCTGTGGGAGGGCACAGACCTCCTAGTCTATCTCAACAGCAATCTCATGTCCAGGAGCAAACACCGTGCCTGATACATCATTGGCACTCAAAAAATGTTTGTTAAATTAAAGCTATAGCCAAGTGTCTATTGGCAGATGAATGGGTAAGTAAAATGTGGTCTACACATACATGGAAAGTTTTCAGCCTTCAAAAGGACGGTAATTCTGTCACATGCATTAACATGGATGAAGCCCGAGGACATTATGCTATGTGATACAAGCCAGTCACAGATACTGTGTGATTCCAGTCATATGAGATATCTAGAGATAGAAAATTCACAGGGACAGACCGAAGTGTGGCTGCCAGGGGCTGGGGGAGGGGAATGGGGATTACTGTTTAATGGGGACACGGTTATACTTGGGGACGATGAAAAAAGTTCTGGAGGGGGGTGGTGATGGTTGTACCACAGCGTGAATGGACTTAACACTATGGAACTGTACCCTTAAAAGCAGTTAAAAAGGTAATTTCACGTGTATTTTATCACAACTTAAAGCATAAATAAGGAAGGAAGTTAATGCTCTAGAGAGAAAAAATTGGAGAGAGTCAAATTCCCTCTGGTCAGGGTGGAAGGGCTCTGGATGGTTCCAAACTAGGTAAGTGGGTCACCGTGGCCCATTCAGGCGGAACCATAAGGCAGCGAGATCTGGAGCATGTGGTGGGGTCTCCTCGGTGGGCTCTTCCAGAGGGTAGGTGGGGACGGTCTAAAGTTTCGCTGTCCCCGAAACTCAGGAAGCTGAGTCTGCCTCAGGGTCCAATCACATCTGGTCCCGCCTCCCCCAAGCGTGGCCGCTTTGGGGTTATCACCAAGCGGGGCTGTGACCAACAGAAACCAAGGAGGAAGCATGAGAAACCGCCTTGTGAGTCGAAGTGTCCCAGGTAAGTGGGGTCACGGAAACCACCCAGCGGCCCGAGGCGCAGTGAAAGAACAGTAAGGTCTTTGTGCTGAGGTCACGGAGTGTATCTTCCTTCCTGGCCACCCAGACCCAGAAGGGCACAGGTTCGCAGGTGCACAGAATCACTGGTCACACCCAAGAAAGGACGGGTGAAAGCAAGAGAAAGAACGAGAAAGAGAACAACCACAGGAAGAGGGGAAATCTAGCATCTCTTAATTTGCAAAAACCGAAGGTGGATCCTACGGTCCATACATTAGTGACATGGATGTTGGCCCCAAGCAGGCTCCGAGATTCTAGGTTCTAGGACAGTAAACAAAGGGCCTCTTCAAGGAAGGTTTATCACAGGGAGAAATCCCGCTCCTCAAGGCTTCTCAGAAAAAGGCTCCCCATTGCCCAATTCATCAGTAAAGGGTTTTTGTTACACAATCATATAGTAACTCTGACCCGAGAGTCAGCTTTTGTCCCACATGTCAGGCTAACACCCTGTGAGAGAACAGGAAAAAAAAAAAAAAAAAAAAAAAAAAAATATATATATATATATATATGTATATGTTACCAATATATTACCCATATACGTATATATACGCATATATTACCCATATGCGTACATATACACATATATTACCCATATGCGTATATATACGCATGTATATACACATGTATATATTACCTATATATACGTGTATATATATACATGTGTATATATATGTATATATATGTATACAGGTCTCTGCCTCCGGTTCCTGGCACAGAGCTCCTAAATTACAAGGGTTTTAGGTACGCCAGGAGCTTCTAATATTTGGTCTTCAGCCCTGGATCCTGACACAAAACCCCCGAATCCTTTGGGATTCCCCGGGTGATGGCAGTGATTAGAAACTCGGGCCATTCAGCCCTGCCCCCCACTCTCCTGAGAGGGGCGAGGGGCTGGAGATGGGCTTCATGATCTATCATGTCTGTGTGGTGAAGCCTCCATAAAAGCCCCAAAAGTATAGGGTTCAGAGAGCTCCTGAGATGGTGAGCATGTGCAGATTTGGGCAGAGTGGTGTGCTCGGAGCGCGCTCAGAAGCTAAAAGGGTCCCCAAACACGCCCAGACTGAGAAGAGGGAGTCTGGCTGCCTTTAGAGGATGGGTTTCCTATTGGGGCTTGGGGGTCTCCACCAAGACATTAGTGACCAGAAACCAAGAGTGAGCCTCCGAAAGAGTCAGCTGCACCCCTCAGCTGGCTCTCTCTCTCTCTCCAATGTAGTTCATGGTACAGCCAGAAAATACACACTCTCAACTAAGACAGGCGGGGCCTGTGAATTCTGGTTCTACCACTTACTAACTACACAGCCTTGAGAAAGTTAATTACCCTCCTCATTAAGTCTCAGCTCCCTTCCTTTGTAAAATTGGGATAATACTTTTCTCATGTGCCTGTGACACTAAGAATGAAGTAAGCACTAGTAGAGTATTTCATTCACTGATTCATTTTTAAGAACCCACAGTCTACCAGGTCAGCTATGTGCTCCTTTGATGTTTCCTTTTCTTTTCATCTAAGCAAGGGAGAAAGGGATTTGCTTATTACTGTCCTGTGGAAGGATGATAAAAACCTTTTGCATTGATATTGGTGCCCAGAACATTAAGATTATTTGAAGAAAGATATTCATATGTATATGTGTGTATATGCACAAGTATATATACCAATATGTGTGTGTATATACATATACACATACATCATATGATATTATAATATTATAAGCTGGTTTCCATAAAGGATTTGTATCAGTTTCAGAAAAGACAAGATAGTCAAAAATTGTGCCATCATTTAACACACTTATACTCTGCTGGTGGTAATGCCAGTTAGTAAAATGTTCCTAAATGCACTTTATTATGTCAGGAGTTTTAAAATCTTTAGGTATTTCGGTGACGTCTAAAAATCTATCATAAGGAAATATTGGAAATACACGCATCAAAATGTTACTAGTCAAGGTGAAATTACAGGTGACTATTATTTTCAAATTCTGCGAGTTTACTTTTATCAAAGGAAAAACATAATGCTAAAACAACAGAAAATAGTTTCTGTACGAGGGGAAAGAAACTTCTGGAGCCTTCCTGAACATCAACTCACCAGCCTTCTTTGGTCTATGTCCTGTTCATTTTTACTGCATGGAGCATTCGACTCTGTTGACCATCCTATCTTCTAGAAACCTTTTCCTTTGACTTCTGCAGCACTGGGCTCTGCAAGAAACGGTGCTGTGATTGATTAGCAATGTCTGCTACAGGCACAGGAAAGGAGATGGGGACACTCATGCTACATATTTGCCATTTTTGCTTTAGCCACTTTCCCCTTAACCCCCCATCCTCATGGCAACACTCACCATCTCTGTGCCAAAGAATCAAGCCCCCAGTCCCTGTACTTTTCATTCTCCCACCTTCTCTGCCCATCTGTTCAACTTCATACATTCCTGATGCCGGGCATCTTGACAAATTGAATTGATTTTCTTCTCCTGTAAACAAAGTAGATAATGTTACTCACCTGCTTTCAATCCTGTCGCCTCCCTTGGGCTGCAGGATAAAGGTCTCAATGTTTTAGAATCGTCCAGGAAGACCTTTGCTGCCTGTTCTGACCTCACATGCCATCCTGGCCTCTGGGCCACGTGCTCCACTTGTTCCGGCCATTGTGGTGGTTGCCCCACTGCCGACACCCCTCTCCTGCCCAACTCTGGCCTCTCAGCCTGCAATGCTCCTTCCTTTCCCATCCCACCAAGTTCAACTCCTCCTGGAAGGTTTAGGTCAAATGCCACTTCCTGGGAAGGCCTCCTCAACTTCCAGAGCTGGATTCCCAGCCTCTGTCCTGGCCAGTGTTTTCTGCAATTGCTGCACCAACCGCTCCCTCCCCGTGCTCCTGTCTGTGCTCATTTACCCGTCTCCCTGATGGGCCCCGGCTCCTCTGGGAAAACCCCAGCGCCCCTTCACCTTGTAAAACACAGAGCCGAGAATCTGGCTCTGAAGAAAGCTTTGCTGAATGCATAAACGAGAAGAGAAACTGTTAGATACTCAGGGGCCTGAGAACAGGTTGTTTTTGTAGATGAGCATTACATACATATATTCCCAGAGTGCCTGGGTGGCTCAGTCAGTTGAGTGTCTGACTTTTGGTTTCGGCTCAGGTCATGATCTCACAGTTCATGGGGTCGAGTCCGGCATCGAACTCCGCGCTGAAGTCAGGGACCCTGTTTGGGATTCTCTCTCTGTCTCTCTGTCTCTCTCTCACTGCCCTTTTCCCAATTGCTCTCTCTCTAAAAATAAATAAATAAACTTCAATATGACATTCCTGGTAGTCATGAACATTTGGTAATGCAGGGGTTGTACCGTGCCCATTGTCTATCCCTGAATGAGTTCTTCAGGAGAAAGCGTTTGGGGCCCTGAACTCCGGTGGTGTTTGCTCATTGGAATCCCCTTGTCTAACACATGCTTCCCCAGCTCCCCGATCAGTCTGAGGAAGGACACACCAGGAAGTGTGGGTGACTATGACGATCAGAACGACCTTAGTCTTTGTGTCCAAGCTGCTCTTTCCTCATGAACTTGTGGAAAGTGAGACTCCATTCTTCCACCAGCGTGCATCAAAGTCTCAACGTGTTCATACCTTAACAAAGTGACACCTTGTGTACGAAAATGGCTTTCAACTGCATGTTATCACTGCAAAGGAAGAGTTTTAGCTGACTAGTTATAGAAGAAGATGACCGCAGCATGACTTATCCTGACTCCTGTGTGCCAGGGGACAATTCCAGGGTCATCCCTGCATGGAGATCAGCACCCCAATGTTCTTGGTGGGGTATGCTACGACTAAATATCTGTGCTCCCCACTGCCATTCATATGTTGAAACAGAGTCTGTCAATATTGAATTAGATACCTCTTGAGTGTTGATTTCAGTATTTCCCTGGTACTAACTTCATCCCAATGTGGTGGTATATGGACATAGGGCATTTGGGAGGTGATGAGGTCATGAGGGTGGAGACCTCATGATGGGATTAGTGCCCTTATAAAACAGACCCTAGAGAGCTCCCTGTCTTTTTGCCATGGGAGGATACACCAGGAAACAGGTCCACACCAGACACTGAATGAGCTGGTGCCTTGAATTTGGACTTCTAGAATCCAGAAATGTGAGAAATAAGTTTCTGTTGTTTATAAGCCATCCGGTCTATGGTATTCTGTTATAGACGCTCACATGAACTAAGGTAGGATGAGTCTTCACCTGTCCTTATTCCTTGAGCAGCCCTGGCTAAGCTGGATTAGGCATCCCAGGTCCACCCTCTCTCTTGTCCAGACCTGCATGGACAATTAGCCAACTGGAACTATTAGCCAATGGAAGTAGAAATGCTGTATGAGGCAAAGGGACTGGCTGGACAGTGTAGACCCTCCACCCTATTTGCCCTACACATCAAAGCAAGCTGTGTCTTCCCAGGGTCCTCCCGAGAAGGACAGCCTGTCTCCCACGGGAAGGTCACCTTCCCAGTGGCCCAGAGTCTACAAGTAGCTCCTGGCTCCAGGACACCAAGCCAGGGTAGCCTTAGCACGGACTGAGTAAAGGCAATAGGGATCTCAAAAACCAAGGCGCCATCATGGCAGTGGGTTCAACTCCTGATTTGCCTAGTAATTGTTCAGCCCCTGGCTGCCAATTTATTATCTTCAAGTAGAGAGTGAATGGAGGGTAATTCTGGTCATGGTGTTGATGATCCAGATTACTGTATCTTCAATGATTCAGATAGCTCCTCAAGACCTATTTGTCAAGAGCATGTGTTCAAGAGGTCAGTCTTGAACCTCAAAGGAGCTCTCAAACCACCTAAGGTTTTGACAAAATCAAATAAGAGTTGCTCTTATATATGAAGCTCTTATCATGTGCTAGGCACCATGCTAGGCACTCTACTAGTTGTTAGTGTATTAGTTCACCCTTTGCCCCCCACAATTAATGTTCCAAGGATCACCTTAAACAGTGATCAGGCTTAAAACAGTGGCCGATTAGGTGTCATAATTCTTTTTTTTTTTCCAATATATGAAATTTATTGTCAAATTGGTTTCCTAGGTGTCATAATTCTGTGGGCTGACTAGACTCAGCTGGATGCTGCGTTCCACCTGTGGGTTGGCCTGGTTGGTGCACCGGGGCTGTGGCCCTGGTGTGGACAGCTGGAAGGCCAGGCTGAGCTGGGATTCTGGGGTGGTGGGGCCTCCTCCTCTTCTCCATGCCTCTCCACGTAGCTTCTTCATATGGTAGCAAGCAACCAGACTTCTTCCATGATGGCTCACAGCTTCCCAAATCTTAAAAGAGGTTTTCCTCTGACCTAGAGCTGGAACAGCACAGCATCACTTCTGCTGATTGCCGCTCCTCAGAGGGTCCCTGAAGCAGAATGCGAGGGACCACACAGTGCATGGGAGACAGGAGGGTGGTGTTTACCCAAGGAACTGAGGCACATATCAATGGAGCCACTCAAGTTCACACAGCTAGCCAGCTCCAGTCTATTGCCAAGATTCAAGATTCAAACTCAGGTTGGCCTAACTTCAAACCTACATTCTTGAGTCTTGTTAGACTGGTCATAGGACACGATGAAAGAGGGGAAGAGGCAAAACCAGTGTCAGGAAAGCTAATGGCCACCCAGCACTAAGGCTCCCAGGTGACGGCGGGTCAACTTTCAAAATAGATTTTAGTTATGCTCAGAGAAACAAGAAAGAGGCCCCCTGCCTGGGACAGATGGTGAAATGGAACCGATGAAAACACAGAGCTGCTGAGCTCTCGTTTGGCTTCTATTCTACCAGGGATCATGGTCTTCAAAGCATGAAGCGTAGAGCCAATGTGAGCCAGAGGAAGGCTGCATTAATTGGACTTTGGGTCAGAAGACCTGGGGTTTGCTCTGACCAGCTGCTGTAATGGAGAGAACTACACTCACCCTCTGAGACTGTGTCCTTGCCTCTGAGATGATAACAACAAGCACACAGGTTGTTCTGAAGGTCAAACAAGATTCTCGAGGATTGATAGATAACACGGATCTAGCACTGAGTTTTCATGTTTTGTGGGAGGGATCATGCGACTTTGAACAAATTATATCCCGGAGGATGAGAAAAGTATACAGAAGACACTGGTGAATGTATGATGTGCTCTAAGGGGTGTGGGGAACAGCAGAAGCACCTGGGGACTAAGGAGAAGAAACCGTAGTCCTGAGTTCCAAAAAGCAGAAGGTACAGTGTGCCTGGGTGGCTCAGTTGGTTAAGAGTTCAACTCTTGGTTTATGCTCAGCTCATGATCTCATGAGACCAAGCCCTGCATCAGGCTCTGCACTGACAGCATAGAGTCTGCTTGGGACTCTCTTCTCTCTCTCTCTCTCTCTCTCTCTCTCTCTGCCCCTCCCCCAGCTTGCACTCTCTCCCTTTCAAAATAAATAAATAAACTTACAAAAAAATCAGAAGATATTTCCACAAAATATAGGCCAGTATATCTGATTTTGACCCTGGACAAGGTTCTGGGAGAAACTTTGTCAAGTACTCGACAGTACTTTGTTAAGCTAAGTTCTCCATCAAGGAAAGTCAAGATTACAACGGAGGGGGGCGCCTGGGTGGCTCAGTCGGTTAAGCGGTCGACTTCGGCTCAGGTCATGATCTCATAGTCCGTGAGTTCGAGCCCCGCGTCGGGCTCTGTGCTGACAGCTCAGAGCCTGGAGCCTGTTTCAGATTCTGTGTTTCCCTCTGTCTCTGCCCCTCCCCTGTTCAAGCTCTGTCTCTCTCTGTCTCAAAAATAAATAAATGTTAAAAAAAAATTTTTTTTAAAAAAGATTACAACAGACGGAAACAAAAAGACTGTCACCAGGAGATGGGAGTGGAGTTGTGACTGAAGATGCCCCTTTGCCAAGACAAATCCCTCTGTCACGTTCACCTCTAATTTCTACAAATACTTTATTGTTTGATATTTAATAAATCCATCTCTTGGGAAAGCCTTGATTCACCTGAGGAACTCTTACCAGTTAATAAAACAGTTATAAAAACAGTTATAAAACTGTTATTACCAGTTATAGAAACAGGACTGTTTTTATATTGCAAGATTAATGATAAAAGTAAAGGGAGGGAAACGTGTGTTCCCAGGGCCTCAGAAATTTTAAGCTGGGAGCAAATTCTCACTGGCTTTAGTTTGAAGGGACCCCCATTTACAGGGGACCCCTGTTCGGGTAAGCATTTCCTCTGTTAGCATCTGACTCCCTCATCCCCAGCCTCATTTCCCCCTCAAACTGCATTTCAGGCTTTCAAGTTCTTCTATTTCCGGTTGGGCCATTCTGGAACAATGGCCTATTACCCACCCCACCCCCACCTCCATGACCGTGACTGGTCCGTCTCTGCTCCCATCTGAAGCCACACCCTCCCCAAACATGCAACACTCCAGTCCCTCACAAGTTCAAGGACATCCCTTCTGACCCAACGCCTCCTCTCCTGCGTGGTCACCTTCCCACCCAGTGATGAACTCTGTCACGTCTTCCTCATCCTTCACACAAACATGCTTCCGTTCCACACCCTTTTCAACTGTCCCGGCCCCACGTCGGTGATCCCTTCCGAGCCTCACAGAAAAGATGTCTCTGCTTACTGTTTTTATTGCTTCACTGTCCTCCCTCTGTCTTCAACCCAGTAGAATCATGTTTCGACCTACCATGTCATGGAAGTGTCTTTTTTTCACCATTGCCCACTATTTCCACATCCCCAACACCAGAAGGTCAATCTGTCCTCCATTGCCAAACCAATTAACCAGGCCAAACGGGTGAACCTCCGTAACCACGAGCAGTGTGCCATGTGGTTGATCACTCCTTCACTAGAACGATGCCTCTCTAGACGTGAGACGCGGCCTCCCAACATCGGGACCCCAAAGTTCTGTCTTCATCAACCTTCTTCTCCATCTACACTCTTTTTCTGGGTATCCACACTGGGTTGAAGACAGTCCCCATGTGTCTACCTGGAACCTGCAAATGTGGCCTTACTTGGAAATAAGGTCTTTGCAGATGCAGTCAAGTTGAGGTTATACACAAGTAGGGTGGGCCCTAATCCAGTGTCTGGTGTCCTCATAAGGAGAGGGAAATGGGGACACAGACACAAGGAAGAATGCCATCTGGTAGCAACGGCAGTCCAGTGGTAATTACCAATGGTAATGTAGCTAGCTGCAAGCCAAGGAATTCTGATGACGCGGAACATTGGCCAGAAACTGGAAGAGGCCAGGAAGGATTGTGCTGTAGACCTTTCAGGGGGAGCACGGCCCTGCGGACACATTGATTTCAGATTCTGACCTCCAGAACTGTAACTGAATACATTTCTGTTGTCTGAGGCCCTCCAGTTTGTGGCACTTTGTTACAGCAGCCCTAGGGACTAACACAGCAGTCCTCGCCAGTGCCTTGACTTTGCCTACCGTCTCCGCGTTGATGATTCTGAAATATCTCACTCCAGTCCTAACCTGGCATTTGAGTCCCATGCAGGACCAGCCGACTATCTGCCTGGAGTCACTTCTTGGATGTCAAAAGGCATCTCAGACTTACCATGGCCAAGAGGGAGCCATGGAATGCCTCCAAATGTGCTCTCCACAAGGCTTCTCCCTTCTCAGTAATGAAACCCATGTAATTACTCAGCCAGAACGTACCAAGTTCTCTCCTATCTTAACTCTACCACCTTGAATGCTAAAAGCCAGGTTTATTAAAATTATCCCTCAAGGGAACCATCTCCTTCCTGTTGACCCTCACCCTTCACCTGGACCATCAAAAGTTCTCCACATTTATTGGTTCACCGATGGACAAAGTTCGTTATAAACAGATACGACAGAATGGGGACTTACTCTCTGAATATACAGTTCCATTTGAAGAATGAGAAGGAAAAGACCTCTGCTTACACAGGGTTTTCCCTGGCCCTTGACCTTCAGAAAGAAGTGCCTCCTCTGAGAGCCTCCAACACCAACAAGAGAAAATCCAGGACCCCTACGCAGTCAAGGGCATCACTGCCTCATCTGGTGGCCAGCTCTGCCCACGGCACGTCTAGCCCATCCCTCGCCCAAGCATTAGGGATAGATGTAGAATCTCTCAACAAAGTTAACTCTCCCTCCGCGAACAGACCCCCCTCTCCTGGGTCCCTACCTAGAATTTACAGGGTGCTTAATGTTTACACAGTGTCCTGTTCTCATTTACTGAAGGCAGAGCAAACACATGCGTGGAGATACAAATATTGCATCAGGAAACCTTGGATTCATTCCCAGGTTTGCTTCTGGCTTATGTGGTTTTCGTAAAGGTCATCTGAGTTTTCGAGGCTCATGGAGTAAAACTTGCCCTCGCTCCACTACACGGGCAGGTCGTAAAACCAAACGAGGCTGTTTGTGAAACGCTCAGGTACTTACAGTCGTGGGACGCGCTCTTAGTTCCCGGCGTCGTCTCGCCCAAGATGTCAGCAGCACTAAACCCACCTTCTAGAAAATTACGGCAACCAAAATTTGAGGTCAGCCTGGAGTGTCCATGGACGTCGCGCCTGGTAAGCGTGGGGCCTTCTTTTGTATTGATCAGGAAGACTCGTGCGGGTAAATGGGGCCTCAGGTGCTCCTTACTCTGGCAAACCACGGTCAGCTGTCCACACTCAGGTACTGACACAATCTTGTTTATTTTTCTGAACAAGTGTCCCTGGGTCCCTTCCTTTTCATTTCACACCAGTGTTCTTCCCTTTGCCACTACCTGGGCCTTTGATGTTGTCTCTCAACAGGTCTCCTAAATGCGACCTATTCCTTCTACACGTTCTGCCTGTTACCAGGTTAATAATCCCGAAACGTGGGGCGCCTGGGTGGCTCAGTCGGTTAAGCGTCTGACTCTTGATCTCAGTTCAGGTCATGATCTCGGGGTCATGAGTTCAAGCAAGTTCCACACTCAAGCCCTCCGCACCCAGCATGGAGCCTGCTTAAAAAAAAAAAAATCCCCAAACATTTCTTGGTGTGCTCCTCCCTGCTCTAAAACTTTCTATGGCTCCCTATCGCTTAAAGAATAAAATCCAAACTCCTGAGGGAGGACCATAATTGGAAAGAAGGTGGCCTCTCTGCTACATCATTTTCTGTTTCTCCCTCTTGGACACCACTCTACCTTTTACACACCTGCGCCCCCTGTGTTACCCTTCTCCCCTCCTCTCGATGGCCCTCCTCAGCTCCACCTGGATGATAGTGGTCCCATCTACACCCGAAGGGCCCGCCAAAGGGCGGCCACCTCCAGTCTCAGCTCTGAAAACACCTGAGTCCCTACAGCTCCTTTCACACTTGGCCAGGCACTGCCTCAGTTGTGTGTGTGCACCTGTCTGCGTGCATGTGCGTGCACAGGTGTTTTCTCTCCACCAAGATTATAACTTTTTATTTATTTATTTAATTTTTTTTAACATGTATTTATTTTTGAGAGAGACAGACAGCATGTGAGTGGGGAAGGAGCAGAGAGAGAGAGAGAGAGGGAGACACAGAATCCGAAGCAGGCTCCAGGCTCTGAGCTGTCACCACCAAGCCCGACACCGGTCTTGAACCCACGAACCATGAGATCATGACCTGAGCTGAAGTCGGACACTTAACCCACTGAGCCCCAGGCGCCCCAAGGGTATAACTTTTTAAAAGGAGACCTGGTGCCTCATGCAGAATTTCGTCAATTCTGAGATACAGCTCTTTTGGAATTGTAACAACTCTGAAATTGGGATACAGCTTAAAATTGATCCACGTCATGGTTTAATTGTCAGCGTGTTTCTTCCTTGGAAGAAAAGAAAATAACGGTGTGCCATACAGTTGACTACGTCTGAAGTTCAATGAAAAGAGATGCTTTTTTAGATTCCCTGCAGCTCCCAACACAGGTCTTGCACGCCGAAGGTGGTTTTTAAAAGGCTTACTGTTTGATGGATGGATGTGCCTCCAGACGACCAGCACAGAAGCTGCTCCGAGAAAGATGGGAGCCCCATGCCACATACATAGTTCCTTCCAATCCCTTCCATTCCTCCAGGAGAAAAAAAAAAAAAAAAAAAAAAAAAAAAAAAAAAAAATCACCTGCTCAAATGGGAGAGATGAAGCGGGAAGGAGAGTGTTATGGGTTGATTTGTGTCCCGCCCCCCAAAAGATGCGCTGAAATCCTTACCCCTAGTGGCTCGGATTATGACAGTATTTGGAAATAGGGTCATTGTAGATGTAACGAGTTAAGATGAAGTTATCCTGCAGTAGGGTGGGCCCCAGGTCCCATATGACTGGTGTCCTTATAGGAGGATGGCCCTGTGAAAACACAGGCACGCAGGGAGAACACCGTGTGAGGACAGAGGACTGGGGTAATGCATCTATGAGCCAAAGGATGCCCAAGATTTCTGGCCGAGCACCATCAGCTGGAAAGAGACAAGGAAGGACTCTTCCATACGTTCCATACATTCAGAGACAGCATAGCCCTGCTGACACGTGGATTTTAGACCTCTAGGCTTCGCAGCTATGAACAATATTTCTGTTATTTTCAGCCACCCAGTTCATGGTGCTTTGCTACAGGAGGCCCTAGGAAACTAATACAGAGAGGTATAGGAAAGCGTAATGCCTGAAAATACCCTTTCCCACAAGTCATGAACAAACAAAAATGACTAGAGTTACGGGGAGGGAGAGAGAATCCTAAGCAGGCTCCACACTGTCAGCGTGTGGAGCCTGACACGGAGCTTGAACTCACGAACAGTGAGATCAGGACCTGAGCCGAAATCAAGAGTCAGATGCTTAAGCAACTGAGCCACCCAGGTGCCCCCAAACAAGTGAAGTTGTAAAGCTGGGGATTAGTATAGTAAGGAAGTTTTTGAATAAAACGTCGTTGGGGGGGGGGGGGGCGGAAGTAAGAGCTCTGAATTTAGGACCAGGTTCAAATGCTAGCTTCCCCACTCACTTGTTGTGTGACTTAAAGCCAATTAGTTAACCTCCCTGGGAGTTCAGCCTTCTCGACCATAAAAAGGAGATAGCAGGAGAATTCCTGGGAGATTCACAGGAGGGCTTGCAGCATTGTCTTGGGATCTTCCCAATTCCCCAAATGAAAATAGAACGACTAGATAGAAGAACCAAAAACTCATGCACAACAGGTACAAGATAATCAGCTGTCAGGACATCTCTATTAACTCCAAAATAAAAGCAGGCAGGCGAACCGATACAGCCATGACACCTACATGGCATTGGCATCTGTGCACGAGAACTCAGGGGGGTCACGGGGCAGCTAACAGAACCCGCAGGTGGAAGCTGGTAGAGCCCTTTGTGGATAATGTTTGCTCATCCCAACAGAGAGAGAGAATGGGAGGGTCCTGCAGTGAAACCTCTAAGGGCTGGATCAGCCCAACCCTATAAACGCTTGAAACTGGCCCGCCCTGGTTCCCGTCTTGGATGGGGTCCCACACTGCGGAGAAATTACTTGGAGTAAAATCAAATTGAGGAGAATAGGGATAACAGAAGTGAAGGCAAGAGAACGTCCAGATAACTGAGAACCAAGCCAATAAATGTCATCAAGCAAGCTGCTGCATGAAAACAACAGAAGGGTCTTTGTTAAGCTTGAAAGAAAAAAAAAATCTATTAGAACCAAGCCCTCTTATAAAATTTCAGAAAACTAACTTCATATAAAAATTAACAGCAGAAAATATCAAGGTCAAGTCGCATACAAAGTAACTATTTAGAAAAAGACGAAGAGAAATAGAATGGCATAGAGTCCACACAAACAAGGAAAGCAGGCTAGAAGACGTGCTCACTGAACAGGGCAAAACTACAACCTACCATGTTCATTTTCTATTGTTGCATGATGAATTGCAGACTTAGTAGCTTAAAACATATTTATCATCTTGCAGTTTCCCTGGGCCAGGAGTTCAAGCACAGGTTAGCAGAGTCCTCTGGGGTCTCATGAAGCTGGAATCAAGGTGGCAGCTGGGGCTGTGATCTTACCTGAGGGTTGAGGTCCCTTTGAAAGCTCACTGGTGTTGGCTGGGTTCAATTCCTTGCGATTGTAGAAGTCAGACCGATAGCCGCTAGAGGCCATCTGCTGGCCTGTGACATGGCCCCCTCCACGACAGGGCAGCTTGCAGTTCTAAGACCAACAAGACAGTATCTCTGCTGCTTTGAATTTTTCTGACTTTTCTGTCTCTGACCTTCAGATTCTCATTTAAACCAGTCTCCTGATTAGGTCAGGCCCACACAGAATGCTCTCCATTTTGATTCACTTAAAGCCAGCTGATTGGGAATCTTAATTACAACTGAAAAATCCTCACATCTATGCCATATAACATAACCCAATCGTGCGAACGGTATCCCTTACACTCACAGGTCCTGCCCACAATCAAGGGAAGGGGTGCGTGCACCGGGTGGCTGGACTCTTGGAGGGTATCTTAGAAGATATTTCAGAAAAAGCTAAGAGACAGTAAGAAAATGACACAAGATGAAAAAGAACAGCATCAGTCAAAATCAAAAAAATCTCAGAATTGAGTTGACAGAAATAAGAAAGAACTAGAAACAGAAGGAACAGATCTTAGAAGACTGAACTAGAAATCCAAGAAAAAACAAACACAACAGACGATGACAAGAAAACTAGAAGGGAAAAGAAGAGAACATTTCCAAAATCCAAAAATAATGAAGAAAAAGGTGACAGTATTTGAGACTGTAAAAATATGGAAGAGGGAAAAAGAAGATCCAACATATGAAGATAGGAGTCTCTGACATAGAAAAACCAGAACCAAGGGATCAGAACAGGTACTACCAAGGATAATTCAAGAACACATTTCTCAAATAACAAAGATTTAAAACTACACATCGAAAGAGGGGTGCCTGGGTGGCTCAGTTGGTTGGGCATCTGACTTCGGCCCTGATTATGATCTCACTGTTTGTGGGTTCAAGCCCTGCATCAGGCTCTGTGCTGACAGCTCGGAGCCTGGAGCCTGCTTCGGATTCTGTGTCTCCCTCTGTCTCTGCCCCTCCCCCACTCACACCGTCTCTCTCTCTCTCTCTCTCTCTCTCTCAAAAAAAAAAAAAAAACATTAAAAAAATTTTTTTTAAAAACTACACATTGAAAGAGAACACATTGTACCTGGGAATATTTACCCATAAAGACCCACACCAAAGCATATTCTAGTAAAATTATAGGACTTTAGGGAAAAAGAGAAAATATACCTTGAGTATCTCGACAAAAAAGAGAAAGTGACTTGTAGAGAATATTGACTTTTCATCAGGCTTTTCAACAGCAATTCTTTATGCCACAAGAGCCACGTATTGGAGCTACGTAAGGAAAGATGGGAACCATGGATTTTAAAACAGTAAAAGACTTTTCAGTACAAAGAGCACACATTTCGGTGAGCATGACGAACTCAGGAAATTATGGTCCCGTGAGCTCTTCCTGAGCGATCTAGTAGAGAATGAACTTCAGGCAGATAAATGTCTGCAAACATTAACACAATGACAACTGCTAAACATTAAATATATAGTGACTTGTAAAACTAAAAGGTTAAAAATGAGAGATTATAGTATGAGATGACTGTATGATCTGACAATAAAAATCATAACAAAATGAACCAAATAAATAAGAATAAAGGGAGAATGGGGATAGTATATGCAGACAAACTGGCTAAGTGTTTTCAATAATCATAATTAACGTGCTGGGATTAGTACTGTTGTTCCAAGACTGTAGTATGTATCATGCAGGGTGAAGCAAATGAAAAGTTATGAGATATTTTAATTCTATCCTTCCCCATATCACCGAGAACTAGGAATCTCAGTGTGAAAGAAAGAAGATACAGATGGAACACAGAAGTGGTTAAGTAAAAACCTTTTTGTTGGGGGCACGTGGGTGGCTCAGTCAGTTAAGCGTTTGACTCTTGGTTTCAGCTCAGGTCATGATCTCACAGTTTCGTGAGTTCGAGCCCTGTGTCTGGCTCTGCACTGGCAGCTTGTAGCCTGCTTGGGATCCTCTCTCTCCCTCTCTCTCCCTCTCTCTCTGCCCCTCCCCTGCTCGTGCTATCTCTGTCTCTCTCTAAATAAATAAACTTAAATTTAAAAAAAACAACCTTGTTGTTCTCAACTTGAATTGAAAAATTCTCTATGAACTCAAGATAGATAAATGGTGGATATATAGCTATCTCCCTAAGTAGATACATGTTAATAAATATATGAAGTTTCATATATATGTATATATATATATATATATATATATGAACAAAAAGTATATCATTTTGGATGTACTATGTATCATTTGGATGTACCATAGATAATGAATTTTGGTCGGTCATTATTTCTACATTTTTTTTCTCTCTATATATATACATTTATATTTTTATACATATCCATAGCCTCTAGATTGTACTCTTAAAATATCATTCTCCATTAAAAGAAACCAGAGATTCTAGGAGAAATGGCTGATTCTGGATTGGAGGTAGGAAATGTTCTAGAAGAGACTGGAACATCTTGAGATACCAAATAGCAAAGAACCACCAAAGACTATTAAGAGCGTGTCCAAATGGCTCAGGAGTTTCCATTGGCCACAAGGGGGACAATTTGAGACTCAATAAAGACAGGAATTTCAGTAGATTGAAACACATCAAATGTTTGTCTAAAAATTTATGGTATTTAAATAACAACTAACTGATCACCTTTTGAGAATGACAGGCAACCAATTGATTACCCTGAAAACTGAGTAAACAAAAGAAAAGGAAAAGCATTTACCATCTCTCCTATGTAAACAATACCACTGGACAGCAAAACACCAGATGAAAGGATGGATCCTCTTGTAAATTATTATAGCTATTTTTTTTTTTATTTTAGAGAGATAGAGCACAAGAAGGGGAGAGGGACGGAGAGAGAGAGAGAGAGAGAGAGAGAGAGAGAGAGAATCTTAAGCAGGCTCCACACTCAGCTCGGAGCCCACGAACTTGGGATCATGACCTGAGCCAAAGTCAAGCATCGGACACTCAACTGACTGAGCCACCCAGGCGCCCAACTAATAAAATGTTTTAAACTGCAGAACTTGAATACCACCAGCTTGCAACTCCAAATGAATTAGCTAATGGAGCTGAGACTGTCTCTCTCTCTTTCAAAACAAATTAACATCAAAATAAATAAACATTAAAAAAAAGAAATGGATGGAGAATGGGTTGGTTTCCAATGGCTGCTGTAACAAATTATGATAAACATGGTGGCTTACAACAACACAAAGTTATTATCTAACTGTTCTGGATGTTAGAAGTCTATTCTAACATCCACCTATAATGAGTTCTGAGGGGGCTGAAGTCAAGATGTGGGCAAGGCCGCGCGCCCCCTAGAGGCTCAAAGGGAGAATCTGTCTCCTGCTCTTCCCACCTTCTGGAGCCACCTGCAATCCTGCCTCATGGCCCCTTGGTCTGTAATGAAATGATTGGTGGCTGGGGGCCCCTGGATGGCTTCAGGATGGGAATGGTCACCAGAAAGACCAAGCCATGATTAGAGGGTTGGAACTTTCAGCCCCGCTGCCCCCGTCCCCCACCTCCGGGAACAGGGAGGGGCTGGAGAGTAAATCAATCAATCACCAACAGCCAATGACTTCCTCAATCAGGCCTAGGTAATGAAACTTCCAGAAGAATCTTTAAACAGGGAGATCTGGGAAGCTTCTGAGCTGGACAGGGACATCGGGAACACTCCTAGAGAGGGCATGGGGGCTCTGTGTGCCCACCCCCCACCCATACATCTTGCCCTACGCACCTCTCTCCTTTCCATTAGGCTGTTCCTAAGTTGGAGCCTTTATAATAAATTGCTACATGTATGTAAAGTATTTTGCTGAGTTCTTTGAGCCATTCTAGCAAATTATTAAACCCAAGGAGGGGGTTGTGGGAAATTTATAGCTGGTCGGTCGGAGGAGCGGGGGCCACCTGGGCCTGTGACTTGTGTCTGAGGCGGGGCAGTCTTGGGGGGCTGAGCCCTTGACCTGTGTGGTCTGCGCTAACTCTGAGCAGTTAGTGTCAGAATTGAATCGAGTTGTAGGACAGCCAGCTGGTGTCCGGGAAGTGGAGAATTGGTTGTGCGGAAAGGACCCACACATTTGGTGTCGGAAGTGTTCTGTGGGTAGAAACAGATCCCAGCATACGCCTAGTTCGGAAGGCCTGGCTTTTGCTCTGAGGCGAGCATTGGTTGCTACCATCAAGGCCCAGCATCAGGAAGATGTGGCCATGCCCTCGCAGCCATGCGGGACATCTAGGGTCTCTCTCGCAGGGTGCCTGCCCACTGGAACTTCTGGCACGGACGACCAGAGCAGGAAGAATCTTCCCTCTTGTCAGCTGGCTCCCCCAGGGGAGGGGAGGTAGGAGGAGCTGGGCTCACCCGTCTGGCTGGTAACCTACTTCCTTTGTCGGGAGAAAGAGGGATATGGCAAAAGGCCACCGTGCTTAAGGAGAATCCCTCCTCACAAAACCCGGAGGACCGGGGAAGAAGTGAGCCTCACTACCAAACAACACCTGCATCACAGGGCTGACGCGATCAAGTACAATGACTCGTTGAAAGTGCTTCCAACCACCTAGAACGAGGTCACTGTCAAGACACCTTATAAAATGTTATTTACCAAACATCGTCTGGTGGCTGTATGTGGAACCGGCCTCTCTGTGCCCTGCCTCCCAAGCTCTGCCTCACGAGTGCGGGAGGAAACGTCGACAGAGGGCCAGGTCGAGCCCAGACACCCGTCCTTGACTTCCTAGCACATGCCAGCGCCCGTGGGCCGCCCATCATTCCATCGAGAACAGTGTAAACATTAGACAGTTTGTAATTATACTTAGAACAAATCTTCCCCTCACTGGCGTGGCTTAAACTCCCCGGGACATCCCAAAATAAGCCTGTTCCCCGCTCCCTCGGGTGGGTGCCCAAGCAAGAGGGAATTCGCAGATTTTCTCCTAGCCACCACTCTGCTCTTTGCGAAGGAGCGAAGTAACAATCTGATTTTTCAAAATGGGGAATTATAACCACCCTTGCCGGTGGGTGGTGTCGTCAGGCAGCAGATGCAATGCCGGCGAGAGCCCTGTCGGCCCGTCTTCCTCCGTCCCTCCTCCTCCTTCCTTCCCACCCTCTCTCTTCCTTTCATCCTGCTACAGGGTAGTACTAATCATCATAACTAACAGCTTGGGTGTTTTCTATGCAGCAGACGCTGTTGTGGGTTTTTTTTTTTTTAATGCTTATTTCTTTATTTTGAGAGAGAGAGAGAGAGTGTGCACGTGCACGCTCAGGTGAGGGGCAGAGACAGAGAGGGAGAGAGAGAATCCCAAGCAGGCTCCGGGCTGTCCGTGCAGAGCCAGATGCGGGGCTTGATCCCACGAGCCATGACATCGTGACCTGAGCAGAAATCCAGAGTGAGACGCTTAACCGGCTGAGCCCCGCCAGGCGCCCCGACACTCTTGTGTTTTATACGAATTAATTCACTTATTCCTCATCCCAGGCCTAGGAGGTAGGCACTATAATTACCTCTGCTTTATAAACGAGACACCGGGAAACTTGGCCAGGTCACAAGATGAGTTACATAGTCGAGCTAAGATTCAAGCCCAAGCTCTGTAACTTTGGCTCCAGACCCTGTGGGTTTCACTGCCGTCCTCGGCTGCCTCTAGTCTTGGTACAATCGAGATTTAGGGCTGGGTCTCGGAGAGGTGAAATGAGGGCCTCAGGGCCCTACTTTCACCGGAAGCCTTAATAACCAGGATGAGGGAATGCTTGCTGAGGTCCAGCCCAGCTAACAGAAAATTCTCCGCACCTGATTAGAAAACCGGTCAAAGCAACCATTATAGAGTATTATTTCCCTTTATTTTTTTTTTTATAAAAATTTTTTAATGTTTACTTTTGACAGAGAGAGAGAGTGACAGAATCGGAAGCAGCCTCCAGGCTCCGAGCTGTCAGCACAGAGCTCGATGCGGGGCATGAACCCACGAACTGTGGGATCATGACCTGAGCCGAAGTCGGACGCTTAACCGACTGAGCCACCCAGGAGCCTCTTGTTTTCCTTTATCTCCCCACTGTTCTTTGCACGTGAAGATTTTGGGGGACCCTCCTGGAGAGCGGCTGACCAAGGTCTGGCGCAGAATCTCTTCCCCCGCTCCCCACCATCGTATCTAACGCAGACTGCCCTTTGGTGTGTGAGGCCATGTGTCACACACCCAGTGCTCTCTCCTCCAGGCTGAACAGCTTCTGGTCCTTCAACCACTTCTCTGTGGGGCAGCAGGGCAATGCCTCGGCACCTCGCAGCCCACCAGCCCAGCCCGGAGCTCCCCGTGAACTCAGAATGGCTCCCCCTAGACCTGCTCCGCTCTGGGCACGGGCCCTCCCATCTGGACTTACCAGTTTGATGCCCTAGGCCCTTGTGAACACGGGCTCAGCTCACAGATGCCCAGAGCGGCCCTCAACCCACAGTGACTGTGGTGGATGGACACACGCCCCAGCCTCCCCTCCTTCAGGTGAAGGGTTCTGGAAGGTTCTCTTGGCTTCTCGGAAGTTTTATCAGAACCAGGTATCATCCTTGGCAGTGACCTTGATAGCATGCCCTCGTGTTGGTTTTTCTTCTTTTTCTGGGACTTCTTCCTGTTTTCTCAGTCCTGCTTCTAAAGATCGGCTCTCAAAGAAATTACTTGGATGCAAGTTCTTTGTCTCGAGCTCTATTTTTGAAGGAAGCCACACTGAGACTACCAGGGTCCAGACAGCCCCCCACCTTACATTTCCTCTCAGAAAGCCCCCTACAAAATGTGCTAGAGAGATGTGGGGATGGGGGCAGATTTGTCGTGGTCTTGGGGTAAAGGGGAGCAGTGGTGTGGCCAGTTAGAGGTCCCAGGAGCCTCTCTTACGGCCAGAATGTGGGGCTGAGAGCAAATGCCAGGAACGCACCGAGGGTATGTCTTGGGGGGGGGGGGTGGGAGGGTGGGCAGCGGGCCTTCAGATTGTGCCTGGGACAGCTGATGACCTTATAGGCCCTACCCATGTACTGGGGTGCCTGTGCTGGACACAAGGGGGGCACCAACTACTGTCTGAGGTCCTAACGGTCAGCCGGCCTGAATTTCAGAATTGCCAGCCTCTAACATCACATGGGACAATTCCTTAAAATATCTATCTATCTATCTATCTATCTATCTATCATCTCTATATCTCTATACCTATACTTATATCTATATCGTTTATATCTCTATTTATACCTTTATCTATATCTATACCTATACCTATGTCTATATCTGTATCTATATCTATCTCTATATCTATATATGTCATCTATCTATATCAGTCCGGGGACTGACTATATCTAGTCAGTCTGGGGAACCCTGACCCATACAGGCGTGCTGATTTTTATTAACCTGCTTTCTGCTTGTATTAATTTGGAGGAGGGGGTAAAGGAGTGGGTATGTGGGATCACTCACCTTGTGTTGGATGACTTGCTAAATATTATGGGGAATAAGCTGGCCAATTACGACAGGTTGAACTTGAATTTTTCTGCATCAGAGTTCAGGTCTTGACAAAGATTTCCTGACGTCAGGCCTCATGACCTGTGGCTCTTACTGGCTGAATTTGGGACAGAAACTCAGGGGGTGGAGATCTCCAGGAGCCGGATCCTCGCCTGGACAAAGACTTATTAAAAAAAAAAAAAAAAAAAGCTGTCTGGCCCCAACTTTCTCTAGAGAGCAACTACTGAAAATTCTTTTGATTTTTTTAATGTGTATTTATTTTTGAGAGAGACAGAGAGAGACAGAACACAATTGGGGAGGGTCAGAGTGATAGGGAGACACAGAATCCGAAGCAGGCTCCAGGCTCCGAGCCATCAGCACAGAGCCCGATGCGGGGGCTCCAACGCATGAACTGTGAGATCGTGACCTGAGCCAAAGTCGGACGCTTAACCGGCTGAGCCCTCCCAGGCGCCCCCTGAAAGTTGTTTTAAAATGGATTCTTTAGGGGGCGCCTGGGGAGACTCAGTCGGTTGAGCATCTGACTCTTGATTTCAGCTCAGGTCATGATTCCGGGGTTGTGAGATCGAGCACCCAGTACGGAGCCTGCTTGGCATTCTTTGTCTCCCTCTGCCCCTCCCCCGCTTTCCCGTACTCTGTCTGTGAAAAAAACAAATCCAAACCGGATTGTTTGGTATTTGGCTCCATATCACATATCTCTGTGGGCCTTTCAAGGTTAAGAGCCCCTACGTGATTTCATAACCGATTCAGTCCAAAAGGGTGAATGCTCAATCATTGGTGAAAGGCCATTATCTAAATGACAGTCCAGTCCTTACAGCTGATACAGCAGTTTTCCCTGAAGCAGATTTGAAATGTTCGAGGCAATTTGCAGGAAATGTGTTTTTCACGTTCTTTCTGAACTTGTTGCCTTTTTGCAGGTACCACTTGCTACCTGCTGTAGAACTTGTCCTGAGAAGGCCCCTGGGAGACGATCTGTAGGATCCTATAGCGGCACAAAGCAGGTGGCAGGGCGCGTGGGGGTGAAGCCCCTCCCCCCAGAAGTGTTCAGTGTCCTTGAACATGGAGGCTTCACACTGGAGGTTCGGGCTTCACCAAAACGCAAACCCTTCGAGGTCGAGGTCTGCTGTTCACAAAGAGCCGATAACGGCTACCCAGCGGTCCTTCCTTTTTTTTTTCTCTTCATAGAAGACAGGGAATACTTTATTCAAACCCATCAGAGAAACAGACGGCTTGGGTCTATAACAAAGCATCATTTTTTTTCTTAAGGTTATTTTATTTATTTTGGGAGAGAGAGAGTGGGGGAGGGGCAGAGAGAGGGGCAGAGAGAGAATCCCAGGCGGGCTCCGTGCGCTCAGCACACAGCCCGACGCGGGGCTCGGTCTCTCAAGCCGTGAGATCATGCCCTGAGCCGAAATCAAGAGCCCGACGCTCAAACGCCTCAGCCACCCAGGCGCCCCAAGGTATTGTGTTTTTAAAAATAGGCCAGTAATTGTATAGGAGAGTATACACTTCTACGTACAAATGAACTGATCAGAGCACAACTTTTCAATATTTAAAACAGAATAAGCTTTCCTGTAAAAGCAGCACCTTTGTGACATCTTTAACGGTAGTGCTCCTCTCCTCCTTCCTCACCCTCTCCTGCCACAGAATCCACACCAACCTCCTCAGAATCCTTCTCGAGGGCGGCCGTGTTCTCATGGGCCTCTTCCTCCGTGCCCCTACCCACATACCAGTGGACAAGGGCGTGCCTGGCATATATCGGGTCAAACTTGTGGTCTAGGTGAGCCCAGGTCTCGGGGATGGCCGTGGTGCTCTCAGCATACACACAGCTCGCTGCACCTTGGTCAGGTCTCCAGCAGGTAGCACGGTGGGAGGCAGGTTACTGATGGCAACTCTGAAGCCAGCCGGGCACCAGTCCCCAAACTGGACGGTACTTTTGTTCTCGATGGCAGCAATGGCGGTACTGACGTCTTTGGGAAGCATAGGACCACTGTACGACGGGCAGCAAGCCATGTATTTGCCACGGCGAGGGTCACGTCTCACCGTCTGGTTCGCGGACTTAAAGGATGCATCGATGATCTCTGCTACGAGATGCTGTTCACAGTAGGCCCTCTCAGCGGAGATGACAGGAGTATAGGTGGCCACGGGGACGTGGATGTGGGGATAGGGCACCAGATCGGTCCGGAATTCTCTCGGATCAACACCCAGGGCTCCATCAAATCCGAGGGAAGCAGCGACGGAGGACACAATTTGACTCATCCACCTGTTCAGGTTAGTAGTCCAGGTTGGGTGTTCGGTACTGAGGTTTCCACGACAGATGTCATAGATGGCCTCGTCGTCTACCAAGACGGCACAATCAGAGTGCTCGCTCCAGGGCGGTGTGGGTAGTGAGGATGGAGTTGTAGGGCTCAACTACAGCCCTGGAAACCTTGGGGGCTGCGTAAGTGGAGAGCTCCAGCTCGGGCTTCTCGCCATAATCGACAGAGAGACGATGCGCCGGCAGGGAGGTGATCCTGGAGACAGGTCCCCCTCCAAAGCTGTGGGAAACCAAGAAGCCCTGAAGACCCGTGCGCTGGCGGGCCAGTTTCTGAATTCGGTCCAAGACAAGGCCAATGATCTCCTTGCCAATGGTGTAGGGCCCTGGGGCATGGTTATTAGCGGCATCTTTCTTGCCGGTGAGAAGCTTCTAGGGCAGAAGACCTGATGGGGGCTGCCGGTGTGAACTTCATCCACGTCTCCGGGTCCCAGGTCACCAAAAGCTGGCCTGCGCACGTGTACTCTTCTCACTGAAGAAGTTGTTGAAGGAGCCATCTCCTCCCCCAGTGGTCTTGTCATTGGCACCTGACCCTTGGGCTGGATGCTATGTTCCAGGCAACAGGGCTCCCAGCGGCCATCGCGGACCTGGACACCAGCCTGGCCAACGTGGGCGGCAATGCGCTCACACGATTGCTGCTCTGTGGCTGCCCACCTCCGGAGATTACTTTTCATGGAAGAGACGAGTGTTGAGTTCCCGCCAGGATGTCTATCTCATCTTGCCGGGATCCAGAGGCTTTATGTTCTCTCCTTCCTCCCGGATCCCACAACCTGCTGTGGAAGGAACTGGAAAAGCAGCGCCAGCCCGCGGAAGCAGTTTACCGATAGTAGCCCGTGTAACGGCCACCACGTTATTACAGAAAACACATCAATAACCATTCAGGATTCAAAGTGTTACTTACAATCATCGTATATGAGATGATCACTAGGGGTTTCGCGGATCTGCAGGCTTCCTGTTGTCTCACTACATCTTTTTTTTTTTTTTATGATTACACTATGTAATATGTGCAATTAGTTAAAGAAATTCTCTCATTACCGCCCCCCCAACCATGAATAAGTTTTCTCATATTTATTCTTCTGGAGGAGCTTTACAGGTACACATCCCAAATCTTAAAATCCTGTGTGTGTGAGGGTGGGGGGCGGGAGTGATAGGATTTGATTCTGTTCATTTGACATGGTCGTTTGGGAATTAGTGCTGATTTCACTGCCCCCCACCCCCCACCCTGGTCCCCCTTTTCCCGGAATGTGACAGCCTCTCCCTTCACTCGGGTTTTCTTCCGGTCTCCCGCCGAGGTCTGTCCTGTCCTTGGTAAAGAGGCTGTGCATTGATTTTTATGAGCCACCTCTTTCTTCCCTTTAATTTTCCAGCTGGTTTTTGTTATTATATCAGAAAAGCACTAAGCCCGGAGTATTTCTTTTCCAGGCAGCCACGTATGGAATTGCCGTTCTAGTTCTAAGTGTTTTCCAGTCGATTCTAATTGGTTTTCTAGGTGGGTAGTTATATCATCAAACACTTTCTTGTCTCCTTGTCAATATTTATAATTCTCGGTCCATTCAGAATTTAATGAGAATACCTCTCTTGTCCCAATGATTCTGTGAGGTATTTTTTATTATGTTAAGGAAATAACATTTGATTACAGTTTTCTATGGATTTTTTTTTTTTTTTTTTTTTTTTTTTTTTGATTCTGGGAAGAATGCTGGATTTTCTTCAGATAAAGACTCTGTAGTCAGACGCTGGGGTCGGGTCCCACTGAGCGAGTGGAATGTGTAATGCTGTGTAGCAGGAAGACAAATCGGATATCGGTGCATATCCATCTTTAAACGTCCAGAAAACTTCAATAGTTCACGGGGACAATAGGACGGTGTATTTGATGTTAGATTATTCCAGATAACCCAGACTGTTCCGGGTGGAACAGTCAACCACCCTTTGCTCTCCCGTCTATCTGCCCTCCCTGCCTGCCCTCACTGTGGGGACGACATGGCCCAGGCCCCCAAGAACCCCCGCCCACCTCTACCCCGCTAATGGATGCGCTGGAAGAAAAGAAGGGAGGGGGAGGAAGCGGGGGGTCCAGCGTGTTTCTCTGCCTTCTGGGGTATCCCTGGAAGAAGGGATACCCACTCCCACTGCATAGCGCTCCTTTGATGGCCAAGCGGCAGTCAGATGACCCTGGTCTGGGGGCTTTTGCTAAAACCGCCTTAAACCACCTCTCCGGCCATCGGAGCCCCAGCTCTAAGGGCCGCAGCAGCAGGGCCGGCTTCGTGGGCGTCCGCCCGCAGCCGCGTGGCCGCAATCCGTGCAGGGGACCCTGACCAATGCAGGACCACCGCAGTCATGCGTGGCTGCTGGGGACACGGTCGCCGTCCAGCCTGAGTCCCCATGTAGGCGTCCGGCCTTCTCATGCACGCATCTCTGCTGTGTGTGTGTGTGAGTGAGCAGTCCTGAGTCCTACGTGAGGGCGTCTCCTTCCCGGATCTGCCAGGAGGGTGGAATCGGCTGCCGTGGAGCCATTCTTCCTATTACAGGCTCACAAGCCCAGGTGAAAGGTTGGCCCGGCGCGTGGAGGGCTTCAGACGGCAAAGCGCCGGGCACAGGGGCTGGTGCCGGAGGCTTCGGAGAGGGCTGGTGGTCCACCCTTGTTGAGACGTGTTGATGAACACGCCAGTTACCTCAATTCTTCCTTTCTCAGCAGCTTAGCCGCTACACTGGAGGCAAAGCCACGTCCAGCTTTTCTCTGGGTCCCAGTCAATTCTTCCACGGTCCCTAACATGGCCTTAGTCTCCAAGGTCTTTCTTCTTCCTGTTTAGCCAGAGAAAGAATAGTGGTTAAGAGCTTGGGATTGAATCCACTTCTGCCACCTGCCAGCTGTGTAACCTTGAGCAAATTATGGACCCTCTCTGAGCCTTAGTTCTGCCGTCCGTAAAATGGGATGAATAGCAGTACCGACTCGTCCCCTGCTTTAAATCTCTGGCTCCTTGCCCCCCATCAGCCAAACTCCCAAGTCTTTGATGTGCAGCATAAAGACCCCCTCCCCATCGGCCCACCTCGGCTGTGTCCCAGCCTCACTTAGGTCTCAGCACTGATTTGCATGGCAGTCCTGCCGAGGTGAGGAGAGCTCAGGTGGACTTGCCCGGCACTGGTGAGTGGCAGAGCCAGGGACAGCTCAGTGCCCGCAGGACACCAAAGTCCTTCCTCCCCAACCTGCCCCTCACATCCCCCTGTGTTTCCAGAACATTCCATGCTGTTTCATTCCTCTGTCTCCTTGTTTATACACCGTTCTCCTCCCCAGGGCATCCAGAGAATCATAAGTGAGTTGGGCCACAGCAAGCAGGTGCAGACGAGAGGGGGCGGAGCCAGCAGACAGGAGGCGTGGGGGGCCACGGAGGGGTGCGGTCACAGCTGCATTTCAGAGACTGGTGTGAGCACAACCCCGTGCCCTCCCTTTCCTGAAGGGGGGGGGCGTGGCTTTCCACGTGGGATCCTGACACCAAAACCCACGGCCTCCACGTTTCAGGCAGAGGTTGAAAAGTGCACACAGCGTGTCTGCATCTGATCCGCTGAGGCTCGGCTTGCGCCGTGCGGTTGTCATGGCGACACATAATTGCGGCGTCACTGGCGACGGGAGTAAGTGACCACGGAGCCGCACAGCTTGTGCTTCTTCCACCGCAAAGGATCTCCTTCGGGACGGCTACCTCGGCGACAAAGCACTTCCGGCCGACTGTGTCTTCCCGACTGGGGCCCTGGGAAGGGTGTGGGGGGTCCGGCTCAGCGAGGGCTGAGCCTGGGTCCCTGCCCCCCGCGCCTTGATTTCACAGCCCCCCGCCTCACCCTACCCCTGGTTCGGCCTCTCCAGGGCTGTGGCCCGCTCCGAGAGCAGAGCGCCGAGGAAATCGATCCTAGGATTTCCTGAGTCCTAGTGCTTATCCCGACTATTATGACTGTGATTAAAGACGATCCTGCCCCCGAGGCTCAGCGCCAGTCTCCCCCGAGCATCACTCCCAGCACCAAATATCCGTGATGATTCTTGTGGAACCGAATGAAGCCTTCTCTTCCCTTCACCGCCCCCTACAGCTCCTGGCCTGCCTCACATTTATCGTTTATTCATTCAACAAACGCTAGCGACTACGCACCGAGCACCAGGCACTGTACTAGATTATAGAACACTGAGCCAAACAGACGAACATCTCTGCCCTCATGGGGCTTGAAACCTCACGTGGGAGCAGACAATAAACACAACATGTTAAGTAAATTATGCATTAGGAGGTATTAGGAGGTGACCTGTGCCAAAGAGATAAATGAGCAAAGAAGGGAGATGCCGGGGAAGGGGATTTCAATTTGTACTTTTATGTTTTTAATTTTTTAATGTTTATTTTTGAGAGAGGGAGAGCGCATCAGTAGGGGAGGGGCAGAGACAGAGAGAGAGAGAGACAGAGACAGAGAGACAGAGAATCCAAAGCAAGATCCAGGCTCTGAGCCGTCAGCACAGACGCAGACGCAGAGCCGGACTCAGGGCTTGAACTCACAAACCATGAGATTGTGACCTGAGCAGAAGTCAGACGCTTAACTGACTGAACCACCCAGGCGCCCCAAGGGATTTCAATCTTTAAAAAAAATTTTTTTTTTTTAACATTTATTTTTGAGACAGAGAGAGACAGAGCATGAACGGGGGAGGGGCAGAGAGAGAGGGAGACACAGGATCGGAAGCAGGCTCCAGGCTCTGAGCCATCAGCCCAGAGCCCGATGCGGGGCTCGAACTCACGGACCGCGAGATCGTGACCTGAGCTGAAGTCGGACGCTTAACCGACTGAGCCACCCAGGCGCCCCGGGATTTCAATCTTTAAAAGAGTGGTCTGTGAGGGACTCACTGACAAGTAGTATTTGAGTGGGGAGCTGGAGGAAAGGAGAAAGCAGTTCATCCAGGTATCTAGGAAAAGAATGTTCCAGGCTGAGGGAGTAGCCCCTGCCAAGGCCCTGAGGTAGGAGGGAGTGTGGCGTGTTAGCGCAACAGCTAGGAGAACAGCTGGCTGGAGCGGGGACAAGGAGGGGACTAATGGAATGGAGACGTTGGGGGTCATTGTGGGCTCACGGGCTTTCACAAGAGTGAAAGGTAGAGCCTTTGGAGGGACGTTGGTAAAGTGTCACCGTCACTGTGGTCTTAAGAACAGACCGCGGGGGGCAGGGTGGAAGTGGAAACCAGTCACCAGGTGACAGATGATCCAGTTTGGACCGGCCTGGCATGGAGGAGGGGTGGGGGGCAAAGGTTCTAGATGAGAGGGGTGAGCAGAGGTCCTAGATGTACCCGGACGCAGGAGCGCCTGGGTTTGCTGGTGGGACCGGAAGGACGCCTGCAGAAGGCAAGCCATCCGGGGGCTTGCAAGGGCTGGCAAGGCCGTGGAGCGGTGGGGTGGGAGGGCAGGATCCCAGGTCAGGGTGTGTTCAGTTTGAGATGTCACAGAGACACCCCCACGGAGGTGTCGGGTGGGCATCTGGAGACACCGGGCTGGCGTTCTAGAGAGAGGTCCAGACCAGAGATCCCATCTCCGTGAGGAGATGACTTACAACGCCTGCAGGCTGAGTGAGCACGGCAAGGGGGTGAGTGCACCTGGGGCAGAGAACAGGTCCCAGGACAGAGCCCTGGGCCACCGACCAGAGGAGATCAAGAGGAACCGGCAACAGCCGGCGAGGCAGACGGGCGAGGAGAGCCAGGGAAGGAAGTGCTTCGAGAAAGAGGGAGAGACCAGCTGCTCGCCACTACTGGAAGATTGGGGGGGGAGGGCGACTGTCCAGCAGGGTCCGCGGTGAGGTGGCCCCGGCCCTTCCGTGGTCTGGAGAGAAAGGGCTGGATGGCTTTTGCAAGGGGGTGGTTGTAGAGCGGGGCAGAGCAGGGTGGGGGGCAGCCGCTGCAGGGGTGTGGGTGGGAAGAGCAGAGCTGCTGGCTGGGGGCAGCCGCAGGAAATCTCGCTCTTGGCTGCCGGTGCTTCTTGGCAGAGTCAGTTTCACGTCTCCGGATGCCTGGGGAGAACTCCGGGCTACTTGAGTCAGTCTCTGGGGACGAGGCCCCCATTCTTTCGGTTTTAAGTGTCACCAGGTGATTCCCTCGTGTAGCCAAGAGGAAGAACCACCGAGGGAGGGAAAGACACACTGAGCAGCAGGGGAAGACGGGGAACGATGGCTCCTGGCTCCGGGAGAGCGGAGGGGCGGTTTCCAGCGACAAGAAATGTCATCTGTGGGCGTCGCCGCTGGAAGGGGCCCGTGGGGGAGGGGGCCTGGCGGAAGTTCCCGTCTGACTGTCCCTTTGTCAGAGGAATGGGAAGAAAGGTTACCCGCTGGAGGGGACAGTCTGAAATGGTCCTGGAGGGGAGCGGGAAGGGGAAGGAGCCTGGGGGGGGGGGGGTCTCCTGTGGTCCCAGGCAGTACAGCGTCCCCACCCCAGGCTTGAGGCCAGCAACTCAGAGTGAGACCAGGAGGCCTGGCCACCTGCAGCCCCACGGCCCTGGGCCTCTGCCTTGGGGCCCATAGACCTGCTCAAAGTGCTTGCTGTTCCGTCCGGTTGAACTCCGCCCTCCGCTGCTGCTTGCTCTTGACCGAGCTCTTCAGTGCCCCAGCACCTTCGTCTGTGACACAGTGACGGTGCCCTCCGCCAAAGAGCGTGGGAAAGGCCACAGGTGGGCTGAGAGCACCAGGACAACAGCTGTCCCACCGTGGGCACGTAGTGAACGTCAGCTCCTGTTATAATTCCCGATTAGTCGGGGACTGGCTGCGCCCACCGAAAGAGCCCCTCTCTCATCTTCCGCGCCCCTCCTCGCTTCCTCACATACTCCAGGGAACGTGGCACATACCGGCCACGTGGAAATTACGTGGCCCATACACGCCTTTGGCCGGACAATTAACTACTTCCTGAGCGTTGGTCTGGTATAAACTACAAGATCATCGACACGAAGAAGGAGGCAAAAACCAGACGCAGACATCGGCCTGTTTCACCAGTACCTTCCCCTCTCCGGTCCCCCCCCCCCCGCCACCCCACAATGTACACACTCTGATTCCGAGCTTCACTGCAGAGTTATAAATAAAATGGGCCATTTGTGCTTCCTCTGCTTAGCAGAAAAACATCTGAGATCACGGACAGTAAGAGGCACAACAGAACAGAGTCACTAAAATAAGAGTAAGAAACGTGACCGGACGACCAAGCTGGGGGGTTCTACCAGAGACCCCGGCACCATGGAGAGCCGTGCACTCCCATCTCTGCACTTCCTGAGGTCGGGGGAGTGTACCTACCTTCCCGAAGACGGCATTGCTAACTTTGCAGGCATATATTTGTCTAGATGAACCGTGGGGTGTTTTCCTCCGTGTTTTCGGAAAATGGCACGCCCGTTGGCTCTTCAAGACCCAACTTCCTCTGGGCTGGGTGGGAGGCGGTCACTGGTGAGAGCCGAGAGCCTGGGTGGTTTTGCTCCCTGCAGAAGGCCCAGTGATGGTGAAAAGGGTGGGGTGGGGGGCTTCCTGCCCCTGGGCTAGTTAGCAGTGGCGTCATGGGACGGGGGCATCCAGCCACCCTCATAGCGACAAGGCGGGAAGACTGGGTTTCAGGGCCCCTGCCAGCAAAACTCCAGGATTGTCTGAGGTGGACAACTGTCCTTCGTGACGAGCTCCAGAGACCCCTTTCCCGGGTGACGAGACGACAGGATGGTACAGGGAGGGGCCGGCTTGGCACCATTCAGTCGGGGCTGTGATGTCACTGCAGATTCTGTAATCAGAAGGATCACGGGGGGGCCGAGCCCCACGTCCTCTGCTCTGCTCCTGCTGACTTTGCTTCCTGCCCGTGGGTCTCTGAGATGCCCATCCCAGCAGGCACAGCAAAGGATGATGTCCTCGTGAAGGAACTTGGGTCCTTCAGTTGCACAGGCTTCTCTGACACCCGGGACGCACGGTGATGATGAGCACATTCGTATTTCGAGAGGGCTTCATGGGCTGCGAACTGCTGTTACGGGAGCCACCGAGAACACAGCTGGGCTCGCGCCCAAAGCCACTCTGCCAGATGACAAGGACGTGTCTTGAGATGGTGCTAATTCTCGGGCCTTGATTGCAGACGAACCGCTTTCCGCCTTGATTAAAATGGGAGCTTATGGGTGCTAAATGTGGCTGTCGCTACAGACAAATTGACTTTGATTTACATTTGGAATGGGTCGTCTTGTCCCCTTGCTGTGCACTAACTCACGTGGCAAGATCTGGAATTTATTTTTTTTTTTTTTCCTTCCGAGAGCTATTCAAGCACCCGGGGACTCTGAGGCTTGGGTGGGTTCAAATATGGGAGCCCTGCCCAAATCCCCAACAGACGGTACGGCTGGTCCAAGCACAGGGCGTCAGAGTCTCAGAGACCGATCCGAACACAGGAGCCGTCCATCGAGAGTCAGAAGACGGGCATGGCTGGGTCCCAGAGCGCTGCACCCATGTGGTCTGGTCACCTCTCCCCCAGGCCCTCCAGACCTCAGGTAGAGCCTTGCCCTGTGTAGACGCTGAGATGTGAGGTCAGACACTACTTGGTTCTAAAAACAAAAGGGTCGGTCTTCAAAAATACGGTAGAGATAGCCTTCGAGCTATAGGAAGCAGAAGCTGCCCGAGATCCTTTTAGGGAGCAAGGTGAGAAATAAAAATAGATCAAGCAGGGCATTTTATAAATAAGCGCTCAGGGGTTCGGTGCCACCCGCAGACGTGTTAGGAACGCAGAGGGACAGAGGGTGAGGTGAGCAAGTCCCTGGGTGCTCCCGAGGGAAGATTTAGGTGCCCTGACGGGGACAAGGGGAGCTGTGAGTGAGTGGAGGAGAGGAGGAGGGGCGCTCCAGGCAGGAGAGAAGCCAGGATAAAAGTACGGAGGGCAGCAGAGAAAGGTGTGTGTGTGTGTGTGTGTGTGTCCACGTGCCTGTGTGTTAGTTTCTTCCGCGGCCGTAACAAAGAGTCACAGACGGGGTGGCTCGTAACAGAAGCTTACTCTCTTGCAGTTCTGGATGCTACAAGTGCGAGATCGGGGTGTCACCGGGGCCATCAGCAGAGCGCAAGAGGCTCTGGGGGGTGGGGGGCGGGTGTGCTCTGTGCCTCCGGCTCAGATTCTGGTGCTGCTGGATGTCCTTGGAGTTCCTTGGCTTCTAGATGCATCCTTCCAACCCGACTCCACCCTGACGCGGCCTTCTGCTTGAGCGCACGTCTTCATGGTGTTTTCCTCTCTGTGCGTCTGTCTCTGTGCCCCCTCTCTTCTCATAAGGACCCAGTCATCTAGATTAGGGGTCCCCTTCATGACCTCACCTTAAGGAACCAAAGACCCTATTTCCAGAGAAGGTCACATTCACAGGTGCCAGGCATGTGGCTTCAGCATCTCTCTCTGGGGGACACAACTCAACCCACATGGCATGCTTATGGGCCCCAGAGGCAGGCCTGCCCACCTCTTGGGGGAAATTCTGCCGGGTAGAACTGGGGCATGGGGCCGGGGGAGAGCTCAGGCAGGTGGGGCTGGAAGTCTGGGAGGGGGCTGATGTCGCGGCAGCCATCCGGGTGGCCGCGTGGGGCTCCTCCCTGGGAATCCGCTGCAGTGTTGGTGACGTCAGCGATGGGAGGAGAGGTACCACGGAGGTCATGACCAGCCAGGGGAGAACCCCAATGCGAGCAAGGCCATGCCAACTACGGCAGAGAACTATGCTCCTTTTGAGAAACATGTTGCTGGGAGAGGGGACACTTGACCTTGGAGCACGGACCGTCCACGCACTTGGAGCTGCCTCCTTGCGATCTAGGTCCTGTGGGACCCACCAAGTCACGAAGTTGAACACACCAGCAGCGGTCCATTACGAGAGAGAGGTGGTGCATTTGGACAGAGGCTGAGCAAACCGTAAGACTCCACCAGCGCCCCTTCCCCAGCTGACGCCTATGGCCGTGTGGGTAGTGGAGCGTCCTGTCTGACCCGTGTGAGGGGCAGATAGAAAAATCCAAGCTGCCTCGACAGATGGCCATCTGAGTAATCTGAACGTGTTTAGCTGTCGCGTGACCGTCATGACCCACGACAGCCCTGAATGTCCCAGGAGACAGCTCTTCCCAGTGGGCAGGGCTGTGACCAGTACAGCTGTTCATCCACGCGTGTGGCCGGAGAAGGAGACCGAGGTGAGGATACGCACAGGTGCCTGGACAGCGGCCAGTGGTCCGGCGGGCCGGTTAGAGGTCTGCAGGGTCAGGGACAGAAAGGTCTGGGTAGAGGCGTGTGGAAGGACGTACGGGAATGGTGTACGCGAGGTGTAAAGGTGTCGGAATCACACGTTATGGCCCCACCAGAGGCCACCCACCGCGCAAAAGGCGCTGAACGGCCAAGCGCGCAAAATGACTCGCTGGTCGATGGCAGCTAGCCTTTGTCACCAGGCACCTTGGGACTGGCAAGATGGGTACATGAGTGGCAGAGAAGGAGGCTGTGTGTGGGTCTGACAGGACGGACTGCCATTTATCGAGGACGATCTAGCCGCTGCCACCTCTGAATTTCCAACCAGTCAGCAGCTGAGAACAAGGCTGACCCCAATATGGCGCTCTTCCTGGAGGAGACCATCTGCTCGGTGGCAAGGCGGCCATATTAAGCCCCTTACACCTCGAAAGGGCCAGTGGTTCATCCTCACGTGGACAGATACCTATTCTGGGCGTGGCTTTGCCTTTCCTGCCCACAGAACCTCAGCCATCAGCACCGTCTGGGGGCTTATGGGACACCTGGCCAGGCATGGATTCCACATGACATAGCAGCCATCAGAGGGCTCACTTTACAGCTAAGCAGGTGCAGGGGTGCGGCCATGACTGTAGGACGCACTACTGTATCCAGAAGCAGCCAGCCCCACAGAGAGCTGGAGTAGCAGACTGAAGGTGTCCCTGGAGCTCGGAGGTGACAGCACACGGGGCTGGGAAGGAGCACCCCACACGTGCAGTGTGTGCATTATTCAGAGGCCTCTTGGTGGCACTGTGTCTCCCAGAGTTAGAACACGTGGGCACACGGGCCACGGCGTGGAAGCCCAAGTAGCCTCCTTACCATCGCTCCGTGACCCGTGCTTCCTGTCCCCGCGACTCTGGACTCTGTAGAGCTAAAAGTCTGGGTCCCAAAAGGGGACACCCTCTTGCCAGGGGACACAGGCAGGGTCCCATTCAACTACAAGCTACAGCTCTCACCAGGACGCTTTTGGCTCGTGTCCAGGGCCCAGTGGGTGAAGAAGGAAGTCACCCTCTTGGTGGGTAAGTTAACCTTGACCAGCAGTGGGAGGTAAGATGCTTTCAAACAATGGGTGGGGGGGAGGCCATTTAGACTGGATCCTGTGGGGGAGGGGGCGGGATGGGCACCCATGTGGCCCCAAGACCAGAGGCAGCGGTGGTGGCTCACGGTTAATCCCATCCTTCTTCTCCCAAGTCTCCCCAAAGGTGAGAGGAGAGGCCCCAGAAACCACAGGGGCGCCGCTCCCTACACGCGCACAGAAACGTGCTTCTGTGTGTCACAAGGAGGGATGCGGTGGTCACGGAGATGGCACCCGACTGTCCTTCCCAAGGACAGCCTTGACTGACAGCCCCAGAGCCTCCTACTAGGCTTCCCCAGTGCCCCTGCACCGAGGCCACGCCCCTGCGGCCATCCCCAGGCAACGACAGAACACGTGGGGTCCTCTAGCGGACTGTCCCCGCCTTTCCTCTGACGGGCGACTTGTGTGTGCCAAGGCTGCATGGTCTGGGTGTGAACTGTGCTGATCCGAGGCTCTTCCTACCCACCCCCTTCCGCTTTCCTTCCCCAGGTGTCCGACCTGGGCTGTGGTCCGAGGCTCTCCCCACCCACTCCTGCTCGCTCCCGCCCGATCCTGCACAGACATTGCCCCCCGTTCAACGTCTTCCATGTCTAGTTCTGTCTTGGCATCCACTTCCCCAAGGATCCGAACTGACACAGATATGCCAGCAAATGGGAGCCTCTGAAGTTACTGGTTCTTTGTTTAAAAAGGGAGAGAGAGATGCACTGGGCAATCCCTGGGGCGCGAGCAATTCAGCCTGAAACTGACCCCAGTTTTCATTAACCAGGGTCAATCAGAGCCACACCGACTGGCGGGTGAGATGTGGACAGAGGCTGATGTGGGAATTTCACCCTGCCGTCGGCAAACGTTTTCACGGGATCTTTTATGTGCCTCTTCGGTGCGGACGGTTTTGCTCGGTACTTGCACAAATATTCCGTGGTGACATCGGTAACTCTGCTCTTCACAGCTCGCAAGGGGCCCTCAACTTTCAAAAACGTTTCAAAGGAGTTCCAAAATATCTCGAGCAATAGGAACATCGTGAGAACAGATGCAGATCTTCCCGATGGGCTATTCCAACGCTGTTTTTTTGCAGGCTTGCTCTCCGTGAAAGCTGAACAGAGGAAGAATATGAGGCAGGGCATTTTGTGATCTCTGGTCGCCCGAAGAGTAGCCACTTTGTGCATCTGGACTTAAAAACACACAGAGATGCTAGGATTAAAAAAAAAAAAAAATTGAGGAAAAATAAACCAAAAGGAAAGTGGCCTCTTTTCCATCAGATCTTGGTAATTCTCTGAATCAGAAATCTGACCATTTCTATCAAGCCAACAACCTTTCCTTCACTGAACGAGCAGCCCACCTCCTAGCCTGGGGGTATCTGGTTACAGCGCCATGGGAGTGTGACCAGGAATAAAAAGGACTGAATTACGCCTGTCAAAGTAAATGACCCACGTGCGCTTGATGATGCTGGGTCCGGGCTTCTGTAATCACTGTTTTTTTCTTGCTCAGGTAACTTGAAAAATTACCAATGGACCTTGATAATCCCAGTCATTAGTAAGCTTAAGCAGGCTTTCTTCAATTACAAAGGGCAAAGTTCTTTTCCTATGGGAGAAGATTTATGCACTCCAATCCCATCAGAGACACTCGTCCGAATCCCCAGAGTGACAAGAATATCCGATGCCTCTGCTTGAGTTGAGCCTCTGAAAACGGCCCTCACACCCCACAAACACCGTGTGGAGTCAGGAGGATGCCCACCCACATGGAGGATGGGTCTTACCTCATCGGAACCTCCCATTCCCACAGATATTCAGAACGGGCTTGGGAATAAATGCCATGGTCCTGTAGGTCCTCTGGGAGGCTGCTGGTCATGAGGGCCAGGGCTACCTGACCACAGCAAAGAGGTTGGCCAAGGGGCAAGGGGGTTCAGGCTGTAACAGCTAGATAACAGGCACTTTTATCAGCTACAAACTCTGCTTACACAGCCTTCCTTTCTTTCTTTGCTTCTCTCCTCCCTTCCTGCCTTTGTCTTTTCCTCCCCACCCTGGTCTGGAAAGAATAACAAGATTAGGTTAATTAAAAGAGAGAAGTTTATTAGTTAACACCTTGTCTTACAAGAGACAGAAATCCAACTCTATCTTAAGCAAAGACGGGAATGTTGTTGGCTCAGTGGGAGAGGGAGAGGAAGAAATGGTCTTGGAGTGATGGGGACTAAGGGTTCCATGTCCTCCCTTCCCTAATTCTCCTTGAGAGCTGTACTCAGTCCCTCAGGCTACTGTCCCCTGAGTGGGCGCATCTCCAGGTGGAAGCCTTTTAGCACTGGGGTGGGGAGGGAGAGGGCTTGGTCAGCTCCAGTTAGAATCCCGGGGAAGGGCTCTGATTGGCTCCCCAGGACCAACGCCCCAAGGGAGCCTGGTTGTGATTGGCTGAGCTGGTGGGCAGGGACCAGTACACTGCCTCGGAAGGGCAGCCCCCGCCAACAGGGGAGCCAAGTTCCCCCAAAGAGGAAGATATAGCAAAGAATGAACACCACACATGTGGGTGGGTGACGCCTTTGATGCTCTGTGCTCTGGCCACCCGTGAAAGACACGAGGGTCAGTTCTGGTACCCACAAGGAACAAACAAACCAAGAGAATTTGGGAGAAAGACCACTGTTCCTGGTTTTAAGACCAAACAGGAATTTCTCTCTGGGGATCCTAACACGTGTCTTTTTTATGTTTCAGACTATCAACTCCCCACGTTGGCTAGCCACACTCAGTCCCGGCCTTAGTAGTATAGAACCCTCTCTGACGGGGGTTCAGCACAGCTCCAGTTGGAACAGTTCTCGATAGAAGCAGCTTTCTCTGCGGGGTCTCGGGCCCTCCTTCTTGGAACGCTACGGCAAATAACTCTATGGCCCCTCTCCCTCTGGGGTCCCGGTCCAAAGCCCACCACGCTTTCTAAAATCCCACACAATCCAACTTCTGCCTTAATAAAAATACCTCTTTCCACTTGGGCCTTACGTAGTTTCCCGTTTCCAAGCCTCTGACTCATTCCCCTGTTGTCCAATAACGTAAAAGTTGCTCCGGAAAGACATAGAAAGTGAAAAACCCTAAACTCACATTTGCATCCCATACAGCATAACCTCTCTTCAGGGAAGCTTGGGTGCGGATGTCACGTTGGTAAGATAGAAAGGGGACGCGTGTTGGCATCCCCTCCCCCACATTCCCCGTCACTGGGACTCAGACAGGCTTTCAGCCCACAGGTCGCCTCAGCGGCCAGCTCCGTGGGAAGCGGCCACGCTCTCCTTCCTGGTGATTCCGGGGCACGGGCTGTCCCCGGAGGGGGTCCTCCACGGCCACACACACGTTCTGGTGCGTGTCAGGCAGGCACGATGCCTGTATCTTCGTTGGCCCGAAAGACAGAGCCAAATGTACAGCTTGTTGTGTCTCTGGTTCCCAAAATACTTTCCAGGAGAAGGATCAGAGGAAGGGCCAGACCCGCAGGTCTCAAGCTTTACAGGTGCACATGGCCTACCCCAAACTGCCCGGGCAGAGCCCGGGGGAAGAAGCCCAGTGCCTGAGGGCCACAGGCAGGTGCTTATACACCTCCCCACCCCCCAGGCACTCTTACCCCGCGTTGACCAAGTGGTTATGCAACGTGCACCACCCGGGAGTGGCAAGGGCAGGTCTGAGTCCAGAGCCCATGCCCTGCCTACCGCACTTCTCTGTACATGGCAGAAAACCTCAGCAGCCATAAAAATAAATCAATAAAACAAGCCACAGGAAAGGGGGAACATCCTGCATGGAAAAAAAAAAAAAAAAAAAAAAAGCAAGATAAAGGAAGGCAAGAGACAAACAGAGTGGGAAGAAATACTTCCAACCCCCCGCCCCGACGAGGGGCTAATTTTGTCAGTACACAAAGAGCCCCTGTCCGCAGATAAAAGAAAGCCTACGGCCGGGAGAGAAAGGGCCGAACGCACAGACCGATGGTTCACCGGAAGGTAACTGACAGGAAATACCAATGCGCGAAAGGTGTTCTTCGTAGGTGACAACGAAGCGCTGAACGTACGAGGCGCTGCTTTCACCTAACAGATTAGCAAACATCAAGAGGCTGGAAAAGCTACTCACTCTGTCGGTGAGCCCAACGGGACGGGCTCTCGGTTGGCGGGAGTCCCCGCCATCCATCTAGGGACCGACTGCCGGCCTACCGCGGGGACGGTGCACGCGGGCTCGGCTCCAGCAACGGTGCATCTGAGCGTGTGTCCCTCGCGACACCGCAGTGTGTGACATGACGTGCGCACGGGCCTTGCAGCCCCGGAGGCAGCCTGCATTTCCGTCATTAGCGGGATGTCCCCTGCGGCCCCTCTGTCCTCAACGCCCCCGACTCCTCCTACATCCGGGGCGCCACCACTTCCTGTTCCTGAAGAAACCAGACCCGCCACCCACCCTCAGCTCCCTGCGCCTCTCTCCGTGCACCCCGCTCCCCGTCCCACAAGGGACCGTCCCCCAGCCCATGTAGGCTGAGCGCTCAGCTGGCACACCTTGCCCCTCTTCCCTGCTTCAGCGATCCGCTCCCACCGTTTTCCTTCCCTCTTCCGCACCAGGGATAAAGCACTCCATCTTGCTGGAACATCCTGCTCCTTAAACACCCGCCTCTCCTGCGCTGCCAGCACGGAGCCTGCTTGGGATCCTCTGTCCCTCTCTCTGCCCCTCCCCCCTCTCAATAAACAAACATTAAAAAAAAATCCAACCTGTCCTGACCCACATTGCTCTCCCCACCACCCATCTCTGCTCCCTGTTCAGTGTGCAGCTCCTGGATGTAGCTGTGCAGCATGAGCCACGGCCACGACCCTGTCTCCCATGAGCCCTCCCCAGGAGGCCGCTGCTATGGGCTGCGGTGACCGAACCCCATGGTCACCTCCCAGGCCTGTCGCTTACAGTGCACCTTCCTTGACGCCCTTCTGTCTCCTGGCCGCCAGATCCTCTTTTTCTCGGTTCTTTTCATCATTCACAGAGGCTCAGGTCCCCAACTTCTAACTGGCAGAGGGTCATGGGGGGGCGACCCGGACCTCTTTACTGTCTCCACTCATGCCCGGATCTCTTCCAATGCCAGCCTGAAATGCCCGATGGGAGGATGTCTCCGGCCAGATGTCTCCCCGTGGCTCTGGTATTTTCCCTCCGGTGTCCCACAGGCACCTCGGACTTACTGCAGCCGAAAGGAGACTCCCTGTCCCCCAGCCTCTCCCCTGCTAGGAAATAGGATCATTCCACTTGCTTGGGCCCAAACCGTCACAGCCATATGTCACCCGTTTCTTTCTCTCAGACTCTATGCCCCATCTCTCAGCAAATTCTAGGGATTCTGTCTTCAAAATACAGAATCGGAAGCTGCTACTTCTCACTACCCCGCCTCCCCCGTTGTGGTCTGAGCCACGGTGTCTCTTGCTTAGATGAGTGACAGCTGGTTCCTTCACTTTACCCTCTAAGCACTTCACAGAGCCACCAGGCCAGTCCTTCAGGATGGGAGCCAGACCACGCCATTCTGGTTGACCTCCAACAGCGTCCCATGTCACTCAGATGAAGCCCTACCTGTCCCCCACCTCCCCCCGCCACCCCCAGCCACTGCCCTCCTGACCTGTCCTGGGATCCTCCCCCACAGCTGCCCGCCTGGTTCCCTCGCCCGTGTCCCTCAGATTTCCGCTCAGATGTCCACTGGGCCCTGGGGCCATGGTCAGGGCGGCCTGGCAGCAGCCAGGCCCCTGAGGGAGGGTCTGGCCAGTGGCGCTGGAGCCACAGAGGAAAGAAACGCTCCCTAAAGCAAAACAAGGCAAGAAGAACCCTGGCCTCCCTCGTGCTCCCACATTCCAGTCTCCCCCACTGCCTCCCAGTGGCCAAACCTGGCCAGACCGGGAGTGGGATCAGTTGGCGAAGGATCTGGGGACCACAGTTCCCGGCAACACAGAGCCGGGCGGGACAGAGAACGGATCCCAGGGCAGAGGCAAATGATCACACAAAAGCACACCCCCTGCAAGAGAACACCTCTCCCCACAAGCTGAAAAACCAGTCTCTTATGAGGGCGTGGTCAGAATGACAGAATTCTCTAGCGGTCTCCCTTCTCGAACGAATGAACGAATTGCATCAGTTTCTTAAGGCTGCAAAGATAAAGAAAAGATTTGGAAGCAACGATCCAACCAAGACTCTTGAAGCTCCAGCCGTCCTCGCATCGTAGCCGGAGGACCGTGGACAGAGTGCCGGGCTCGGTGCTGACCCAGTGAGCACGGCGTCTCCGTGTGTGCTCTGTATCAGTGCGGAGCCCCCCACGCAGCCCTGCACTTCACGTTGTCCCCAGAAACCCTGCATCGTCGTCCACGAGCTTCTGGGAACTCCCTTGCATCCCGTGTGAGTAAGCTGCAAGGACAGCAAAATGTTCTCCCAGGCTGCCCAAAGAACAATGGACTTTGTAATCGTGCCTTACCTTTTTCCACCTAGAGGGTAAAACGCTACAGTGAGTAGGGACAGAAAACAAAACGAAACAAGGTAAGGCCTTTTGCGCAATGGTCCGTTGGGAGTACGTGTCGCAACGATTCAAAATGACCTTTCGCAGGTCCACGGCATGGAGGTTTACTTGGGAAGTTTCTCTCTCCGCGTCCTCTTCCCAGACCTCATGCAGCTCTTCGGAGTTATCGTTAGGAACGTCTCATAGAATATCTTTTTGGCCCCCAGGGCACAGAAGGGTGGTCCAAAACCACTAGGTCCTTGACAGCCTCCCGGCACATCCAGAGCCCTTGAAACGAGCGTAAAGTGCTAAGGTACAAAGACGGGGATAGGCCCTGGAAAGTGTGCGCACTTTAATTCCAGGTGTGCTCGGGCCCTCTGGGAGGGACACAGCTTTCTCTGAGAGTCAGGCTGGAAATCGTACACCCGCATTAAGGGTTGGATGTCAGGAGGCCAAGGTCGGCACACACCTGAAAACCCAGGACACGAGCTCTACTCTTGAACACTCCCAATCCCAAGGGACTGCCAATATATTTTTTTTCCTGGAGCCTTGTTCATAACAGGCATTCTAGAGGCCGGGTCTGGACCTCAGCCGCAAGTCCCACGGACCAGTGTTTCACACTGGGTGCTGCTAAGCACCCCCTCGTGCAAGTTAATGTTCCCGTTTGTACTGCCATGTATGAACTTTGGGGCCGGTGTAATTACCGAAGTCATGTTGTTTGCTCGGGGAAATTACTATACTGAATTTGCATTATTTAATCATGCCCCAGATAGGTGAGCGAGAGGTCACAAATCGGCCACGAGCCATATTCAGATAACGGTGGTAGTCTGCGTTTCCCTGGGTTAATCCGTATGCCTCTAGCGTGTTCGAAGCTCAGAACTGCAGCCCAGGGAGCCCAAACCCATTCCCTGGATGGGAGGAAATGCTGGATCACCAGGACAAAAGTCACACGGCCATGCCGTAAGGCAGTGATGAAAGCAGCCACTGGCAGAACCAAAGACTTGATTCCCAACTAATGCTGTTTACGTGACTACTACCCTTAGTCAAGGAAGGGAACATAATTGCTGGGATTACCTATTCTTTTATGTAGCCAACAGACGCCTCTCGGCGGCCCAGCGCTGCGGGCCACACGCACCCTGCTTGCTGAATCTGTCATTCTTTAGAACTGCTGAGTGTGCGTTTAGGCACAGAGCCGGTCAAGACACCAAGCTATTCTCTAGGGAAAAAAAAGGGAACGGCAAGCCTGTTCTTTGGGAGAATATTGCCACAGAGTTTACCTGTATCTTCATCCAAAGTACTTCTCGGGTTGCGTGAGCAGGACGACCTACGGTTGACCGGCATTACGGATGGAGAGCCATCCGAAACAAAGATAAAGGGGGTGGCTTGGGTGGGGGTGGCACGCTTTTTTGTCTCTTTCCAGAGGGCACTGCAAATTAAAATCAATGGACAGAAGTGAAATGGATATCAAAGCCCGCTCCGACAGCTGGTCTCAGTTTCCCTCCTCCGTAAGATGTCTCTGAGGGTTCTCCTAGGGGATTTTCATAGAAAAAAAAATGGTGGTGGGAAATGGGGTTAATAACATCTCCTCCCGTAGATGTACTAAAACGTGTAAGACGCCCCAGCACGGGCACATAGTAGCTTCAGCACCTCTCATTATTATCAGCCTGGACAGATGATGCCCCCAATGGAAACATCTCCAATAAGCTCCTGTTCTCTGAGAAGCACTGTCCTGAACCATCTGCGGGGAAGGACCAGAGGTCTTTTTGTTTACTTGTTTTTAATTTTTAAAAATTATTTTGCTAAGCTTATTTATTTTAAGAGAGAGAAAGTGCAAGCGAGGGAGGGGGAGAGAGAGAGAGAGAGAGAGAGAGAGAGAGAGAGAGAGAGACTCCCAAGCAGGCTCCACACTGTGTGCTTGGAGACCAGTGCGGAGCTCGAACCCTGTAACCGCGAGATCATTACCGGAGCCCAAGCCGGATGCTCAACCGACTGAGCCACCCAGGCGCCCCCCGTCTTTAATTTTCAATTCACCGGGCAATGATACTTCCGAAAAGTTAAATAAAAAAGCGATGACCGAGGCAATAAAATCAACAAAGACGTACAAAATATACAATCAAGACAAAATACAAGAGTCCGTTAAAGGGGCCTTAGCAATCTTCCAAAGATTCTCTCGCAGATGGGGAAGTGACGTGCTCACGGTGACAATAGACCAGCGGCAGTGCTGGGACAGGACTCGAGTCGTGCCCCTGGAGCCCGCAAGGTGGGTCCCCCCGCACCCCTCAGTCCTGGTTGGCCTCCGTTTCTCACCCTTCCATCCATCAGAAGGTCAGGGCCACACCAGGGGGAGGCGAATGCAGTCTCTGCCCTGGGTTAAAATTCAAGGGAGTGCCAAAAAACTCAGTCATCACCATAAGTAATATTTCAATGAGGTTATTTTTTTATAGGCAAGGTGATGCTGCGGTAACAACTAATTATCAAAATCTCAGTGGCCTGACCCATATCGATCAAGTCCGACGCAAGCTGTCCTCCCCTTTCTTACTGTGCACCATCCAGAACACATGGTCTCTAAGATCAGAGCAGCAGAGGAAAAGAAAGCTGAGGGAGAATACCAGCTCCTCACCGCTTGACCCGGAAATAATTCCCACTAAATCTACTCCCATTTCATTGGCCAGAATTCATTACATCCTATCCTAACTGCCAGAGCACTGGAAAAGGTAGAGAATCACACAGATATTCGGCGACCCAAGAGCCTCTGCTTTACTCTTGGTGTAAGGGAATATATGTGTATATATATTACATATACTATATGTAATATGTTATAAACTTATTGTGTATGAACTTAGGTATGTAAACTTTATATTTTATATACGAACTTTATATAGATTACATATAAACCTAATATGTAAGATTATTATACGTACAGACTTGTTATATATATATGATATATTTATACATTTATTTATATATATAAACTTACATGTAGGTACACTTCATACCAAAAAAAGTCCGAATTTTTCATAAAGACAGGGTCAGTAAAAGTGCATAAGATTATTATACATGTAGACTTGTTATATATTTATATATATACACTTATATGTAGATAAACTTTATACCAAAAGAAAGTCAGAATTTTTCATAAAGAGGATCTGTGAAAGTGCTGACCTGAGCAATACTAGAGACAGGCAAAAGGCAAAATCAGTAATGCTTGTCTTCATTTAAAATTTTGAGCGTGGGTGGCTCAGTTGGTTAAGGGTTCAACTTCAGCTCAGGTCATGATCTTGGGGTTCGTGGGTTCGAGCTCCGGGCAGGGCTCTGCACTGTCAGTGTGGGGCCTGCTTGGGATTCTCTCTCCCTCCCTGTCCCTCCCCCACTCGTGCTTTCTCTTTCTCTCTCTCAAAATAAACACACTTAAAAAAACGTTTTAACGTTTTGTATATTCTGTTCGGCATAGATTTTATTGCATTAGTTTTGCAAAGGAAGTCATAGATCTGCGCGTTCAGCGACAATCAGTGGGAAGGGTTTCCTCGACACTGCTGCTTGGCAAGCCACAGGATGGGGTTTCGGAAGGCACCCCAAAGCGAAACCTTCAGAAAAATCCCATTTTTAAGGCTTATTTATTTTTGAGAGAGACAAGAGAGAATGAGCAGGGGAGCGGCAGTGAGAAAGGGGGACAGAGGATCCGAAGCAGGATAGCACAGAGCCCGATGTGGGGCCCGAACCCACAAACCGTGAGCTTGTGACCTGAGTGGAAGTGAGATGCTTAACTGACTGAGCTACCCAGGCGCCCCCTCAGAAAAAATTCAATCTTAAGACTGCACTGATTGGAAGACATATGATCAATTTATGCATATCTTATCGGAAGGAAAAACAATGGTAAGCTTCTTCTGGCACTGTCCATAAGAAACACCCAGATTTCAGAAATATTAACAACCACAAAAGGCTCTTAAAATGCCAGCAACATGGTAAAACATTTTAATTCAGGGTTCCCGGGCACTAAAGTCTGCACTCCAACAAAATAAACTCAGAGAACAAATCAATTTTATTAATGAATGACTGGGCATAGGTACACGGATCAACTGACCCAAGTACCTATTAAAACAACTGCTAACCACTTCCCATCACCAGGGACAGGGCCCAGGCAAAGCGTTGAGCAGTGGCTTCCTGGTTCTGAATCCCTTCCTGGTTCTGAATCCCATCCTGGTGGCTCTTCTCGACTTCTCTTGCCTGTCTACTCGCCCCTTCCCACCCGTCCATCTTTCCTCCCAAAATCAGTTCTCATCAAATGGAGTGACTTGCACGGCCTGGCAAATTATTACCGCGACAGGGATTAAAACTTTAAGCAAAAGGGGTGAAATTTAAGTGACAGTTGGGGAGTAATTTTGAGTGGGTAAGGGTGGGCTCCCTTGGTCGCAAAGGTAAAGCCCCCTCTTCCTTTTCAACTACTAACCAGGGTTTCTAGCGTTTAGGGGAATGATGAGGTCTTAGGTGTCCCCCACCAACCAGTCAGAAAAAGGTCAAAGCCTGAAATTCCACACCTGTGGGCCCGGGATGGCCACCGGGTTTTTGAACCCAGACTAGTGGGCTCCAGAACGCTCAACCTTCGGTCAAGCAAGCCGTGCTCTAGGATTTTCCAGTCTGGCTTCGTTCTAGACTAGCAGGGGAGAAAGAGAAGGAAGATTAAAAAAAAAAAAACAAAAAAAAACCCCATGAACCAAGGAACCCCCCAGACTGCAGGGGATTTTAGACCAGATGATGGAACGTGGATCGGAAGGAAAATAGGAAAGATGGCTGAAACACGGGGCTTCTGGCTGGGTGGGAAGCGCCACCTAAGGGGGTCCCTGAAGCGGGCTAATTCCTCCTCCTCCTCCTCTGAGGGGGGGGAGGGGGCACTCGGCGAATCTCCGCATCGGCATCCGGACAGGAGTTGAGGCTGCGTCCTCACCTTCTTCCTCTGGGTAAACCTGATTTTCTGATTGCGGGGAGAGATGGGGCTGACGTCAGCATTCAAGGCGCTGGAGTGACTTCGGGAGTCACTTCGTCCTCAGAACCTAGAGCCAGAAGGGAGGCGGCTCCCTACCCAGCATTCACCCCTCTTGCGGCCGGGGGCCGAGGTCGCGCCATCCTGGGGCCCTCGGAAGGGGGACGCCACCACGGACGCCCCCGGCCCTCCGCTACCGGCCGTGCTACGGCGGCAACGCAGGGGCACGTGGAAGCCTCGCCCGCGATTTCCGCCCCCGTTGATTTCCGCAGTCCCAGCAAGTCCGCGTTTGGGGCGGCGCGGGGCTGCGGCTCCTGCGCCCGCACTTACCGCCGCCCCACTGCGCACCCCTCGGCGCACCCGAGAAAAGCCGGGTGTCAGGCGGGTGGGGTGGGGTGTGAACCCCGCTCCCCGGTAACCCCGACCGCCCTCCGGGCGCCTGCGGGTCCGCACGCCGGGTGGGGAGGGGCCCGGGGCCGCGGTTTTCCCGGAAGCAAGTGCGGGTCAGCGCGCGTCCCGCCGCAAGCCCCGGCTTCCGCCGCTGCGGGGTGGCCCGGCAGGGCGCGGCGGCGTCGCAGGGGGCTCGGGCCAGGAGCCAGACCCCGGGGGACGAGATGCTGCGCAAATCAGCTCCAGGCCGGTCCCGCGCCGCCGCGGCCGGGAGACCCCGCCCGCCGGGCAGGCGACAACGTGCGGCGACCCGGGGGCGGCACGGGGAGCGGGCGAGCGGCGTGCGCCGTGCACTTCCTGTTCAGTGCACGCGGCCTTCCACCGCCCCGCGCTCGCCCAGCCTGCCGGGCCGCGCCGCCCCTCGCCGCCGGCTCCCTGTCCCCGGGACGCGGCGCGGCGGTGGGACGCAGCGGGCGCGCCCTCCGGCTGGCAGGGCCGCGCCAGCCGAGCCGCCGCCCGAACTTCGGCGCGCAGCCGAGCGGGGAGCCCAATTGCCGGGGCGTTCGCGTTTGCGCCTCCTCCTCCCTCCCCCCCGCCCCATCTCGCCCAGAAGGGGGACGGGCCGAGTTCCAGGCTCGCGGCTGGTTCATTCTGCGGCCCAGGATTATATTTACACACACACTGTCCCACTCTCGCCAGATTGTCCGCTTCGGCGCAGGCACGGGAGGGTTGTTTTCCAAAGTACCGTCTTTCCCTGCACCTGCCTTTCAGATCACCTCTGGGAACCTGTGGGAGGAGCTGACAGGGTGGACAATGTTGCTTCGCTTTGCAAAAGGAAGAAAACTTTGTCACCCAGAGGGAGACCTCTGCCACGCGTAACCCGGAGAGAGACCAAGAACCAGGACAGACTTTGGCTTTGATTTTGCATCGATGAGCCCGTAAAGAGGAAGAGGACACGTGAACTCGGCGCACACGCCGACCGCCATCCTCCCCGGTGGCGGCGGCCCCAGGTACCTGCGCCACCTTCCCTCCCCGCGGAAGTCCCCACGCGGTGTCTCCGGGGTGGAAGGCTAATAATCATCAAGAGCGCGCGGCTCGAGGCCGACGGCAGGGGCCGGGCGAGGAAGGAGAGGACCGAATTGCAGGAACGAGTTACCCGGAATTAACTTCTGGTTAAAGTTATGGGAAGCTCGGCCATGGACACCAAGAAGAAGAAAGAGGTTTCCAGCCCCGGCGAGAGCAGCGGCAAAAAAAATCCCAGCCAGAAGAGGCGTTCGCTGCGAGTGCACATCCCGGTGAGTGCCAGCAGCGCGGTGCCCGGCTCCCCACCCTCGCCCGGTCGTCTACCCCGGCGCCGAAGCGGTTAACGCGGGACGCCCCGCGCGCGTCGTGCGTGCCCCTCCTGTCACTTTGGGCCGCCCGGGGATGGGTGGCGGCGCGGGGTCGAGCTGAGCCGCCGATCCCGGGCTCCATCTGTCTCGGCGACCGTCAGCGGCGGCGGCACGGGAGGGGGCGCGCGGGGCGGCCGGTGGCGGGCTGGGCGTAGCCCCGGATCCCGCCTGGTGCGGGTGCTGGGGGGCGGCGCGTAGTGTTGTTTTGTTGAAAAAGGACGGTGTGGACTGCGCTCCGGGGAGGTGGAGCCGCGCGCGGCTGCCGGGGCCGGAGGGGCGGGGCAGTGGGCGGGGACAGCGCGCGGGAGGCGGGGGGGGGGGGGTGGGGGGGATGTGTGTGGCTGTGTAGCTGCGCCCCGAAACGGACCTTCCCCCTTCCCAGTTCCCCTCGGGGTGTGCCTGGGCCCGGGGCGCCGGCGGGGGGGGGGGGGGGGGGTTCCTCTGCAGCCATTCCTTGTGCCTGTCCCCGGGAGCACATTTCGGGCATTTGGGGGTTCGGGACTCCCTAACGCGTGCGGAGCTGCCACGAACTTCAGCCCCGGCCACGCCGGCAGCCCCGCCCGGACTTTGGCGACTTCGATCGGTCTGCGGCTCGACTCTGTCCAACTGGAGGGAGCGCCGGGAGGGGGCGTGCGCCCACCCTGGGTTTTGGCTACCCAGGGGAGCCGCGGCCTTCCCCAGCGTCCCCATCGGGAAGTCAGGTGGTGGGGCGTGCGGCGCAGCCCCTACGGGCACTCGAGAGAAACCCCCAACTGGGTCACGCCCCTGACCTCCACCAGCCAAGTAGATGTTTGTCCAGATACATGGACGGACGGACGCACGCACGCACACAGGCACAAACATACACACAGAGCGGTGGGCTCCGTGAAGAATGTTGGTTCTCTCCCTGGGGACGTTTAGTTCTCTCTCGGGGGATGACCGGTTCTGGGCACCGGGTGGGAGTGCGAGGTGAGTCCCACCCTCTGAGGACTGCCTCCGACAGGGCAGGGCTGGGGAGGGGCTGCTGGCCTCTCACTTCCCCTCTGCGAACCCCGTTAGGCACTTTCCTTCAGTGTTTGTTGAACAAAGTCCCCCCCTTTCCCTTCCGTGTGTGCGTACACTCCCGCCTTATAGCGACGTTGAAATAAAACAATTCACGGGAAAGCTCTTGCGAACGTAAATAGTGTGGTATGAATGTATGGTTGTCACATCTGCATCAGGGCAACTGGTTTTAAAAAGAGAGGCCTAGAGAGAAGAAAATGACACTGCCCAGTGTCAGGCCATATTGTACCCAGGCGGACTGGTGAGGACGGTTCCAGATGCGGTGTTGGGGCTGCTGGAGGGGCGGTGCTGGTGGTGAGTGCGGGACAAAGTCCGGAACCCAGAAAAAGACTTGAGGGGCCAGGCTGTGAAAGTGGGAAGGCCACGGTGTAGCTGGAATCCTCTGACCACCCTTCTTGCTGCTGGACGTGATTTTGGCTGCTTTCCACAACCTTCTTGGCATGATCCATCCCATACCAGAAGTGCTTTTCACTCAGTTGTCCCACACATGTGTCTAGTGCGCTGGTTGATGGCGAGATCAGGGGTGAAAGAGAGGGTCTCTGTCTCCTTCCTTATAGGGCTTGTATTTGCTGGTGGGACCGGGGCGGGGGGTGGGGGGGGCGAGCTTCTTCTCCTTGACCATCTAGTAATTGCCTGTTGACCGCTGCACCGGGTTGGTGAGAGTCATACTCTAGTTGGGGAAATATGGCATTCAGACAGATGCTGGCACATGACCCAAGGGCATCCGATGACCGGTGCTGGCAGCCACTGCTTTCAGAGGGGAGAGAGGGAGAGGGGACAGCGTACTGACGTGTTCCGAGAGACATCAGACCCAGAGGTGGTAGGCAGGACAGAGCCACGTGTGAGAAGCCTGGATTACTCCCACCAGCAAACCAGCTGGAGCACCTCCGTGAGTTGGGGGTTGGATGATGGCTTCCGGGTACAGCAAAGAGCCCCTTCTCATGGAAGAAAGGGTGTGGGAATCAGAAATGGAGTGAGGCCCCATCAAGGAGGGCCCTGAAGTAAGCTTGCCAGATTTAGCAAATAAAAATTTTGGATAAACAAGGAATAACTTTTTAGTACGTGAATGTCCCATGCGCCATTTGGGATGAACTTGTGCTGAAAATATCATCCATCGTTGTCTGAAATCCCAGCTTGGGTGTCCTGTATCTTTCCGGGCAGCTCTCACTGGTCCAGTGCACCCTCAGGAAAGAGCCCTCGTGAGGTCCCTAGTGTGTCCACACAGCTTGTCTGTGCACTGAATTGGATTGAGTCCCTTTTGGACATGATCAGCCCCAGTCTTTCCCCCCGTATCTGGTGCATGAACAGAACCATGACCTAGGGTGTCGGGGTGTTGGAGTCACGGTGAACCTCCCTCCCAGGCTCTGATTATCTTACCGTCTTTACTCTCCTTGCTACCAATAGCACCTGCTGTGCCCTGAGACACCAGAATGGGGGATCCATTTCCGAGGTTGCCCTAGGGCCTATGGGTTATAGCAGGTAACAGAGACCTGGAATCACGAACTATAGTAACTGATGAACTGAACGCGATGAAGGGAGAATGGCCCTTGGGCCTGATGGAGGATGAAGCCCGGCTTGGTTTTAGTCCCTTCCTTAGGTGGCCGGGCTCACCCCTTTCTGGCAAAGGGGAAGGTGGGAGAGAGGGGAGGAAGGGGAAGCGGGAGTTCGGACTCCTCTGGGGGTTGCCCGGGGCCCGTAAAGGAACGAGATGGGCGCCATGTTTAGAATCGTGGTGGGTTGGCGCCTCGCCCTGGTTCTCTTCCCTCAACCTTCCTCCCCAGTGTAAAGCAGGAATAATAATGAAGGTGGTGGGAATGGTTTTGGAAAGTAACTCCTTGGAAGCCTAGCCGTGTGTGGCATTCTGCCAGAATTTTGCCAGAGAAACTGTTGTCTGGAGAAGGTATATTCTTTTTTTTTTTTTTTTTTTGGTACCAGAAGAAGCAGCTTCTCTATTAATGCTGAAATTCATATGTCCCAGACCTTTTTAAATTGATAACTGTGGACCGGCATACTGTGGGTCTTTGGAACTGTTTAGAAGCCAGTGATAGAGCAGGAGGCCATGGGGGAGGGAAGGGCTTCAGAGAGAAGGACTCTGCAGGAGCCTGAGGGGACACCGAGGCAGGCCTGCAGGAGCTCAGGCTCCAGGGGCCCGGTATTTACCGCCAATGGAAGGCATGGGTCCCCGGGCCTCCTGGGAGAGGTGCTCCAGAAATCCTTCACGGTCGCTGGAGACACACTAAAACTAGAGCCAAGAGTAGCTGGCTGGTCGCAGAAGGTTGTGAGCACAGCACTTGGCTCGGGCAGGCCGGTCACTCGTGATGGCTTTGCCCGTGGAGGGAAGCCTGACACTGCTTGAGGCCCAGCGCCTTCTACACGGGGGATGCGCCTGTGGCTTGCACGTGACCAATAGCCTCCATCCAACCACTTCCACTCTGTTCGGGGACCCCAGAAGGGGGGTGGGGCATGGGCGGGACGCAGGCGGGGCCAGAGCCGCCCTTCTGCCCACCCCCGGCCCCCGGGGCGTGGAGGACCGAGCGCCTAGAGTGCTGGCTACCTGTCACATCACTAAAATACCGCAGCCTGAGCCTCAGTGAAAGGCAAGGGATGCCATGCAGTACAGGGAGGGTGTCGCTTTTGTTCTTGGCCTTGGCCTTGGTCAGTTTGTACCCCTTGAACAAGATTTGTTGAGTAGGGGTTTCAGGCAGGGTTTTCTGTGGTTCCTGGACCAGCTTAAGTACAAACACCCGTTGTTTGTTTACTACATAAAATCCTGAGTAACAGCCCAGACCTACTGAATCAGAATCTCTGAGGAGTGGGACCATGGTTCCGTGTTTCTGATAAGTTCTCCAGGTGTGTCTTATGCTTACAGTGGTGTAAATATTAAAATAATTGTTTTTCAACTTCCCCAGTGTTAGTACTGATCTCTTTCTTCTACCCCTGTGAGTTATTCTTTCTACCTGTCTATCTGTTTAGGTATCCATTCATCCATCTGTCCATCCACCCATCCATCTACTTATGTATCTGCCTATCTATCTATCTATCTATCTATCTATCTATCATCTATCCATCCATCCATCCACTTATGTATGTATGTATGTATGTATGTATCTATCTATCTATATATCATCTATCTACTTATCCATCCATCCATCCACCCATCCATTTATGTATCTATCTATCCATCTATCTATCCATCTATCCATCTACTTATGTATCTGTCTGTCTATCATCTATCTATCCATCCATCCATCCATCCACCCACCCATCTATGTTATCTATCTATCCATCCATCCATTTATCCATCCATCCATCCATCCATCTACCCATCCACCTACTTATGTATGTGTGTATGTATGTATGTATGTATCTATCTATCTATCTACCTACCTACCTGTCATCTATCTTATCTATCATGTATCCATCCATCCATCCATCCATCCATCCATCCATCCATCCATCCAATCCATCTATCTACTTATGTATCTGCTTGTCTGTCTATCTATCTATCTATCTATCTATCTATCTATCTATCTATCTATCTATCAGCTATACATCCATCCATCCATCTTCATCTGTCATGTATACTTTTCCAGTTGTCATTGGGAAGAGATGTCCTTGGCTACTGACTCTTGAACAATGGTAAGATACTTCTGGCTCCCAAATAAATATGGAAGCCCACATCCACCCCCAGCCAGGGTAGCCCAGTGCGGGCCAGCCTGTCAGGGCACAATGGAATGCTTCTTGATTCTGCCCTATGGTGCATCTTGGACGCCCTGAGTGTAGGCTCTTCTAGGGCCCAGAGTATGATATCAGGACACTCAAGCTTCAGGCGAAGCTCCCCAGTGATGGAGTCTCCAGAACTGTCCTGTGGCTCCAGGGTTTATAAATGAGGGCGGCGTACCCCTCCACAGCTTTCAGGGTGTGAGTGTGGCTGACTGGGGAGTGGGCTTCCTGAAGCATGGGCATAGCACGTTGGCTGAATGTCAGGAAGGCACAGTCGGGCCCTGAGCCTGTGGAGGGAATGGGCGGGAAGAGTATGGATAAAGAAGTCCCCTTCCTTGTGGGCTCTGCCCTGTGGCTTGTGCACACATCTCCAGGGACCAGCTCCCTTAGCCATATAAGCAGAGCATGCACAAAACTAAGGGATTTGCTGAGTCACCGTTCTGTGCCCTGGGGTGTGCCCTCGGGCTGGGATACACCCTTATCTCATCCCCCCCCACCCCACTTCACAGGTGGCCCCGCTGAGAACAAGCACACCCCGCCCCCATCCCATGGTTGGATGACAGGTGGAAATGGAATGTGAGAGCCCAGCCTCTGCTGCTGGTGCTCACTGGGTCCTAGTACCCCATCTGTGGAGGGGTTCGAGACCCTTGAGCAAACCAGGCTCTGATGACCTCTGCAACTATGGATGTCATGGAGCATGATTTCAGCAAGCGGACATCTCTAGTACTCAGGTAGCAAAGACAGAAGCAGCCACCCAATATGGCTCGAATGCCCAGTATCCCGTCTTCCCACACGTCGTGTTAGGGTTTTCGTTGCTTTGCAAGTACTCCCCTGCCCTGCTTGCTTTGAGCTGGCCTCCTCCTGGGGTGAAACCCAGCAGAGCTATATTCTACTGCTAACGTCCAGCCAGAGGTAGGACTTCTGAGGTTCCTAACCCCCAGATGGACTGAAGGAGCATGGAAGCACTTGGCCCTTACCTTCTCACCCGCTCAGACCTCATCCCATAACTTCTAATTTTTTTTTAATGTTTTTTTTTAAATTTTTTAAATGTTTTTTTCTGAGACAGAGAGAGACAGAGACAGACAGAGCATGAGTGGGGGAGGGGCACAGAGAGAGAGAGGGAGACACGGAATCTGAAGCAGGCTCCAGGCTCCGAGCTGTCGGCACAGACCCCGACGCGGGGCTCGAACTCACAAACCGCGAGATCGTGACCTGAGCCGAAGTCAGAGGCTCAACTGACTGAGCCACCCAGGTGCCCCTTTAATGTTTATTTTTGAGAGAGAGAGAAACAGAGTGTGAGAGGGGGAGGGGCAGAGAGAGAGAGGGAGACAGAAATTGAAGCAGGCTCTAGGCTCCGAGCTGTCAGCACAGACCCCGACACGGGGCTCAAACCCACAAACCGTGAGATCATGACCTGAGCCGAAGTCGGACGCTCGACCGACTGAGCCACCCAGGCGCCCCCATCCCATAACTTCTAAATCGGTTTGTATCTTCTCAAACCATTCAGACAAATACATGTGCTTTTCCATGAGGCTGTTTCCCTGTTTTCTTTTACTTTTCCCATTTTTCCTTTTTGATTTGTTCAGCTCACTGCCAACGATGTTCTGTTTCTGGGCACCATTTTACTTTTATGGGGGCGACCCTGGTTGCTAAACAGGGCAGCCGTCCCTACAGAGCTGGGTTAGAATCCAGCTCTGTTTCCCCATTCCTCTCCAGCCACCCTCCCTTTGACCCAGAACAGTGAATATGATGGCACGCGAAAACACCACTTGTCTCCTGCCTCTTTCAAGACGGTGGCCCAAACCGTCTTGAAACCCCATGATGCCAAACCAGAGGTCAAATTGTCGTCAAGGTCTTTTAAAATCTAGGGCAAATCAAGGCCCATGAGGCGCAGAGCCGTCAAGAGCTGAGGCCGAGTCCTTAATTTGCTTGGTGAACTGACTGTGATCTTCCTCTAACGGGGCAGAGGAGCCTTGTGGCGGTCAAGCTGTGTCCCTGAGGCTTACCCACGGGGATCCTTAGAGACCCCACTGCACAGCGTATGCAGCTGGGACAGAGGAAGGGGTCGGCTCTTCCCGGGCCCGGCTTGGCCTCCAGGGGACAGCTGGCGTGGCCCACGGCGACATGGTTAATCCCAGCCTCACTACCTCGTTCTTCCACTGCCTACTTTGAAAATAATTTGGTCTCCATTCTTTTCCTTCCTGTTGACAGGAAGCCCTTCTCTGCCGGCTCAGGGGCTTGTCACAGACCAATCAGATATCATCCAGGCTTTGGGGTTTCTGCCAGGGCCTCTGTGTTTTGATGTACTCTGACCTGGCAGTGAGGTTGCTGGACAGTGTGCAACAGAGACCGATTTGCTCTTGGTGGCCCCAGGGGTCCAGCCTTTTTTCCATGAGGCCAAGGCTGTGGGAAGCCCTGCATCGCTGTCCCCTTGCTGCGGAGGGGGAGCACAGAGAGGGCTCAGCCGGCTGCATAGCCCAGCTCAGGACGGCACTGGGGTGACCTCCCTTTGTGCGGGGGGGGGGGGGGGGTGGGAGGAGGGTGGGGCGATGGGGGAGCCGTAGAAAGGACACAACCCGGCCATGGGACACCGACTTCTTGCTCTTGAAAGAGAAGGAGGGCTGGGGGATGGCTGGGGATCACATTTACGGGTAGGTAGGGTTAAAGCTGGCACTGGGAAGCCAGTCGATTCATTTCTGTCTGTTTTCCAGGCGATGGGGTGGTTCTCAGGATACAGAGATGAACAGGGTTATGGGTTGAATTGTGTCCCCCAAAAGATCTGCTGAAGTCCTAACTCCTTGGTGCCTGTGCACGGGACCTTATTTGGAAATAGGGTCTTTGCGTGTGTGATTAGCCCGGTTAAGATGAGGCCATTAGGCCGGGCCCCTAACCCAGGATGACTGGCGCCCTTCTATGAAGAGAAGGGCGTAGACACTGAGGGAAGGTCATGCGAGGACGGACGCAGCTCTGGGTTCCTTCCTCTTGGTTCCACCCCTTGCGGCACGGGCCATGCGATAGCCACCGGGTCGGGGCCTTGAGGCTGTGATCACCTGGCCCCATTCTTGTCTACAGCATATTATGTAATCAAACACCCCAGAGAGATTCCTCCTCGAAATTCAGACACTGCTCGATGGGTAGTTTCATTCATAGTAGCTATGACTGATCAATATCATCGACTGTAAGATACCACCTGGGATGGCAGGGTTGTCATCAGATTTGGCTAACACTGATGGACCACTTGCCATGGGGCAGGCCTGTATTTTTATATAAGCCACCTCTCTATCTCACCAATCAGCCTACTGTTATCGGTGTTCCTAGCCTCACCGTAGACAAAGGGGGTAGGCTGTCTGTGGCTCACGGCTATTCTAGCCTAACCCACCTAGAAAACTCTCGGTTGTGTTTTCATTGGGTTTTTGATGTCTCTGCTTGGCCCCACTCCAGCCCCGGGCTTTTGATGGCTCGAGACCAGTCCAGGCAGCGTGGCAGCACGGGGGTGGGAGGTAAGGACTGCTCAGTAGGAAGGGGACACCACCCATGTGATGGGCGCGCGGGAAGCGAAACACCTGGTCTGGACAGCTGCCCTCTAGTGGTTTGCCAGGTCTCAGTACACTTTACGTGGCTCCTACATTTTTATTTCTACTTAATTTTTTTTTGAGAGAGCACGTATGCTCGCGTGCACGAGTGTGGGAGGGGCAGAAAGAGAAGGTGAGAGAGAGAATCCCAAGCAGCTCAGCACAGAGCGCGATTCGGGGCTCAGTCTCAAGACCATGAGATCACGACCTGAGCCAAGATCAAGAGTCAGACGCTCAGCCGACTGAGCCACTCAGACGCCCCAATGGCTCCTACATTTTTTAGAGGAAGGTCATTGAAAGCAATTCTTTATCTTTCTCATCTCAAAAAGAAACAATCCACCTTCTATAATTTCATAGCTCTTATTCTGTAGGTCTTTTTCATTTTTTTTAAATAATAATTGAAATAATGGAATATTTCATTTTTTTTTAATAATGGAATACTAAACCAGGAATTGGAAAATCCTGTGTCGAGTCTTCTGCCAAATAGCCAAAGAACTTTCTCTTGGTACGTCAGCAGACGCTTCGCGAAGGCCTGTTGTGTGCCAGGCACTGTGCAAGCCTCAGAGAGGACAATTGTGACCTTCTCCCGACCAGGCTTAGAGGCTGCAGAGGAGCCTTGAACATCTGTCACCATATCAGTTCACCTGTGCTGCCATCCAAACACCCCAGGGGCGCCTGGGTGGCTCAGTTGGTTGAGCCTCCAACCTTGGCTCAGGTCACGATCTCGCAGTCTGTGAGTTCGAGCCCCGCGTCGGGCTCACTGATATCAACCTGCTTCAGATCCTTGGTCCCCCTGTCTCTCTGCCCCTCCTCCGCTTGTGCTCGCTCTCTCTTAGAAATAAATAAACATTAAAAAAAAAAACAACCCAAAACATAGTGACTTAAGACAACACACGTTTACTATTTCTGAAGTATAAATAGTATATATAATAATTAGTATTATACGTAATCAACATATTGATTATATTATTACATAAATACACATTAACATATAGCTATATAAATATAACCTATTGACATGTTATTGAATTATAATATGTAAGACGATATGAAGGTCTTAAGTGGGTTTATATATTACATAATAACGTTATTTAATAATTAATGGTATATAATTAATATATACTTGTTTTAATTATATAACTAACACATAGAAGTGTATCTAGTATATAACGTGTATGTGTAATTCTTCTATGCTGAGATCGTGTACGAGGATTGCAGTCTGGGTCTCCACTGGGCTCCAGCGAGGAAGCAGGGCTTCCCGGAAGACAGGTGGGCTCCAGGGGGCTTTGAGTGACACAGGAGTGGTGGAACTGGGTACTCGCAAAGCTGGGCATCTGACGGGGTCGCCCAACCTTCCATTTCATCACCGGAGACGGGCGAGTGTCAGAGGTGCCGTTTGGCTCGTGGGGAGAGGTCAGTGCCAGGAGGACAGAGAAGTTACTTTCCTTGTCACTTTTCTCTGCTTGTGAAGTGTGTTTTGAGATTGACATGAGTGTGGGGCACAGGAAATAGAATGTTCTCAGCTCACAGAGGGAAATGCCGGGAAGCTGTACCAAACCAGTCTCAGGGAGTAACCCAGCCAGGTGACTTCCCTGCCAGGTGCCAGAGAAGGTGGGGGAGCTGACCGGGAACCCCTCAGAATGAAGAGGCAGCCTCGGGAGGTTAAGGGACTTGCCAGAGGTCACATGATTGGCCAGGGCCAAAGCAGGGAGGACAAACCAGGTTTCCTCCTGGAGGGATGCTGGGGAGTGAGGCGAGCCTTTGTGGCAGGGAAGGCGTCTGGAGAGCCACAGTCCCATCTGCCTGCCCCACTGTGGCTCTCTGCCAGAGTGACCTACACCTTGGGTTAGATCAGAAAACAAAGTCAAAGCAGTTCTGTTTTCAGTGGCTGAAAAAATTAATTAAAAAAAGAATTTATTACCATAATAAAATCATAATAAACAAAATGCAGAAGCTTAAGGTCCAACGGACATATTTGGTTGTATGCCTATTTAATGGTGAGCTACCCTCAAATGATCTTTGTTACTCTCACCTAAACATTGCTCTTAGCTAACGATTTTGGGCCTCTAGCTTTGGTCCTCTGGTGGCGGGGGAAGGAAAGAAAGCCAGATGGGGCAGAGGGAGAAGTTAGACTGTGCAGGAGTCACAACGAAGACCTTAGCTGACCCACTGGAACATTCTGGAACCGGGATGGTCCTTCAGAGTTGTCCTGGATTGGCGCAAGGGTGGCCAGACTTTTGTCTCCTTAATTAGATCACATGCTCCCTGAGGATAGCATGCGTCTGTACTTCCATGCCCTTGCCCCTGGGAAACCACCTCCGTGCGGCCAATTCGAACATTGACATTGAGGATATTGGTGAGGAAATGCAGAAGCCCGAGTAACTGGGGGAAAGAAAAAAATATGAGCAGTCTTTGAGAATCCAAATGCTTGGTTCCCTCGGTCTGCTAATTCTGAAAAATCTGGGTGAATCCATTATCTACAAATCTCATGAAAAAATAATTTTCAGGCAAACCATGTTTTGTTGGTTCAATAAAAGAGCAATTTTTTAGGAACCTTATTATATTCGTTCTTTTTTCCCTTCATCTCCGACCTGAGAAAGTTATTTGGGCTTTTGCTCAGGCTAACTGACTGGTAAGCGCGTCGTAAATATGTCAGGCGGTATTTTAGATGGCGTCGCGATCCTTCTCTGATTGGAACCCGGGCCGGCACCTAGACAGACGTAAGATGCCCTCACAAGCAGCGAGGGAGGGGACGGTTGGCCCAAGGCCAGGTACCAGCCTCTTGGCCTCACCGCCTTTGGACCAGAGGAGGGGGGAGCCTCCCCCACCCAGGCAACAGACACAGACTTAGCTGTTATTTGTGTGACTGTCTCTAGAACAGAATCCTTTGCGTCAGCAGGGAAACCGTGGTGGTTTTCATCTGTTCTGTGGAAGGGTGTCGTGGTAGGGGGTATAGGTTTGGGCATCAAAGGCCAGCGTTGCAATTCTAGTGCTACCATTTGTTCAGTGTCTTTTGGGCCATTTGCTGGTATTTTCTGAGCCTCAGTGTCCTCACCGGTCAAATGTGGGTAATAGTCCCCACCTCACAGGGCTTGGAGCGTGGACCTTGAAATGAGGTCCAGGGGGAAAATCAAGAATGTTGGCTTCCCCGCTCCTATAAAGGGGACCCATGGGTAAGATCACCCTAAGAATATAGTTGTGCCACCACCCCACTCCAGGTTTTCTGGGAGAGTCCCATGGTAAGATAATTTTATTCTTTTCAATGGAGGTGATTCTTAATTATACCTTCCAACGCGAATTTGTTTGTTTTTAATGTTTATTTAATTTGAAAGAGAGAGTCCGAGCATGAGCGGGGGAAGGGGCAGAGAGAGACAGAGGGAGACACAGAATCCGAAGCAGGCACCAGGCTCTGAGCTGTGAGCACAGAGCCTGACGCGGGGCTGGAACCCGTGACCCTTGAGATCATGACCTGAGCCGAAGTTGGACGCTTAATGGACTGGGCCACCCAGGTGCCCCAGGTGTGAATTTGTTTTTATCCCTTGTCATGCTGTGGCTAAATACATGCACGTATTTATGTCGCAGATCTCCTTAGTTACGGTGAGAGAGTTCAAACGGCCAAGGTGCTGTGCCCGCAGGGAGAGCCGGTGTGGGCCGCAGGGGCTGAGGGGTTGAGCCCCTAGCTGAACACGGAATGATCATGGAACATAGGCATGGCCTCTGCCGGGAACAACAGCTCTGGGTGGAGCTGCTGGGAGCTGGGCGGGGGTGCCGCACTGTCCCTTCTGTCTTCCGGTTCATCCCCCGTGAGGTGAGATCAACCCCCGCCTGCCTCCCAGAAGGACTTGGGGACCGTGTGTGATTCTCAGGCATAGAGTCTGTTTTGCGTCTGTTCCTCACAGGCTGCTGACGAGTCCTCGATTCGGAGAGGGATGGAGGCATGTGATGGGGCGATGAGGCTTCGACGGGGGGCTTCGTGTCCCCCCCCGCCCAGGGCTGGCATTTCGCGCTACCTGCCGAAACCGCAGGGGCTCGCCTGCCTCCTGTCCTCCCGGCCCTCAGTCCCAGCAGGCAGGGCCCGGGCCCACAGTGGCAAGACAGTGACCGCATGGCAGAAGGGAGGCTCCCTCCCAACCTCACGTCCGTCCGTCCGCCGGCTTTGATGGCTCGGGCCGGTCCTGTAACCAGAGATTTCCCTCTGCTGCCCTGATGACCCCTGTGGGCACAGGGGTCGGTTCCTTGTCACCCAGCTCAACACTGACCCCCGACAGAGCTGCACACGTACCCCTGGCGTGTTAGCACCCAGTCCTCACGCACCAGGGCGCAGTTCGGGGGGCCGGGAGGAGGCCTTCCTCCCGTCCCAGAGGCCGACGGGGTCGGACGGGCGGGGCCCAGCGTGGTCCCGCCGCCTACGTGGGGACTCGCTGCCTAGCTGGTGGGTGGCCTAGCAGGTGCCATAGAGAAACACGAAGTGTCACGGGCCACGTGGCTCTGACAACGCAAAGAGCGGCGCTGGGTGCTGATGCCAACTGCGGACCCGCTTTTGGGGATGAAGCCTCAGGCGGGCGGGGACACGAAGGCCCGTCCCCAAGGTCCCCACCAGAAGGCCCCCGAGTCATGCTGCGGGTCAAGCGCCCATTCGCCGTGGGGGTGAAAATCCCAGGACCGAAGACCCCAACGGGTTCCTGGCGTCCTTGGCTTCTTTCTTTAGAGAGTCACACGTCTCCGAGGGGGGCGATCCGCGTCCCACCCTTTTCCACACGCACGCGGGACTTCCTGTTGAGAGGAAGAGAAGGCCCGGACGACCGCGGCCACCGGCATCCCCTGGCGGGCACGGCTCAGAAGTAGCCCAGATGTCACTTCCCCCGGGGTCGGCGGTCCTGGGCGGTGCGGTGTCCCCTCCCCGCAGAAGCCTCAGGAGTCTGTTCTGTGACAGACGGGAGAGACGCTGACCTACATCCAGGTTTGCCTCAGAAGGCTCTGGTTCACTCCCCAGTGGAATTTATGTTCCACTGGTCTTTCTGGTCCCCCAGGGCACCCACATGTCCCGGCTGGGCTCTCGGGTGGACAGACTCAGACTCGGGGACAGACGCGTGGCTATTCGGGGAGGAGGGAGTGAGGTGCGAGGTGGTCTCACGAAGGCCTCAGCGGACACGTCAGAGCTGTGCTGGGTCAGTCAGTCATCAGATCAGGGCCGGCCCTGGCCCTGGACCCCGGGGCCCCCTCAGCCTGGACGCTTGTCCCCAGGGGAGGAGGAACAGAGGTCAGAGCTGTGCTGGAGGTGGGAGGGAGGGGTGAGGTCTGCCCCGCACCGTGCCGTCTGGGTGGCATATGACTCAGGGTCGGCCTGGAGAGAAAGGAAGGGAAACAGTGGCTGATGGACGACGGGGCGGTGGAAGTGGCTGAGGCTCGCCGCCGAGCCCGGTTTACTTACCGGGCGGGTCCTATGGGTGCCCCCATTCTGCAGGTGGGAATCCGTGCACGGCAGAGGCCGGGCTCCAGGCCCGAGCGGTCTGGCACCTGAGCCCCGTGCTGAGCCCCCGCGCCTTATAGCCCCGTGGTCTGGGGGGCCGTGCGCCCTGAGGACACGAGAGGAAGGGGTGAGCGACCCTCAGTCCTTGTTACAGGCTGACGGCAGACGGCTGAGTCTGAAGGCTTTCTCTGGGCCGGCTGACGGGTCCCCCTTGGGCCCAGCTGCTCTGTGGCAGGTGACGCCCCAGTGCTGAGCTTGTGTGCCTCCGTGGTCTGTAGCGGGGAGCCAGCCGGCAAGAGAAGAAGCATCCTGAATGCCACGCGGGCAAAGGAAGTGAGTTTTCCCCGCCCTGGACCATCATGTCATCTTGTATACGGTGCCGTCCTTCCCCTGCCCCTCGTCTCGGCCCAGGACAGGCCCTGACTCTCCTTTGTGGCCTCCGCCTCTAACCTGCCTATATTGTCCGCACACATCCTCCAGGGCAGTGGCCGGTCCTTGGCTGCTCGACAATGGATGGGTCGCAGGGTTTTTCCTAACGTTGCTTTCCCGAAATTACACTGTCTGTGGTCCCTCAAAGGGTGCCCTCGTTGTCAAAGCTGAAGGACGCAGACAGGCACTCAGGCCGCGGGCTTCCCACCAGCCTTTTCTCTTGTCATCTGTTCCCTTTTCCCCCTCCTTTGCTCTATTTTCTCTCCTCCTTTGTGTTTCTTTTTAATTTTTTTCCGTTTTCGTCCGTCTCCCTGCCCTGAATCTCTTCTCATCCTTTGTTTTGTTTCTTTGGGGCAAGGTTTCACCAGGCCTGAAAAACCTGCCTCCTGACCCAATTCTCTTCCCTGGGTTACCACACCCGCCGAGAGGCACTGGTGAGCCAGGTCCCTGTGGGGACACTGCCCCTCGTGCCGCGAGGCTTGCCTGCTTCTTTCTTCACCCGTCAGGTCACTGCTGAATGAAATCGTGAGATACGTGTTTACGGGGCCCTCCGTTAGGTGCTGGGCATCTTCATGGCCACTTCCACGGATTCTGTCGCTTAACACTTCATCAACCCTGTCTGGTTCATATTATTCCCCCCATTTTTACAGTTGGGGAAACTGAGGCTCAGGTAGACTGAGTATTTGCCCATGAGACACAGCTGGTGAAAGGCACATGTAATATTAAAAAAATTTTTTTTAATGTTTATTTTTGAGACAGAGAGAGAGAGAGAGAGAGAGAGAGAGAAACAGAGCATGAGTAGGGGAGGAGCAGAGAAGGAGACACAGAATCCGAAGCAGGCTCCAGGCTCCGAGCTGTCAGCGCAGAGCCTGATGCGGGGCTTGAACTCACGGACCGTGAGATCATGACCTGAGCTGAAGTCAGATGCTCAACCGACTGAGCCCCCCAGGTGCCCCGGCAAATGCAATATTTGAAGCAGGTGTGGTTGCCTCCAAACTCTTACCCTGTAAGATTTCTTCTCATTACCCCCTGCAAGTCCCAATGAGGTGGTACAGAGGGTTCTAGAAAGGCCTGCCCAGGAGCTGCATGCATCACAGGATGGAGATTGCCTGTCACCTGTGCATGTTCCTAAGGACCCTTCCTTAGATTCCGGGTCTTGTCAAGGTCCTGACCAGGAGATCTGGGGCCCTGGGTTTCCCACCTGTTGTATCTCTAACTAGATGAGCCCGTGGCGCGGCCGAATCTAATTTGCTTCCTTTGTAAACGAGCAGGAAGGATGCCCACCCGTGGGCCGTTTGGGCCTAAAACGACGTCCCATAAAGTGCCTCGCCTGCAGCAAACTTGAATGAATTATAATTATGAAAATCTCTTCTTCATTTGTTTGGCTGTGATGTTGGATAAGCCCCAAGAGACAACGTGTGGCATGTGCCTGCCAGGGCCAGGACTCGTGGCTGTGGGGGCAGCATCTCTCCGGACCTGCCCCGCTTGGTTTTTCTGTGGCCGCTGTTTCCCCTCCTCTCGTGTGCTTTAATCTTGCTGCATTGCAGCGTCCTTTCGGTAATGAAGACAGGCTATAAATAAGTTCTCACTGGGACTCGATACATTCTTTTTTCCTTTTTCTTATAAATTCTAGTTCAACAAGCAAACAAACAAATCTCCGGGGGGGGGGGCATGCCAGGTGGGGGTGTGGAGCTGGGCCCGTTCCTGGTCCTTTTTATTTCTGCCCTCACTTTTCTTCCCTCCTCCCACCCACCCCACTTCCCTGATGGCACATCCCACACGCACCCATCTTCCTGCTGTCTCCTTGGATGGTAGAGTGTGGACCGTGGGGTGTAGACAGTGGGGTTTCGATGGTGGTATGCACGGACAGTGGGTGTGGGTGCCGGGGCGCACGGACGGGGGGGTGTGTGTAGTGAGGTGGCTCGATCCCAGTGCCCAGTCTCAGCCCAGGAAGAGCAGGGGCCCGCAGCCATCTCGAGCTGGGCAGAGAGGCTGTCCCCTGCTGGAACTCTGTCCTTTCTTGCAGTGTGCCCTTGCGTGTCCCCTGTTCCATGGTCTCCCGTGTGCTCATCTGTCCCTCAAGGTGCTGGTTCGGGAATCACGGGAGAGGGACAGGAGGACAGGGGACTCTGGTTGCTGACAGTCCTTGTGTCTGAGTGCTAAAACAGCCCTGTCCCCTAGGACCCAGGAGAGCCGAGTCCCAGCTCCGTTGTACAAGCTCAGATGGGGTCACCTAACCCCTGTGGACTTCATTCCAGAAGGTCTTTAAGACCCCGTGAACCGTCGGGCTCAAACATCAGGTGGTCATCCTTTCCGGACAGAAGCCAGATCGCCCCTGCCTGACCCTTGCAGAGATGGGGGGGCGGGCACTGCCTGGATGTCGCACACGGTTCTTCTGCTCAGGGGACCCAGATCTACCTCCACATGCCCACGCCGTGCCAGGGGGACACACACGGGCGCTCTTTGGGCAGGGGCTCTCCGGCCCCAGCCCCCCACGGCGCTGGTGGAGGTCGAGGACCGTGCCACTCCCAGCCTCACACCCAGCCACACGGGAGCGTACGCTTCCGGAGCCCTAGAGAGAGGGTCCCCTGAGTGCAGGTGTGCACGTGTGTGCGTGCACGTGCGTGTGTTGTGTGCAGACAAAGAGAGACGGAGACAGACGTGTAGATACCCACATACAGACGCCGACCGGGAAACGATGTTTTCTGGAGTTTTTAAGTTGAATCCAACCGCTTGGAGGTTCATTTCGAATACGATCTTTAGAGGAAAACCTGCCAGTGGCTGGAGGGGCAGGAGGCCTTTAGGACATACACAGCATGGCCAGGTCGTAAAACGAGAAGTGAGCTGGGCTAAAGGAAGGGGATTTTGGGGCTTCGATTTTGCGGCCGATGATCTGAGCGTCGTCGGGCAGACGGCCGGGCCTGGCCTTGAGGCCACAGTTTCCGCGTCTGTGACGTGCGGGGGCCTGGATTTGGTCGTGGTTCGGCGGGGCCGGAAGCAATGCGACGGGTTCTCAGGAAAAGCCTGGATTGGGAGGGGAAGTCTGGGTCTGAGTCACATTTGTCCCCCTGTCATCTTCGGGCCCCGTTTCCCCGATGGTGAAAAGCAGTTGAAGATAGGAGGTTAAACCAAATGAAATATCCAATATTTGACCATGTTTTTTTTAACCTCGAGAATGATAAGCCTAGAGTTCAACCTAATATCTGATCCACCCGCCCTATAAAATGGTTGAAACTGTCGTTATGAAACAAGCGATCTAAGAATCATCTTTAAAAAGCAAAGTCTCAGAAATGCAAATTATTTGATTGACGGCCCTGGCATTTTGGTTTTCCCCCCTTTGCTGAAATTGAGTGTTTCTCTTCCTTCTTCTGGACTCCCGCCGAGCGGCCAGGCTGTGGCCCCGTGGGTCCCTCCGTCAGAGGCAGGCCTGCAAACAGTGAGCCCGCACGCAGCCAGCCCTGTCGGCCTCGTCACAATTGTCACCTACTTCTTCTTTTTCTTTTTCTAATGTTTATTTATTTTTGAGAGAGAGAGAGAGAGAGAGAGAGAGACAAAGCACAAGCAGGGGAGAGACAGAGAGAGAGGGAGACAGAATCCAAAGCAGGCTCCAGGCTCCACACTGTGAGCACAGAGCCCGATGCGGGGCTCGAACTCACGGACCGTGAGACCATGACCTGAGCCGAAGTCGGACGCATAGCCGACTGAGTTACCCAGGCGCCCCATTATCGTTACCTACTTTTAAAAAGTTGAAGAGAAAAAGTTGTCACGTCGCGTCTCCCGGGGGCGAGCTCTGCGAGGGGTTCACGAAACAGTGACCTCAGGCCAGATTCCGGAGACACTCGGTGTATCCGTGGAATGCTCAGGAAGCCATTGGAGGCAGCCGCCCCCTCCCCAGGGTGAAATCAATCTAGTCCCCAGCTGGAGCCGCCGAGGGCGGGCGTCCCTCCTCCCGCTGGTGGGGGCTGAGTCGGGGTCACTCGAGGCTCTGAGATGGAAAAGAGGAAAAGCTGGGGTCCTGGCTTTCTGGGGGGGGGGGGTGAAGATCTGAGCCGTGTTCCTGTAGGGCGGGGGCCCTTAAGGTGACAGCATTACCGTGGGAGCCTCGGGGCTCTAGGGTGGAATCTACACTCCTGGCCAGAGCTCTGGACCTCACAAGCTGGCCTCGGCGGCCCTGATGCACCTCGTGACAGGCGACGGATGGAGTGTTTCTCCTGTGCCCTGGGCTGGCGCTGGGCTAGGCCGGGCAGGACAGATGGCTCCTACTCTCCCTTCCTAAGGCCGCAGCCGCTCCCACCTCCCAGGGGCCAGGCCGCCCCTCCAAACGGTTCGCAGGCTTTGTGCAGGTGCGGGGTTCCCATCTATCCATCCACTCATCGGTGCTGATTGACGGTTTGCTTTGAAGCGGGTGTTCTTCTAGACGCAGGGGAAGGGAGGGGAGAGGTGCAGGAGACAGGCAAGGCCAGCCTTCCCATGTGGGTCACCGGAGGGCTTCTCTGGGCCGCGACTGCTGTCCCTGTGCTCCAGCTGAGGGGAGCGAAGGTGAGCCCCTCACCTGGGTCGACATAGGGCACGGCCCCAGCAGGAAGCCAAGGCATCCAAGGAGTGAGTGTCAGAGGTGACAGGCTTGAAGGTACGCTCAGTTTATGGAAGGTGGTGACACAGGGTAAGACACACGGACGTGAGGTATGGAGGAGGGTCTGTGCAAAGCAAGGCTTCTGGTGCTTTTTTCCAGAAGCACCCACCCCTGGTACTCCTGACACATGAGACCGCCCCCACCCCAAAGCGTCCGCGGCCCCGAGCCCCAGGAACGCGTTCCAGGCTGTTTGCTTTAGGGCTCCACGGGGTGTCAAGGGTTAATGGTTAAGGATTTGACAGTAACAATAAAACTGAAGCCTGTAATTTCTGCTGAAGGGGGTGGGGGGGAATACGGAAATTTCCACTTGTAGCCGACTTTGGAGAGAAACATCAACATCAGAAAAAAACAGCTCGCCCACAACTGCCGTGTTTATGATGAATATCCAGGGCCCGGCCAGCGACGGAGGCGGCCCACTCGCGGCGAGAGGGGCAGAAGTTTCCAGAAAAGGGGGAGCTGCTTGGCAAAAGCAGAAGCAACTTGTTTGCAGAGGCCCCCGACTTGCCAGCCTCAAACGGGGAAAACTTGTTCTTAGCAAAGTGCCCAAGTGCATTATGTCAGCAGGAAGATGCACTCCCTCTCCGGAAAGTTTGTGGGTTTGGCCTTTCACAATTTATTGTCATCACCAAGCTGAACTCCAGCCTTTGCTGAGGTTTTTTTTTTTTTTTTTTTTTTTTCTTTCCTCCCTTTGCTCGGTGTGTGTTTGTTTTGTGATATTTCCCTACCAGGCCATGAGAGGTCTGCTAGTTAGTGGTTGTCTTAGGGGGAAGAGTTAGAAGTTCTTTGTTTCTCAGAATAAGGTGTTCAGACAGAGACGAAAGCATTTAGCACGAGCCCTGGCCGTCACTGCTGGAGGAACTTGCACCCCCCGATCCGTAGCCCGACTTATTTCTTGGGGGTGGAAGCAGGTGGAGGTCACGGCCTCTGGAGGCAGAGAAAGTCTTGAGGGTTCCTGATTCGCTGTTCTAGAACTTGGCTTCCAAGCTGATGATCGTCAGCCGCTGTGACAGGGGATCAGGACGCCTTCCCTTTCCTCCTCGGCCCCGAGTGTCTTTCTATGCTTCACTGGACAGATAAGCTGGCCAGGTGGGCAGGCACTGGGGACGGGCATGGGCATTTTTCCGGGACACAGGACAGTGCGGTTACCATGAGTGCAAAGGCGCTTGGGGGAAAACTCAACGGTTTCGGAATCTGAACACCTGAGTTCACATCCGGGCCCAGGATGCCTCCGCTGGCTGCGAGCTTGGGCTGGTTTATCCCAAGAGGACGGTTGCTTCTCAGCCTCAGTTTCCCAACCCTGAGAGACACGGAATATTCACCACATCAGGTTATTCGGAGGCAGAGCACAGGACAAGTCTCCTTATGCCCGGTGCTCCTTTCTTCCCTTTCTGAGTTGGAGTAATCGTGTGTTCTCTAATCACTTAGCGGTTTAAATCAACAGGCAAATTGGATCTCTTCTTCCAGGAGAAACCTTCTGGAGGGGTACCTTCCGTGGTTCTGTGTCCCGTCCTGCCTCATTTCAGCCGGTCTGTGGTGCCAAGGGTCTCAGCCTCACTGGCACTGCCCTCCAGTGCCCGGGGTCCCCAGGCTGGGCACCCTGCCGCCCAGTGGGGCCCGTCTTTGGGACCGCTACGCTGTCCTCTGGAAAATGGCAGAGCACTGGGGAGGGAGCACGGCCAGATTCCCCGACTAGCCCTGCCCAGACATAGCAGGTGCGGTGGGCTGAATCGTGTCCCCCCAAAAGATACGTCGGAGTCCTCCCTCCCCTCCCCCAGTACCTCAGAATGTGGCGTTATTTAGAAAGAGGGTCATTGCAGATGGCTTTGGTTGTGATGGCAAGGCGGGCCCCTCACCCACTAGGACAGTGTCCTTTTGAGGAGAGGAAACACAGACCCACAGAGAGGAGGAGGCCGTGTGAGGACGAGGCAGAGACTGAGTGACGGCAGCCACCAGAGGCTGGAAAAGGCAAGGGAGGACTGTCCCCTCCAGGTCTCAGAGGGAGCTCTCCCGCCTCCGGATTTGGGACTTTCAGCCTCTGGAACGGGGAGAGAATACATGTGTGTGGTTTGAAGTCCCCCAGCGCGTAGTGCTGAGTTAAGGCCACCCCGGGGCGAGGACACAACAGTGTTGGTGTTTCTTTTCACCCTCTGTCTTTGGCTCTCCTGCCCCTCCAGCCAGAAGCAAATGGACATGGGGGAGAAACTGAGGCATGCAGCGCCTTGACCCAGCGCTTCCCCACCCGTCTTCCGGGATCCCGAGATCACTCGGAATCTAGCAGAAGAATTCAAGGAAACGGGTGCGTCGCCAGCACTGCCCGAGCCCCGAGGGTGGGAGAGAGCTCCAACTGCTAGAACTTTCTCCAGAGCCACTTCATCAGGAAATCCTTTCCCCGAGCAGAGCAGCTGGCCTCTCGAGGCCCGAGAGCGAGCCCCCGGGCCTGTCCCCGCGGCTCCGGGCGACTCCGCCAGCCCCCCGCCCCTTCCTCGCCTGCCCTGGATGTGAAGGAGAAACGAGATGATGTGTGCAGACTGCACTTGAACTTCATCTTCGAAGTTATTTATTATCCTTGGTTTTGTTTTCTCGTTTCGCGACCATCAGAAAATGTAAGGGGTTTGTCCGAGGTTTCGTCTGGTCGGGGTACAAAGGCTGAGCGCCGAAGCCTGTCCTTTGCCATCTGGCTTTGCAGCCGGGGCTGGGGGGTAGCGTGAACCCTCGCCGCAGGGTCTAAGGGCCAGCGGGCTGCTGGTAAATGGTTAACAACTGGCTTAGACGAGCGGTCCGGATTTGGGATGCTTGTTGATTGCCTGTGTGCGCTGTGTCACCTGCCCCAATGGGTCCCTGCCAGCGTGACGTCAGAGGGGTGCACGGCCTCCTCTGCTGACCCCGACCACAGAGGAAGGAAGCCTCGTGTCTAAAAGGAAAGCCACGGGGCGGCTGGATGGCTCAGTCGGTTAAGCGTCTGACTTCGGCTCGGGTCACGATCTCATGGTTTGTGGGTTGGTGCCCCGTGCCGGGCTCTGTGCTGACTGGTGCGGAGCCTGCTTGGGATTCTCTCTCCCTCTCTCTCTCAAAATAAGTAAATAAACTTAAAAAAATAAAATAAAGGCAGCAATAGAAGGAAAGCCGCTTAGAAAGACTTCCCATGCAGGGCAAGAGGAAGGGGGTGCTGGGCGTGGGGCGAGGGCCAGGCCAGCCCTCCCAGGGCACATTGTTGGCACTTGGCCACTCCGTGTACCAGATTAGCTCATTGTCACTGTGGAGGAACTGCGTCTTCAGGGGATGACAAAGCCCCAAGTCAGGCATGGAGATGGGGGGGGGGGCCAGTCCAGGGGGTATAACCTGAGCAGGATGCTCCAACGGGGGTCTCAGTCTTCCAGGGCCTAAGGAGGACCAGTTCTTGGACAGAGAGGCCGGGCAGAAGCGCTAGAGGGCTGCCGTCCCCCAGTGACGTGGCTTGAAAGAAGGAACAGAGCTGGCGATGAAAGGTCACCCAAGACCAGCTCCCCTAACTCACATCTGCACCGGGCAGGCCCCTCGCTCCTACCCGTCGGCCACACCTGACCCGTGCCCGGGGGGGAATTTACCAGCAGCCCACGGGCTCCCCTTCGATGCCTTGCCAAGGAGGGAGCTTTCTGCCAGCCCCGCCTCCCGCAGCCGCAACTGGTGCCGTGTGCCCACCGTGACGCCACGTAGCCAGAGGCCCCAGCCTCGGGCCTCAGTCTTCCTGCAAGGTCACGGTGGTTCACTGGGAGGTTCCATGCCCCGTTCACCCATTCTCCCCTGTAGGCGCCCCCCCCCCCCCCGCAGGCACAGGCTTTGCACACAGCAGCCCCCTCCCCCACACTTTGCCCCCAGGCCCACTTTTATTATCACAGCCTTGATGATCCCCCCGAGAACAATTCAGCAAGCAGGTAGGGACTCACGTTTGTGTCATTAAAACCCAAATCCCCTTGCGAAACGACTGGGCTCCGTTCCCAACCGTGCTCTCTGGGGGGCCCTCTTCATCTATGACCACGTTTCACGGAACAGCCGTGGCACCATGCTCGGCTTTACAAACTTTGTAAAGTGCAAATGCGGAAAAGGTATCAGAACATACTATTTCCCGGGGCGCCTGCGTGGCTCAGTCGGTCGTGATCTCCCAGGGCGTGGGTTCGGTCCCCGCGTCGGGCTCTGTGCCGACAGCTCGGAGCCTGGAGCCTGCTGCGGGTTCTGTGTCTCCCTCGCTCTCTGCCCCTCCCCGGCTCGTGCTCTGTCTGTCTGTCTGTCTCTCTCTCTCCCAAAACTAAAGAAACATTGAAAAAAATTAAAAAAATACTATTTCCTGAAACCCGTAGTGATCATAAGAGTAGGATTCATTTTGCAAAGATAATTGGAAGAATGCTCCCAGCTCTTCACACACACGTGAACGTACACACACACGTACACACATACAGTCACACACACACAGCACACGCATATTATACACACACACACACACACACACACACATTTAAACACACAAGTACACACATGCCCGCACCTGCACGCACACACCCATTCCCACGTACATTCACACACGCACACGCACATCCGTGCGCACGCGCGTGCGTGCCTGGGCCGACACGCCATCTCCCACTGGGGTCCCGTGTGACTCAGCCTCAGGGAAACAGAGGCAGCCCCCTGGGGTGAGTTAGTCCCAAACTGCAGTGATTCACTCAAACGGCACAATTTTTACCCTGAGCACTATTGGTTCTCTTAAACCTGTTCGTATAAAGCAACCAGCGTGGCTGGCCGTAAACCGTAACAACAGATACATAAGCATAAGGGTAAATCGTGTCCATCTGGGAACCGTCCGAAATCACCCTCGGAGAACCCGGCCCCCGGAGGAAGGCAGCGGAGCCCCGAGCGGCAGACCGCAGGTCTGCGGAGCAAACGAGTGTGGGCGTCCTGCCACCAGGGTGTTGGACGGACTCCAACCTCTTAGGTGGGTCCTTTTCCCCACCACCTCCCACTCTAACCGCGTGTCTGGTCACGTGGCCTCTTCCTCCGCCTGTAAGGAGGGGTGGGAGGCAGCCAGAAGCCTGAAGGTGTCTCGAGGCACCTTTTTAAAATTTTGTCATCTTTATTTTTTTATTTTCGAGGGAGAGCACGAGCAGGGGAGGGGCAGGCTCCGCGCTGTCAGCACAGAGCCCGACGCAGGGCTCCAGCTCAACAACCTCGAGATCGTGACCTGAGCCAAAGTCGGACGCTCAACCCCCTGAGCCACCCAGGGGCCCCTCCTCTTTCCTTGCTTCATTTCCCCTCTCACCTCCTGGTCGCTGAAATTCCCTTTCCATGAAACGATACTGATTCGTTTGTCCAAACAAATCTTTACTGAGCATTTAGCTGGTGCCAGGTGCTGTTCGAGACGCTGGGGCTACCAGTTGACAAAACTGTTGGAAACCCCTAACCCAGGGGCTTCCATTCCAGTGTGGAATAGATACAATCGACCCCAACACACCCAAGTGTATTTCAGTGAGTCTGCTGATTCCCAGGGAGTTTATCTCGTGAGTTTGTTTGCACCAGGACCTACAACAGACATAACAGTAACAATAATGGCTTAAGCTTCTCAACTGCTCACTCGGTGCCGGCAGCTGGTGGTATTCTCTACTCTGTCGTGTTTCAGTTTTAAAAAACTAGTGTGGAGGGCCCACTTAGAGTCATTTTATGATCTACCGGAGGGGCCAGCGTTTGAAAAACACTGCTCGGAGAGATACCCTCACCTAGGTGCGACGGTCTTCTTGCTGTCACACGACCCCCTCTCCGCCTAGTCCTGTCTTGCCCCTCTGGTAAATGGAGGCCCTCCTCCAGCTCCCCCGGGAGCGCCACTGACCTCCATGACAGGAGCTGAGAGCTAGACTGGTGTCGGAGATGAGACAGTCTAGTGGCATCTCCCCATCTTACAGAAGAGTAAGCTGAGGCCCAGAGGTCACCAGTAGACACCAGACTCAAGTCCGGACCTCTGAGGGGAGCCGCCTTAACTTTCCCATGGCCCGACCACACCCCTTTGTTTCCCCGTCCTATAGGGTGTAGGCCCTTGGAAAAGGCCCGGGAAATGGAAGGATTGGGTTCTGTGCTTGCTTCCTCCATGACTTCCCTCCACCCGCACTCCCCACCCTCCCCCCCACAAAGACTTGAGGTTCCAGAGGAGGGCTTGGAATCTGAAATGTTGAAGAGCTTCTCGGCCAGCCTGTCCACGGCCAAAGGTGGAGCCAAGGCCACAGATTGGAGTACCCATGTTCCCACTGCCACCCCCCCCCCCCCGCCGTGGTCTGGTCTAGATGGCCCCTGTGAGCCTCCTGAGGCCCGAGTCTTGTGTCTCTCCACCTCAAGCCCAACTCGGAGGGCGTTGGCGCCATAGGTCATGGCTCCTCAGCTGATGGGAGATGTGACGAGGGTGAATTTCCATCTGCTCTTCATCAAAGAGAGCATCGGCTTCGGTCCAGATGTTTGAATGGGGCCCAAGTCTTCCTGACCTTGAGTCTGCTGATTCCACGAATTTATCTTGTTAATTTGTTTGGTCATAAGCGGTCTCACGTTCCAGTCTAAACTTCCTTGGGCGGCCTCACCCCCACGTGGGTAGAGACAGGCCGCGTGATCCCCGATCCTGGAAGGAGAAAGACAGATCCATTCATTCTCCTTGGAAGCACACCAGCAAGATATCACTTCAGCTTTGCTCCAGAAACTATTATTTTGTGGGTGACATAATTTATTAAACTTTGGGGAAAACAACAGCAGGGCAACACACTCGAGAAACATAGCAACAGCCACAGCCATGTCCTACATAGTTCAGCCTTTCTTGGACAACTTTTCAATGCCGCCGTCCTTAGGAAGGGCAGGCCCGCGGGGCCAGTAGGCCGCGTCTGATGTATCCAAGCTTTAGAACTTAACAGAACGGAATACAGCCCTGTCTCTGGGTTCCATTTGCCTTCAGATGCCAGCTTTAGAGTTTGTTCTAGGTTCTAGGCCCGTGGCCCATCAGTTGTCTGTGTGTACCACACGTATGTGCGTAGGTAGACCCGGAGCCGAGGCCGTAGGCGTACCACGGCATCGCAGACGTAAGTTCGGGCACACGTACGTACATTTGCACGAATGTGGAAGCGTCTGCTTGTGTGGACATGTGTGTTTTAAATGGCTGGCGTGTTGGCCCATAAACCCGCACGGATGCAACCAGACTTGTCAGTCAAGATGGAGCCAATCCAAACAGCACTGTCTGTGGAATTGGACCTGGAAGGGAATCCCACGGTTTCCCTGTCCTCTGTCCCGAAGACGTGCCCGGCCCTGAATTCTGAAGGTCAAGGAGTCGCTCAAGAAGGAAATTTGTATGGAGAGGGCTTATAACTGAGCTTTAGGAATGTTTTTAGAGACTCTCTTTCTTTTTTTTTTTAATGTTTATTTATTTTTGAGAGAGACAGAAAGAGGGTGCGAGCAGGGAGGGGCAGAGAGAGAGGGAGACCAGAATCCGAAGCAGGCTCCAGGCTCTGAGCCATCAGCACAGAGCCTGACGCGGGGCTTGAACTCCCCAACAGTGAGATTATGACCTGAGCCAAAGTTGGACGCTTCACCGAATGAGCCACCCAGGCGCCCTGGGAACGTTTTAATGGCAGATGTAAGCTGGACTTCGTCTCCGCTTCCTCCCCCACCCCCGTCGCCGCACCGTGCGGCGGGCATCACCCCACACCACCCCTCTGGGGTCAGGGGGCACACTCACGGCTCTGACCTGACGTCTCTAAGTCATACGTTCGCTTGCACTTCCTAGGGGCTTGACCTTCTCCAACTGACTTCATGTTCACATTTGACAGGTAAGGGCCCCGATAGGTACCTGGCCTCCACATGCCTTAGGAAGTCACCTCTTGAGCCACTCTCCCGCCCCATTTTCCAAGAATCCCTGGGCGTGCGCAGTGTCCCAGAGCTCTAGAGGGCATGCAGCCTGTGCCACGTGGTGTCCCAGGCTCCGTGCCCGGATCTCCCTGGAGCACGAGCCCCTCCCCGTGCTCAGTGACATCGGAGGTGTGACAGACGGCTTGCGGCTCGGCCCCTCGGGTCCGGGCAGAGCTCTAGCCAGGAGCACCGATCGAGTAGGGACCGGGTCTTCCAACACCTTCCTCCCCTAGTGATTACCAAAGCACGAGGCATGGTTTCTTTCCTGCCCTTGCTCCCTCGTCGTAGGGATAAACTGTGTCGGTGGAGCATTTGGTAACGACGAAGCAGTGTTAAAATATCAGACGTGAGCAAGGCGTGTCCAAAGCTTTTGGAGCTGTAAACGCTACTCTTCTTGTGCGTAATAGGCACCGAATACGAGTTTGCTGAGCGAGCAGTGACAGAAGTAACAGATGCACGGACCGTAGTCTAGGCTGGGGAAACTGAGGCCCACAGAGCTGGGGCAGGGAATTTGTGCACAGGGCTGCTGACGGCTCCTTAACTGCAAACCTGTGGGTGAATCCCAGTCTGGTGGCTTTGCCAGTGCCGCACTGCTTTTCTGCCAATCATCGTTTGATTTCTTCTCTTTATACTTTCTTTCTTTCTTTCTTTCTTTCTTTCTTTCTTTCTTTCTTCCTTCCTTCCTTCCTCTTTTTCTTCCTTCCTTCCTTCCTTCCCTTTCTTCCTTCCTTTTCTTTCTTTCTTTTTCTTCCTTCCTTCTTTTCTTCCTTCCTTTCTTCTTCCTTCCTTTTCTTTCTTTCTTTTTCTTCCTTCCTTCCTTTTCTTCCTTCCTTCTTTTTCTTCCTTCCTTCCTTTCTTTTTCCTTCCTTTTTTTCCTTCCTTTTCTTTCTTTCTTCCATTCTTTCCTTCTTTCTTTCTCTTTCTTTCTTTCTTTCTTTCTTTTTCTTCCTTCCTTCTTTTCTTCCTTCCTTCCTTTCTTCTTTCCTTCCTTTTTTCCTTCCTTTTCTTTCTTTCTTTCTTTCTTTCTTTCTTTCTTTCTTTCTTTCTCTTCCTTCTTTCTTTTCTTCCTTCCTTTTCTTCTTTCTTTCTTTCTTTCTTTCTTTCTTTCTTTCTTTCTTTCTTTCTTCTTGTCATTCTCTGTAATTGGCTCATGACTGAGAAAATTACCACTCTTTTGATTCTTGAAGAAAATGTTTTTCTCTGTAGATTTTGGTCTGGTGAGCGCCGGGTGGCCGGGGGCGGACGCATTTAAGCACACGGTGTTCCACTCCAAGGAGATTAGGAAATGGCCTGATTAATGTATCTGGCGGCCGAGAGTCTACAGACTTGGCACTTCAAGGACCCACTCTTTTTCTTGTTGACCTTGACTCCAATTAAGCCAAGTGGGACATGTCCAGGAAACGTGCTCACCCGAGACCAAGGTGACAGCCTAAGGCTGCGCAGGCAGAGTGCGCGGAGGGGACAGACGGGGGACAGAGGGAGGCCAGGCAGGCGAAGCCTGGCAGAGCTGCGATGCCGCCCAAGCCCAGGGGACACCAGGCCCTCTGCGGTCCATGGAACAGTGCCGCTGGGTTGTGCCTACCCTAGCCCCGCCCACCCCAGCCCAGCCCGGCGCTCCACTGAGACAGGAGTTGGCCTCCAGTCTTCCTCCTCTGGGTCTGGGTCTAGTGCATCACCGTGTGGCTCTCCTGCTCCTTACGCCCCCCTGCTTTGGCCTGTGCTCATTCCCAGGGCCCCGAGCCTCGCAGAGACTCCGTCCCTGCTTTCCACACTAGCCCTGCCCTCATGAAGGTCTCTCCTCCATCCGACTTCGGGTTGGTTTTGCTGCAGGGGGTGGGGAACCGAGGGGCCTAACCCTCACCCTTCAGGAGAGGCCTTCTGGAGGTGGAGGGGGACCAGGGCAGTTAGCTGGAAACAGTGCTTAATGGACCGTTAGCACCTTACAGGGAGGTGATAGCGTTGAGGCTTAAAAGCTCACTATGGGTGAGAGCCTCAGAACCTTCTAGCTCTTCTTCTCTGTCCCCCTCTCGACTTCACGATTGCCCCCTTTCTCAGGATGGCGTCTCATCTTTAAAGAATATTTATTTTAACTATTTCTATATGCTTGAGGTCTATATGGACTCTTCCTGTATGATCAGTGACCACGTCTCCGCTTCCGTTGTGAAATGGTCTGGGACACTAAGCTTTGGGACAGTGGCTGGGAGCCCATGATGTGGGGATGTCGCCTTGTTGGGGCCTTGGGGCCATTCCCCCCAGGACCCCATTGGCTTCCTCTCCTTTTTCTTCCATGAGTAGGTCTTCCTGCCCACTTTTCCTTGCCTCCCCATCACCCCTGGTTGGCTCCAACCTGGAATTGAAGGTCATTTCCACCTTTGCCCCCAGCTGTCTGCTCTCGACAGGGGGCCAGAGTGATGCTGTTAAAATATGTCAGATCATGTGTTCCCTGCTAGAACCTTCCAGTGGCTCCCTGTCGTGTTCAGAGTGAAAGCCCTCGTCCTTCTGGTGACCTGAAGGGTTCGGATTGAGCATGGTTTCGCCACCTTTCTGACCTCATCAACTTGGCTCAGTCACACGGGCCGCTGCTTTGCCATGGACGGGACTGCCTCCTCCGGCCTCTTCCTGCCCCCGGGCCTTTGCACCTGCAATTCTCCCTGCTGGACACCTGGGTCCTGAAAGGATCCACATGGTGGCCCGAGGAAAAGACAGTCTCTGACCTTAAGGAAAAGCAGGTCCTCTCATTGCCTTTCCCATAATCGCAGCCCATCTTCCCAAACGCCGTCCCAGCCCCTTCCCTTTCAGGCATGTTTTGGTTTCCTGTTTTTCTTTTCCTTCTGCACGACCAGGGCTGTGGTTGACTGTTCACTCACTGCCTCCTTGACGGGCATCAGTGACCGCGGCCGAGCCGGCGATGCGCCGACCGCGCCCTGAGCGCGCTGAGCCAAGCCCATCGGGTGGTCTGTTGGCAGGCACACGCGTGTGCAGGTGAGGAGGGCGGAGGGTGGCCCGGACGCAGACACGGATGCTGTCTGCAGGGAGCCCGGCCTGCTCACGTGCTCACATGCTTAGCTATCTCCAGATTCCCCTCGGGGGGGTTGTGTCTGTTTGCATTTCCGATGGCAATGTGTGCAGGCGGCGGTGGCCCGTTTGCCCACGGGCCTGCTGACAGTCTGTGGCCACCCTTTATCGTTTTGGCCAGTCTGGTGACACAGGAGTCTCAGCGTTGTTGCTATGTTGTTGTTTTGCTGGCCCTCACACACCTTCTAGTTTTTAAATTTTTTTTTAATGTTTGTTTTTGAGAGAGAGAGAGAGAGAGAGAGAGCGCGCGCGTGAGCGGGGGAGGGGCAGAGAGAGAGAGGGAGGCACAGAATCGGAAGCGGGCTCCGAGCTGTCCGCGCAGAGCCCGCCGCGGGGCTCAAACTCACAAACCGCGAGATCGTGACCGGAGCCGAAGTCGGACGCTCAACCGACGGAGCCGCCCAGGCGCCCTTTTAAAACAGCTTTATTGAGATACAGTTACCACATCGAGGGTACACACTTCAGCGGTTTTTAGTATATTCACGGTTCTGCGCCACCATTGCCACCGTCACTTCTAGAATATTTTCATCTCCTCCAAAAGAAACCCCTTAGGCTATGGCTGTCGCCAGCCTCTCCCTTCATCCCCGCCCTCCCCTCCTGGCCCTGAGCAGCCCTGACACGACTCTCTTGTCTCCATAGCTTTCCCTGTTCTGGACTTGCACGAAAATGGAATCCTACAGGGTCTTTGCAACTGGCTTCCGGCACTTACCATCGTGTTTTCGTGGCTCATCCACGTTGTGGCATGTTCTCAAAACCTCACTCGTTTTTATGGCTTCACGATGTCCCCTGGTCTGAATAGACCTCCTTTGGCCGACCTGTTCATCAGTTAAAAGGTACTTGGGTCGTTTCCACCTTTTGGCTCTTACGAAATCATGCCGCTGTGAACGTTCACATCCAAGTGTCTGCGCGGACATAGGTTTTTCCTTTCTCTTGGGTTTATACCCAGGAACAGAATTGCCTCTCGTGGAGTAACAACTCTGTGTGCAACTTTTTCAGCAGCGGCCAGTTTTCCAAATGGGCTTACTGTTTCAAATTCCCCCAGCGGCGTATGCGGGGTCCGGCTTCTGCACGTCCCCACCAGCCCTTGTTACTGTCCGTCTGTTCATTGCCACCGTCCTAGGGGTTGTCAAGTGGGGGTGTCCCGTGGTTTTGGTTCGCATTTCCCTGACGACCCATGTTGTCGGGCATCTTTTCCTGTGCTTCTTGGCCGTTCGTAGAATCTTCCTTGGGGACGTGTCTGTTCGCATCCTGTCCCTGTTTTGAAGCTGGGTTGTCTTTTCACCGTGGAGTTTGAGAGTTCTGCATATAGTCTGGATACAAATCCCTTATCGGAGACACGATTTGAAAATATTTTCTTCCGTTCTGTGGGCTCTCTTTCACGTTTTTGGTGCCTTGTTGAAGCCCGCCAGGTTTGAGTTTTGAAGAAGTCCAGGGTCTCTGTTTTTGTCTTTTTGTTGCCTGGCCTTTTGCGGTCCTGTCCCAGAATCCGCAGGACACGTCAGAGCGCTCGGAACGCCCCCACGTGAGGACACGTGTTGCAGTTTTGTGTCGATATCTCGCTGAGGCCGAGGCCCTTAAAGGAATAAGGAAGACATGAGATGGCCCAGTGTCAGTTGGTACGTGTCCTCGGCTGCGGAAGTTCTTTTCTTTCTCTCGTATTTGCTTTACCAGACTTCCTAGCACGGTCATCGCGGGGAGATGGGATGTTTGCCGAGCACCTACTGTTCATCAGGATCTGTACTAGGTCTCGTGAATCAGATGTCCCAGCCCCACCCCCACTTACTTGTCCGGTCGCTATTTGATGTGCTTACCAGTACCCTCCTCTCGGGACCGCTGAGCTGCCTCTCTGACCCTCGGGACCTGTCTCGAGGCTCCATGGGAAGGAGAAGCAGGTCTTCCCACGAAAGCATGGAGACCCACGGACAAGGAATTGTGCCCATTCCGGGCTGGGGCTCTTCCTCGGCAGCAGGGGCTCATCGCCACTCGTTGAAAGAGTAGCTGGTGCCCAGAGCCCCCCGATCCACCTGTTTCCTCCTCCGTTCTAAGGTGAGCTCATGAATCATTGCTTGAGCGTTTTTGGAGACTGGACGAGAAGGGCGGGTAGAGCAGTGCGCGACAGGGTTCACTGCACCTGCTACGGGGCGGGCACCCGGCACAGGCTTCGAGTAGCCTCGGGGGAAACAGCCCTGGGATGGGTGCCCTGGGGCTCCCTGGGGGTGTAGGGGCCTGGTTTGGAAGCCATACCAGAAAAGGCTACAGGAATCTAGGTTTCAAGAAGTCTCTATTGAAATGTGTGTTAGGAACAGCTGTACTTTTCCCCAGGAACTGGCTTATTTTCTCTTTGCGTAAAATGAGCACCTTGGTAACCCGTTGTGTTTTTATCTTTCTTGGTCTGCTGCGGGGCTCCTCGAACGTGGCTGTACATTAGGCTCACCCTAGGGACATTTAAAACTCCCCAAGTGCCTGGCCGCACCCCAGGTGAATTGGATTAGAAACTCTGAGACCAGGTACTGAGGGTTTGGGGTTTTTCTTTTCTTTCTTCCTCCCTTCCTTCCTTTCTTTCTTTCTCCCAATTCCCCAGATGATGTGCATCTGAGGTTGAGAGCCCATGGGATACAGGGGGTTTGGAGCCAAACGTATGACTTGACTTTAGTGTTCTCCCCCCCACCGCTGCTTTCCCCGTTTGTCTGGCTTCAGCTTCTCATCTTAAGCTGTCTCTGATCCTGATTTCTGTTGGCCGATGGGCAGCTGAAGTGGCCTTTGGTTTTAAACGTGATCTTTCAGGGCGCCTGGGTGGCTCAGTCCGTTAAGCGTCCAACTTCGGCTCAGGTCACGATCTCAAGTTCGTGGGTTCGAGCCCCGTGCCGGGCTCCGAGCCCACATCCCCCACTCGTGCTCTGTCTCTATCTCTCAAAAATGCATAGACGTTAACATAAATAAATAAATAAACGTGACCTTTCGTGGCCACAGTCTCTGCCGTAACGCAGGTTGGCAATGTTGGGAACACATTCTGCTGAATGAAGGGATGAATGAACGTAGTCATTAAAAAGAAGACAAAATACAATTGCAGTGGTGTTTTGTGTATCTTTAAAGCTGTGTTTTATGAAAAGTGGGTTTGTTTAGAGGAGGAAAAAGAGATACATGGGGAACGTTCTAGAAATTCCAAAGGGCCCTTCTAGATCTCGGTAGATTTGGGGATGTGGTGACCCTGGTATTTATCCTTAAGTTCACTTTGAAATTTTGTTTTCACCTACAGTAATTACTTTTTCTTGATAAACCCAAATCCCCGACTCTCTTCTTATTTGATGATTAGGGGTAACTTTCATCAAATAAATGAAACACAGAGGAAGGGAAAGGTGGGCGGGAATTTCCTCTCTTACCAAGGGGCTGGAAAATGGAAGAAGTTAATGGAGCTGGAGGTCAGGGGAGACGGAAAGGGGGGGTCGGGCAGTGGGTGTGGGAGGTCGGGCCGGTGGTGTAGATAGATACACGGATGAGCACACGGTCTCCGGGGAGGGGGTGGGGGGGGGGCACAGGGAGAGAGCCTCTGTCTGTCAGGTGGACCAGCTGTCCGGGTTCACTGGGGACGGAAGATTTCTTGGAAGGTGGGGCTTTCTGTTTTAAAACCTGATCGGTCCTGGGCAAACCGAGAGGAAGTTGATCACTGTATCCACTGGCCAAGGATAAACTGATTGCTTGGTTACTCATTTTTGTTTGGAGGCAATTATGGGCAGGAAAGGGAAGTGAAGGAGTCCTGGGGCGGGGGGCAGGAAGTGTGGCCTGGCTCGGCGTGGCATGGAGGTGAGGTTCCAGGCTCTCTGGTTCTGGGTGTCCCTTTACCTAACGCATTTGTTCTGAGGACGGGATACACCAAACAAATCCCCATCGAAGGCTGGGGCCGAGGAGACCCACAGAGAGAGACAGACAGAGACACCTGTCTCGGCTGCATTCTTCTCCCGAAACTAGGACTTCACCTTTGTGCCCCTGTCCCCCGTGTGCCTGGTGCGTCATGAGGGTCTAGTGTGTGCTTGTCAGAGTCACTCAGCCAAGAGAAAGCACGTGTCTGGTGTCCAGCTCTACGTTAAAGGTTGTATTTATGGAAAGATTCGGCTCAGGTCATGATCTCAAGTTCGTGGGTTCGAGCCCCGCGTCGGGCTCGGTGCTGACAGCTCGGAGCCCGGAGCCCGCCTCGGATTCTGTGTCTCCCTCTCTCTCTGCCCCTCCCCTGTTCGCGCTCTGTCTCTCTCTGTCAAAAATAAGCAAAATTTAAAAAATAAATAAAGTATCAATAATTGGGGAGTAATAGAAAATGAATTTGCTGAATCGTGCTGTGTGTGGGTTCAGGGCCGTCTCCGAGAGGCCCTTTCAATCCAAACTTGATTCGAATAGCGTGACAGGGTGCGTAGGCCAAGTAAACAACATTTTCAACCACAGCAAGTTACGCTGAGCTCATACAGGGCCAGGGAAGGGGCTCAGAAGACAGAAGGAGGGGCAGAAAAACAGTGGGTGCGCGTCAGCTAGGCGATGCTGGGGTCACAAACGATACAATGACAGCGGTTTCTTTCTCTCCCCGGCTGTGTGTCCCTCGTGGGCAGCCGTGTCCGGTTTGTTCTGGGCACCCGGGCTGAAGCAGCGATCCCTGAGTCCTTGCTGTCGGAGGGAGAAGAGACGATACTGGAACACGGGACGGCTTCTGAACCTTCCCTCGGGAAGCGGCATGCGGTCCTCCTGAGAAAATCGAGCCGCGTGGCCAGGCCTGACGTCAGGGGTGGGGGGGAGGGTGCACACGAGGGATGTATGGCAGAGGGAGGGGCCCCCCGGGGCCAGCAGTTACCACGGCCTGTACAGTTGGCCACGCCTGAGGGCTTCTTGCAGTCGTGTGGCGTGCGTTTCACGCCCCTGGGTGTTAACACAAGCAGCGTGATCCCAGCACATATATATGTTCTTAGAACTTGGATGTCAGGAGACGGGCAGAATGACCCAGAGCAAAGTGCAGTCTGTGCTGTGACCTTTGACCTTAGCCAGATAGGAAGCTTCCAGCTGAGAAGCCTTCTGAGTCATGGGATATTATAAATATTCTGGACCGAGGGCGATTTACTGCATTGCCCTTGAGCCTCCAAAGTCCAAGCGATTGCTTCTTAGTTTGCTCTGATTCAAAACCCGATTCCTTCTTCTTCTTCTTTTTTTTAATGTTTATTTATTTATTTTGAGAGAGAGACGTGGGGCTCGATCTCATGACCATGAGATCATGACTTGAGCCGAAATTAAGAGTCAGAGGCTTAACCATCTGAGCCACTCAGGCGCCCAAAACCTGATTCCTTTTTAAAGGGAAAGCTCAGATTCCTGACTTCGTATTTCCCTTCTCAAAGGCACCTTCTCTTTTGAGTACAGATCATGCCACGAATAAGCAGGCTTATTTCCACGAGCTGCTGGTTCTCAATTAGAGTGCATTTCAGTCCCCCGAACCCTTGTTCTCAGCCCCGGAAGTTCTTTCTTTTTTTTTTTTTAATTTTTTAAAATGTTTATTTTTGAAAGAGAGAGAGAGAGAGCACAGCCTGGGGAGGGCACATAGAGAGGGAGACACAGAATCCCAAGCAGGCTCCAGGCTCTGAGTTGTCCGCACAGAGCCCGACGCGGGGCTCGAACTCTTGAACCGCGACATCATGACCTGAGCCGAAGTCAGACGCTCAACCGACTGAGCCACGCAGGCGCCCTGGGGGAGGTGCAGGATCGGGCTGAGAAAGCTCAAGAAACAGACGGAGGGGGTCACTTCTTCCCCCGCTCCCTCCCCGGCCTCTGATGTCGCTCGGTTGTGAAGCTTCTGGTGAGGTGAGGCCTCTGATAGCCTCAGACGACATCTCCTCTGGTTCTGCTTTCTCGTCAGAGCTGACGTGGCAAAGGGCTGCGTGCCCACTGCTGTGGTGAGTACCCACAAAGCGGGGCCAGAGCCCCCCCGGGATTCATGTTACAGACCTTCCCTGCAGCCGGCCTGGCCCTGGCTCTCCCGCCTGTCACCGCAGCTCCTTCCCGGCCCTCGGGTGGCCTGTCCGGGTCACTAAGCCCGATGACGGGGCCGCGCCCTCGGTGAGTTGTTCTCCTCTGCCTCGTCAGCACACAGGCGAGCCAGCAAGTGGGGGACGAGCTGGTCACAGACTCGTGGATGGTGGCCGGGCTCCCCGACTGGGCCCCGCGGCTCCTCGTGAGACAGGGCAGCGACGAGAAGTCTCTGGAAACGAGAACGTGCATAGAAGCTGATAGGGGGGACGGGGCCGGTGGAATCGAGTCAGAACAGTCATTGTTGGTGTGCAGAACCTAGCACCGGGCTACCCGACGTAAAACCTCTCTTCGTCAACTACTGGGAACACTCAGCAGTTGGGGGAATTCAGTAGAAGGGCCTGCCGGGCCAGGGCCCTCAGTGCCGTCCCTGCATTCAGTGACAACTTTAACAGAGTGGCAATGAGTCTTCGAGGCACGAGAAGGGGACTGTCACTAAAACCAGCGGGGGCAGGCCCACACACGTGCCGTCACTGAATCAGCCCCCGTCCCGCCGAGCTACAGTGAGTCGACCCCCACAGGGGGAGGGCCTCTGGGTCAGGCAGGCTAAGACACACATTAAGATCACAGAGCGAGACAGTAGGGAACGGATTCAAACTCTGGTCCTAAAGCCAGTGGGTTCCCGTGGAAGGTACTGACCCGCGTTTCAATACCTAGGCTTATTCCGGTTAAGAAGGGAAAAGCCCATCACAAAAGCCCACGAGGTGAATGACTCCATTTATAGGAAACGTCCCCCAAGGCAGGTGCACAGACCCAGAAAGTAGCTCAGCGGTCGCCGGGGGCTGGGGAGGGGACAGGGGCGTGGAAGTGACGGCTCACAGGCATGGGGGTTCTTTCGAGGGGTGGTGGGGGGGGGATGAAAATGTCCCGAAATTGGCTGTGGTGACGACTGCACAGCCCTGTGAATAGAGTCAAAACGATTTAACGTGCACTTTACACGGGCGACCTTATTGTATGTGGACTCTGGCTTAATAAAGCTGTTGAAAAAATGAAGGGGAAAAAAAAGCAAGTGTCTTCATTTCCTGGGGTGGCTGTAACCAAGCACCACACATGGGGGTTTGGGGGGTGGAACCACAGAAATCTGTCCTGTCCCAGCTCTGGGGTCAAAAGTCTGAAATGCAAGCCTGGGCAGGGCCCTGCTCCCCTGAGAGCCCTCGGGAGGGTCTGTCCCAGGCCCGTCTCCCGGGTTCCTGGATGGCCGTCTTTCCCATATCTCTTCCCTCTCTACAAGTCTGTCTGTGTCCAAAGTTCTGCTGTTTTGTAAGGACACCAGTCATATTGGACCAGGGCCACCCTAGTGCCCTCACTGTTACTTGATTACTTCTGTAAAGGCCCTCTTTCCAAATCAGGTCACATTCGGAGGTTCCGGGCATTAGGGCTCTAACATATCTTTTTGTGGGGGGGGGACACAATTCAGCCCATCACAGCGAAGAAGGCTATAATGCATTCGGAGACACTGCTTTTATGTTTGTTAAAATGCTTTGGGGCGCCCGGGGGGCTCAGTCGGTTGAGCATCCGACTCTTGATTTTGGCTCAGGTCACGATCCCGGGGTCGTGGGATCGAGCCTCACGTTGGGCTCCACGCTGAGTGTGGAGCCTGCTTAAGATTCTTTCTCTCTCCCTCTGCCCCCCTCCCCCACTTACGTGCTCTCTCTCTCTCTCTCAAAAATAAAAAAAATAAAATTGCTGAAGTGCTTAAAAAGTTTTAGCGTTTATTCAATTTTCAGAAAAACTGATACCGAATTCCTTTTATTTTTAAGTTTATGTATTTCTTTGGGGGGGGGAGGGGCAGACAGAGGGGAAGAGAGAATCTCAATCTCAGCACGGGGCTTGATCCCACGAACCGTGAGATCGTGACCCGAGCCGAGATCAAGAGCTGGACGCTTAACAGACTGAGCTGCCCGGGCGCCCCAGTTCAGAATTCCTTCAACCGACGTCCTGGATATGCGAACCTTCCTGTTCTTCCAACTTTCATGGGGATGTCTGCAGGCAGGTGCGCACCAGGGCCACACCCGGCCACGTGGGAAGGCTGGCCTGCACCCCAGTGCCCGTCACCGGCTGGGGCCCGGGCTCCTGCCCCCGGGCGACGCGAGGTCCTGCAGCCGAGGCACATTCCTCCTGGCGTGGGCGCGGGAGGAGATGGGGGCGATGGGAGCTGAAGACCGGGTTCCCGTGAGGTGTCCTAAGGACACTTAGGTGCCCACGGTGACACCCCGCGCTTGGCAGAAGCTCAGCTTCCCCGGGCTGGTAAATGAGGGAGCCTGGTTGTTTTGGGCTTGTTCTGTTAAATCAGGGCTGAAGTTTTTTTTGCCGTGGATTCGTTGTTCCGTCCGTCCCGTCGAGCCATTTGCGAGAAAGAAGGGAGCCTGACTGCGTGGTGGGGTGGCTGTCCCTGTCCCCCGCCCCCCGGCACCCCATCACTGACTGGGGCGGCTGGCCACGTCCTACCGGCCCACTCCGCACCCCCCAGCCCGGAGTCCCTGAACACCTCTGAGCAAACTGAACACCCATCCGTCGAGCTCACCACACGAACGTGTTCTGGACCGTGTTCAGCTTCTCCTCTGTCCCCGTGGGGCCGCAGCAGGGTTCGTGCCAGGTAAGGCTCACTAAACGGTGGTCGGTGGGTTGGGGAGAGGGGGCGGCAGTCTCCAAGCCCTCCTCCTGGCCCCACTGCCCCTTCCGTTGCTGGAGGCTTCGATGGGCACCCACAGCCCGGCTCCAGCCCCCGCCCCACCCTGCGGGCCGTGTGTCTTGATTACCTGCCACCATTTCCTACTTTGCCTTAAGGTTCGGTGTCGGTGGCTGTCTCTCCAATGGCAGTTGTCGTAGCGTGAGAGGCCACGTGGGGCCCCTTTGACATTGGCGTCCCGTGTCGTTGAAGCGGACTGTACTGCCTCCCGGGCTGCTGGCTCCCATCAGCTCCCAGGCCCCGCGCACGTCCTTGAAACTGAGCCCGCACTCGCTCAGTGCACGTGTGCGCCAGGCAGGGTCTCTGTCTGTATCTAGAAGACGTACGTGCCCACGTAACGCCCACGGCAACCCTGTGGGGCAGGGGCGGTTATCGTTAATCCCCATTTTCCAGACGAGGAAATGGAGGCCCGGAGAGGTTCGGTGCCTGTCCGAGGTCTCAGTGCCAGGAAATGGCAGAACCGGAATTTGAACGCGCAGAAAAGTAGCAGCCGCGTCCAAGGACGTGTGAAGGCTCTTACCCTCCTCCGCTGTATGCCCAGGAAGATGAATCCAGCCTGAGAGACGACACGCTTCGGGGCATGGTTAGAGAGGGCAATCTGGAGGGAAAAATTGCTTTGTGCCCCAGTGTGATTTGTGTTGGTTTCAGTTAAATCGGGGAGCCTGGTGTGTGTGAGGGAGCTGCCCGCTTTCTGCCACCTGGGCGGCCCGGAGCCTTCTGTTCAGCGGTGCCTTTGAGGCGATTTTAGGTCACAGACGTTCAGAACCAGAGCACCTGCCTGAGGTGGCCAAGCTCAGCCCCTCAGCGTTCAGCGGGGGATGTACCCAGCCCGGCTTCGGGCTTAAATAGAAGATCTGGTTGCTGCAAGCCTTCCAGAGCCTTCCAGAACCTTGGCAGAATGTCCAGGGACCAAACAGGGAGCACATACTAGGGAGCCTTACAAATTCCAGGACCCTCTCCCATGCCTCTTTTTCTTAACCCGCTCCTGCTCACCTCTCAAACCCTCGGCTTTAACCTTGCTCTTTTCACGGAGCTCTTTTTTATGACTGTCTTCCAAAGTAGCCTCTTCCTTCTGGAAACTTCTGCAGAGGCCGCCGTCGGTACCTGGTGAGGTATGACATTGACCCTCAGCCTGCTTTTCCTTGTCTCCATGACTTTCCTCCCAGGCGGGACTCGAGTCCCCGAGACTGGGGGTCTGTCTTCTGTTTCTCTTGTGTCTTGTAGTTGGGGGCTCCGTGCAACGGTGTTTGTCATTGAAAGAGGGACCAACAAGAGGTCGAGTGAGAGCCGCGGGGTGGGGGGCTGTGGGACCTTCGACAGACCAAGGGAGCATTGTGTTAAGGGAGAAGCGCGTCCTGCTCTTAACTACAAAAGGAAAGAGGACGACGGGGGCTTTCAAGTGCCGGGCCATTTGTCTTGAAGGTGAGGCCACGCGTCCCGGCTGGCAGGCTCCCGCTTCCTGGGTCTGAGGAGAGCCCTCCTTGGTCAGCCAGTGAACTTGGGTGAGATTCAGTTAGATTTCGGGCAGTATTCAAAATACCGTGTACTCCTCGGAGCTACGGGGTGGGCCCTGGAAGTTAAGGGGATGGATGCTGGAGGAACCAGGCAGGGGGCACGGGAGGGTCTTTGTCCGGGGGGGTGGGCTCAGAGCAGACCCCGAGAGGAGGAGAGGTCCGTGTGGGCTTTGGTAGACAGATACCTAGACGTGCGTGTGTATGTGTGTGTGCACGCGTGTGTGTGTGTCTTATTGACCCCAAGGCCGCCGGTGAGCCCGCAGTGTGCATCACCTTTTTGGCCGCCGGCACCACTGGCGAATCCTTCCCCTCCCGCCATCCGTTCTTTGCACCGTGTGCACCTTGGACTTGTTCAGACAGGCAGGAGAGGTCACCACGGGGCCGCACGAATAAGCCCAGCCTTCCCGCAGGCAGGGCTGAGCCCTTGCTGGTCAGCTGCCGGCCCCCTCAGCACCCAGCTGAGTGGCCCGGGGCACGACACAAGGGGTCGCGTGGGATTTCGAGCTCATATACGTATTGGCTTAGCTGAGAGCTGCAAGTCCGTCGTCGGGCAGGTGGCGGGCTCCAGCCCACGCACGCGCAGTCAGTATACACGGGGCTCCCGTGGACGGGGGGCTCGGGACCCCGCTCCACACTGGGGGCTGGGGGGTGGGCCCTCGGGGCCTGGGCGCAGTCTCCCCACACGTGCAGTAGCCTGTCTCTGAAGACCTTCGAGAGTCCAGAACTTGGTTGCGAAAGTTAGAGAAACGGTTACCTGTGGAGGGGTTGGGCTGGGTTTGGGTTCCTCTCCATTGAAACCAGGGCAGGAGAGCCCCAGGGCTCCACGTGCGTTTACAGTCCCGGACCTGCCGAGCTTCTAGGTCGCCTGGCCGGAGGCGTCCGCGAGGGGCTGTGAGACACACGGTTCTAAGCCAGCAAACATCCGGGTACTTTGGTGAATAGCAGCGTACCCGTACGGGAGGTAGATAAGGCCGTGTGTCCCCTGCTTCTGCACACACCCCAACAGTCTCGGTACCAGGTAGTATGTTTGTGAGCAGGGGAGGGGCAGAGAGAGGGGGAGACACAGAATCCGAAGCAGGCTCCGGGCTCCGAGCTGTCCGCACAGAGCCCGACGCGGGGCTCGAACTCACCACCTCTGAGATCATGACCTGCCCCGAAGTCCGATGCTTCGCCGGCCGAACCACCCAGGGCGCCCCATCCAGGCGGTGTTTTCAGTGAAAGGAAATCTGAGACCAGAGTCTGCCACCCACCCCCACCCCCCACCCCCCACCCCGACGATTTTAGGCGCTGGGTGCCACTGCTCCTGAGCAGATTCTCTAGCTGGCTCATTCAAGGGTCCCGCAGCCCCCCGCGGTCCTAACTGAGCCAGCCCGAGCCAGCACTTAGCTTACCTTGGGCACCACTCATTTCACCGAGAGGAAAGAGCTCTAAGTTTCTTGAGCTGATTAACAAGGCTTCTGGTCTAGATCTCACTAAGGATGTTGGAAGCGCTGAGCGGTCCTCTTGGTCACGGGGGGTGTCTTAGAAGCTACCGAGCTGTCCCCAGCGTGTCCGCCGTGCCTTAATAGATGCAGGAACGCTGGCTGTTTGTAGGAATGAGATTCCCAGGTCAAGTGCCACTGCCGTCAACATCCCCGCTTGACCCTGTACGTCTCTGACACCGTTCCCAGTGGATGGCTAAGTCAACACGGTGCTGAGGCCTTCCCATGTCCCCTCTTCTGGGCTGCCGAGCTCCTCAGTGAAACACAAGTGCAGCCAGTGCGGCCAGGAGCTGGGCACTGGGCCCAGGGAACCCTTTGGTTTCAGTGCCTTGGGCTTCTCTGGGCGGAGATCTGGCCGGTCCCAGGACTGCCACCCGGAGCACAGGGCCGGCCGCGGCCACCTACGGAAGGAGGGAGATAGGCTTTGCTGGGCGGCCGCCGTCGGTCTTTGGGTTTCCACAAGCGGGGTGACGCATAGACCTGGCGCCGTGGCCAGCGTGGACGTGGGGCCGTGGGGCCCTTTGCTGTTAGGGCTGTGGCTGCATTTCTGCCGTGGCGGCTCAGGACGAGCTTGGCATGCAGCGTGTGACGTCTAGGCTCGCGGCTGGAGGCGGCAGGGGACTTGGCAGAGGGCCTGTGCTGGAACCCTGGTCTGTTACCCGTGACCGGGGGCAAGGCACCCTTCTACTCACATGTGACGCGTGTTTCCAGTCCTCTGTGGCACTCACACAGCTGAGGTAATGCAGGGAACGGTTTGGGGTTTTCCTGCCACGTTTCCCTGGTTATTTGTAGCCTTTGAAGGCCTTGCTCTGATGTGCTGCGATGTCCTCGCACTAGGACCCGTGACTCTGTCAGATCACATCTGACAATAATCCCCTTCTTACACGTGCAAGAGTCTGTCTCCCTGTGTATAAACCTTCACGTGCCTTGCGGATTTGCTTGGGGACCCCTAAAGTGGGACTTTCCAACTTCAAGAGGGAGCGTATCCTCTGCTTTTTTTTTTTTTTTAACATGAATTTATTATCGAGAGACAGAGAGAAACAGAGCACGAGCAGGGGAGGGGCAGAGAGAGAGAGGGAGACACAGAATCCGAAGCAGGCTCCAGGCTCCGAGCTGTCCGCACAGAGCCCGACCCGGGGCTCAAACTCACGAACCACGAGATCATGCCCTGGGCCCCAGTCGGGACGCTCAACCAACTGAGCCACCCAGACGCCCCGAACCCTCTGCTTTTTAATCACACGAGCAATGAACGAGCCCCTGCCCCGGAAAAACCAGAAGATGCAACTAAGCAAAAATAAACAAGTAAAAGGGGGTGTGGGCCTGTTAGCACGGTGTGGAGCACAGTCAGGCTCGCGACTGAACGCACCTGTGATTAAATCCCGGCGTTGCGACTGACGTGTTCGTAACCTTGGCAACTCAGCCCCTCTGAGCGACAATTTCCTTATTGATTTAAAAAAAAAAAAGTATCATTTTACCCATTTACCTCTTGTGCAAGTTGAGATAGCGTATGTAAATACCCTAAGCACTAAAAATATACTCAAGAAATCGATTCCGAGGGAGAGGCCGGGTAAGAACCTATAGAGGTCAGGAAAGCACGTGGGGAGCGGTGCGAGACCCATCAGGGTTTTGATGGAAAACCAGGCGTGCGGAAGTGTAGAGGCAGTTGTGTGCAGGCGTGGGGGTGCTGAGGGGCCCGTGAGGACTCTGGGTGACAGCTTTCTGCAAGCCTGAGCGGTTGGAAGGTGGGGTGGCTGTGGGCCAGGCTCTCACGGGGTCTGATTTCCCTTCCTGTAGAACGTGGTCTGTTCTGTAGGTAGTATGGAGCTAGCCTTCTGGTCGTCTCGTTTTGGTTTTGCATTGTCTTTTTTTTTTTTTGGTCTGGGGAGGGTGCTACGGGTAATGCTCAGAAAGCCGTGTTTACGAAGATTAATTAGCGCAGGGGAAGTGAGTCAGAGGGGATGGGCCACAGGCAGGAATATCCCCAAGACCAGAGATTGGGCCGGCAGTGGTCTTCCGGTGTTCCACAGAGCTCTTTGATCTCCTGGCCTCTCCTTTAGGAGAGCCGACCTGCGCTCTCTAAGGCAGGGGTGGGGGGGGGGGGGAGGGTGGCGATCGTGGAAAAGCTCCAAGCCAGAAGAGGAAGCAGGGTTCGCAGGGTGCAGCGGAGAGTTTGGGAGTGGCAGTGGATGCAGGTGAAAACAGTAACCGTATTCGTGGTTGGTAGCTGGCAGGCTGGAGTGGGGTTGTTTGTGCGCCTCTATCGCTGCTGCATAATGACGCCGGGGACCCGAGACGTGGAATCGCTGGCAGTCAGGGCTGCACAACGTCGCTCACACCCCCGTAAGTCATGCACGGGCACTTGTCTCCAAAGACCGACAGCAGCTGCCCAGCTGCTCGAACTTGTCTCCAAGTTGAACACTTTGGATGGTGAAACCCAGCTTCCCTGGCATCTCCAGCCATTCCAAGCAAAACTAATTAGGCTTTTTCCGCAGGCCTATGTGTATGCTCTGGAATAAAGCGCACAGAAAATAAAACAAGCCCAGCTAACCCAGCGAGGCTAGTTCCAGAAGCAGCAGGAGAAAATATTGTGGTTGGCTGGGTCGCCAGTGGACCCCGAGTGCCAGAGCCAGGGGGTTGGCCGCAGGGTGACGGCACTTTGCTCATCACTCAATGGTACCGGCTTCTTGCTAAACTGTGAGTTTACACTAGTACAGCCCGCTGGTTCCAGAATGATCCCGTACGTCCCAAGTTGCTGCTTGTTTGTGTCCAAATGCTGCCTCGTCCGTTATCCCAACAGCAGCCCTGAGAGACGGGCAGGGCGATTGTTTTCTCGGAGGGAGATCTGAGGTTCAGAGAGATGGTTTGGATCTGAACTGTTGTCACAGAATGTGTGTGTTTAGGTCCGAGAGGGCCCGGAGGTCCTTTAGGTAACGCATCGCTCCTTCCTCAGGCAAGAAAACAGTCCGGTTCAGGTGACTGTCTCAGGTCGGCTCAGCTTTCCCGGTGCCCAGGGAGACCCTGGCACTGTGCCCACGCCTGTGATCTCTCTGGCCTCAGAAGGGACCATTGGATAAACAGTGACTGCCCCATACCCTCTGGGCAGAAAGTGACCTTAAGAAAGCCGCAGACTTCCAACCCTATTAGAAGTTTCCTGAAGTCCCAAACTCTCAGTCAGTTGCCTCTTTGTTCATGAGCCTTGGAAGCCATGCGATGTTACTTTCTCCCTATGAAGCTTCCCGCATACCTCCTCCACATCCGTTCTACCCTGCCTTTCAATTAACCCCCCTTTCTGGAACCACGGATCTGCCAGCTAAATCCTGTCATAGAACCAAAGAATAGATTCTTCAAAGAAGACTTCTCCTCCGCTTGAATACCTGTAGCAATGAGTTGCTCGCTATCTTTCGAAGATAGATTTGCCAAAAAGTTGAAGTCCTGAGTAAACTTTATTTGAGGATAACCATTGCAGGGTTCTGAAGTGAGGACCCTCATTGTCTCCTTAAAAAAAAAAAAGGGGGCGCCTGGGTGGCGCAGTCAGTTGAGCGTCCGACTTCAGCCAGGTCACGATCTCGCGGTCCGTGAGTTCGAGCCCCGCGTCGGGCTCTGGGCTGATGGCTCGGAGCCTGGAGCCTGTTTCCGATTCTGTGTCTCCCTCTCTCTCTGCCCCTCCCCCGTTCATGCTCTGTCTCTCTCTGTCCCAAAAATAAATAAAAAACGTTGAAAAAAAAAATTAAAAAAAAAAAAAGTACTATGAGTTTCTTTTAAGTTTATTTATTGGGGGGGGGGGAGGGGCAGAGGGCGGGAGAGAGAGAATCCCGAGCAGGACCCATGCTCAGCGTAGAACCCAACTCGAGGCTTGACCCCACCAACCGTGAGATCGTGACCGGAGCCGAAACCAAGAGTCAGATGCTCAACCCATTGAGCCACCCAGGCACCCCTCTCCTTTAAAAAAAAAAATAAAATAAAAAGATTTTTAAAAATTTTAAGTAATCTCTACACCCAGCGTGGGGCTCGAACTCACAACCCCGAGATCGAGAGTCACGCGTACCACGGACCTGGCCAGCGGGGGGCCCTAGCCTCATTTTCTCCTGATCCATTTTCTTACCAACCGGCTTGCACACTCCCCGGGGAAGCGTGTTCAGGGCACTTGGGATTTGTTGTAATCAGGTAGGGGAAGACACCCACATGACTGTCGCGAAGGAAGGAGTCTCCCATGCTCACGGATCCCTAGAAACAGGAGGCACGTATGCCACGCCGGACCACGCAGAGAGGCACCAGGCTGGGTCAGGAGGCAGAAGGCGTGAGAGGGAGGTGTAGGCAGGAAGCTCTATCGCGGTTTCTGCGGGTGGGAACGCGTGAGGCAGGGTAGGGGGTTTGGGATTGTCTGGGCTCGGCGGGCTCTGGGTCCGACGGCCGTCCCCGGCTGTGCGGGCCCTGCATCCAGGTGATTAGTGTGCCAAGCATAGTGGCTCAGAGCGCGAAGCTGTTAGAGGAGCTCAGGTTGTGTGCACTCTGGATGGGCCGTCGTGTGTCCGAGGGGTGTGCTCCCAGCTGAGCCGTGCACCCTCTCTAGGGAGCGGCTAGCCCGCGGAGGGCAGTCCCACCGGGGTCGGGGGGACGGAGGGTGGCCCCGATGTCAGAGGGTCAGGATTACAGATAATAAGACAGGGTTAAAAAAAGCGAGGCCCCTACTGCCTTCCAGATGTGTCTGCAGGTTGTGCGGGTGGGGCTGAGGGACCGGGTTTCCCATGGGAATTTCCCTAGCAGAGCCTTCGGGAAGGGCCTTCGCCAGTATTCCTGCCGGAGAGAAAACTGCATCCTCCGTAGTCCAAGGGCGGGGATCCCCAGGGAGTCGGGGTTTCTGCGGCCACCGAGCCCTTCGCCCCGAAGCTCGCAGGCCTGGGCGGAGGGGGACGGCCCAGGGGGCTCTGCCGGCCTCGGGGGCCGCGGGCCCGGATGCCGCCGGCCGCTGCTGCTGCATCATCGTCGGCCTCTGCTGCCTTCGCTTGTCCTGCCGCCTGTCTTTTTAAGAGACCTGGCTCGGCCCTCCCTCCCGCTCCCTCGCTGTGTAGTAAGGAGTCGCCTCCCCGGCAGCCCCTGGCACAGGTGGTGATGACAGCTGGCTGCGGTCCCGTCGCTGAGGGGATCTGCCCGCGCTCTGCCTGCGTGTTGAGCAGCACACCCGCTCCCCTCGCCCGCGCGGTGCCGGGCCGGCTCATGCTGCCTGCCGTCCGCTTGGTGCGCCGCTCTGGGGACTGGGAACACGCCCAGCCCCGGTCCCCATCTGTTGCAGACGGGCGGCGGCGGCGGCTCGGGGAGCAGCCGAGCCCTGGAAGTCGCCTGTGCTGAGGGGGCCGGGAAACCCCTTCTCTCATGGGCCTCTGGAGCAGGCGGCAGCATCCGTCAGAGCTGGGAGCCCCGTGTCTGCGGCACCAGCGTCCTGCCGGCCAGCGTCGTGCACCTGCCGTCAGCGCCCGCAGGAGGCGACCTCCGGGACCCCTCGGGGCCAAGTAAGCCGACCCCCCGGAGCCGGGTTCCCGAGCGCGTGATGACTGTGCGTTCCCGGGTGTGCGGCTCCCCCGCCCCCCGCCCCCCTTCTGACGCTTTGTCTCCTCCGTCTGCCAGGCTGATGCCGAACCGGCGCTTTGTTCCGCGGGGGCCTCTTGCTGAATTCAACACCCCCGGGCGGAGCTCAGTGCTCCTTCCCCACCTGGGCGCTGTGTGTCTGGTGCTTATGTAACTTTTCGTCGGGGTTTAAAGAGGATCCGTAGGGAAGGTGGTGTGAGTGTGGGGGCGTGTTCGCCGGCCGCCGTTCCCTCTCCGCGTTCGGTCCCTCCTCCCCCTGCCCCCGCGGGCCGCCCGGAGCCGGAGCTGCCCGTTCCTGAGTGTGGCTCTCTCGGCCCCACCTTCCCGCCGCCGCCGCTGAAAGTTCCCTGCCGAAATCCTGGCGGGATCCACGCGGGCTGCCTTTCTTTTCCTTCCGCCGGTCCCCGAGCCGTCACTTATTAAATCTGTCCCGAACAGAAAAGGATGGGGATGATGTGGGAGCCTTTGGGCACCGCCCGTGGTGGCCTCGGAAGGCTCGTGATCGCGCACTCGCGTCTCCTGCCGGCTGAGGGTGAGCTCCAGGAGGCATACTTGTTGCTTTTAACTTACGGACAAGGCGCGTTGAAGAAAACGGCAGCTGGGAGGGGGCAGACAGAGGGGGACATGGGAGATGTCCTCACCCATGACTGAGCCAAGGCTTGTCTCGGGTGGGGAGGGGACAGCTGGGGGCCGAGCACCTGAGGTGGTAGCACCGCCCCCAGAAAGGGCTGGATTCGGAGGCCACGCGGGCTCTCACCCCCACCTCTGCTGACACCTGGGTGGGGGGGGCTCGCTGCTTGGAGCTCGCCGCTGAGTGTTTGGATCGCCCCCCACGACCCCCTCTGTAAGCCAGGGGCTACCCCGATCGGTCATGCGTGACCAAACTTCAGCTGGGAGTTTGTGTGGCTGGTTCTTGAGTCCTGCTGATTGGGGGGGTTACCCAGCAGGGGTGGCGGCAGGAAAATAGGAGAATGAGGCTTGATTCTCTGCTTCTGGACTTACAGTCTGGGGGAGGGGGAGACACCGTATTAGACCGTTCAAGACTTGAGAAGCAGTAGAGAACCAAGCATGGGATTTCGGCAGGTACCAAGTGCCGAAGGCAGCGGACTGGCCGTCTGGGGGCCGTTGGGAGGGGGCAGTGCGGAGGGGCTGGGGCTCGGCAGGCTCCCCCCGGGCCTGGGGACAGCAGGACGCAGGCTTGTGCCTGAGTGCAGGGGAGACCCCAAAATATAAATGCAGGTGCCGTCAGCTGTGGCTAGGTACTTCTCGTACCTAGTGGGGGCAGAGGGGAGGGAAGCGAGCGGCCAGCCCACGTTGTGATGAGCAGATTGCCATTGGCCCAGTGCCCCGTGGGCTCCGTGCGCCTCTCGCCGGGCTGACTGCTGGCTCTGAGAGCAGCCCAGCTCACTCCCTGACCCAGAGAAGAGGAAACACACCCTTGAGTCCTATATGCCAGGCACTGGTCATCCAAGATGAGTCCGACGCTTGGCCTTGACCTCATCAGTGAATAGTACTGGATAGCCAGGGCTCCCTCAAAATGGAGGTTCTAATTCTGCATCCTGCTTTCAGCTCAGCTGTTAAGCAATGGAATCCTTCTTGGATTTTCCTGACCTCTGCACTGCTCTCTTTCAAACCGTATGCTCTTTTCTTCCTTTAAAAGTGTTGAATTCTTTCCTCCCACGGGATGCCCATATTGACGAGGCTTGACCCATACCTTCTAGCAAATCCCCTTAGGGTTCCCTCGTACTCGGCCTGTGGGCTAATATAGGTCCATGCCTATATTTTTTGTTTTATGCGTTATTTTATATTAGGTTGTGTTCAGTTCTTCTGGGTGGATTCGATTGATAATTCCCTCCGGTCAGTTAAGGCTTTCATTTCTTAAAGGGATTTGCCTCCCTATGACCTGCTCTTAGCTCCTTATGCTTTGGTAAATATTTATTGACTATGTATTAGGCTCCAGGTTCCACAATTGGCATTTTCATGGATGCCGATGATCTTAACTCTCAAGACGATCCTGGGAGGTTTGCCTCATTTTACGCAGGGGGAAATTGAGGCCCTGCGAACTTGAACTGTTTGCCGAGCTTACGTAGCCAGTAAATGGCAAACTGGGGTTCAGACTCAGGCCCTCCGACGCCAAAGTCCCCTCCTCCCACTGCACTGCACGGGCACATGGCAAATGTCCAACAGTGAAAACTCGTGTATCAGCCGCCATCATGGTGTGGTGACCAGCGAGCCAGTGGACCTAAAAGTATTTTCACCAGTAAGGATCAGAAGGGTGATCTCTACTTACCCAAAAAGTCCAAGGGCCAGTTCCCAGCTTGTAATCGATGCTTCGTCAGTAGCTGCCCTCTTCCCGTAGGTGAGTGGTCAGCTGTGGGATGCCCCAGCTGAGCCCAGAAGAATTTCTCTCCAAGCAGGGCCTTGAAGTGATTTGGTTTTCGGATAGAATTCTCTGGGTCTTATCACTTTGATTATTCATCAGGAAATCAAGGCTGGAGGGCTGTGGGTTCCACTGGGTTCTGGTGGTTCTCTTGTTGTGCTGGTCTGGCCAGGTCCCCACCTGTCCTTGGAGCTGGCCAATCCCGGCCCCCCCTCCTGCCCCACCTGTCCCATGTGGACACGGCTGTCTATCTCAGTGTGGTCCCCCTGCCACCGCCATCTCCTAAAGGTCACAGCAGCACATTTACATGACCTTCCTGGAATCGTACATTCCTTTCTTGATTTCTTTTGGCATCTTTCACCCTAAGATCTAGCGTGTAGGGGGAGGTAGGGAGAAAGCAGAGGAAAACAGAGCCAGACTTGGGTTCTTGTTTTGATTTTCCTTCGCGAGTGAGGTGTGTGGTGGCATTTTATTGCCTCACATCTGCTTTTAAGGGGGTCTGCCGTCTGCTTGGTAAGAATGTCCTCATCTCGTTAGTCACCCGTGAGTTAGAGACTCGCTGTACAGATTCCAGTAAATAAGGGAACAGACACTCAGCAAGTCAGAGCAGACTCAGCCCTACCGTCTGCCCCCACAGCCATGTTGGGGGGCTGGCAACAAGGTGGTGGTGGTGGGGGGGGCTCCAGGCAGCCCAAGGAGGGCAGAATGGAGGGCTGTGGAGTCGGGGGTTCACATTCTCCCCCAGGCTGGTCTGCCTTTTCTTTTTGGTTCAGGGCTGCTATGATCCGAGGGCCCCTAGGACAGGGTTTCTTTGGAGAGAGAGCCAAGTACCGAGTCGAGAGCTAAGGAGAAGTAAGAGGCAGTCCCAGGCCTCAGAAAACTCAGTGGGGCTTTTCCTTTTCGCATAACCCGCACAGCTCACGTATTTGACCTTAAGTGCAGGCGTTCTCTGTGATTTGCAAGTTCCATCGGCTGCGGCGCATTCGGAGTCACATTTTCATGGCTGGAAGTAAACGTGGGGCTGACCCGTCTGGGCCCTTGGGGCCCTGGAGACTTCCAAGGTGGAGGGCAGAGCTGGGGTGGCCTGTGTTTGGGGAAAGGTCGTGAGGAAACAGGCAGAACGTTACCCTCACTTAGCGCAGGGACGGTCCACAACCCTCCCCTTGACCGGGAGCAGCCGGCGGAGTCGTCCGCGAACCATGTGAACCATATTGGGTGTGGGACCCTCTTGGGAAGGAACGAAGATGACAGAACCCAAGGTAGGAGGGATGAAAGCAAAAGGACCCCTTCCGGAAGAGCGTGAATCTGACCCGGGGCCTCACGGCTGCACCCCTGGTCCCTGCCCTCGGCTCCAGGGCCGGGGGAGGCAGGGGTCCTGGTGCTTTGCACAAAGCGTGGCCACCTGACGGCTAAATCCCGCCCACCACGCGCTTAGCAAAGCTTTGAGACGTGTGAAGACGGTTGAGGATTTTTGCCCATAGGAATCAGAAGGATGACTTCTGCTTATCCAGAAAGTCCAGTTAACCCTAATCCTGAAAGTGCCATCACAGGTACCTGATCCGTCCCCTACCCAGCGTGGGCAGGAAACACGTGGTTCCACAAAGCTGAGCTTTCTGGAAAACAGACACTCCTGAGAGGGTATGTGACAGGCTCAGAAGACGGAGGGGCGTTCCTATTTCAGAGTCAAGACTGAGCCGACCTGCCGTGCGTCCTGGGAGGGGTGTCTGCATTTTAGTAGCGAGCGGGAACGGTATGTTTGTAAGGCCCAGCAAATGAAGATGAGAGGGAAACTTCCAGTACCCAGACGCTGGTGGGGGGGGGGGGGGGGCGGGCCCGGCCAGGCGCCCGCACGGACCCCTCAATCACACGGGCTCTGGCCTCTAACAGGTGTGCGAGGGCCTCTTAATGAGGCGGCTGCTGCTGCACGAGTTAGGGCAGGGGGGGTGGAGGAGGGGCTGGGGATTCATCCGTTTGAACAGATTTTCCACTCCGAACCCCAGAGCCCAGAATCCTGGTGGGATTCGCCCTTCACGCGAGGCCAAGGCCAAGACCAGAGCCGGGCGCTTACCCAGCACGGCCAGGCCTGGCTCAGAGCTGGCCGCCGGCATCTGTCTCCACCCACTCGCTCTGACTCATCCCACACTTATCTGCTCAAATCACAGAGCCTTGAAATGCGCTTGCCGGTTGGTCTTCCAACAAAAACTCCGGGGGGACACTCGGAGAGAAAGGCGGGTCCTGGAGGAGGAGAGGAGGGGCCTCGCTCCAGCAGGCCTGGGGTTTGGGAAGGGGCTCTGGGTGCCTCCCCGTGCAGGGCCCCGGGGACGTCTCCCTTGGGGTAGTGTCAGGACGCCCCTCCAGGCCTTCTCAGCGGCCACCTGGCGGCTCTCCCCAGAAGGGCTTGTTCCTTCTCCTGGCCGCGTAGACAGAGGGCACCGGGCCACGCCGCCGTATACAGCATTTGTTTTTCCCCTTCTTCTCCTCTTCTTCCCCAGATCCCTACTTGGTAGCCGAGGACCATGCCCCACCCCACCCCACCCTCACCCCTGCGCCTGCTCTCTCCTAAGTGGGGAGGAAAGACCTCTGGCAATGGACCAGAGCCCCCAGTGTTTCTCAGAGGGTGGCCTGGGGGCTTGTTAAAATGCGCATTCCTGGGTCCCACCCCCGCCTACTGACCGGGAAGCTCAGAGGCCCTTGGTAGCATCTTACACGCACTGAGGACTGGCTTCAGGCTGGAGAGAGGAACCTGGACTATGGACTGGGCTCATTCACCTGAAAAGAAGATTCTAGACCTTCTTGCCCAAGGTCTACCAAGATACCAGGTCGAACAGTTTCCCCCCAGATCGGCTTTCTCTAGTTTCATTCATGCGGATAGATAAGGAAATCATGGTGCGATTGCAAAAAAAGTATATGAAAAATCCGAAGAGTATTTTTCAATAGTCCCAGATGCCTGGGGACTGTGGCTAATCCAGAGTCTCGAAAGGTACCAGCTGTGTCTTATTCGGAATGCTAACTGTCAAAAAAAAAAAAAAAAAATTAGAGTACTATAAAATGTGCTTAACAATGAAATAAACCTGACATCACCCAGTCTTGACACTGCAGGTACTTTTAGGGTCTCAGTAATGCCACTTCGACAGAATCTGGAGTGCCAGTGAGTGGGGACGTCGGGTGGAGATAAGCCAGCTGTGGTCAACCTTCTCGATCACATTTAAATATCCACCCGTGGTTTCCGTGCTAGTGATCCCGAAACTAGCCACGTGGCTGGAGGGAAGGGGGTAGTTAGTAGTGGCAGGAAGTCGCAGCCTCGGCCCCTGAGTGTCTCTGGGCACCCCCTCCCCTCCTTCCCCACTTCGAGGGCCTTCCTTTATGTCTAGGCTCCCCGTTCCCGTGGCCCCCACACTGGCCTGCTCTAAGCACTTTTTCTGCCTGGCCATCTCTGCTCCATCTGGATTTCTCTCCTTTCTCTCCTAGGCCTTCAGGGTCCTTTCATGAGATTAATAATCCAATGACCTCCCAGTTCAGAGAAGGGATTCATTTTAATGGGTTGTCTCTCACGGTTGTCATTTAAGTATTGCCTTGATCCAGATAAAGGGCCAGATAAAGGATCCAGATAAAGGATAGGACATTTAAGCACCCCCATAGGATTGTGACACCTCACATACCGGGGATTCACCTTTGGGAGAAATTGGGCTCTTGGTGCCCAACAAATCTCTCTTCCCTAGATCGGTAGTCACCGCATGTGTCTGGGCTGGGTTCTGGAACGTGACGTGCCGGGTCTTCAGATCCCAGGTAGGGGAGGAAGGGACAACTGTGCCCCTATCTGACAAGTGTAATAAGGTGCTTTGTCACCAGGAGGGCGATTGAAACCAGAGAATTTTGCTGCGAATAAAGTACAACTGTCACCCACACTGCACAGCTGCTTCCTGAAAATTCTACTCCCACTGCATGAAAAAGCACACTCAATATTCCAGGATTAATAACGCAGATATCTTCCCTGTGTTCTGCAGATTGTGTGATTTTCTTTTTTTTTTTTTTTTTTCTCCCCTATGGCATGGGGATGGGTGGTGGCTGGTGGGGGTCACCCTGTGGTCAGATTTATTGACCTATAGTTTCCATGCAATAAAATTCACCAATTTTAAGTATGCAGCTAGGCAGATGGTGATGTGCCCAGGCATGCAACCAGAGCCATGTTCACGATGTAGGACGCGCCCTGTAGGTCCCTCGTGTCCCTTTGCATTCTGTCCCCTCCCCCAGCCCCATCTTGACACGGCAGAGGGGTGTGTGTCTTATCTGTGAATGTCCCGTATCTGGCACAATTCCAGACCCACGGACGCTACTTAAATGAATAAGTACATCAGCGGCTCTAACATACTAAAAAAAAAAAAAAAAAAAAAAATCCCCCCAAGACGCCTCTTTGGTTTCTCCCTTTCATCCTGAGTTTTAAAAGATTGTCTGATAAGCATTTGCTGCTAGCTTCTGCATTTAGCCATTCCTGATAGCAGCCTCCTGATCAGCCGGAGATAATCAGTGTCATCAGAGCTGATGACATTCCAGGTGAAAGCAGGGGACTGTCCGTCCTCATTGTTTATGCGGCCATGGGCACGTGCGCGCTTCCTTTCCACGTTTCGAAACACTGGAAACGCCGCAGGAGCGTCTCACCCTAGACCGGAAGCCCCCAACCTACATCCCTCCCCGCCTTTCTGGGCTCAATAACAGCACGTTGCCCCTAAATAATGGCACCTTGCCTGTAAAATCAGGGCAGTGTTTGGATGTAATAGGCAGCATTTCCCCATAATCTCTTTATATGTTAGCCCCTAGGTGTTCATGTTTGCATATTTATGTAAGCTCCTAATCTGGTAGGAACTCCTCTGATTCCCACTTTGTGGATTTGAAAACTGAGGTGCGGAGGAATTAGCTTTCACGAGATTCCGTAGTTTTCTGGCCATCCATTGCTGTATCACAAGCCACCCCAAACAGAAATCTGGCTGGGGGGGGGGGCACCCAAGCGGCTCAGTCGCTTGAGTGTCTGACTCTTGATTTCGGCTCAGGCCACGATCTCACAGTTCGTGGGATTGAGCCCTGAGTCGGGCTCCAGGCTGACAGCTTGGGATCCTGTGTCTCTCTCTCTCTCTCTGCACCTGCCCCGCTCACATGCACGCGTGCGCGCTCTCTCTCTCTCTCTCTCTCTCTCAGGATAAATAAATAAGCAGTAAAAAAAAGAAGGAGTATAGTTTGGCGTCATCACAGGTCTGGAGGTTGCCTGGCTCAGCCCAGCAGTTCTCACGTGGGCTTCCTCGCGCACCCTCAGCCAGATGGCGGCTGAGGCCAGAGCGCTCTCAAGGTTTCTTCACCCTGCGTCAGGTGCCTGGGCTGGTTGGTGGCTCTTTCTCCGTGCCGCCTGTCCACCTGGCTGGCTCGAGCTTCCCCACGGCAGGGTGGTCTCCGGGCAGTTGGATATTTAACAGCTGGTTTCCCCCAGGGCGGATTCCAGGAGATCCAGAGATAAACCACCGGGCTTCTTATCACGTGATCCTGTGGCTGTGTCTCTGTTGATCACAACAGCCCAAGGTCAAGGGAGGGAAGGATGTGGACTCAGCTTCTTGGTGGGGGCGGCGTGTGTGTGCAGGGAGGGAAGCCGTGCACGGAGGCCCTCTTAGGGGCAGACTGCCACACCGCCAAGACGCAGACTGTGGGCCCGGCCTGCTCCCTTCAACTTGGGCCACGGTGAGGAGGTCACATCACGGCCGGTTGGATATACTCCCCATAAGGCAAGTTTCCCAGGGCACCGGTTCTATTCCATTTCTTTATTTTATTTTATTTTTTGTTAACATTTATTTATTTTTGAGAGAGAGAGAGAGTATGAGCAGGAGAGGGGCAGAGAGAGAGAGAGAGAGAGAGAGGGAGACACAGAATCCGAAGCAGGCTCCGGGCTCGGAGCTGTCAGCACAGAGCCCGACGCGGGGCTCGAACTCACGAACCGTGAGATCGTGGCCTGAGCCGAAGCCGGACGCTTACCCAACTGAGCCACCCCGGGCGCCCCTCTGTTCCGTTTTATTAACAACGACAACAAAGCCTGTTGGGACTGTGTGGGTTTCAGGACCCTGCAGTTGGAGGAAGGCTGTCCCACATTTTACTAACCCAAACACCAACTCCACTGGATGCCACACCAAAGTTAAAGCAAACGGTTGAAACAGGAGGGGACACAGATGACATTTCTCAAGGGTCCAGCAAAGATCTGAGGTTGGACGGGGCGCCTGGGTGGGTCAGTCAGTTAAGCATCCAACTCTTGATCTGGGCTCATGATCCCGTGGTTGTGAGATCGAGCCCCGTTTCCGGCTCTGTGCTGGGCCCGGAACCCTCTTAAGATTCTCCCTCTCCTTCTGCCCCTCTCCCCCCGCTCGCACACACACATACTCTCTCTCTGCCTCAAAAAAATAAATGAATAAATAAATAATGACATACACATCTGAAGTTTGACAGTGTCGTCTGTTGGTGAGGCTACGAAGGAAGCAGACCCCCCCTCCTCTGCCATAGTCAGGAGGGCAGCACGGCCCGGTCCTGGGGAGGACGGGTCGCGGTATTGCCCAGAAATCACACGCCCGTGGCACTTTGAGCAGTCACACTTCTGGGAACGTATCCTAGAAACACGAAGACTGCGCAAAGTTCCCGTGACCGCCTTGTCGTCGTGGCCCAAGATCAGAAACTCTCACTGCCACGGGGGCTGGTGCAGCTAGAACGTTCCATCCAAAGGAGCGTGCCCCGGATACCGGAAAAATCTCTGTGCTCAAAGTGGTTCCTTTAGGGGTGCATCACGGATGGGGCCAAGGGTAGATGCCCACCCAGCTTTTCCTGGTGCATCGTTTTGACTTCATGAGCCACACTTGAGTATTTTTAAACTCGTTAAGTTTCTGTGTTTTGGGGAGAGAGAGAAAGAGTGTGAGTGGGGGGAGGGGCAGAGAGAGAGGGAGAGAGAGAATCCCAAGCAGGCTCCTCCCTGTCCTCACAAAGCCCAGCTCGGGGCTCCGTCCCACAAACCGGGAGCTCGTGACCTGAGCCCAGGGCAAGAGCTGGATGGATGCTCAACCAGCTGAGCCACCCAGACGCCCCCAAATGCCACCTTTATCGTCATTGTGTGTCGGACTCGAGTCACGTGTCCACCAAAGATGGCTGTGCTCTGGCTAGTTGAGCAAAGGTTGGAGTGAGCCCCCGCGTGGCCGCGGAAGACCTTTGGAGGCGCTGACTACTGTGAGGAGGAGAAGGCTCCAGGTGGAAAAGCAGGAGCCAGGTGACGCTGTTGAGGAAAATTTGATTTTTAATATCGTCACCAGAAAAATTAACCAACCTCCAGAAGCAGAAAGCAATCTACTTGGACACGGATCGACCTACATTGGACTTAATGCTGTTTTCTGCGGTCTAATAGCAAATAGTCTTAGGGCGCCTGGGCGGCTCAATCCAGTAAGCGTCCAACTCTTGATTTTGGCTCAGGTCGTCACCTCACGGTCGTGAGATTGAGCCCCGCGTTGGGCTCTGTGCTGGGCGTGAAGCCTGCTGGGGATTCTCTCTCTCTCCCTCTTTCTGCCTCTCCTCTGCTCGTGCTCTCTCTCTCTCTCTCTCTCAAAATAAATAAACGTTTTTTAAAAATAGCAAATAGTCTTTTTCAACGCATCCTAAACGTGACACAGGCTCGTATAGCCGCTGGCTTGCCGATGGCAGGGATCCCACTGTTGACTATGCATGCATCGTACAAAGGTTTTTTAAATTTACCCTTGAATACAGGGGATTTGAATTGTGAAGCCCGTACCCTAACGCAGGGAGGATTGGTCGGTCTCGTTTCTGGTGGTCTATACGCTGGTTTCTCGGCTATTCCCTGTGAATGGTGGCCTAGCAGCCAGCTATGAGTCAGAAAGGGCTCAACTGCTCCCAGGGAAAGGAAACAACTTACCGGATTAGAATTTCCAAGCCTGTCTTTAGAAAGATGTCTTTATTTCCCATTTTGCTCCAGACTGTGTTTGCAGCACACGTGGGATCGAGGTCAATATAAACTAATTTCGGAAAGGCTCTTCAGTTACCCGAACCTGGCCCAGGTTAAACAAATGTGTAACCCTCCGCCCCCCCCCCCCCCAATAAAATTGTAATGTATGAAAAAAAAACCATTGCTAGGTTATAACCTTAATAATTCAAGGTTCTGGCGACAGCGTGTAGGCCAGTTACCGGTGTCCTGGGCGCACTGAATGCCAGGCGAGGGGTACGGGAACTTCTGCCCCGGGCAGGGGGGACCCTGGAGGTTTCAGCCAGCAAGGCTCTCGTTCAGCGTCATTCCGTTCTCCAGGCTGGGCACACTGACCAGGGCGGACTACATCTTCTTGTTATCCTGTCTTTAAACCATGAAAACGGGGCAGTGGGCACCAACGATGACGGCAGAGAGCGGCCCTGGCAGCCCCGGTTTCCCCTCTGCTTGTGGGGGTCCCCTTTCTGCTCCCTGGACCTCCCCGAGGATGAGCTGCTCTCCCAGATCACCCCCACGGCGGTCCCGGAAGCTCAAAGTCCACCCACTCTGGGCATGGGGACCTGGGGCGTGAGGCCCTGTGCTTGGCGAGTGGAGGGAGGCGCCCCCAGGGCCTCATAGATACAAAGGGCAGAGAGATACGTGGTCCAGAGGCTTCTGGGGCACACTGGCCGTGACCCCCAGTGAAAACAAGGGTCTGGCCTGGCTAAGGGACAGGCAATCCCAGGGGGTCCCCTGGCCTTTGGAATATCCCTACACGACCCAGTCCAGAATCCCCTGTGCTTTTTCAGCGAGAAATACGAGTCCCAAAGCATTCTAGCAGGGACCAGATGAGAAATTCGGAGGACACGCTCAGGACATGCTTCTTCCGAGCCCCATGCCGGCCCACGGGGAGGCACGGGTGGCCTGGGGACGCATGCTGCACACGGGGACATCTCAGTGACCGGGTCCTCTGAGGAGATCATGGCTGTTAGCCCAATTCTTAGGATATGAAAAGCAGGCTTTTTTTTTTTTTTTTTTTTTCTCCCTTCCTTGAAAAAGCAAAGCCACAAACAACCCCGGTGTTTACCTGACTCCCTGCCGTGGCAGCAGCTGATCTAAAAGTTTCTGCTGTTCTGGTGACTTTGGCCTCCCGTCCAGCATTTTTCTTCCCTCCCCTACTTACATAACAAGCCCCTCCAGAACAGAATGGGCTTGTTGGCAGCAAAAAACAAAAAAACAAAAAACCTAGCAAATTCCTTGTTTGGATTCGTTCGCGCTGTGGTCTGTGGCCTTGAGGCCCCGGCCAGGAACCATGAGTTTCTGGGTGCCCACTCGGTCTCCGGCCTGGCGCTGGGATTTGTCCATCCACTCCACACATTCTGAGGCTGCCTGGTGACTCGGGCTGGCACCTGCTTCCATCTGGAGCTAGAAGGCCCGAGACCTCACCCCTGGGTCCACACTGGCCGGCTCGGCCTAAGAGAGGGGACCTGGGCTCTCAGAACTTCCTGGCCCTCTTGCTGCCTAACCCCCTTATCTCCTCATTTATTTTCTCTGCCTGGAGGCCTTAGACAAGATCCACTTGGCTTAGGACGCAGAGTCTGGGCATGTGCAGCGCACCTGCTCCCCTGCCTTCCGGAAGTCCTGAGAGCCGTGGACGTGGGGTGAGGTGACCGCGCTCCAGCCCCTGTCCGCGAGTGGAGTGATGCACGAGCCTCCCGGGGAGCTGCAGGCAGGCCCCTCAGCCAGATTGCAGGCTCCCTTCTGTCTCCCGTTACGGAGGGCAGAGGGCGGGTGGCCTGGCCCAGTGTGATGGGTGCTCGATTGGCCGTGGCGTTGAAGGCATGTCTAACCATTTCTTGCTCCTGCCTTTTTTCTTTTTTCGTTAATAGACCCATTTTGAGCAGTTCTAGATTTACAGAACTGTTGTCCAGAAAGTACAGAGAATTCTCACACACCACCTTCCTCTCCCCCCCTCCAGCCGGTATCCCCCATTGTTAACAACTTGCATTAGAGGTACGTTTGTTACAATCGATGAGCCTTTATGAATAAACTATTGTTAACTGAAGCTTAGAGGTGACCTTGGGTTCACTCTTGGTGTGGTACGTTCTGTGGGTCTGGACAAATGTCAGGCTGACCATGACGGTGTCAGCCAGAGCCGGATGCCCTAAAAATGCCTGGGGCTCTGCCTCTTCTCCCTCCCCCAACCCCATGCTGGCTCTGACTTATTGGCGTTTGTCCTGATGCCTCTGGAGCCGGACCCCAGGCCGGGCGGGGGCAGCCCAACCCAGGTGTGTCGAAAGGATCCCTTTCGTCGCAGGGCTGGGGAAGGGAATGGCCTAGAACGGAACTGGGGGTCTTGGAGGGCGCTTGGAGGATCTCTGGAGTTTGAGCCTGCACACCTCCTATCCCATGAGGAAACTGAGGGCCAGAGATGGGGTGTGGGTTTCCAGTTGACACAGTGGGTTGGGGGCCTGTCACAGAGGGGGCATAGGCCCAATCAGCGGCTTTTCTTCTTTTTTTTTTTTTTCCGATTTTCTCATGTTGTTTTATTTTATTATTTTTTTTAATTTATTTTTTTATTTTGTTAAACGTATGTCCAAATTAGTTAGCATCTACTGCAACAATGATTTCAGGAGCGGCTTCCTTAGTGCCCCTTACCCATTTAGCCCATCCCCCCTCGCACAGCCCCTCCGGTAACCCTCAGTTTGTTCCGTATTTATAAGTCTCTTCTGTTTTGTCCCCCTCCATGGTTTTATATTATTTTTGTGTCCCTTCCCTTATGTTCATCTTCTGTTTTGTCTCTTAAGGTCCGCATATGAGTGAAGTCGTGTGATTTTTGTCTTTCTCTGACTAATTTCACTTAGCGTAGTACCCTCTAGTTCCATCCACGTAGTTGCAAATGGCAAGATTTCATTCTTTTTGATTGCCGAGTAATACTCCATTGTATATATATACCACATCTTCTTTATCCATTCATCCATCGATGGACATTTGGGCTCTTTCCACACTTTGGCTATTGTCGATAGTGCTGCTAGAAACATGGGGGTGTAGGTGTCCCTTTGAAACATGGGGGTGCATGTGTCCCTTTGAAACCTGTATCCCTTGGATAAATGCCTAGTAGTGCAATTGCTGGGTCGTAGGGTCATTCTATTTTTAGCTTTTTGAGGAACCTCCACACTGTTTTCCAGAGTGGCTGCACCAGCTTGCATTCCCACCGATCAGCGGCTTTTTTAAAACATATTTTTAATGTTCTTTTTTTTGAGGAGGGGGAGGAATAGTGAGAGGGAGAGAGAATCCCAAGCAGCCTCTGCATTGTCAGCACAGAGACCAACGTGGGGCTAGAACTCATGAACCTCATGATCATGACCTGAGCTGAATCAGCTGCTTAACTGACCGAGCCACTCAGGTGCCCCAGCTGCTTGCTTGCTTTCTTTTCTTTCTTTTCTTCCTTCCTTCCTTCCTTCCTTCCTTCCTCCCTCCCTCCCTTCCTTTATTTCCTTCTTTCTTTCTTTCTTTTTTTTCTGACGGCGAGAGCTAAATTAGTAAACAGGACCAAAAGCTTCACTTTAAAAAGAGCTAGTTACTTGGCCATTTTGAGTGTCATTAACTTGCCCGGTGGGCGCCTCTGGCCCAGATGGGGTCCCCGGCACCCTCCATGGTCATGAGCGGTGATGAGGGTGCGGCGTGCTCCCAATGCCGTCCTGTTCCACCTGAAAACTCTGATTTCCCGCGTGGAGCTGTGGGGCATGTGCCTGACGCGGCCCTCAGCAGGTGCGGCCCTGGGAGGAAGCAGAAGCGGGCAGATACCAGCTCCCCGCCCCGCTGGCCAAAGCAACTGGAGCCCCTCTGTGCGGAGCACCCACCAGCCTTCAGTCAGCGGGACACCGAGGCTTCTGTGGCTCCGGAAGGTTCTTGGAGCGGCTGCTCACCCTGATGGCCGTGACACAGGTGTGGAGGGTTCCGGGAAGTAACAAATTCACACCACGCTGACGAACAACCAGGAAGCGCAGTTTGGAACAAGAGCTTTGGCGCCGGAGGAAAGATGCAGAAAGGCCAACACTGGAAAACGCCTCGTGCGTGGATCGGGACTGGCGTTCACCGCGGGCCCAGGACGGCCGGGCCCACGCCCCGGACTTGCCTCGCAACGGGACTCCGTGAGATAGTTTTGTTGTCACCTTACGTAATAGAAACAGATGCTAGAAAGTCACCATCGGCTAAAAAGAGCGTAGTGTGACCGGAAGTTGCTAGAAGTTGCAATACCAGGATTTGGTTCGTGACTGTGCAAGGCGGCTTTGAGTCGCCTCTCTCTGGGCGTCCATTACTCCCCCGGGGGCAGGAGGGGGTTGATTGTTTTGGGAGATTTCTGAGAACTTTTCCGGCTGTAACATGCTCTCACTGCATGATTTCCCTGGATTTAGGTGTCAGGAGACCAGGGGGGCGTGTGCAGGCCTGGCCCACCCAGGGGGTGGGTATAGGTGCTGACAGAGACCACTCTGAGGGGGTCTCAATGGGGGGGGGGGGGGTTGCTCCCGGTCTGGGTCTGGGGGTGGCAGGAGCCAGGCTGCCCATGCTGGGTCACAACAGCAGTGCCCACGGCTCACAGGGCAGGGGAGGGACGCACGGGGTTGGATAAGAGGGGAGGAGGGAAGGAGTTGCCCACCTCCCACGACAGTAGAGAGACGTGGTTCTCTGTCTCTTTACTGCGTGCCTATTTCTGGGTGCAAAATACGAGGGGAGGTCCGAAGGCTCCGACCAGGACAGACGCGCATTTTATTCTAGGTCTGTTTGTGCGTAATCAAAAAGTTTATGAAACAATGAAATGCACCCTTACTGTGTTCTAATTCACATTTTTGTGGTTGTGTAATCAACTAAGTCGATTTTATGATCCACTGATGGGTTTGGACTATTCGTTTGAAAACTAATCGTGGCCAGGGGGCGCCTGGGCGGCTTGGTTGGTTAGGCGTCCGACTTCGGCTCAGGTCATGATCTCACAGTTTGTGAGTTCGAGGCCCGCGTCGGGCTCTGTGCTGACCGCTCAGAGCCTGGAGCCTGTTTCGGATTCTGTGTCTCCCTCTCTCTGACCCTCCCCCACTCATGCTCTGTCTCTCTCTGTCTCAAAAATAAACATTAAAAAAAAGAAAAAACTAGCAGCCAGGTGCTCCTAGAGCAGCCAGGAGGAACAAACGAAAGCAGCTCCCTTCATTATGCCTAGTGCAGGAAGCCCTTGAATTCTTTTTGCGTCCTTGGTGTTGGCTGCTTACTCTGAACTCCTCGTATTTTTCAGTCTGTAACCTGGTGGCCCGGAGCAGGGGGGCGGCACAGCAAGCAGGATGGAGGGGAATCCTTGCGGGACCTGCAGAAAGGGGGAGGGCTCATTTGATACATAGTGTTATCGATATGGACATTTCATACTCTGAAAATTCTGAGCCCCAAGCCCTGCAGGTATCCGCTCAGCTCCTGGGCGGAGCCCCAGAGCCTCGCTGGGTAGGTGGTTGGGGGCAGAAATGAGGTCTCTCTGAGCCCTGATGCTTGTGCCAGATGCTCCTGCATAGGGCGTGTCTCAGAGCCAGCCAGCGGCACTGTGACCTTATAGAAATGTTCCCTGGGTGCCCAGTTCTACTCAGATTTATGATGCCCCTCTTGAAGTTTGGGCCAAACCCACCTGAATTCCCCTGAGGTGCCAAGCGCTGCTTACGAGGGGCACCAGGCAGGGTGGGGGGCTCAGGTGTGATGGAGGGCCATTTGGGTCTGTGGGATGCACTCAGAAGCACCTCCACTTTCCCTCGTGGTTGGTTTTTCTGCTCCAGGAAGGGGACGTTAGAGTGTGGGAGCCCCGTAATTATAGTTCCCTAGCTGGCCAGGCAGTGTGTGGCCCCCACGGAGGGTTCAATGCCAAGGATAGCACAGTCTCGGTTGGTGGCTTGGCATTTTGTTTGTGAGTCAATAAAGCCTCTCCAGAAACCCAGACTTGGTCTTTTCAAACCCTATCTTAAGAGTTGTCTCAGTAGAATAGTAAAATGTCAGGGCTGAAAACAGCGCTGGGATTAAGGGCTGTCCCTCCTGTCACAGATGGCTCCTGTGTTCAGTCTGCCCTTGCCTTCAGAAGGGCCCAGCGGTCCGAGGTAGCCCATTAAACATCACTTCCTTTTCATAAGATCTGGGTGTTTCCCGCACTCTGAGCTGTCATCAGTCATTTATACCTCAGTATGAATGAGCTTATGAGCGCCTTTTCCAGTATCAGTTTTGTTTGGGGGAAAGACAGACTCCCATTTGAGTCTTGCTGCGTGCCTGGCACTGTAGAGGAATGAGTCACTCAGGTGAATGAGCCGAGGTCCTTGCTGTCGACCCGCTGCTGGTGTGGGAGGGACCAGGGCAGCGTGAGCAGGTGCCTGGGGGAAATTCGCACGACGCTCCCCCCGGCTAGTGACGCAAGAGTGACTGCTTTCATTTCGCAGGTGAGGCGTGAACAGATGAGGCTATGATGGGACAGCAGGGCTTTTCTGAGTCTGCTGCTCTCCTTCGCGTGTGGCACGTGTTCTCCAGGACAGTAAAAATAGGCCTGTTTGGGCTGTTTCCTGTTTTTCCACTCAACTCTGCTGGGATGGAAACCCTTTCCTATCCGTCTCTATCCCGCCTCCAGCTATTTTCTTTGGGGATTTCTTGTGGCGAAGTGAAGGCTCAGCTGTGTGTACAGAGCCCCCCTTCCCCCGAGTGGCCCCCCTCTCCTTCCCAGAGGCAGCCAAGATAATATGTATATTATAAGGGTATGTAATATACCCTTAATATACACATCTATGTTATATGCCCTTAATATAAATGATTACAAATTAATACATTAGGTGTACATAACACATAATGTAGATACGCACACACACACACACACACACACACACACACACACACAAAGGGTTTGTTTTAAGGACTTAGCTCATCTGTGGGGCTCTTGAGTCCTAAATCCACAGGGCGGGGTGACGGGTGGGAGTTCAGGCAGGAGCTGGTGCTGAGGTCTTGGGGCAGAATTCCTTCTAATTTTGAAAAGCTCAGCGTTTTTGGTTTTTTTGTTTGCTTTTTGAGAGAGTGAAAGAGAGAGAAGGTACATTAGTGCGTGCAAGTAAGGGAGGGGCAGAGAGAGGGAGAGGGAGACTCCCAAAGCAGGCTCTGTGCTGTCGGCACAGAGCCTGATGCGGGGCTCGATCCCATGACCGTGAGATCGTGGCTTGAGCCGAAATCAAGAGTCGGACGCTTAGTCGACCGAGCCCCCGGGCGCCCCTGGAAACCTCAGGTTTTGCTCTAAGGGCAAAACTGGGCGATTGGGTGAAACCCACCCACGTCAGGGAGGGTCATCTCAGACCGTAGATGCTCATCTACAAGGACCTTCACGGCAACACCTCCACTGGTGGTCGATTGAGGCACTGGAGCCTCTGGCCCGGCCAAAGTGACAATCAAATTACGCATCGCAGATTCCGTGATGGCACTAGGTCCCAGAGCCCAGAGCTCCCCCTTCTGTGACATCTCCCACCTCCCATCGCCAGGCTTGGGCAGGAAATACCCCCCGTGGAGATATGGATTGTTCTGGATTGAGGCAGCAACCTGCCACCCAGGTGGTCCCTGTGGGTAGCCCCCCCCCCCCCACCCCGGTAATGACCGAGCCTTCCTCCTGGCCGACCTGAGCCCACTCAGACCCCTGGAGCCTCCTCCCCACTCGCCCTCCCTCTTCCCTTCTTCCGGGAGGAGCCGGGGGCTCGGAGATGGCAAGAAACAGGGTTGATTCCAGTTCCTAATCCTCGGTGGTTAACAGAGGGAGGCTGGACTCAACCCGGCCCGGACATGTGTCTCTCAGGGGTCACTCTGGGGGCCCGAGTGAGGAGGGGCGGGGAGGGGACCCTGGGAATGTGGACCGGGGGCCCTCAGGCCTTCCAGAGCACCAGCCAGTTCCCTCTGCACGGCGTCCTCAGCCGTAAGGCCAGGCGCCCGTGGGGCCCTTCCGAGCTTCCGTGTAGCAATAGTCGAGCAAAGGCTGCTTACGAGGCAGGGCAAGGCCTAGCTGCCTCTTAAACAAGAGGAGACCAGGAGCAGCTGGCCCTTGGTAATCCCTCCCTCGAAGGGCTGCGCACGAGGTGTCTGTCACCCTGTCCTTCGTCGTGGGGAGGGGATCAGGCCTGCTCTCTCGTTACAAGGAGGGACAGCCAACGTCTGCAGAACCTTTGCAGCTTCGTTTCAGGCCACGGTCGAGTGGAACGTGACAGGCCACCTGGGCTTTCCGGGTTGACAGTTGACCCGGGACGCGGCGGGGGGTGGGTGGGGGGGGTGTCCCGGTGATACACCTGTGCCGTCCCCAGTCCCGAGGACAGGTATGGCCCCCCGGCCAGTGGCCTCACCTGACAGAGTGAAGAACCGAGGCTCCCGGAGGCTAAAACGAGGGGGAGTTCTGGAGAGAAAACGGTTTCCCGGCTGGTGCTTCTGTCGTGCCAAAGAAGCCGCCGGGCGAGGAACTGGGGACGGCCGCAGGACAGGGTAGTTCCTCAGCACTGGGCAGGGTCAGGCTGCCATACTCCCGCCCCTCCTGGGGCCCAGAGCTCCTTTCTTTGGAGAAAGGCCAGCTCAGCACAGGGGCCCAAGTACTTTCCTTGGCACCGAGGCCCCGGGGCAGCGGGTGGGGGAGCCCAAGCCAGCTGTCGAATCAGTCGGGACCCCCAGGTGGGGGGCCTGGGGCAGGCGGGGTGGCTGCAGGCGGGAAAAGGAGCGGTTTTCTTGTCTTTTTTACATCAGGAAGCCTCTCCAACTGCAGTCAGAAACCACGATGTCCTCTGTGGAAAATCAAGAATTCTGGAACTTCTCTGAGAGTTAAGTTTAGGCTTTGCCGAATTTGGCCCCTGGCCCTCCCCTGTTGCCGAGTTCCAGCGATTCAGGGTTTGTTCCTTATTTTTCGGAGAGTGGTTATATAACGTGAATGTTTTCCAAAGGCCCCAACTGACCATGGCTCTGGTCGCCACCCCCCACATTGGTACCAAGAACTGCCCGTTGGGCGGCTTTGAGGGATGGCGCTAACCCAGGCCATCTGGAGACACCTCACTCGGGCCTCCCACCTGAGGTGCTTGCCAAGGCCCTCACCGCAAGGGGTGAACTTCAAGCCACAGCAGATGAGACACAGACGAGGCTAAATCACGTGAGCAGCAGCCCTTGGCGTGACGGGGACGAGGAGAGTCAGGGACACGGGCAGGGCAGGCGCGTTCCGTGTGGAACCTGAGTGACCGAGTACTGGTGATTCTGAGGGTGCCGCTCACAGCTTTCCTGGAATCGTGCCAAGCATCCATGAGGACGCGCCTGGCATTTGTGTCGATGACCCGGGTGCTTAAGATAGAGGGGCCTCAGAAACCAATGGAATAGGCAGAAGGTTAACACTTAGGAGGCAGAGGAAAGTCACGTCAAGATAGAAAGAAGTGCGGCTGGCTCATCGCCACCTCCTCTCTGAGGCATCAACGGGGACCATGGCTGTGCCCTCGCCCCTCCGCAGGTGCAGCCCATGTTCATGGACACCCTGCCCCCAAACCCAGAGTTTCTAAGGCGGGGGAGATGACTTAGAAGCCTGAGAATAGAAGAAAATTATTTTCGTGACGAACAGAAGGTGAGAGGGTACATTTTACTTCTTTACGGGGTTCCTGATCCCAGGATGACATTTAGTTCAGCGATAAAAACCCAGACCGTGGGAGCTGAAAGGCATCTTCTGGAATTATCCGGTTAATCCCCTCGTACTTGACAGATGAGAAGCTGAATGCAGACGTGTCTGAGACCCCCTCCCTCCCCCCCCCCCCCCGCCCAGTCCAGAGCTGGGGCTGGAACTCAGCCTTCTGGCCCCTTCCTTGCACACGGGTCGTGTTCTTGCGTGCGTAGCGATGTGGGACCCGGCTGTGCCCATCACCAGCCCTTCCCAAGCCTGGGGTGGCTCCAGATGTCTCTGGTGCCTCGGGTCTGCTCAGTGGGAGCAGAGAATGCAAACCATTCTAGATGTGTTCCTTCCTCAGTAGGAATCAGCCTGCTGCTAATTGCACAGGAATGTCCTATTGTGACCCTGATATTTAAAACCCCTGGCCGGCCCTCAGGTGCAGGCCACGGGCCCCTGACATTGGCAGCCTTTCTGTTTGTCCTGTCTTTGTGCCTTCGTCAGGACTGTTCCTGGGGTATCCCAGCTGCATCAACAAAGGAGTTTTGTAAGACCAAAAGGTCAGAACCGCACCCGATCGATACGCACTTACCCCGCACCTACGCTCGAGGCTAAAATATGAGTAAGACAGCCCCTGTCCTTCCGGGATTCGTAAGTCAGTTGGGCACGGTATAAAATCCATTATCTTCTGGGGTTCGGGATGCGTGGCAGGGGACTGGCCCCCAAACTATACGAAGCGTAGGCATGCCGGCGTGTGGAGCGATGACACTGGGTGATGGGACGCCGGTCTTTGCGACATCAGCGTGAATTGCGTTTGATGAAGAGTAGGCCTTCAAGAGAAAGCATCATAAGCTGCCTTGGGGCTGAAGCGCTGAACCGTACAAACCCCCACTCCTCTTTCTTGTCCCCCGAGGTTCCGCTGTGCCAAGGATACTCAGTTTGCGTCTTCCCAGCCTCTGATACCGAGTTGGGTTTTGTTCGCGGAGCTGAGCCATCGCAAGGAGGTGCTGGGATTGAGCGGAAAGAGCTCTGAGCGGGAGTGCGTGGCCCCGGGGCTGCAGGGCCTGATTGCTACCGTCCGCCTGTCTGGCTCGGGCAAGTGGCTTAACCTCTCTGACCCTCAGTATCGTCATCTGTGGACTGGGATGGTACCGCTTGCCTTCCCTACTTGTATGGGCTGCCCTAAGGACCAGAGAAAGGTTTAACAAGGACACACTAAGGGCAGATTAATAACAGCTCTGTTGCCGATACCTTTTTTGCGGTAGAATGTTGGCTTTTGCCTGAATTTCTGAAGAGGGTAGGGATGGGGCTGTGGGGGTTAAGTGAGCTATTTTGTTTTTAATGGTTATATATTTTTGAGAGAGAGAGAGAGAGAGTATGAGCAGGGGAGGGGCAGAGAGGGGCAGTGGGGGCGGGGGGGACAGAGGAACTATCAGCACAGAACCTGAGGCAGGGCTTGAATCCACGAACCATGAGATCATGACCTGAGCTGAAGTTGGACACTTAACTGACTGAGCCACCCACGCACCCCTAAATGAGCTACTTTTAAAAAAAAATTTTTTTTTTAACGTTTATTTATTTTTGAGACAGGGAGAGACAGAGTATGAACGGGGGGAGGGTCAGAGAGAGAGGGAGACACAGAATCCAAAGCAGGCTCCAGGGTCCGAGCTGTCGGCACAGAGCCCGACGCAGGGTTCGAACTCACGAACTGCGAGATGATGACCTGAGCCGAAGCCGGACGCTCAACCGACTGAGCCCCCCAGGCGCGCCTCCTAAATGAGCTACTTTTAAGGTCAGCTCACATCTCAGCGATTTTTCCAAACTTAGGTCTTTTCTCTTTTATCCTTATGCTTTCCTGACAGGCGACTTTATCAGCCCAAATCCTGAAAATTCACTTTCCCCAGAGACCCTGACAGTGGTCTCCAGAGCCTGCGGTCAAGGTCTAGGCTATAGCGTGTGCGGCTGATGACGATCCCAGAGTCTCTTGGCCGCAACCAGGTCTTAAACGTCTCCTAGCGCCTCGACATGGCCCAGCAAGGTGCCCACCTGGCACCGTGGGCGGCCTGACCGGCTGGCAGACCAGAAAAGGAGGTTCAGGGATGGCAAGGAGAAGAGAAATCAGTGAGGAAAGGGTGAGGCTCTGGTGGGAATTTAAAATTTCGAAAGCCCGTAAACGGGAAGTTCCAAGAGCCTGAACCTTCTGGAATGTCAGCCGAGCTCGGAGGCCAGGCCTCCCGTTATTCCACCAGCTGATAGCCTTGTGGCCGCAGTTGCAGTTCGAGATTTTCCCATGCCTGGTCTCCCAGGTGTGTGCTGTTTCTTGGGGAGCTCTGAGAGATGAGAGCCAAGATTAGCATCATGGAATGTGGGGCGGAGGAACCTTCCAGCAAAGCCCGCCACTCATGCCAAGGGACTTCCCTGTAGGGATGCTTGACTGAGCAGACACACCACAGCGGTCGGATGGCTTGGGACTTCCGTGAGCTCCCCCTGGTCAGAAATCGGGGCGGGGGACCCGCCGCGGCCGCTCCTGGCGGCCCCCCGTGGCCGCGGGCCACCTGCGGCAGGAGCCGGCCCAGCATTCTGGTCTCTCCCCTTCCCAGACCGTCTTAACGTGAGTCATTTAGCCACTGGGGCCTCAGTCGCTAGAGCGTGATGGTTCCACAAGGAACAAATGAGTGTTTGTGCGAAGGCTTCCGCGCGTGGAGACCGCCGTACTGCACAAATGTTGGAGGGTAATGATTATTTGAAACCGGAGAGGAATGTACTCATTAAAACAGGAGATAAGCATCCCACACCGTGTTCCTGCTCACTTCCCAGGGAATTGCAGCCGCGTGGGGCCTGCTCGTGGGCACAGACCGCGTGGCCCCCCCCGCCCCCCGCTGGCTGCCCAGGGGAGGGGGTGCTGATCCGAACGGTGCCGTGTGCCCGCTGTGCGCCCGGCAAATGCAGGGCGGAGAGTGGGACTAGCTTTCCCCTTGCCCCTGATGAACGCAAAGCCTAGTTAGAGAAACAGACTCGTAAACGATCCTAATATGGCACGCCAAGTCCCGTCATATTGGTTAGGAGTTTGTGTGAACCAGGATTGGGGGTGACGGGGGGGCGGGAAGACCAGTAAAGCCCAGAGCGGGTGAGGAGCTGGGGACAGTGCTGGCTAGCACTGGCCATTCACGCACGGCCCTGGGCCAGGCTCTGTGCTAGAGGCCGGCGCTGTCCTGGAGGGACTAAAGTGAAGCAGGGTCTGTTCTCCTGGGAGGGGGTGGACAGCGGCCAAAGAGCAGCCTCGAAGTGAGGTGTGTGAGGAGTTGAGACGGCGTTCCAGACCGCGTCCACAGACACGCGGCCGCGATTGGAAAAACCAGCCTGCCTGAGAACTTGCTGAAGGGAGACGGGGTTTTAAAAGCACATCAGAAACAAGGCTGCAGAGAAGCACATCAGAAACAAGGCTGCGGAAGTCCGCGGATCCACAGGGCCCGGTCTGGAGACCGCAGGGCCTGGACGAGGGTTCCTGACCGTGGCTCTCCCGGCAGTCACCTGTGGCCCTCCACCCGGGCTGCCGGCCCAATCACCGAGATGCCTGGACTGCACCGTCGATGGATCAACTCCCTTCCACGGCGGGACCGAAGCTTCCCAAGTGCAACCAGGCCCGAGACCACAGACCTCAACACCAGGGAGTCTGAGTCTGGAATCTGCACGCGTAAGAGCTCATCAGCACGCACTGGTCAACCAGGGGTGGGAGCCATTGCCGAGTCCCTGGGGTGCCAGGGGAGAGGCCGGCATAATGAGACCCACGTTTTCAGGGATCACTCTTCAAGCAGAGGTTTGGAGATGGCCTGAAGGGGGTGGGGCTGAAGGTCTCAGAGGACAATTAAGCAGCCCCAGAGAGAGCTGGGGGAGGAGGGTACAGACCTGGATCCCAGCAGCAAGAAGGGTGGCGGGGACAGAATGGGTTACGAGAAAGCCTGGGTACACAGGGGCGCCTGGGTGGCTCAGTTGGTTCGGCATCCGACTTCGGCTCAGGTCACGACCTCACTGTTCACGGGTTCGAGCCCCGCGTCGGGCTCTGTGCTGACAGCTCGGAGCCTGGAGCCCGTTTCGGAGTCTGCGTCTCCCTCCCTCTCTGCCCCTCCCCTGCTTGCGCTCTGTTTCTCTCTCAAAAATAAATGGATGTTAGAAAAAAAAGAAGAAGAACAGTGTGAGATGTTTCACAGTTCCTGATCTCAAAACTTACTACAGAGTCGTAGTCATTGAATCAACGTGGTACCAGCATGAAGACAGACATGCGGCCCCCGAGATAGAATACAAAGCCCAAAAGAAACCCTCACATGTGTGGCCAAGCTGAGATGTGTAGCAAAAGTGCCAACGCCATTCAGTGGGAAAAGACTGTCTTTCCTTTCATTTTTTAAATGTTTACTTATTTTTGAGTGAGGGAAAGAGCGCATGCAGGGCAGGGGCAGAGAGAGCGGGGGACAGAGGATCCGAAGCGGGCTCTGGGCTGACAGCAGCGAGCCCGACGCAGGGCCCGGACTCACGAACCAGGAGATCATGACGTGAGCCGATGTCAGACCCTCAACTGACTGAGCCACCCGGATGCCCCTCTTTCTTTCTTTCTTTTTTTTTTTTTTGTTTATGTATTAATTTTTGGAGAAACAGAGAGAAACCATGAGAGGGGGAGGGGTAGCGAGAGAGGGAGAGGGAGAATCCCAAGCAGGCTCTGTGCTGTCGCTGCAAAGCCCAACTCAGGGCTCGATCCCACAAACGGTGAGACCAGGACCCGAGCTGAAATCAACCGGCTGAGCCACCCAGGGGCCCCAAAGGCAGTCTTTTGGATGCATGGTGCTGGGAACATGAATATATCCCTGGAAAACAGGGAAGGTGGGCCCTCACCTTAGACCATAGAGAAAATCTGACTCAGAATGGACCTCAGACCTCAGTGTAACAGCTACACCTAGAAAAGGCTTAGGAGACAGCACAGGGGAAGAGACGCTTGACATTGGATTTGGCAGCAAAGTCTTCATCATGTCACCAAAGGCACATGCAACAAAGTAAAAACAGATAGATCGGACGACCTCAAAGTTACGAGCTTCTGGGCATCAAAGGACCCGATCGCCAGAGTGCAAAGGCAACCTACAGGATGGGAGAAAATATGCACAAAGCATCCATCCGACAGAAGGCTCGCGTCCAGAATGCATAAAGAACTCCCACCAATTCACCAGCAAACAACCTGGTTAATAAATGGCCAAAGGACTTCCTGAGCAGACATCTTTCCAAAGAAGAGGGAACACCCGTCTCCAAATACAGTCACGTTCTGAGGTTCTGGGAGTTAGAACTCCAACCCGCGGGTTTGGGGGAGGGGGGCGTGATTCAACACCTATGTTCACGGCAGCGTTTCTCCATAGCTACAAGGTACAAGCAACCCAAGGGTCCCCTGATGGTTGAACGGATAAGCAAAATGCGGCCCGTCCATACAATGGAGCGTTATTCACTTTTTAAATCTGTATTTATTTATTTTGAGAGCGAGAGGGAGTGTGCGTGCATGCGAACAGGGGGAGGGGCGGAGAGAGAGGAGAGAGAGTACCCCACCGTCAGTGCAGACCCCGATGCGGGGATCGATCCCACGACCTCGAGATCACGATCTGAGCTGAAATCAGGAGTCGGACGCTCGATGGCCCGAGCCACCCAGGCGCGCCTGTTATTCACCTTTAAAAGGAAAGAAACTCTGACACCGGCTACAACATCTGAAATAATCTAGTCACAGAAGCAGGGCAAATACTGCATGATTCCACCTACGCGAGGTACTGGGGTAGTCAGATTTATAGAGACACGGTGTAGGATGCTGGGTGCCAGCCGCTGGGGGAAGGGATGGGGAGTTGTCTCACGAGGACAGAGTTTCCCTTTTGCAAGATGAGAAGGGTCGGGGGGACGGATGGTGGTGATGACTGCGCGGTGTGAATGCACCTAACGCTCCCAAGCTGTACACGCAAAGTGGTTAAGATCGTAAGTCCTGTGTTGTGTGTATGTTGCCACAACGAAAAAGGGAAAACAGAAAGGTTAAGGACGCAGGCAAGTTCTCCTGCTGGACTTCCCATGTGGGGCTTCTTCCCGGGGTGTGAGGGCATCCGTCAGGTGAGACCAGGGGAAGGAGGAGCAGAGCTGAGAGTGGAGTGATGCCGCGTGTGGGTCCCCGCCGCCCCTCTGTGCCACCGTGCCACCCAGCTTCACTGAGCACTGAGCCCCAGCCGCCAGCCCGGCTCTCCCCGCCGCCGGCCCCCCATCATCTCTCCAGGAAGACGCGCGTCCTGGACCCCTTCCGCGAGCCCCACATTCTGTGTCCTGACACGAGGTCCTGTCCCATCAGCCTTTCCCCAGGGCGCCGAGAGTCCTGCCCTTCACGGCCGTCTTCATCCTGGGGCACTTTCCCTCCTGCCTCTAGTCCCAGCCTCTTCTCCTCACCCCTTCCCCGGGGCGGTGGGGGGCAGTGGCCTGTTCTGGAAGGGAATGTGAGCGTGTTCTCCTGCTGGACGTGCTGCCGGATCTCCCTCCCGATCTTAGAGGGAGCTGGCATGCGGTGCCCCGTCCTCTGTCTCCGCTTACATCCACACCCCTCCCTCGTGGTCCGTGTTTACGGAGGACTTAGGAGGGGGTGGCGATGCACACACAGAGTCAGTGAGGCCCCTGGGTGAGGCCGGGTGGGCACCCGAGGGCCACTCCGCTGACCACATGCTCTCTTTCCATCCTAGGACCTGAGTTCCTTTGCCATGCCTCTCCTGGACGGAGACCTGGAGAGCTCAGAAAAGCATGCTTCTCGTAAGGTAAGCCACCTTTCTCACAACATCTCGCGGCTCACCTGGGGTGCCACTGAGGCGGGACTCCCTCGGTGAGAGCCTAAGACAAACGTCCGCCTGCTCATCCATCGGTGCTCCCTCTTGCACATCCACCTGTGCTCCCACCTGCACATCCATCTGTGCTCCTACCTGCACATCCACCTGTGCTCCCACCTGCACATCCACTGTGCTCCCACCCGTTCATCCGCTTGTATTCCCACCTGCACATCCACCCGTGCTCCCACCTGCACATCCACTGTGCTCCCACCTGTTCATCTGCTTGTATTCCCACCTGCTCATCCATCAGTGCTCCCACCTGCACATCCACTGTGCTCCCACCCGCTCATCCGCTTGTATTCCCACCTGCTCATCCATCGGTGCTCCCTCTTGCACATCCACCTGTGCTTCCACCTGCACATCCATCTGTGCTCCTACCTGCACATCCACCCGTGCTCCCACCTGCACATCCACTGTGCTCCCACCCGCTCATCCGCTTGTATTCCCACCTGCACATCCATCTGTGCTCCTACCTGCACATCCACCCGTGCTCCCACCTGCACATCCACTGTGCTCCCACCTGTTCATCTGCTTGTATTCCCACCTGCTCATCCATAGGTGCTCCCACCTGCACATCCACTGTGCTCCCACCCGTTCATCCGCTTGTATTCCCACCTGCTCATCCATCGGTGCTCCCACCTGCACATCTACCTGTGCTCCCACCTGCACATCCACTGTGCTCCCACCTGTTCATCTGCTTGTATTCCCACCTGCTCATCCATCGGTGCTCCCACCTGCACATCCACTGTGCTCCCACCCGTTCATCCGCTTGTATTCCCACCTGCTCATCCATCGGTGCTCCCACCTGCACATCCACTGTGCTCCCACCCGCTCATCTGCTTGTATTCCCACCTGCTCATCCATCGGTGCTCCCACTTGCACATCCACTGTGCTCCCACCCGCTCATCCGCTTGTATTCCCACCTGCTCATCCATCGGTGCTCCCACCTGCACATCCACTGTGCTCCCACCCGTTCATCTGCTTGTATTCCCACCTGCTCATCCATCAGTGCTCCCACCTGCACATCCACTGTGCTCCCACCCGCTCATCCGCTTGTATTCCCACCTGCTCATCCATCGGTGCTCCCTCTTGCACATCCACCTGTGCTCCCACCTGCACATCCATCTGTGCTCCTACCTGCACATCCACCCGTGCTCCCACCTGCACATCTGCTGTGCTCCCACCTGCTCATCCATTTGTATTCCCACCTGTTCATCCATCGGTGCTCCCACCTGCACATCCACCTGTGCTCCCACATGCCCATCCACCTGTGCTCCTACATGCAGTCCCCGCTGCTTACCCGCTGGTGCACCTGGCCGCTGCTGGGATGACCCACCTCACCTGGCCATGCCCCTCACACTTGCGGCTCTCTAATTTGAGGGCCTCCTGGGCTTTTTTCCCTTCTCTCCTCCCTCTGGGTTCAGCCATGCCCTCCCCCTTGTCTCCCCAAAGGAGTCCGAGATAATGTGGAAGATCAACAATAAGCAAAGAGAAGAGGCTCAAAGTATCAGTAAATGGGAGATTCGGAGACCATCCGTGGCTTTCAGCTCGTCCCGTCACGGACAGACCCCCCCCCCCCCCCCCCCGCCCTCCGCTCTGGGTGTCCGTCCTTCCCTTTGGTCTCCTGGCCACTTCTCCTTGCCTCTGTCTAGCTCACTGCCAACCCTGCCCTGCTGGTCAGCCGGTGTCTCGGCAAGGCTGACGGCCGTGTGGGGTCAGGCCGCCGACAAGAAGTGTATATCCCATGAGCGTCAGTGGGCGCGCGGCACGAAAGGGGAGGTCGAGGCGGCCGGCCGTCGGGAGCGAGGGTGGGGCAGAGAGCTGGGCAGCAAGTTCTTCCCGGGCCCTGTTACCCACGGCCCCGGGGGCGGGGAAGGGACCTCAGGAGGGGCCCAGCCACACGGGTGCCGTGGGCAGTGTCTTGGCACAGACGTACCGGGCCGCACGACTCCGGCTCTGGGTACAGCCCGGGGTTGGGGCCGGAGCTCCAGGGCGGAGGGCTAGCCTGTTCTCTAAGCATTTTGAATTGCGCACAGTTAAGGCAGCATAGCCTGGTTTAGGCCTGCGGGGTTCCGCTGGCCTCAGCTCCCTGTCCCGACCGAAGCAATGACCTGATTAGCGGTCACCGTGGCCCAGCCCACAGAACCCCTCAGAGGATGCCCTCAGGAAGGAGCCACGGAGTTCCTAGCCTGGAAGGGCACGGTCTGCGGCTGCAGGGCGGGTCTTCCTCCTCGCGGGGGTTGGATGCCAGGAAGCCCGTCCTCGAGGTGAAAAATCTGAGGCGGAACCTTGCATGCGGTGAAGATACACGGCGAGGACTGAGGCCTCACCCAGCCCGGCCGGCCCCCACTTTGGTGGCTCCCAGAGGGTTCCAGAGCAAAGTCATTGTCACAAATGCACGACATGGGAGCGGAAAGGGACCATGAGGGTTTATTGCACCCCCAGCGTGTCCTTGGAATGCTGGGGGACATTGGCAATGGTGACGTCTGGGACATGGGCCTCAACAGCCCATGGTCTGGCTGGGAGAGGAGGCCCGGACTCCCGAGAAGGTAGTGAATTGTTCCAGATGGTCTGACAAGGGCATGGGACACGGAGGGACCGGAGTGCTGGTTAGCTGGGAAGGCGCTTCTCCCCTACATCTGTGGCCCGATGTAGCCTGGAGACGGGCCTCGGATAGAAGGTGCGGCAGAAGAACGTGGACAGGGCGGGGCGCTTGGGATTCCCGCTGATCCTGATTCCCGAAGGCCATCCCTCGGTCTCCCCCCTGCCACCCTCACTCCGTCCCCGGAGGGCAGGCCTTCCCTCCCCCTGGCCTTGAACCCTGGCAATCCTCCTTTCAATTAGACTCCAGTAGCCTCGAATTATTTGGACATAAGGTCGGCCTTTCTGAGAAGCAGAGTTAGGCCACTGCTGAGAAGAGTTTCCAAACTGCCTTAGGAGGGCTGCCCTCCTCCCCTGCCTGATTCTGCCCCTTCGTGTTATCAATCCAGTTCCAAGCGTAGACACCCCTGTGAAGGGGAACGTGGCTTCGATTCTGCTGACATCTAGCCCTTTCCGTGGACGTGAGGGTGGCCACAGAGGGCCACCGAGGGGCCGCCAGGCTCCTCGGGCGGAGAAGTGTGGACACAGTCGGACACCCACAGCCTCCCCTGCGTCCCAGGAGCCCTTGTGCAGCTGGATGGATGGGCTACACTTGAGCTCCCCTTGACAGGTGTTCCTGAATATTCCAGCGGCCAACCTGGCAATCTGTCACATCAGTCATCCAGGATCTCCGGGCCTCCTCACTGGACCCCTGTCCGCGGTGCCCCCGCCCCCAGAGATGGCAGCGCTTTGTCACATACCGTGTCTCTGTGGGAAGCTTCTGGTCACCTTGACTCTGCACGGCTCTGGCGTGCAGTTCCCAGGCCAGCATCTGGGGCCAGGCCAGTGCCGGGATCTCGGGGATCGTTCAGCACCGTTGCAGCCGCTCTGGGTCAGCCGGCATGGCGCCGGGGGTGGGACGGGGCGTCTGCGGAAGGCCTGCAGCAAAGATCTGAGCACCAGGCGGCCTGGCCTTCGCCCCAGTGCCCTCCTGGCCGACGGCTGGAGAGTCCGCTCCCCGTTAGCTCCTGAACCGCCGGCACACATCTTGGGAGTCTCCGGGCCCTTTTGTTCGTCCAGAGGCGGCGCGTCGTCCGATTACATTTATCGAAGTATTGCTTCTCTGCAGCCTTGCCAGCAGGCATGAGCCACAGCCCCGTCCCCGGCAGCTTCCGTTGGCCCCCGAATCAGCATCGCCCCCGCCCAGCCTGCAGGGAACAGACGGCTGGCATGCCCGGCCATCTCATCTCCCCTCTGCCAGGCAGCGTGGGCCCCCGCGGAAGAAGGGGGAGCCGGGCTGTGTCCACCATTGTTTGGCCTTTTTGGGGAGAGGTCTACTTCCCGTGGGTTCCCTCCTCCGTGTCTGACTCCGTCGGCCTGGAATTCTCAGTGCAGAATGGCATTCCAGTCAGGAGAACCCTAGGGTGCCCCTTGTTTACCAAATAAGGGCCAAGCCAGCGCTCAAGGCCCTCTGCTCCGGGCTCGTGGCGGCCACGTCTTGCCCGCCATTCTCCCTTCCCCCACAGAGCCCAACACGGGCATGTGCCCAGCAGCTCTGCCTTCTCCCTGCAGAGCCCCCCGGGGCCTTGCGGAGCACGGCAAACTCGGGGGTCGCCTGTGGGGTTAGCCTCGCAGCTGGTTCCTAAATGCGACCGACTCTGCCTCCGCCCCTCAAACCTGACCTTGACTCCGTTTCGTGTCTTCCGGGCTGCTCCCACTCCCTCCAGCAGCTATTTCTGCCCCTCTCGGGAGGGAGAGGGTGGAAGCTTTGCGACCTTCACCGTGCCTCCGGCTGGCCCCTTCCCCTGGCTTCGGGCTCAGGGGTGCTCAGTGAGCGATGGTGGAGGCCACCAAATGGTCTGCCCTGAGCAAATCTGTGCCATCCCCTTGCCGGAAAGCCTCGGGGAAGAGTCAGGTTCTTACTCCGCAGGTGGTGTCGCGCCGTAAGTCAGCCCTGCCCCCCTGACGCCCCACAAACATCAGGCAACCGTTAGTTACAAATTCATGACCAGGAGCACGGATCAAATATGCATGGCGTGCTCACTGTGTGCCAGGTGCTTCCCCGCCGTCGATCCAGTCAACTTCGCACCCCGTGGGTCGGCCTAGTGTCCCCCCTTGGATGGATGAGGGCCCTGGACCTTAGGTCGCTTGTCCACACCGCTGGAAACGGAGCCGTGATTCAGACTCCAGTCTCCGTGTCCAGACTCCTTGCCTGCATCGCCCCGCTGTTGGGTCACCTTCCACTCCTTGTGTGACGTTCCCCACCCCCCCACCCCCACCCCCACCCCCACCCCCGGCCATAGGCGCGTCTGGTCTACTGCGTGGAGAACGTCTCCTTCTTAGTCATTCTTAGGGTTCAGAACAACGTGAGGAAGCCTGAGTCCCATAGGTGGGGGGGATAGTGGCAAAATCGAGAACTCAGAGCACAGGGAGCGGAGGTCTAAAGGCTTTCAATATCAAGGGCTAAAGAGAGAAAAAAATTCACCTCTCTATAAGGAGACGCGCTTGTGGTCTGTGACTGTTGTAGTCCCGGCCTCTGGCCCAGAAGCTCACTCACTGAAGGGACGGACGTGGAGCCCACCTGGGCACCCCCATATGGCCCCACGGGCCCTCTAGTATAAAGTGGGGAGTTGTAGGGAGAAGTGACTTGTGGTTGAGGGTCACTGAGGCCCCCCTCAGCCCCACCCCCACTCCCGGGAGGGCATAACCTCCAGCGAGGAGTCGTAAGCCCAGTTCGGGGCGCCCTCTGGTGGGGGAAGAGCTCACAGGGGCCCTGGGTCGCTCAGCCACCCCCGGGGACAGAGGCCAGAGCCCCACAGATGCTACCTCTGGTCGTGTGCGTGCCCTCGTGCCCTCACCTATCTTTGCGAGCCTGTGGCCACCAGCTGGGTGGCATCGCGGGGTCTCAGCACGCTGGGCGGTTCCCTGCCCGGCCTCCTCCTCGCCCCGCGAGCCCCGTGGACCCGTCGCTGTTCTTTCCTACCGTGGGACCGGGTAGGCCCTGAGGTCCTTCTGGCCCCCGTGTTGCAAGTTTGCCAAACCGACAGGAGCAAACGAACGCGCAGAGGGTAGCTCCTGCGACTCGGGGGCGGGCGGGCGTGACGCCTCGGCTTACAGATGAGGAAACTGAGGCACGACGAGACTAAGTTGTGCACAGGGAGGCCCAGTGAGGGGTGAGTCGGGGTCAGACCCTCGCGCTCAGGCTGCAGGTGTAGCTCCGGCTTCCGATGTCCGTCCAAGTGCGTGAGTCACGTGCCCCAGCTTGACGCCGTGGACGGAGTCGTCGTATCTCAGACCGTAACTACAAGGTCTAGTCACCAGCCAACTGGGCCTTGTTAACTTCCTTCCTGAGCCCTGTCACCAGCCCCAGTCATCCTAATGCCACAGCAGCTTGGGGGGGGGGTGGTGGAATTCATGTTCCTCAGCGCTGGGACTGCCTCTCGGTGGAGCCCCAGGCCGGCCGTGGTTCAGGCCTTAGAGGTATACGTTTCCTCCTCTGAATTTTTAAAAATTCTATGAATTAAGTTACTTCTTTATTAAATTATTTATTAACTTATTTATTTTAGGGAGGGCGAGAGCAGGGAAGGGGCAGAGGGAGAGGGACAGAGAATCTTAAGCAGCCTTTCTGCTGCCAGCACCGAGCCTGACGCGGGGCTCGATCCCGTGACCCTGGGATCGCGACCTGAGCCGGAATCAGGTCGACCGACCGAGCCACCCAGGCGCCCCTGTGTTTCCTCCTTCGAAGAGGGCCAAGAGACCATCGTGCCAGGGTAGTCAGACCTCGAGAAGGACAGACGTGAGGCGTGAAGAAGTAGACGCCAGGAGACAGACCCACAAATAGGATAAAGGGGAAGATGCATCGTCTCGAACCACCTCGCTGCCTCTTCCGTGCTCGTCCGCTCCAGGAAGCCCCTTCTAGAGGGCTGGGTGGAGGTCACCGGAGCCCTGGGTGGTGCTGACGGGCCTGCGGACGGGCCACCCTGGGTCAGGTCCTTTCCTCCGGCCCGTGGGGTCGCTCCCGGTGTGTGTAGAAGAGCTCGGGGCCGTCCCTGGGGCGGGGTGCCACGAAGGTGCAGCCCGGTGGCGGTGAATATGGGGAGGGACCGGTCCAGCCGCGACGGGTCCGGCGCGGGGCTGAGGTCTGAGTGCCCGTGCTCGGAGTGACCGCTCTGTTTGTCTGTCTCTCCCCAGGTGGACAGCCCCTGCAGCTCGGGCAGCCCCTCCAAAGGGTTCTTCTCTCGAGGCCCCCAGCACCGGCCCTCCAGCCCCGTGTCTGCTCCCGTGAGGCCCAAGGCCAGCCCCGGCTCTCCCAAAACCGTGTTCCCATTTTCCTACCAGGAGTCCCCTCCGCGCTCCCCACGCCGCATGAGCTTCAGTGGGATCTTTCGCTCCTCCTCCAAAGAATCTTCCCCCAACTCCAACCCGTCTACCTCGCCCGGGGGCATCAGGTTCTTCTCCCGCTCCAGAAAAAGTAAGACATTGATGCTATTGTTTCAGGTGGGTGCCGGGCCGCTGGGGACCTTCCTACGGCCCGCGGGGCCACGGTGCCATTTGCGGGGCGCCCAGGCTGGCTGGGTGGCTGTCGGTGACTTGGTGCTGAGAACCTATGTCTGTGGCCGTCCCCCAAGAACAGCCGTCGCCCCGGAACGCTGCCGCTTTCCACCTGTCACTCTCTCCCTGTACTAAGGTGTCGGTTCGAGGCTAACCAGAAACATCCCGGTACTCACGGTGTGACTTCTAAGGACAGCCGCAGACACTCCGGCCGGCAGCCTTCCCTGAAATCAGCAGTGCTGTGGTCTGCCAGAGGTGGCCCTCGCGGCCCGTGGCTGGTTTCGTGGGGTTTGAGCGTCCCTGTTTCTGACAGATCCTCACTTTCTCTTCTGGGCTCTGGGCAGCTGGGGTTGATCTAGAGAAACAAGGGAAGGAAACGTATGCTTAAGAGAGAGTTGAGGCTCTTGAGTGTTTGTGAGCGGAGGAGAAAATACTCTCCACGGAGCACTGATGATCATAAGCGGAAATGCACGAGGCAACCTGTAAAGGAGACGGAGTTTTTCTCCTCCCCCCGTGTCTCAGCGCATCGCCCCGCGCCTTCTGAGTTTTTCTGATGACAGAAAGCTCCTGTTGGGGAGGGCAGTGACTTGAGGTCGTCTCTTCCCAGCCTGCATTTGCACTCAGGACCTGCAGGCTAAAGCGATACTCAATCTGCAAGGCTGGGGCACGCGGTACAAATTCAGACTCTGTGATTTGCAAGGAGAGGGTGGGGAACGCTTTTCTTTTCTTTTCTTTTCTTTTCTTTTCTTTTCTTTTCTTTTCTTTTCTTTTCTTTTCTTTTCCTTTTTTTTTTTGTGGTGTGGGATATTGTTGCCAGTACCCCCGAAGTCATCCCCTTTGATGAGCAGACCTAAGCATAAATTCACAGATGTCATATGACACAGTGGCCCTCCAGGGGACATCAGGGGGGCAACATGTAGTTGGGAACTGTATATACAAAGCCCACGAGGGAGGCCTGTGTCCCAGCACCGATGTCCTCGCGTGCTAGGAAGCATCCCCAGCTTCCTTGACAGAGATGCTGAAATTCTCAGATGTCCTCTAAGAGGAGGGGATATCAGACAGATCTTCATCCGCGTGTCCTGTTTCTTCAACGGTGGCATCAAGCCTCCATTGGTTATGACAGAACGAGGCTGCATCGGGCTCCTGGGGCTGCGTAACAAAGTACCCCAACCTGGATGGTTGGGACAACAGAAATGTCTACTTTCACGTTTCTGGAGGCCGGAAGTCCAAAATCAAGATGTCGGTAGGGTGGTGCTCCCTCTGAAGGGTCTAGAGAAGAATCTTCCGCGACTTCCTCTTGGCTTCGGGTGCTGCCAGAAATCCTTGGTGTCCCTTGGCTTGTAGAAGCATCTCTCCGATCTCTGTCTCTGCGTCCATCGTCGCCTGTGTCTACGTCCGTGAGGCTCTTCTCTTCTTATAAGAGCTAAATCATATTGGGTTAGCAGCCCGTCTGTCCGACTCTATCGTGAGGGCATCTGCAGTGACCCTGTTTTCAGAAAGGTCACCCTCTGAGGTTCCTGGGAAGGCATGAGTCTGGGGTACACTGTCCAAGACAGGACACAGGTTGTATGGGAAAAGCCGAGATGTACGGTTCACATCACGGGCTGGGGGCGTAGACGATTTTGTGGGTGTGGAGTGGCCAGCCTGTTATGACCAGGGTCCTTTCTGAAGGTAGAAAGGAGAAGCCACGATACGGGGTCTGGGAGGGTGGGATGTTGGCTAGTGGACAAGGGCCAGACTCTCAGCTCCCTGGGAAGCAGGAGCCCTTGCTGCCTTTTTCTGGTCGGCATTGTAAAGGGTTCTTCGGTGTTCTCGGCCGGAAGACACTGTTTCAAAGGTCCGTCTCATGAGATGCTATGGAGTAGGCATTGCTTGTCAAGGCTCCTTTCTACCATCTGGCGAGGCAGCTGCAGAAGGGGCTCAGGAGGGCTTTGGAATGGCTTCAGCTGCTCCTAAAGACAAGCATTGATTTCGTGGGGGTGGGCGCTTGGCTTCTCCACAGAAGCTCTCTGGGAAGGGATGTTCAGCCCAGAGAAGACCGGGTCCCAGGACACCCGCCCATGCTACCGCCCTTGAACCACCGACCAAGGATGTTTTCCGAGTCTACCCTCTCAAGGTGATGCCTCCTCGAGTTCTGTCTGCCGCCTGCCTCTCTGTCGTGTGACTTAGGGCCCACAGGGTGGCACAGGACCTAAAAGTTCAGCAGCCTCCCCGGTGGCACGGATACACACGCAAGCTGGATAAACACCGTGATCGGTTGTTAGGGGGAAAGGAAGCAGGAAGACAGAAACGACGATCACGCTCATCTTCAAGGGGGAACTAAAAAAGGAAAAGGAGATAATTCGGTCTTCAGACACTCCGAGAACGAGGAAGGGAATCTAGGTGGGAGCTTCAGTCCAGATGGTACATCTGGCCCTGGCACCAATGGGTACCCAGGCTGGCGGGCGTTCTTGGCCCAGGGGAGAGAACCAAAGCTCTGTTCTAGAAGGATCTTATCTCATGGAGGAGCTGCCTCCGTGGCGTGGCTGCAGTCTTCCACTGATATTCACCTCTGGCCTAAGGTCCAGTGGCACGTTGATTCGAGACATGTCTTGGGGCTTCTGGGTCTTTCTCGTACTGCCTGCAGCCCCACTATGTAGCAGCAAACCTGCTTCTCTTGAGGGTCAGGGTCTTACCCCACCCGAAACCATAATCTGCTTTTTTGCCTCTTCCTCTCATACGCTGGTGGGCAGACTACAGCCTGGGGACGAACTCTGGCCTGCCACCAGTTGCTGTAAATAAAGCTTTACTGAAACAGTCACACCCCTTTATTTCTTTGGAGTGTGGCCGCTTTCACGATGCAGTGGCAGGATCGAGCAGTTGCAGTGGAGACATTACGGTCCAGAATGGACCCTGTCGAGCACCTCAAGAAATCCGAAGTGGCCTTGTGGCAGTGGAAGCTTCCAGAACAGCGAAGCCTTTATCTTCGAAAGATTTGTTTTAGAGCTTGATCTTGCCTTTGGAGATGAGGAAAGGAAAGGAAAGCCCATGGCAGTATGTTCCTGAATTCAAATAATAGTTTAAAGGTTTTTAAAATTTTTTAATACTGATTTTTGAGAGAGGGAGACAGAGCATGAGGGAGGGAGGGGCAGAGAGAGAGGGAGACACAGAATCCAAAGCAGGCTCCAGGCTCTGAGCTGCCAGCAGAGAGCCTGATGCGGGGCTCCAAACCATGGACCGCGAGATCGTGACCTGAGCCAAAGTCGGACACTAAACCACCTGAGCCACCCAGGCACCCCAAAGTTTTTTAGATAATAATAAAACAATCTTGCACAGTCAGCAAGGCAGGACCTCAAGAGCGGCTTAATGTCACGTCACTAAACTTTGCTTTCTAATCGTTATTAATTATTATAATGTAAATATTCTGCCTGATAAACATAAATAATTACAAATGCCTATTACGTGCATTCTAAGCGTGTCCTATGTAACAATTGTTTTAATCTTCATAAAAAACCCTATAAAGTCGTATTTTTACCATTTTTATCAAAATAAAAACTGAGCCACAGAGAGGGCAAGTCATTGAGCAAAGGCCACACAGCTGGTAAGCGGTGGAACCAAGATTTGAACTCAGGTGGCCTAACTCCCGAATCTACTTTTAACCCAGATATGAAGACTCTTCTTTAAAGGAGGGGATTTTAGGAATATATAAGCCAATAATAGGACAATAGCCGGCCATTGAAGAGAAAGGAAAATAGAGGTATTTCCTTGGTTATTCCTTGCACCAAACTCACTTCCATGTGGAACGAAACTTTACATGTTACTTAAACGCCCTGAAAAGTGGATGAAAATCTTGGGGTGCCAGGCCTTTGTAAAGGGTGCAAAAAATATGTGTGTAAACGCGATGGGAGCGTTCACAGCCTTTCTCACCGTCCCCGGAAGTTTGCAGGCTTGATGCTGAGAGCGTCGGTACATTGGTCTGGGTAGAGAAGAGTTAGATGATCCGCGTGGGAAAAGCACGAGCTATCCGAGGGAGCAATGCTTAGGTACGTGATGGGGTCCAGGGAGTGAACGGAAGACTCCAGAAGGTGGATTTGAGCTGGGCGGGACGTGGGAGTGTGGGCAGTGAGACCAGAGCCCGAAGCTCAGTTACTGTTCTGGGGAGGACAGAGGGGCAGGGACACCTCTAGAGGGGTGCTCCTGCGTTCAGGGGAGACCACCGCACCCCCAGCTCCCACCCTGCCCCTTAACACCTCCTTTTTTTTTTTTTTTTAAATGTTTATTTGTTTTTGAGACAGAGAGAGATACAGAGTGTGAGTTGGGGAGGGGCAGAGAGAGAGGGAGACACAGAATCCGACGCGGGCTCCAGGCCCCGAGCTGTCAGCACAGGGCCCGACGCGGGGCTCGAACTCACGGACCGCGAGATCGTGACCTGAGCCGAAGTCGGACGCTCGACCAACTGAGCCCCCAGGAGCCCCTCAACACCTCCTCTTTGGAAGGGCCCTCCTCGGGCGCCTGCACAGAATAGAAGCATTCTTCACATCACACTGCTTTTTCTCCACTGTAGGTAGTGGGTCTTTATCGCTTCTCTCGGCTGCCCTTCCCTCCAGAACGTACGCGCTGTGAGACGAGGGCCTCTGTTTCGTCCCGGGCTCTTTTCTCAGTGTCTAGAACGGCGCTGGGCACTTAGAGGGCATCCAGCAAACCCCTTGCCTTTGTTCATCGGTGAGTCCGCCCGCTGGCCTGGGCTCTCAGGCCTGCCGCTTCCGAAGACGGGGCATTTGCCCGCATTCAGCGAGAGGTCTCGGCGGCTTGGAGAAGCGCGACTCTTCGCAGAGACGATAAAGGAAAGACAAATGAAAACCGACCACGGAAGGAAGACCGCTTCAAAAAAGCAAACACGCACGCACGCACACCGATGCTCCCTCGGAGCCCGGCCGGCGGAGAGGTTTCCCTCTGGCCTTCGCACAGAAGACCGCTTGCCGCGGAGGCCACATCCCTGGCTCCCTCAGGCCCTGCAGCCGCTCTGAGTTGTCAGGCACGTCCGTCCATCATCGGGCCTCGCCCTCTGCCTCCCGAGGTGGACGTCGGGTCTCAGGCCACCTTGCGGAGGGGAGAAGCCGCCAGCCTGGAGCTCTTTCCTCGGCCGCCGGCCCCAGCCTGTGGCTTCTCGGTGACCTTCCAGCAGGCCCCTTTGAACACCTTTTTTTAGTCTCCATCTCAAGCTCCCGTAGGACCCGTGCTCGCAGGGACCAGCACGTATCCCTTCCTTGGTCTGTCCCTGGAGCGCATTCCTTCCTGCCTTCTAGCAGCGGAAGCCCCAGGTGGGAGAGCTTGTCCTGAGCTCAGTTGTCCGTGGTCTTTCTCCAGGATTTCTGTCTTCTCCTGGCAAAGGGCACGCTTTCTCCTGGAAGTAACTTCAGCATGGGAATCGAATCACGGGGGCGCCCTGAGGTCCATTTTCTAGGCTGCGGCCAGAGGGCGCCACCAGGCTGGCCACAGGTGCCCGGGACGGGGCGGCTGGCTCCCACCCGCACCCAGGTAGATGGCTTCGAGCTGGCCGAGGTCTGCAGATGTGAGACCTTCCTCATTCAGGTCCTGTGCCCCCCGGAGGTCTCGTGCCCATCCTCCCACCCTAGATTGAACTCACAATATCCAGATGTATCTTCTGTCTCCTTGTAAAGTGCCCCGGATCCTTTGTGGAGCAAGGCAGGCTATGAATTATGAGGACACAAACCTTCATTTCCTTGATGATGCTTTTGAAACCGGGCCAGATTTGGTCACACCGCGTCTATAGCATGCTCTGCTTGACAGAGAACTGTAGAACTCACTGGATTCTCTCACCCCGGTGGACACTTTGATGTCAGTCATCGTAACTTAGAAGGCCCAGACCTCGCGCCTCCCCCTGACATTTCTAGAAGAATTCCCCTCTCTTCTTCTTCGGATTCAAGATTTTATCGGCCAGGCTCCTTTCCAAACCTTCGGAGAGGAGAGAGGCGTGCGTTTTGTTCAAAGGGAGAGCTCTCTCTCGGGAGCGTTTGCATTTCCATCAGAAACAAAAACCTCATTTTGGCTTAATCCTGAAGAAAGATTTTCTGATTGTGAAAGTGAGTATCTGAAGCCCTTGGTGGCTTAGCCTCTCAGTGACCACCAGCCTTCAGATAAATCAGGTCCTGTTTACCTCCTACTGGGGAAGGGTCCTGGAACTTTGACAACCGAAGTCGGACGCTCAACCGACTGAGCCACCCAGGCACCCCCGTCGTTGGCTTTTGAGGATGGGTTTTCTAACTGTAAAGGGATCTCTTTGGGCAAATGATGTTTTGGCTCAAAAGTCAGGATAAAGATATGACAGTAGAAATGCCAACACACAGCCATGACACTGGTCTTGTTATTGATTGTAAATGAGCTTTAAAAGTTTGGGGTAGAGGGGCGCCTGGGTGGCTCAGTCGGTTGAACCTCCGACTTCGGGTCAGGTCATGATCTCACGGTTTGTCGGTTTGAGCCCCGCATCAGGGTCTGTGCTGATGGCTCAGAGCCTGGAGCCTCCTTCAGATTCTGTGTCTCCCTCTCTCTATGCTCCTCCCCTGCTCACACCCTGTCTCTCTCTCAAGAGTAAATAAAAAAAAAAAAATTTTAAAAATTAAGAAGTTTGGGGCAGGGAGCACCAAACCAGCCCTGAGGCATTTCTGTCCCTGAGACCATTTCTGACACCCGAGAGGAGGAGGCAGGTTTCTGGCCCGTGAGTTTTGTTATGGCCTCACTTCCCACCTCCAGACTCCACACTACCCTCCCAGGTTCCCACCAATTAGTGTTTTCCCCCAAATGTCCCCTTTTTGCAAGCATCTTCCTGCATGGATTTTGGTAAATGTTGTTGTTGCCATGAGTGATTCTAGAACATAGACTTCAGGCCTACGGCCAGCTGCTTCCTCACCCTCAACGGCTGAGCGTGTGTGAGAATTGATGATGGCATCTTGGGATCTTTCTAGAAGACTTGCGGGAGGGGGCTGAGTATTCTGCGTCATGCTCTGTTGTGCTATTCACGTGGTGTCCCAGAGAAAGGGCCTGAGATGGGGTCTGAAATTGCTGTTTCATCGTAGTTCCTGGAGGTACACGAATTCAGACACTGTTCGGTAGATTACAAAAATATACAAGTTCGCTTAACCCTTACAATAACTTTTGTGGATTTAACTGTGTCCCCGCCGAAGAGAGATGTTGGGGTCCTAACCCCCAGTCATCTCTGAACGTCACCTGATTGAAATAAAGCCATGGCAGGTGTAATTAAGATAAAGCCCTGCTAGAGTCAGGTGGGCACCAAATCCAACATGACTTGTGTTTTGTAAGAAGACGGGCACGCGGGGTGAAGCCACGTGACAAAGACAGAGACCGGTGGGGTGGTTCTAGAAGCTGAGGGATGCCAGGGGTTGCCGGCAGCACCGGAAGCTGGAAGAGGCAAGGAAGGATCTGGCGCCTTTTCGGGGGGAGCTGCTGATACCTCAGTTTCAGACTTTGAACCTGCAGACTGCGAGGCAATACATTTATTATTATTATTTTTTCACGTTTATTTATTTTTGAGAGAGAAAGAGAGGGAGACGCAGAAGCCGAAGCAGGCTCCAGGCTCTGAGCCGTCAGCACAGAGCCCGATGCGGGGCTCAAACCCACGAACCGTGAGATCATGACCTGAGCGGAAGTCGGGGCTTAACCGACTGAGCCCCCAGGCGCCCCTAGGCAATACGTTCCTGATGTGCTTTGTCACTGCGACTTTCCAAGAGGGCAGTTTGAGTAGCGGGGGAAGGAAGGAGAGCGTGTTACCAGGCCAAGGACTGAGACAGTGATGGCTTCTTTCAAGGAGTTTGGGTCAGAAGGGAAGGGGAGGGGAGGGAGGGGTGGCAGATACCTGGTGCCCAAAGGCGGCGTGAGCTCCTCTACTCCTCCCGGCCCCTCCCTGCACGTGAAGGGGTCTCCACCAAAGTCGGGGACAGGACATCACCTCCTGCCCGTGTGCGTCTACAAGGCTGGAGGCGAAGACAGCCGGGTGCTGAGGGTGTCGGAGGCTGGGGGCCCCGATCCGGTGGCTCAGTGGGGAGGGCAGCGGGGCCAGCCGCCTTCCTGGGCGGGACAGAGACGCGAGCAAGAGAAACCCTTCTCACGTGGAACCACTGAGAACCTGGGCTCATTTCTTGCTGGGGCCCCCCTGAGCCGATCCTGAGGCGTGAAGGTAGACTGGGAGTGAGTGGGTGGCTTGGCGTTAATGGAAGTTTTGGATTGGCCTATTTTAAGATAGGAGAGATGAGCGCATTTATAGGCTGAGAGGCAAGGAGCCAATGTCAATACGCCGGTGGGTTGTGACAGGCCAGGGACGTGAGCCCGTGTCCCTCGCTGGTGTCGGCTTCTGTTCTCCATTAGACTGCTGGGCTTATGCTTGGGGGACGCCTCCGTTTGTCCTCGTGGCCCCGACAAGGCTGTCTGTCTCCCCAGTACTGCCTTCACCCCCTCCGAGGCCATCTGGGTCCCTCCGGGTTGTTCGGGGACTTGCGCCGCCGCGGGTGGGGACCTCCTGTTCGCACCGCGAAGCACGTTTCTGCAGGTGGCTGCCACGGCGTTTATCAGTGAGCTCTGAGCTCAGGCTCAAGGTCAGGTCTGCAAGACGGCTGCTAATCCCTGACAAAAGTGACTTGTTCTGGGTCCCAAGGCTTGGTAGTGACGTCGGTGTGCGTGAGCTCGTCTGGTCTGAACGCGGCAGGTGCTGAGCACAGTGTGACCCGTCCCTGTCCTGAGGACTCCCGGGTTTTGCTCCTGAGAAGAACCAGGCCGCCCCTCTGACTTCACTGAATTAACCCTGCCTCTCAGTGGTGGCTCCTCCCTGGGGCCCTGAAGAGCCACGATACAGTCTCTTCTGCACCTCTTTGGTCCTTACACATACATATATATGTTAGAGCGTGTGCACACATCTGCGTAAATACTGTCAGATAGCTGAGCCCCCTTCCTCTATTAGGCACGTTCTGAGAAATGTTTTCCTGCCTGTTGCCGAGATCGTCTCGAGCTCTGGAGACTCAGAAGGCGGCCATGCTGCCCTCGGCTACTACGTGCAGCCCCTTTCTCTTGTCTTTTCTGCCCCCTGTCCGCTGGTCCCTCCTTCTCCAAAGTTCCAGTGCATGGCCTGTCCCTACCACGTGTTGGCGGACTCTGATAACCCGTCTGACAGCTGCCCCTCCCCTTTCTTCTGCACGGAGCCTGGTTTTATTCGGGGCCCAGCCCCAGAGCAGGACCTCCCATTGGTCTGATTCAGTTGGAATTATCCCTTTCCCATCGGGGAAGTGCCTGGCTTCGGGGCCACTGGCCTGGAGGGTGAACCGGGACCTAGGTCTTGCCAACAAAATGTAAGGAGAACTCTGTGAGGAATCAAAGAAGACGTACCTCCCCCAACAAAAAAGAGACACACGAGAACTAATTCCCTCTCCTTACTTTGTGGTTTCCAGCCACGGTGGCCATCTTGTGACCATAGCCAACATGCAAGATGGCGGAACAAGAAGGTGGGAACGTAATCCTCTTACATCACTGAGCTTAGCATTCTAGATGACACATGTCCTTGTAGTTTAGTCTCTTTTAAGTTATGTTTTTCCGGTATAGGCCAGTAAAGGATCCTGACTGATACATGTCTCTTTGGTAACAGAGGTGAGATTCATCCGGATGGCAACCAGAACAATGCTGGAGAATTGGGAATATTCCAGATGGAAGGCTGGGGGCGGGAGGAGAACTGGAGCACAGTCTTTAATTTCCCCCTGTGCTATGAAGAAAACTAGAGCAGGGTACAGAGGCAGATGGGGGTGCTGTTTTGTGGAGGATGGTGAGGGAAGGAGAAGTCCCATAACGTGACCATGACTGAGCCAGCCGAGAGCAGTGCAGAAGTCTTAAGACAGGGGAAGTGCCCAGTGCAGGTGAGCAAAAGCGTCACAAAAATGTCAGTTCCCAGCCTTTTTGTTTTTTTCCTCCCAAACTCACCCTCAACAAAGTAGATAACCAAACAAGCTTATCGGGCCGACTTTGGGCCAGGTCTGGTTGTTAGAGTTCTGCCTTCTGTAAACTCACTTTTTCTATATGTCATTCCTCCCACTGTTTCCTTAAAAAAAGAAAAAAAAAAAAGTTTACTTTTGAAAAGTTCCTACGTTGTGTTCAATGACTTGAGAGGCTCTGAAGGGATGGCCGCCGTGGGTCCAAAGTCCCAGGGCGGCCGGTTGACCTCGAACCACAGAGCCGAGTGAAGGCCATCCGTATTAAATCTCTCCTGCGTTCAAGACAAGACGGGTTTACTATGTGTCCTCCTTTTGCCTCCATATTCTGAATGCTCGTTTGAACCTGATTTTCCATAGAAAAATGTGGGGGTGAGAGAGCAGATCTGGGTTCCATTAACAGCCCCCCATCGGGCACCGCACGCTTCTGGGGTTTTTCTGGCTTTGTGGCCGAGTGACCACTAGGGGGCGATACAGCCTCACGTGCTGAGCCTTATGCCCCAGCCGGTTGGCTCTGCCCAGAGGACAGAGGCAGGACCCGCTCGCTGTCCCTGCCTGGTTTTTCCAGCTTGGGAAGTCTACCTTCAAATGCACAGCCCACACAGAAGAAAGCTGATGTCCCCGAGCAGACGGGTGGACCTCACGCCTGACCAGCCCCCACCAGGCCTTTTAAGAGGGGGTTGAAGGGGGGGGGGGGGAATCATTTCACTTTGACTACATTTGCTCAGTCGGTATTTAATGAGAACCCGCTATGTGCCAGGCACCCGGGACACAGCCAGCAGGAAGTGAGCTCCTGCCCTTGTGGGGATTACGTTCTAGGGAGGAGAGAAAAGGAGACGTATGGATGGGGGTTGGAGGCTGCTGTTCCGTGTTGGGCCATGGGAAACGGAGGCATCGAGCAAGGGTGGGATAGAACCGGGGAGCCAACCAGCCGGGTGGGCGCGTGGGCAGGTGCACCCGCAGAGGGAGGACCGGCGCAGGGGTCCTGAGCGGGGGCACCTGCCGAGCCTTGTGCCGGTGTGGCTAGAACTGAGCGAGGAGGGAGACGCTGGTGAGGTCCGCAAGGCGGGGCGGGGGCCTTGCAGGCCAGGGCAGGACTCCAGGTTTTCGCTGAGCGATCGTCAGCACGCGTTGTTCAGCGAATGTCCTGCTCTCTGGAGGAATTAGCCGGCTACTGGGCAGGGAGGGTCGGGGGGGACCAGCTGAGCCGCCGGAGTAGACCCGGAGATCCGTCTTGGTGGCCTCCCGCCTCCTTTGAGACGTCCTCCAACCCTGCCGTCTCCAGAAAGCCGTACCTTAAGATCAGGCTTGCCGTGAGCAGTCCGCCAGAGCTCAGAAATACAACCGTTATTTTAAGTATCTGCGCGCTCTGTGTTCCCCTCCGATCCGCTTCGGGTACCTTCTGTCTTCCGGAAGATCGTGTGTTTCGTGTTCCACTCGCTTGCCTCTTACTTTCCCCCACGCTCTTCCAGGTCCACGCGCTTAAGGCAGAGCCTTAAGCAACACAGTGCCCCCCCCCCCCGAGACCTCTGACTGTGGTCCTCCCTGAGGAGAGCACGGGGGTCTGGGTGGAGGGCGCAGCTGGGTAAGCAGATGTATCTAGAGGAAGGATGAAAAGCTGCCGTAACCTGCAGGAAAAGGGCTGGTCCCCATCACACTGTAAAGGGGAAAGTCATTTGGGGTCCCCCGGGGCTCCCTTTTCTGTCTTCTTCCCCTTGGGGGCTCCTGGCTCCGAGAGCGACAATGCCTTACCCTCCCCCCCGCCACCCCAGACCAAGACCAGCTTGCAGGGACAGGTCTGACACAGGCATTCAAACCAGCATGTACGTGACAGAAGTGAAAGTTCCCGAATTTCGGGCGCGGTTGGCACATGTAGTGTATGAGTGAGGAGGAGTTCCTGCCAGACGTTTCGGAAGCAGTTGTCTCTTCAGAACCCCACGGTCGTGCAGTGATGGCTCTCGGGGTCTCAGACGTTGGGGTGGCATTTTGGCAGCTGGCCCCCCACTGAGCAAGAAATGGTATCTCGTCGTACGTGGGCACTGGTCTACACTGAGTGACGACTATGGAGGGAAGTCAGCGCCCCCCCCCTCCCCCCCTGCCACCCGGGCCCTGGAACGTTATCTTTGTCCTACCAGAAAAACACATTGAAAATCGCTGACCTGGGCAGCCACCTACTCTCATTACGCTGACGGCGACTCAAGGTCACGACCGTAGCATCTGGAGGACAGGCAAAGAGGAAAAGGTGGAGGGCAGATCCCGGGACCCAGGGAGTGTGCGGCGGCCCAGTGGGAGGAACTTACCGCACGGGGCGTGAAGGCGAGGCCAGAAGCTTCATCCCAGGCTGCATGGATTGGGATGTCTTTGACGGTGACCCCCAGCAAGAGACACGTCGTATGCGGTAATCCAGAACATGCATGTTTTTCTCCAGCGTCGACCCTGGCCTCTGCCCTCTATTTCCAATTCGATGCCCGTTTGTTCTAAAAGCCTGCTTTCTCTGACCCACACGGCTGGTTTCATGGGGGGGGGAGGGGGGGCGGCTGGGGGGGTTGCGCTTCAGAAGATACCACCCTCGCTGGTCATGAAGCGCAGGAAGGCTGTGGAACGCTTGCAAAGTGGGTCTGGCTGGGAACTTCCAGGGGCTTTGCCAGAGATGAGCCATGGTAGACGTTCGAACTCTCCAGGACCGGCTCACCGCTGCGACCGAGGCCACGTGGGCTTTGAACACCCCAAATAAAGTTAATTTTCGGTGGGTCGTTAAGCCGAAATACCAAAACCCCGCCATGGGTGACTGTCCTCCCGGAATAGGTTACGTCTCAGTTCCGTCAACCCGGCTCCTTGTCTGTGGATCCGAATCAAAGGGTGCCCTGCCAGCCGTTTGAAATTCGCATGAGCTTTCCAGAGGAGTTTATTTAACTTGGAAAACTCCTGGTCCTTTCACACCATGTCTATCTTGGATCACAGACAGCTTCTCCTTTCTCTGCCGGCAACTTGAGTTGATTTTTCAAATAAAAGTTTGTTTTCCCGTAAAATGCCAGAGGTTTTGTACTGTGTGCGAAGGAATGAACTTTAGAGCCTCGAGCCTCTGATTCACATGCCAAGGGCTTCCCGGTGCCGAGAACCCCCTGCCTCGCCTTACCCTCGGAGCCGGCCAACGCCAGGCGGCCCGCCAGCCTGTGAGCGTGCCCGCGCGCACAGGGGTCCGAGAGAGTGACTTTCGTCCCCCAGCACTTGGGTCTGGAACTCGAGGCTGGCTTCTGTGCAGAACGTCTGTACCGACCGTTCTCGGTCTTCCGTTCTCTTGAGGAATCTGGTCTCGTTACAGGTCAGTCGGCTACCTGTGCGACCGAACTATCCGTGTGTTTAAAACAGCCAGAACTTAATGGCTGTGTGGTTATAAAGGTGAGGGAGAAGGTTGCTGAGAAGCTAAGCGGGACTCAGGGAGGCAAACCAGAGATGAGCACGAAGCCTGTGCCTTTCCTGGGTCGGAGAGGTGCACGGAGGACCGCAGCCCCGGGGCAGGGTGGGGGCTGGAACCGGGAGCCGCGGTTGGCGGTTGGTCTGCCTGGATGGATGGGGAGCGGCCACGGTCAGAGATGCCACCCAGGGCCAGAAGCCAGCTGAGAAAGGAGCCTGGGTGTCACGGCTGCAGGGACAGGTCCCTGTGTGCCCAGCAGAGCAGGGGACCCGCTAGGAGCGCGAGTGAGAACCCACAGCAAGGTGCCAGCCCCTGAGTGGACGCCACCCTGTGACGGTGAGCCCTGGGTGCTGTGCTCTGCCCCTGGGTGTGGCTGATGCATCCAGGCATATCCCTCCCCGCCCCCCCCCCCCCAGCCCTGTGGTGACAGGAAGCCGAGAGGGTCTTAGGGAAACTTCAGTGTCACCTCCATTGACAGGAGTCAGCTCTAGGATGTCCTTGATATGTGGTCCCGCCCCTGCTTCCCCGTGTGCAGATTCCCGTGTTTGCCGATCGCTCCGTGGGCATCATTTGCGTGCCCGGTTTTGCACCTCGCTCTCAGGGGACGTCCCAGGACCTGTGCAGCTGGTGCCCATGCCTCAGCGGCAAGAGGCCTGGGGAGGGGGGGCGGCCAGCAGGGGAACTTGGCCCTCCAACGTGCCTCGAGGGGCCCTGAGGCTCTCCCTTCCCAGCCACGCTCCGGAGCATGCAGACGCTGGCCGCTCCCCCACCCCGACCCCCAATCACCTTATTCGCTCGCCCCCAAATTCCAGCTGCCCCTCTCGCCCCCGCCTCTGGCCTCCGGGACCTGATTTTCTTTCCTCCCACACGCACTCTTCTCACACCCGGCAGCTCGTCCTTTGCACGCTTCATCTTCGTGGCCCTTCCTTCCCGTGGTAGGCACAGGGACGTGACCGGAGCCCGAGCGGCACGCGCAGGGTCGTGGGCACACGGTTAGGCAGGGCCGGCGTCGGGTGGAGGCACATGTGTTCCATGCAAGGCCACGTGGCAAGTATTTTAGGCTTTGTGGGCCACCCCACGCCTCTTGTAGACACGAAGCCACAGACAAAATGTAAACCGCGTTCCAATAAATCTTTATAAAAGCAGGCGGCCAGCAGGAACCGACTGAGCGCCCCGCCCCCCAGGCGTCCCCGTCTCACCCGCTTCTCCATCCCGCAAATCCGGTCTCGCCGCGTCGTCCACACCCTGGCCCTTGGCTGGCTCTGAGCTCATCTCATGGCCAGCCCACCTGGCCTCCGCCACCGTGGGTCCCAGTGATGGACAGACACCCTGCCGTACCTCCCGGTTTCCCCTTCAGAAGTGAGGGGGCTCGGTCCCCACGCTGCTGGCTGCGACGACGACGGAGAGCCCCCCGCCCCTCCCCACAGCGTCGCCCCCCTTCCGAAGCAGGACTGCACCTGACAGCTGGGCAGGGCGTGGCTGTGGAGGGCTGGCCCCCTCGCCCCCCTCAGGGCAGCTCTGAGGGGTCGCCCCAGCTCCCGAACTCTCTGTAGGGGCCTCACCGGGTCTGCGTGGCCTCTCAGTGTCACGTGAGGCCCAAGCCTGCCTCCTTGCTTTCCTCGTGGCGGGTGTTGATCCCCAAATACGAGTCCTGCGTGCCAGTTCCCGTCTCGGGTCTGTTTTACGCTGCGCCTGGCTAAATAAGGCTTTCCCTGGCTTGGCTGTGCTCCTGCGCCCTGCATCCCATCCTCAGTCCGCCCTCCCCCCTCCCCACCCAGCCGCCCTGGCTCAGCCAAAGCCAGGGCAGGGCTCACCAGCCACTGCTGGAGCTTTCTGGATCGGGGCAGCTGGTGAGACTGAATCCTGGGGCCGAGCCGACTTCAGAAAAACGTGACTCATCTTGCCTACCCACAAAGAAAGGAAAAGTATGCGTGGCATCCAAGTTTCCTGAAAAGTTCAGCCAGCACATTGCAGAGCTATGTGGCCTGGCACCTAGCGTGGGTCCCCTGGGAGAGCGCCCTCTGCTGGCGATCATGCAGGTGTCCCTGAAAGGTGCCAGTGAGGGCGCCAGCCTGGGCTGGGCTGCCGGGTTATTATTATAAGGGGAGGTTGCTGTGCTTTGGGCAAAGGCAAGGGGAGGTTTCCAGAAGAATCTCCTTTCCCTCGGAGAACCGTGATGGTGGGCCACGGTGGGGGGAGAGGCTAATGGACCCTGTGTTCTGGCCGCGCTGCTTTCTTAATTCCTCGGTGAACATAACATTTCATGTTGGCAATTTCAGACTTACAGAAAAGTTGCAAACATAGTACAGAGAATTCTCACGTACCCTTCGTCCCGATTCCCCGGCGCGAACATTTTAGCACATTGGCTTGTATCCCACCGCCCGCCCCCCACCGAATATGTAAATATTTGTGCACGTGTTTGTATGAAATCTGAACCATCGAGAATAAGCTGCAGGCATAGTGTCCCTTTACCCCTAAATACTTCAGTGCGTATTTCATTCAAATGAGCACATTCTCCAAAGTAGAGTTTACTTATCAAAATCGGGAAATTGATGTTCATCCGGTAGTATTCGCTAAAGTGCACGCTTTATTCACCATTCACAAATTATCTCAATAACATCTTTTGGAGGAGGAAACCCCCAGTGAAGCGTTGCATTTGATTCTCCTTTCTCCTCCGACTGCCTTCATCCGGAGCAACCCTCTGTCTTGTCTTTCACCATCTCAGCCTTTTCCAAGACCACAAGCTGTTCATTGTGTAGACCGCTTCACGTGGGGTTGGCCTGACACGTCCTTACGCCTAGATGCGGGTTCCCTGGTCGGGCAGTGTCCGCGTCTTGTGTCCTGTCCCGGCATCACAGTGGGAAGCAGGTGATGTCACTCTGACCCGTCCCTGCTGATGCTTACTAATCACTTGGTTAAGGGAAGCGTCGGCCACAGTAAGATCCTAATTAAGTTACTATTTGGGGGGGCACCTGGGTGGCCAGTTAAACGTCTGACTTCGGCTCAGGTCATGATCTCATGGTTCATGAGTTCGAGCCCTACGTCAGGCTCTCTGCTGACAGCATAGAGCCTGCTGGGGAATCTCTGTCTCCCTCTCTCTCTCTCTCTCTCTGCCCCATCCCTACTCATGCTCGCTCGCTCTCTCTCAAAAATAAGTGAACCTTTTTTTAAATTATTATCTTTCCCTTTGTAAGCAATAAATATTTCATGGGGAGTGATTTGGGGAGTTCTGTAAATATCTTCTTCATCACCAAACTTCCACTTGCTAGGTTTTTATTTTATTTTTAATGTTTATTTTTGAGAGAGAGAGAGAGAGGGAGAGAGAACGAGCAGGGGAGGTGCAGAGAAAGAGGGAGACCCAGAATCTGAAGCAGGCTCCAGGCCCTGAGCTGTCAGCACAGAGCCCGACGCGGGGCTCGAACTCATGAGCGGTGAGATCGTGACCTGAGCCGAAGTCAGCCGCTTAACGGACTGAGCCACCCGGACGCCTCTTCATTTGCTAGTTTTAGCACCAGTTGACTAGCCTTGCCTGAATTATGACCAGGGTGGTGGCCAAAAGGTGATATGATCTGATTTTATCACTAATTCTATGTCGATTGATTGGAATTGCACTCAGGAAGGAAATCTCCTTTTCTGTGTGTGTGTGTGTGTGTGTGTGTGTGTGTGTGTACATATATGTATGTATGTACTCACAGGTTCCTGTTTCGGTCAACAATTTGGTTTGTCACGATCATATTTTGATGTTTGAGTTGTCCCGCACTTGGCCAGCAGGAGCCCCTCAGGCAGGTCCCTGTTTCCTGTGACCGTCCCCATTGTTGTGGCAGAAACACTGCCTTACTTGCTGGTGCAGCAAAGTGTTCGAGCCTCATCGTGTCCTTTCCCTGCCCTGGCCTGGAATCAGCCATTTCTCCAAAGAGCCCTCGTTACGTCCAGTGGCCAGTAGTATTTAGAAATAGGATCTAGGCGCTAAATGTGCTCGGGGCTATTGGAGCATCGCTGCTTTTAGGTCCTCTGAGCAGACACACTGGAGATATGCTCACATCTAGGAGAGCAGGTAGATCCAAGAAAGAAGGTACATCCACACAGCAGAGTGCTATGTGGCTGTAGAAAAAAATACACAGATGATATCATTGAGCCAATATGGCAGCCGTCCCATACAACCGTCCCATTGTATGGACGAATAGAGGGTTCTCAAGAGACACGGAAATGGCCCTTGGACGGTAGTAAAAGCACTTAGACATCAATACAAAGCCTTCCCCCAAATCCAGTTTGTCGAGGAATTCACGAATATTTTCCTCTAGTATCCACATGGCTTGACTCTTTTTTGTGTGGTAAAATACACACAACGTATCATTTGCCTTCTTAATCACTTTAAAGCGTACCGTTCAGAGGCGTTAAGTCCGTTCACGTTGCCGTGTGACCTTCACCACCACCTAGTTTCAGAACTTTTTCATCGCCCCGCATGGAAACCTAATACCCACTACTCCCAACCTCCACCACCCCCCCCCCCGCCCCCCAGCTTGGGCAACACCCATCTATGTTCTGTCTCTTTGGATTTTCTTCTTCTGCACACTCTACGTAAGTAGAATCATACAAAACGTAACCTTCTGTGTCTGGCCTCTTCCACGGGGCATACTGTTTTGAAGGTTCATCCATGACGTAGCAGGTATCAGAGCTTCATTCTTTTCTGTGGATGAATAATGTCCCATTGTACGGACAGACCACGTCTTGTTTGTCCATGGACGCTTTGGGTGGTTTCCGCCTTGTGGCCGCTGTGAACGACGCTGCTATGAGCATTCACGTCCAAGTTCATGTCTGAACACCTGTTTTCAATTGTTTTGGATAGAGACCTAGGCGTGGAGTTCCCAGCTCATTTGCCGTTTCGTTGTTTAACTTGGTGAGGAATAGCCAGGCGGTCTTCCCACGGCGGCTGCACCGTTGTGTGTTCCCACCAGGATTGTGTGAGGCATCCAGTTTCTCTACATCCTCTCCAACGCTTGCACCTTTCCACTTGTGGTCATCGTCCTTGTTACTGTGGCCGCCCTCGTGGCTGTGAGGTGGTGACGGGGGCTTTGACTTGCCATTCCCTAAGGACATCGGGCATCTTCTCATGCACTTGTTGGCCATTTGTGTCTCTTCTTTGGGGCGAGGTCTACTCATTTTTTTCATTGGGTTGTCTTTTTGTTGCTGGATTGTAGAAGCTCTTTTGACATTCCAGGTGGTAGACACTTACCAGACACGTCCTTTGTGGATTTCTTCTCCCTTTCCGGGGGCTGCCTTCCCACCCCTTGATCGTGTCCTTTGCTGTACAAAAACTACTACTTTTGATGACAGCAAAGTTTTGATGACCGAAAATACCTGGACACTAGAAATGAAGTGCGGGCTGGGGCGGGGGGAGCGGCAGAGAAGTGCCAGTGGCCACACCTCATTGATTCTGAGGAGCGACTCTCTCCCAGGAGAGGAGATGGCAGGACAGACTGATGGAGTAGGGGACTGCCTCATTGTCACCAAGTCATGACAGGCTGACTCAGGGTCTGACCATCCCCTTCAAGCCTCCAGTGAGGGGAGAGCAAAGACAGCAGATTCTCTGGATCATTTCTAAGTTTCATACTCTATCACAGACCCCCTTGCTCCACTGCCGTAGGTCTAGTTTCTTTCCAACGTTTCCGCTCGGTGGGGACATCTATAAAGGCACACTGTTGTGCTGCTGTTGTGACTCCTAGGCCTCTGTGAGGAGAACCTCCCACGTTCCTCCTTACCCTCTGATCCTGCGAGGACCCTCGACCAAGTCCTCTAAAGGGCAGGAAGCCACCCTCTGGAACATTGGTGAATTAGCACATTCTCCTCGTTGGGGGAGGGCTGGATAATGTTTCCAGCTAATCTCCCGCCTCTGGGCCAGCGATAAGAGATAAAAGCCAGATGGCATGCATGCCAGGAGGTGATCTTTCTTCACGCTGCTGCTCACAACGGTGTTTCTCAACACTTCTCTTTTCTTTTTTTAGCTTTCGCTGAAGCAATTTACTGAGAATGCACCTTGCTGCTTTTTCCTGCTGGAGATACTGATCACCATTTACTAGATTTTCTTGTTTGTATTTCATTTTGTTTTATCCTCTTTACGTTTTAGTTTTCAGTGAAGCCCTTCAATCACATGATTGGAAAAAAAAAACCAGTTCAAAATGATAAATACTGAAAGGCAGTGATCTCCCATCCCACTCCACCCAAACCCAAATGTGACCTTTTAAAATTGTGTACATATTCAGCTATTTTATGGCTTATCAGTGTCAAAGCTTGTATACTGTCTCATCGTGGTGGACGATGAATACTCACTCCCCCACATCTTCTAATTCCCCTTCTTTTTTTAATGTTTATTTATTTTTGAGAGAGAGAGAGAGAGAGAGAGACAGAGTGAGAGAGGGGGAGGAGCAGAGAGAGAGGGAGAGAGGGTGAATCCAAAGCAGAGAGAGGGGAGGGAGAGAGAGAGAATCCAAAGCAGGCTCCAGGCTCTGAGCCATCAGCACAGAGCCCGATGCGGGGCTCCAACCCATGAACTGTGGGATCATGACCTGAGCCGAAGTCGGACGCTCAACGGACTAAGCCACCCAGGTGCCCCTTCCAATTTCCCTTTGCTTTCCTTTTTTAAATTAATCAACCTTTTCTTTTAATCATCCCCACAAAGAGGTTTCTTAGACATTTGTTTCTAATCACCCCCATGCAACTTTAATAGAACGGATGTACCATATATTATTTATGTACTATGTGTATATCTGCACTTTATATATAAAAAATCGTAGTAGCTGTCCCCAAGAGCCATCATCACCCTCTTAGAATAATGCCTTAGTTAGAAAGGGAGTTGATGGGGCACGTGGGGTTCTCAGTCAGTTAGGCATCTGACTCTTGATTTTGGTTCAGGTCATGATCTCATGGTTTCATGAGATCAAGCCCCGCATCAGGCTCTGTGCTGGCGGTGTGGGAACCTGCTTGGGATTCTCTCTCTCTCTCTCTCTCTCTCTCTCTCTGCCCCTCCCCCACTCACACTGTCTCTCTCTCAAAAATAAATAAACTTTTAAAATTTTTCAGGAAAAGGAAGGAGTTGAGGTGATGATGTCAGTGAGTATAGTAACATCTGACTAATTTGGGATAAAACCAATCTGAATTAGAGAACGATCTAAATTATAGAATGGCATTTTTATATTTTGTCAATATCAAGAAGTAAACCAGCCACATAAGTCAGTGTTGTAGATGTTTGAAACTTAAACCACTCGAGACGCCTGGGTGGCTCAGGGGGCGCCTTGGTGGCTCAGTCAGTTAAGCGTCCAACTCTCAGTTTCGGCTCAGGTTCTGATCTCACGATTTCGTGAGTTCGAGCCCTGTATCGGGCTCTGTACTGAAAGCGTGGAGCCTGCTTGGGATTCTCTCTCTCTCTCTCTCTCTCTCTCTCTCTCTCTCTGCCCCTCCCCTGCTCATGCTGTCTCTGTCTCTCTCAAAATAAATAAACTTTTAAAAAATTTTTTAGAAATTTAGAAACTTAAACCACTGAGCACCAAAACCATGCATCTTTTTAAGTGTTAGGTGCATTATGCACTTTGCAGCGTTCTTATCCAAAAGATACGAAATACAACGTCACCGTCTGCAGATGATTTAGGGTCCTCACCAGATTGCCCCGTGATGCACGCCAGCATATCCAGCCGGCCGGCACTGAGATACAGGGACTGGGTTCTGGATCGTGAGGGCTTCTGACTGCCCTCTTCTTACCCTCCGCACCTCCTTTCTTGTTCCAGCTACCTGTTCCACGGCAGTCCGTGTTCTTCCCTGAATAGCGCCCCCTGCCCTCCCATCGCAAAGTGCTGCCGAGAACCAGCGTTCTTTGTGTGTGTGGTTAAAAAGAGTAAATTATTAGGAGCAACGTCCCTTGGTTCTTCGCTCAAGAAAAAAAGAAATGCCTGGGCTTTGAGGGTTAGGGCTGACGAGCAGGGTTTTGTCCCAGTTACTTCTGACTTCTGGGTCTAGACCGGGTGTGGGGACCGCAGCCGAGCCCCTCCCAGCACACGTCCCAACACCTGCCCGGCCAGGCCGGTCCGGCGCTGTCCCCTGATGCACAGCCCAGGCAGCCAGCCCAAGGAGGTGCCCTTCCGTCACCGAGGCTTTGCTGCTGCTGTTTTCCCCACCATGTCCTTGAGGCACACGGAGTCTGAGCCAGCGCTCAGAGCCGCCTGAAGGGTGAGACGATCCTGCCCGCCTGTGAAGTGCTCTGCAGCTTTCAAGATATTTAATCTCGTCTGAGTCCCTCAAAACTTCCGTGCGGGGGGCTCGGGGTGTGTTGCGGTCTCTTTTATGGGCGGAACGTGGAAGACTAAACTAGATGGCTCAAAACCGCATGCCGATAGGTGAGCCTGCGTTGCTTTAGGGGCCTTTGTTTGACCCAAGGTATCTTCAGCCTTCCTGCTCACCGTCTTGTTTATAACATATTTCACGAAATCAATGAAAGGCAGACTTCAGCTCACGTCTCGTATTTTAATTTTTTTTAATGTTATTTTATTTTAGAGAGAGAGAGAGAGCACGAGCAGGGAAGGGGCAGAGAGAGGGAGACACAGAATCCGGAGCAGGCTCCAGGCTCCGAGCTGTCAGCACAGAGCCCGACGCGGGGCTCGAACCCACGAACCGCGAGATCATGAGCTGAGCGGAGGTCAGACGGTCAACCGACTGAGCCCCCCAGGCGCCCCGCAGGTGTCGTATTTTAAACTAGTGGCTTCACCCAGATGAAGGGAGTGGAAAAGCAGCTGGGGTCACCTACTTTGAGGAGCCCCGGATTCTGGAAAATGGAAACCATGGTTGGCCGCCCCAGGGGCTGAAGGCCTAGGTGGCCACTCTCTGTCTCCGGCCAAACGGGGGAGCTGATGAGGTCTTGACCCTTGCCAGTTGCCAAGGGTTTTGCACGTTCCTTTATCACTTTGGCCTTTCCAAGACATAATTCATCTAGAAAGAACTAGATGGAAAATCCAGATGCTTGGCCTCTATAATCTTTGGAGTTTAGTTTTTGAGAGCCGTTACTCTTCAGTCCTTGAGCTCTGGGCTCACCCTGGCCCCTCTGAATGCTGCAATTAGGAGCCGCTCTGGTCTCTGGCACCTTCACAGCCCTTGGCCTGTCAGAGAGACCCCCAGGGACTGCAAGGACCACGAGGAGGGGTTACATAAGGCCCCCACTGTGGAGGGGAGGGGGCTCTGTAATTGGAAATCTAGAGGTAGGTGGGTCTCAGGGGGGATCGCTCCTGTGGGTATTCCAAGGACGGTCTGGCCCCATGAGGACCCCCCCTCAAGGCCCCCCGATGCCCCCTGAAGACTTTAAGAACATCTAGGGATTCATACTTTTGGGTGCTGCCCTTGGGCATGCTAAAAATAATTACTGCCATTGTTTTTTCCACTTTTTCTGTACTCCCCCGTATTTTTCAAGTTGGCATTCCTGTTGTCACCGGGTTTTGACGTCACTGGTGTGAGTGGAACTATTCAGGCTGAGGGGGTTTGCCTTTACCCAAAAAATCAAGTTGGATTCCACTCACACCGGAGTCTCCACACTCCTGCTCATGGGGGCGGGGGTGAGGGGTGGCGGACAGGAGGCACGGGGGCCTGAGTCACCGTGGGGCTGTCGCTCTCCAGGCCCTCCGCCTCATCAGCAGCTCCGGGAGGGGACACGGAAGGCCCCGGTGAGGTGACATGGCAGCCTCACTCAGAGTCAAGTGCCACGGTGACCTTTAGAACTTTCCGTGAAACACGACCCAGTATTTTGCAACCAGCAGGAGGGTGTTAGCAAATATGTGCAGCCGCTCCCGCTCGGCTCCAGGGGGGGACCCGCTGTCCTCTTACATAATGGGATTTTGTTTGGCTCACGGCCCTTCAGGGATCTGGGTGCTTTTCAGGTACTGTCACATGATCCTCGAAGGGTTCGGAGTCAATTTCCCATTGAAGTGTCCTTATTTACTCTTCCCACATCCCGACAGAGAAGAGGCGACCCGAGGACCTCAGTGCCCCCGAGCGGGGGGCCCGGCGACCCCGCGTCTAGCCCCCCAGCCCCACCCCTGACCCTCTGGCGGGATCCTGGACATGTCATTCTCTCGGAGTCTCCGTTTCTTTTTATTTCTTAAATCGGATCGTGCGGGCTGGCCTCCTACCTCCCAGCATGGTGGGGAAGTCCTGAGCACGGTGCTTTGGGAACGGTCTACACGCTCTGTTCCGATGGAAGGCACCCTTAACGGGGTGGGGCCCCTGGTGGCAGCCGGGCCCGTCCCCTGGCTGCTGCTGTCTGCACGGGAAGCTCATCCGGCGAGAGCGCGCCCTCGAGGGGTGCCATCTGGGCTGTGGGAACCCGTCCAAAAGGCATGAAGTGCCTTTAGTGAGGGCGGTCTTCAGACGCTCTCTCATCCGGGCCCCTTGTGGCCATTTCGGGGAATTGTTCGCAGCTGCACAGGACCCAGTACCCAAGTGGCTTCGGTGACAAGGGTTTTGGCCTTTAAAAAACTGTATTTTAATGTAATTGGAAATCCAGAGGTAGGTGGGCTTCGGGGGGGAGGGGGGATCACTCCTGTGGGTATTCCAAGGACTGCCCGGCCCTGTGAGGACCCCCTCAGGGCCCCCTGCTGCCGCACCCCTGTGTGTACAGGGTAGGGGGGTGACGAGCAGAGGTCAGCATCAACCATGGTGTCCGCTGCAGAGAGAGCACAAGTCCTGCTTGGGGCCACCGCCGGCAGCCTGGAATGGGACCAAGTCATTGGCACGATGGGTGCCTCACGTCTTGGCACCTGCCCCCAGGCCGAGGGAACAAGGCCTCCCGGCTCACCAGCTGAGAGCTTCCAACGACTCAACTGGCTTATTACCTGCGTTGTGGGGCCACGAGGGTCACCGGAGGGGTCTTACACGTCGGAACTCTGTGAACGTGGTAACGCTCCCTGCACGGAGCGACAGCCGGCCCGGCACAGGGAAGGAGCGAGAGCTTCTGTTTGCTGGCCTCCTGGAGCAGTGGCGAGAGAGCACGGTCCTGCTAGCCTGTCTGCGGCCCCCACGATGTCCCCTCTCCACCTCCCCTGCCTCTCCCAGGGCCTCTTGTCACCTCCGCACTCGGGCTTCTGAGTGGTGTGCAATATTCAGATGTGCAGAGACCAGCCCGCCCAGTAAAATGCACACATCGGGGTAAAGAGACCCAGTCCCCATGGTCATGTGGTGGCCCTCAGCCCTACCCTGAGGATGCGGCCGCAGGGCGAGTGCAGAGCTTTGGCTGACGGAGGGCAGGGAGCCGTCAGCACAGCCCCCCTTGCCTCCAAGGGCATCAGTCGATGCCCCCCAGGTCAGGATATGCCACCCCTGGGGTGACCGAAGGCACAGGGCACAATGGGCTTCTGTTCCCGGGCCCACCTCCCTGCCCACGCGCCAGCCTGAAGAACTCATCCGCTCGGTACGATTCTGTTTCCCCCATCAGGTAAGATTCCCACGACCAGAGGCGTTCCGTACAGCTTCGGAGGGAAGAAACACACAGACACACAAAATAACAAAGCAGGCTCACGGTGTGCCCCGTCTCCAGGAAGCACCCTTCAGCACCTTTTTATTTTTCTGGCTGTCAGGTGTAAGTTTGTCGCCGAAAACCTAGAAGGACAGCAACAACAGAAATAAACGACACAATTGGCAAGACCCGTACTTCCACCAGACCTCCCAGAACTCGCTCAGTGGTGATCCGGAGGCCTTGTTTGGCCAAGTGCGAAAACCCCTCTGCCCCAGTTGCCTGGTCCTATGCCAGGCTTCCGGGTGTAGCCCCAGCAAGTGATTTGTAAAGTACCATCTAGAAAGACGCAGGTCCTTAAAAAATATATTTTAAAACACAGCACCAGGGGCGCCCGTGTGGCTCAGTCTGTTGAGCGTCCGACTTCGGCTCCGGTCATGATCTCACACTTTGTGGGTTTGAGCCCCGTGTCCGGCTCTGAGCTGACAGCTCGGAGCCTGGAGCCTGCTTGGGATTCTGCGTCTCCCTCTCCCTCTGCCCCTCCCCCATATGTGCGTGCGCTCTCTCTCTCTCTCTCTCTCTCTGTGTCAAAAATAAACATTAAAAAATTTAAAAAACTAAAAATCTTTAAAATACAGTTTCATCTTGGAAGCCATTAGTTCCCTTTTTTTTTTTTTTTTTTTTCCAGTCCTTCCCTTAGAAAAAAATCCCATCTGGAAAGGTTTCCATTGGAACGTCTTCCCACTACCTGAATCACTCTGGCATAAAGGGGTTTTGCCCTGGTTTGTTTGAGACCGTCAGCTGATGGAAATGGTGAGGAAGGCAGCATTTTTAGTGCTCCCGTGAATGGGCATCTCTCCCAGCCCCGGCCAGCATGCCGAAGGAAGGGTCCTTGGTCCCTTAACCAGCAGCGTGCACGCGTCCCCTCTCCCAGAGCACCGGCATCTACCTCTATTTGTGGAATAAAAAGCGCTGTCCCCAGTTTAAGGAATTTCAGGCGCCTGTGAGTTGAACAGGAAGACCCCAGTGATGAGTGAGCCAATTGTTACACTTCCAGAAATTCTGCAAGTCTGTCCATGCCGCACTGGTGCCTGGAAACGGGCCACTGTTGGGGCATTTGCACCACAGAACGTGCAGACCACAAACCAGTCGTCCCCCTGCCCCCCAGACTTGTGCCTGCTCATCATTTCCCAGGACACCACTGCTTCTGTTTCGGAAATCCGATGTCACCAGCAGCCTTTTCCTCTGCCCCTGGGTGAGACTGACCCTGGGAAGAACATCTTGAGTGAGGTCAAAAGTGCGTGTTGGTGTGGGTAGGGTCTCTTTGGGGATTTGTGTCCATGTCAAGGGTCAAGGCCGTCATGCTTAAAGTCACCTAGAGTTTCTGAAAGCTGCATTCAAACTTGCTCCCCAGGTCCTTCCATCCCAAGCTTTCCAGGACCCATCCCCCAGGACAGGGAGCTATGCTGGGCCAAACCCGTTTTTGCTGAATCAGACCAACTCCACCATTTCTTTCCAGAATATTCTGTCACCGTCTCATTAGCAGAACAGTAGCCCTGAATGATCTGGGTAATGCTTTTCTTCTTTCTTCTTTGCCACATCCTTTAAGCCCCTCTACAAGGCACCAGACATTCCGCTGAGCGAGCTCGGGCAGTGTGGAGCCCAGAGCTGAGCACAGCAGCGAGCCTCGGCCTTGCAGCGCAGAGAAAGCAACAGGGCTCCCGGTTCTCTGCTCAGCAACCTGCATGCATCTGTGGGAGAGGCGAGCAGGTCCGCGTTGTGTTTCCAAAGCATGGCACGCTCATGGGACAAGCCAGGTGTCCCAGACTCAGGCTGGTCCGTGTCACAGGCTGGACGGTGATGGGAATCGAGCCTTTCAAACGTGACCCTTCTCTCTTTCTCCTGTAAGTTCTCCGGCCTAATGATCAAAAAGTGCAAGGGAGAAGAGAGAAATTTCCAAATCACTCCAGTCCGCTGTGGTCCTGTGTGGCCCGTAAGATTCAGCCTAGGGCACTGCCCACACCCTTGTCTCCCTGGTGGTGAATTTTCTCGTGCACGTGTATGACAAAGTTCGGGACAGGGCAAAGACGTAAATCTCGGAATCAGATAATGTGGGTTTTCCCAGCTTGTTAGTTGTGTGATCCGGGTCAAGACACCTCTCTGACTCGGTTGTTCGTCTTTGAATAAAATGGTATTGGAGCGCCCGGGTGGCTCAGTTGGTTAAGCGTCCAACTTGGGCTCAGGTCATGATCTCGCGGTTCGTGGATTCACGGGCTCTGTGCTGACAGCTCAGAGCCAAGGAGCATATTTGGTCAAAAGGAAAATGAGAAGTTTTTGTCTAAGCCAGTACACCATTCTTCTACCGTACGATAAAGAACGTAGCAAGCGATCACATTTCAGAGTTTAGCGACTGCAAGTGAGCGAGTGCAAGTTCGTGTGGAACATAAACAGTGACTGTGGCATGCCCGATGGTCCTGTGCCTCGTTTATGTGGCCACTCACTCATCGAGTGGTGATTAAACCTCTACCAAATGTACAGGACAGTTGCTGATGGAGGGGATTAGTGCTATGAATAATTCAAAGACATTCTTGTCCTCTAAGAACTATATTTTAATCAGTAAAATAATATACCCTGTTTGCCGAGCGCCTACCCCATGGTGGTTGGAGTGCTGGCTACCTCAGTTATTATTTTCTTTTGTCCTTCCCACAGTCCTGTGGGGCAGGCGTTATTAATACCATTTTATTTAAAAATTTTTTAAACGTTTATTTATTTTTGAGAGAGAGACAGAGTGCAAGCGGGGGAGGGGCAGAGAGAGAGGGAGGCAGAGAATCCGAAGCAGGCTCCGGGCTCTGAGTTGCCAACACAGAGCCCGATGCGAGGGCTCGAACCCACGAACCGTGAGATCATGACCTGAGCCGACATCAGAGGCTTAACCGACTGAGCCACCCAGGCGCCCCAATTTATTTTTTCTTTTCAAGTAATCTACACACCCAGCGTGGGGCTCGACCTCACGACCCTGAGATCAAGAGTTGCACGCTCCACCGACTGAGCCAGCCAGGCACCCCTGCTCTGTTTTTTTTTTTATTATTATTTTTCAATCAGGAGAACATTTCGACTTCTGTGAGGAGCCAAATTGGTAAGATTAAAAAAAAAAAAAAAAAGGAAATCTCAGTGGGAAAAACCTACCTACTCAGTCTTTTTCAGAGTTTAATCACAGTGAGTGTGCACTGCCATATTTAGCAACAGAGATGATCCTCTCCTGCCTTGGGGGCCCCAGCTGGAGGGGGGGGGGGGGGGGGGGGGTCTCGCGCCTTGTTTGGGGAGGCTGTGCTGGCCTGGCCTGGCCTCTCTCCTTTCCTCCAGACCCTCCAGCCCTCCAGGCCAACTCAAGCTCTCCCTTCCAAGCGGGGCCATGCAATTGCCCCTCTGGCCATTTGCGTTGATGGCACTCATTGTCCTTGCTGGCCACTCGCTGTTGAATGCATCCAGCTTTGTTTTTTTTGTTTTTTTTTTTATGCAGTCACTATTGCTTTATGGTTTATCATTGTCGTTTGCAAATTCCTTGAGGGCAAAACTATTTTGCTTGTTCATTCATGCATCCTTGCCACAAATATCTGATCACTGCTTCTATCCATCAGTCCTGGGAGGAAAGAAAAGGCACACTGAACAGACGTTAGAAGTGTAGACTTCTAGAAGTAGATGAAACCCTAATGGGATCGAGTCTTGTCGCGATTCACAGAGGGGGAAACTGAGGCCCAGAAATTGGAAGTAACATCTCAAGATCGTGAAGCTGGTTAGTAGCACATACTGTCCCTTCCCTTTAATCTAGTGTAGATATCAGCTAAAAAAAAAAAAAAAAAGAAAGAAAGAAAAAGAATTTTTTAAATTTAAAAATTATTTTTCAGAATGCCTGGGTGGCTCAGGCAGTTAAGCATCCAACTCTTGGTTTCAGCTCAGGTCGCGATCTCACTGTTCGTGGGTTCGAGCCCCGTGTCGGGCTCTACGCTGACAGCGTGGAGTCTGCTTGGGGTTCTCTCTCTCCCTCCCTCTCTGCCCCTCCCTCCCTCTCCCCAGATAAATAAGTAAACATTTTTATAAAAATAAAAATTGCTTTTCTGTCTTAGCTTTTTACAGCGGTTTTTAGTCACACAACACATAGAAAGTTTTTTTGTTGTGTTTTCTTAGACCGGGGTTTGCCTTAGGAGTTAAGGAGATTAGAATTCTAGCCCTGCTTCTGCCGTTAGCTACAGGACCTTGGACCTTCCTGAGCCTCAGCTTCCCCGTCTGTGATGGAAGGGGACGGACTAGATTCTGTCTAAAAGCTCTGTCGTGCCACAATTCTTGAGAAGCCCGGGCCTCAAGGTGTGCATTTGCTGAAGAACCTTCCCTTGAATTCCGGAGCCCCCCCTCCCCCCAGCCCCATCGCCCCACCTCACAGGTGGTCTTGTATCTTTCATCGAGCTGAAATAGATTCAGCTGATTCCCAGCCCAGGGACTTGTGGCTTCTCCACCCAGCAGCAGCCGGAGCCTCCTGACCCCGTGGAGCCCTGGAACACATGAATCAAAATAGTTGTGTGATGTCATGTCATAATGGGAATGTGCACTGGCCAAGAATTGTCTGTACAGGGCGGTTTCCTTTTACAGTCTTTTTAAAGAGACATCTGCGGATCTGCACATGACGGGCGAGCCTGGGCTCCGTTTGCCTATTTAGTCTTCCCTCCTTCTCTGATTTTAAGGAGCAAGAAGTCCCGGAGTGTCTGAGCGCACAGCTGACCTCAACTACATAAACAAACCCGCGGCAGCGTCTTGCCTACTTAAGGACAGGGGCTGCTCCACCGCTGCGGCCGGAGGTGTGGCGGGGAGGACGGCTGAGCTCTCTCTCCGAGCCTCCGAGGAAGGACTGCAGTGGGCTTGCCCTGTGTGTCCCGTGGCCGCCGGCCCCGAGAGCGACCCGTGCCGTGCTGGGGTGAGGGCCCCGGGCTGTCGCTTGAGCACAAGCGGCGTCTCTAAGCTCTCGGTGCATGAGCTGCTGGGTGGCCCACACCTGCCGGCCGATGCTGCAGCTCTCCCGGCCCCCCGCCATCTGGTGCTGACACGGGTTCTGCGGGCCTTGGTATGGTCACCTGCTGCTGCTCCTGTGGCCACCGCTACCCATGAAACGCTTCGGCAGTCTCAGGGGGAACAAGAAACACAAGGACCCAAACCGGAGCACGGAGAGGCGCCAGTCGGAGCCCCACGGCCTTTTCGGTAGGACGCTGCCCTTTGCCTGGTTTTCTGCCAGTCTGTGCTGTAGGCAGGGAAACCCCACGGCGTGGTGCGTGTGTGTGCGTGCGTGCGTGTGTGTGTGTGCACGCACAGCCTCCTGAGCGGTAGCTGTGTGCAGGTGTAATTGCCAGGCAGTAGTTAGAGGATTAGGTTGGCAGGTGTCTCTGTATTGATGGGAGTGCTTACCATGAACTGCCCGACGTTCCTCTGAGACCCCTTCCTGTGTCTCACCCCACCTGGCCCAATGAGGTTAGTGATCGATTGGACTGTCATTCATTTAGGGAAAACCCGCAGCTTGGGAGAAAGAAAGAATGGACTGGAACTGTTATTTTCGGCTATTAAGGATGAAATGTGTGTGTGCAGAGAAAACTCGTGTCGGGGGTCAATGGGATGGACCCTTCGCCCTATGGCTGAGCAATCGGACCAGGGGTTCATGTAGGAGGGGAAGGCACCTGCCTGATTCGTGTCCCCGGGGAGAGGGGTTTGCTTCGTGATCTCCCTGGCGTCTGGAACCTTCCACGGCTCCCCCACACACGGGGTTGGGACCAGTGTGACTGACTGCGTCATGAGGGGCAGCGTCCGTGATTCAGTACCTCCAGTGACCTGTGGATTTGGGGTCAGTTTTCCCTCCGGCTGGGTGGTGTGACAGGAATTCCAGAGCATTCTGAGCTCCCTGGAGGCGTGGCTAAGACCTGCCCATTCAAAATTAGATGGGACACTTCTTCATTTTAAGTTCCCGGTGGCCACGGCCTGTCTGACGCAGGGTGTTCCTGAGTACCCCGCTGTGGGAGGGACCGAAAGGGCCCCACGCACATCCTGGGGGTAGTGACCAACTACTTCCAGAAAGCCTCTGGGGGGCCCAGTGCGAGGCTGGTGACCCTGGGGCGTGCGGGCAGAGGAAACAGCAGCTCTGGAACCAGGGAGTTTTTGACCTTGTGGTGGAGGAACGTAGGAATAGTGTCTGATCGGATGCTACGGTAGAGTTGGGTACGAACACGCCCGCCCTTGCCTCGGGGGCAAATGGCAGATGTCTTTGGACTTGATTCATAGACTGTGGTTTACAAAGAAGACTCTTGCTTTAAATAATAAAGTAATAAACACTCATTTACCTCAGAATTAAATCTGAACCCAATATTTAACTAAAAGTCCCATTTTGCTAACGGGGAAGGGCAGGGCCATTATTAAAAGCCTCTTACTTGCCAGACCGTGGTTTCCCCTCCCTCATTTCAAATTTGGCTGTCATCGTGTCTCCTACACTCCTGAGATCAAAAATTAATATTTGCATGTCGACCAAGTTTTATAAGTGCTCACGTGCACATGGCCAGCCGTGACCACGGTCGGGGACATTGGGGCTCCCTCCAGAAGCTTCCTCTGGGGTTCAGGAAGCAGGCGGAGGCCACTCGAGGCGGCCAGAGCCCGGGCATCCAGGTTTGTGGTGTATCCTGTCTTTCCTTTTGTCAGAGTCTCAGGGTGCGAGGAGCTGAGAGCAAGGCCAGGGGGCAGGTGTCAGCCCCTCAGACTATGCCGGGCGGGGGCACGGCGAATGAAGAAAAAACAGTCGGAGAGTGTCCACTGGGCGTCCCCTCCCCTCCGTGCCTTGCTAACCCTCACCCGCCTATCAAGACTCCGCTTAACCTTCCCTTCCCTAAAGCCCGGTCACCCGTCCTGTGATCCCCTGGCTTCTTGGGGACAGAGATATGTCCCCAAAGCAGCCTTCTATCCCACGTCCTCACCACAGACTGGCTGGTTATGGGACGCATCGTTCCTGGTTGGTGAGTAGGGATCGCTGCAGGTTTTTTGTTTTTCTAAATTCCCTTTCAGCTGGTCCACTCCTTCCTATGGTGGCCAGGGAATTTTAGAGGAGGCCTCTTCTTTCTCCAGAAAGCTTCCTTGAGGGTCGTGACGATGTTTGTCCTTCTCTTCCATTTTCCTCAACTCGAGCACACGCAGGTGGCTGGTGTGGGCTCCTCACTCTCCGTGGCCGGGCCGTACTGTCCCAGGAGCCACGGACTTGTCCACGGAGACACATCCTTGCCGCACACACGTGCAGGTGCACACACTCACACGCAGCTGTCCCCACGGCCTCCTGACTAGCCAGAACAACTGAGAGAGAAGGAGAGTCGGGCCACGGCCAACCAGCCGCTACAGAGCCTGGAGGGCAATCGTATTCGCCTGGATGGCATTTTCCTTTGGAAGTACGTGGCTCTCGTTGGGCTTTTGAACACTTCAAGGCTTGTGATAAAACACCCTTGAAGGTTCGGGTTCACGAAAAGCTCATCCCTTCAAACCCCCTCAGAGTTTAGTATCTGCCCAGATCCCCTGCAAAGCTAAGCAGACGCCTCAGATTTTCATGCTCCGTGCGATACATGAGTGATGATGTCGACTTCAGCCTTTTCTTGCAGCCTCTTTGGTCAACAGATTATGTTGACAAAGAGCATGTGGCAATGCAAATAAAAAATGCAAAAGGAAGACTAGGAAAGGAGTATGCTGATCAGATAAAAGAGGGCTGGCTGCAGTACCTTTTCTCCCCTCTGCAATTAGAGGGGACTAATTAAAAGCTGTAGGGCAGGAGCCTGGGTGGCTCAGTCGGTGGTGATCTCGCAGTCTGTGAGTTCAAGCCCCACGTCGGGCTCTGCACTGACAGCTCGGAGCCTGGAGCCCGCTTCGGATTCTGTGTCTCCCTCTCTCTCTCTCTGCCCCTCCCCCACTCATGCTCTGTCTTTCAAAAATAAAAATAAAAACCATAAAAAAAAAAAAAAAGATAGATGTACCTGGAGTCTTAAGAGACCCCTTCTGGGGACCGCACTGGAGACAGGAAGTGCGTCAGGAAGCTGGCACTCCGGCCCCGTCCGGGAGGCGTCTAAATAACACCGAAGACCGAAACCTCTTTCTGGTGGGTCTTTGCTTTACAGCGAGCTTCCCCTTCCCATGACCCTCCTCGGGATAAGTATGACCACTTCTGGAGCAAAACTTCAGGGTTCCTCATGCCCAGGTCCCCTCGTCACCCCACACCGCCTGGCCCAGCTTGTCCTCTGTATGTGCAGGCAGGTCGATGGTGCTGGGGGGAAGTGTCCCTGGCTCTCTGCCTCAAAGCAGCGGGCCTGGCTGGAAAGTGACATCTGTGGTTCGTCCTGCCTCCCCCAGCTGTCCCCCTCTGCTCCCTGCCTGTCCCTCATGCTCTTCGCGTAATCGCAGTTGCCCGGAAAGACCCCAGTGTCCACTCAGTGTCTTGTTCAGATGCTCGTACTTCCCTCTCTCTAATGGAAAATTGCAAGCGTGTAGAGACGTAGGGAGAACGGCATCACAAAGCCGTGTTCAAGTTCAGCAGCGCCCAGTGCTCTGCCAATCCCACCAGCGTCTGGGGGCGCGGTGGTGAGCAAGACACCCGCCACCCCCACCGAAGCAGACACCTGAGATGGTTTTTTTTTTTTTTAATTGTGGTCAAATAAAACTTAGCGCCCTACCCGCTTTGAGGTGCACGGTGCGGTGGCATTCATCCCCGTCCGTCTCCGGAGCTTTCCGTCATTCCCAGCTGAAACTCTGCGCCCGTGAAACAACACTTCCCCGTCCCTGCTCCCTGGCCCCTGGCCCCCACCTTTCGACTTTCCGTCTCTCGGAATTGACCCCTCTAGGGGCCTCATGCAAGTGGAACCACCCAGTGTTTGGCTTGTGCGGTGGTGAGGGCTGTGGAGGAAGAGGCAGGATGAGGGGTCGGCCGGCTGGTGGGGGGGGGGGGGGGCTCTTCCCCTGCCAAGGCTTGGGGAAGTGGGCCATGCAGGTCCCTGAGGTCAGGGGGACACCCTTGCCGGGTTCCAGGAGCAGCAAGAGGTCCGTGTGGGGACCGCAGGAAGCAGAGTCAGGTGCTCAGCTGGAGACCAGGCGGGGAGGTGAGCTCAGCGGCCAGCATGGTCCCCTCCCTGTGGGCGTGTGAACTTGGGGCTGAACTTGGGTGAATGGAACACCGGGGGGGTCTCGAGAAGAGCACTGCTGGGCCCTGAGGGCTGGGGCCGCCCCCAAGGGGACTCGAGCCCGTGTCCCCCCCCTGCCTCTCCGTGGGCCTGGTGGCCCCCACCCCCCCGGGCACCTGCTGGACGTGCGCTCACACAGAAGACTCCCGGACACGCAGGATCTCATCTGCAGGGCTGGGCGCACCGGGGGGATGGCAGACTCTAGCAGGCAGGGGTGGGGCGTTGAGTGTCACGGAGGGCATTTCCTCGTGTTCCTCGGAGCAGTGAACAGTTTAGGAGTTCTCAGCTCAGCTAGAAGTCAAGAGAGGGAGGCCTGGCTCACAGGCCCCCGTCCGTCCCACCCTCTCCGTTGCTCTCCCGCCCTTCTGTACGCAGCCGTCCCCAAACGCGGCTCAGCGGTCCCTGGACGCGGGCCCCGGGTAGACGACAGGTGGAAGGCATGGCCCGGATGAGGGCTTCCTGGGAAAAATCTCAGTTAAGCACTTCCGGATTCATCCCTTCTGCGGGCTTCCTGGATCCCTCGGCCACCGCCCAGCAGGCTGGCAGGAGGCAGGGCGGCCCTGGGTGTGCGTTGCCTCGGGCAGTGTGTTCACCCACTCTGTGCCTCAACTTCCCATCTGTGCACTGCCGGCTCCAGGGTTGAGTGAGGAGGACTCGGGGGAGACCGTGGTGGCCAGGGCTGTCACTGTCCACGCCCCTTCCCTCGTCTGCCCCAGCAGGACAGAGGGGAGTGTCCCAGCAACAGGCCGAGTGACAGCAGTGACCGTGAAATGGGTGCTTGTGGCGGGTGGCTCGTGGGCTCTGAGAGGTTAGGCACCTGTAAGCAGTGTGTTTGCGGGGGCTTTTGTCCTCCAGGGAGCCCTGGTCTGCACAGAGAACGCGGATCCCGCACAAATGATGTCGGTACCGCGGACGTGTGATGGGCGTGAATGGACAGTAGGACAAGATCACAGAGCCGGGGGAGGGCAGAGAGAAATAGGGAGAAGAAGCACTCAGGGAAGGGGCTGGACTTAAGCACAGTGACTCTGGACAGTGATGGAGAAGCTTCCTGTGATTCGCTGACTCGGCTCGGGGCTGGAATGCCGGGTTGGGGTCACACAACTGCTGCTCTGTCATCCAGACCCTTCCAGAAGGACCCCCCGGCCCAGGGTGGGTCTAAGGGCCCCCTTGCCACCTGAAAGCATTGTGTGGGCTTCCTGCCTCTAGATGAGACGAGAACATCATACGTTTACGGGTGCCTGGGTGGCTCAGTCGGTTAAGCGTCTGACTCTTGGTTTCGGCTCAGGTCATGATCTCAGGGTTTCGTGAGTTCGAGCCCCACATCGGGCTCTGCGCTGATGGTGCAGAGCCTGCTTGGGATTCATTCTCTCTCTCTCTCTCTCTCTCTCTCTCTCTCTCTCTCTCTCTCTGCCCTTCCCCTACTCGTGCTGTCTCTATCTCCCTCAAATAAACTTAAAAATTAAAAAAAAAAAATGTGGTACATTTAAAGAGCAGCACAAACTCTGTCCTCAAGTAATAATTTGCCTTTGATGATCGAGAAGAAAAAACATACAAGGTGCGAGTACTCAAGAACAAATCAACAGGGGTGTTCCCTGAGCATCACAACGGCTTCTTGTCCCACTGTGTCCCTGGGCCCAGGCTGTGGCCCTGGGACTGCTGGCCTCCACAGGTACCTCATGACAGGGGTGGTGGTCCAGGGTTTAAGTCCCTAGGAGGGAGTGTGTCCCCTCCCGGTTAGGACCCAGGTCAGCCTTGTGCTTGGCCTTGCAGAGTCCAGTGAGAACAGCGCCCCCGGAGCTATGGAGTGCATGTGGTGAGGTGGGGTGGGGTGCACCTACAGAAAATCCTGGGTGGGAAAAATGAACTACTGGGACCTCATCAAGAGAAAAAGCGTCTGCACAGTGAAGGAAACAGTCAAAAACAGTAAAAGGCAACCTACAGGATGGGAGAAGATATTCGCCGATAACGTATCTGATGAAGGGTTAGCATCCAAAATCTATGAAGAACTTGTCAAACTCGATACCCAAAAAACCAAATAATCCAGGTAAGAAATGGGCAGAAGACATGAATAGACCTTTTTCCAAAGCAGACATCTAGATGGCCAACAGACACATGAAAAGATGCTCAACATGATTACCCATCTGAGAAATCTAATCAAAACTACGATGAGATACCACCTCTCACCTGTCAGAATGGCTAAAATTAACAACTCCGGCAACAACAGATGCGGGTGAGGGTGTGCAGAAAAGGGAACCCTTTTGCAGTGTTGGTGGGAATGCAAACTGGTGCAGCCGCTCTGGAAAACAGTATGGAGGTTCCTCGAAAAGTTAAAAATAGAACTACCCTACGACCCAGCAGTTGCACTACTAGGCATTTATCCAAAGAATACAAAATACAGATCCGAACGGGCACGTGCACCCCCATGTTTATAGCAGCGCTATCAACAATAGCCAAATTCTGGAAAGATCCCAAATATCCATCGGCCGATGAATGGATAAAGAACATGTGGTGTGTGTGTGTGTGTGTGTGTGTGTGTCTGTGTGTGTCTGTGTGTGTGTGTGTGTGTATATATATATATATATATATATATATACACACACACACACATATATGTATATATATATATATATACACACACACACACACACACATATATATGTATATATATATGATGGAATATTACTGTACGATCAAAAAGAATGAAATCTTGCCATTTGTAACAATGTGGATGGAGCCAGAATGTGCTATATGCTAAGTGAAATAATTCAGTCAGAGAAAGACAAATACCATACGATTTCACTCCTAGGTGGAATTTAAGAAACAAAACGGATGAACAGATGGGAGGGCGGGGAAAAAAAGAGAGTGGGCAACAAACCATAAGAGACTTTTTTTTTTTTTTTTTAATGTTCATTTTGAGAGTGTGTGTGCACGGGCAACTGGGGAAGGGCAGGGAGAGAGGGAGAGAGAATCCCAAGCAGGCTCCACACTGTGCAGTGGCACCCGATGTGGGGCCCGATCCCACGATCCGTGAGATCGTGACCTGAGCTGAAATCAAGAGTCAGACACTTACCCGGATGAGCCACGGAGGTGCCCCAAGGGACGCTTAAATATAGAGAACAAACTGAGGGTTGATGGAGGGAGGTGGGGGATGGGTTGAATAGGTGATGGGGTACTAAGGAGGGCGCTTGTTGGGATGAGCCCTGGGTGTCGTGTGTAACTAATGAATTCTCCTGCAACCAACGTTGCGTTGTATAGTAACTAACTAGAATTTAAAGAAGAACTTGAAAAAAGGAAGAGCAAGGGAAGAAAAGAGAAAAAAAGAAAAAGGAAAAGAACAGAAAAGAAAAAGAAAGAACACACACCTGGCTCTGGACGTAGGCCTACACATTCCTGTCCAGGACTCCAGAGCGAGAGTGCTGCTGACGAGGAGGTGGAAGGTTCACGGCAGATTCAGAAGCGAGTTTCGGTAACTCCAAGAACTAAAATACTTGGCCGAGCCCCCACGCTGGGCTGAAAGACCTAACACAAAGCAGGGGTTTCATCAAGGAACAGCAACTAAGGGATAAAGCTCCTAGGACCCGGCCTCACCTACATTCAACACCCCCATAGCTTTCGTATCTATAAACCGAATCCCTTGTAGCCCCTTCCTCCTAGAAACTCAGCGTTGCAGGGACACAACGCTCGACAACAAGAAAACAATACACCCGAGCACAGAACTCTGAGCTGCGGACGGGCAGGCCCGGTCGTACCGTCTATAGTCCGTTCCCCGGGCAAGTGAGGGCCCTGGGAAACTGTTTCCGTACAGGTGCATTTCATCAGGGGGCTTCTGAGAAATTCTCTGCTCGTCGGAACGATGCATCCTTCCCTTGAAGCTTTTCTGTGGACAGTTTATTGCATATATATAGATACTGGGAAACCTTTGATTGTCTGCCAGTCCAGAGCAAAGGAGGAGAAAGGGAAATGCCTGGTATAGACACGGGGAGGTAGGTCTTAACATGGAGGTTTTGTTATCATTCAGGTTCGGTGAGGCTGACCGTCGAGTCCGGGGACCCTGCCTCAAATACTTTGTTGTCCACAGCCCCCAAGAGGAGGGCCACAGGTACTGTGCAGAGCCGTGACGGGACGAGGCAGGTGGGCCAGGAGGCAGAAGGCCGCCTGGTGGCGGGGAGAGGATGGCCAGGAGCCTTTATTGTGTTTCGGTGGGAAAGGCAAAGCCAGGCAGGGTCAGCACGTCTGAAATTGGCGGATTTGAATAATCCCAGCAGGCTGTGGGGTATCGGGGTATCAGCAGTCTCTAGTGTGTGGTCCCCGGCCCCCCTTCCACCATGGTTAGGGCATGGGGAAGGGATTCTGAGTCTGGCTTCCCGGATAGGTTGGTTTGCGTGTGAAAGGCATGCTCTCTCTAAGGATTTGCCACCCTGGGAGGGGCGGTCTCTCCCCAGGCCGCGAGGACCCCCGATGCCAGAACAGGGACCCAGAAAATAAGACAGTTCACACTAGAGGTCACTGCCATACTTCTCATTCTCTTTATCTTTACCTCCCAAGCGTTTTCAAGTCTGCAGGGTGAAAGTCTGCCTTCCTAGAGAGCTGAGTCTCCAGCATGCAGGGCCTGGTGGGGAGGGGCTTGTGCCCCCCCCCCCCCAAGTCTAGACACCCTGGCTTCCCCGGGCCTCAGGTGCCCAGCCGGTCAGGCTTCTTCTTGCGTTACTTCTCTCCCAGGGGGTGTTTCTCCCTTCCCTTTCAAGGGCACCATCTTTCAAGCCTGGGGCACATCTCTGGCACCTGCAGACGGAGGGGAAGGGCTGTCTGTCCCCGACGGGGTTTCTTTAGGCCACAGAAAGTGCCATGTGAGTGTCTGTGGGCAAGCACGCTGTGCCCGCCGTCTCGCCCGTTGTCGTAGACGATATTCCGTGAAACGATCACGGGCCCGCTGGATGTTTTGTGGCCACTTTGCATGGAGCCTGGGGCTCGCCTAACCATGGCCTTATTTCCGGAAGAAAGCGACAGGAAGGCGTGGCCAAACCAACACAGGGGGCCGTGGAGGACCCGGCACCACCCTGGGGGCCCCGGGAGGTGCGGAACAGACGGTTGGCTTCCATTTTGAGGTCTCCTTGAACCTCACCGCCCTACTCCCACCTGACGCGGCCCCTCCGCCCGGCCGTGCTCTCTCCCTGGTTCTCTAACCCTCCCTTGGCCTCCAAGATGGGCCTCGTCGACTCTCCCTGGGCTTGCCTCCCACTCAGTCTCCCTGGGTCGCTCCGTTAACCTCCGGCCACGCGTGTGGGTCTTGGGTGCTGAGGACACGGTGGTGAAACCTATAGACATTGAGCCAACACGTTCAAATGGGTCATAAAAGTGTGTGATGAGAGATGATAAAAAGCAAAGGGTCAGCTGAGATTTTTGTCGGAAGGATCTGATTTCGATGTGGAGGATGGGGGGCCGGTGGGGGGAGGCTGCTCTGGGCAGATCACCAGCTGGGGGTCTGGGGCAGGGGCGCGGGAAGGGGTCCAGGCAGGAGAACGAGGCAAAGGTCTGGGGCCGGCAGGGCCGGGCATGTCACAGGCACTTAGCAGGGTCGCCCAGAGCTCAGGGGAACGACACGGGTGTCTCAGCGCCCGGAAGGTCGTCCTCCGTGGCCCCCACCCAGCACAGAGCCCCTAGAACACATTCTGGAGACGCGGTGGCTGTTGCTCGGCCCTCCCGTTCCTGACGTTCCTGCTGGCATCCGTGGGCCTCAGGCCCACGGATCCAACCTGGAAAAGCAGGTTTTCTCCCAAACAAGGAACAAGGGGTATCTCTGCTGGAGGTTTCCATTGTGCGACTTTGGGGGCCCTGACCCACCTCCGCATCGTGTGGGTCGGCTGAGGGTGGCCGGTCCAGATGACAGTGGCCCCTGGGGAGTTGGCTCTTATTCCAGGCTGGTACAAAAGACCCCGCCAGGAGGCCCTGAGAGTGACTTCTCGGGGTCACGTGGCCCGGCTCCACGCTGTGTCCAGAAGATAAGCTAAAGAGGACGGGGCTGAGTGTGTTTTTCCCCTTGCGGGAAGCGCCCTCCTTGCCCTGCTCGCCCAGGCCCACCAGCCTCTCGGGGCTTTTCTGCGGAATCTCCCCCGAGCGCTCCAGGACCGGCCACCGTCCCGCTCACGTTTGCCAAGGGGACAGGAACCCAGCGCGGTGTCTGGTTGGTCTGCTCGGGCCAACTCGCTAAACTCCTCGGGTGTGGAGACTGCGTCTCGTTCTCTCTCTGCCGGTGACAGACCTCTGATTGTGACCCACGTTCGTGAGCCACCTTCCTCCGTGACAGGACCCCCGGTTCTCATGCTGTGGCCTGCATGGGGCTCGGGAGGGCATACGAGCAAGTTATGCGGTGAACTATGAAGGGCAATGTTGTTTAGACTTGTGGAAAAGATTGTTGAAGGAGGGGAAAGGTGTGTCCCCATTGATCCCCTATTCCTTCCCCCTGCCTCGAAGGCAGCATGTGATGACTGGGGCTCCAGCAGCCATCTTGGACCCTAAGGTGATTGCTGGGGATGGAAAACACACCCTGAGGAGAGTGGAGACTAGAGACAGGGGCCTGGGTTAACGTTGTGACGCCGCCTTAGCGGCTCCGGGCTGCTTACCTGACAGGCGTCCTTTGTGCGAAAGCAGAATGAACCTCTCTCTTCCCGAAACCACTGTTATTTTGGGTTTTCCTATGAAATGAGAGCTAACGAAATCCCCACTGATGCCAAGTTCCTCGCACGGAACTTGCCCCGTACTGGGCACTGGGTAATGACGTGAGGACCAAGCAAGTGATCTGTGAGCTCCTCCCCAGGTGTGGCTTTTGCAGACTGAGGCTACTGAGGCTCGGTGGGTGGGGCTGCCCAGGCAGGGACGAGGGCCCGGTCTCTGAGGACATCCCACTGAAGTTTGTCCAGCTCCGTATTCCCTAAAGCTGTACGTCCACTGTATACAAGTAGACTCACTCTAAGAAAACGCTGATATTCTAAATTTACACTAAAAAAAAAAAAAATTGGACTGGATGGGGCCCCCGGGAGGCTCAGTCCTTAAGCGTCCGAGTTCGGCTCAGGTCACGATCTCGCGGTTCGCGAGTTCGAGCTGCGCGTCGGGCTCTGTGCTGACAGTTCGGAGCCTGGAGCCCATTTCAGATTCTCTGTCTCCCTCTCTCTCTGCCCCTCCCCCACTCATACTTTGTCCCTCTCTCTCTCAAAAATAAACGTGAAAGACATTTTTTTATTTATAATAAAAAAATTGTTGATGCCTTACACAAATAGGCCCTTTTCTGAAATTACCGTATCCTTTTTTTGTGGTTTTAAAATATGACTTAGTTTGGAAAGATTCCAGCCCAGAGACAGACGGATATGACACTTCCACTGAAGGTGCACTGGCAAATTTGAGGCCAGCCCCTTGGGCCACGTGTTGAGCCTGGACATAGGCTGTGCAGTCTGGACTCTGTACGACCCGGGTTTTGACACATTTCTTTTATGACGTGTGTCTGGCTGCACGTCCCTGGATAAGCCAGCAACCGCAAGTTAATCTGTCTGATAAATATATGTATTATGTGTGTGTGATGGGCTGGGGCGAACCGTGGGGTGAGAAAATGAGATGTGGCTCGCAGAAGCCCGCAGTGTGGCCGGGGGTGAGGACGCCGGCCTGGAGGGAAGACCCCGGGATCCCGCTGGTACTCAGTGCTCCGGGGCTTGGGTGGAGTTGGGCTCTGTCTACACTGGACCCAGCTCTGTCTAAAGCTGGATTGATGAGACGCAGCTTCGAAGGAGGGGAGGGCAGTCAAAGAAAAGTCCAGAAAGAGAAAAATGGGGCCTGGTTTGACTGAATGCAGGGTGCCAGGCTGGGGCTTCCGGAAGGGGTGTGAGCCAGGGAGGGTGTTAGGAGAGGGCCACGGGGAAGAGCCAGAGCTGGTGCTGCGTGAACAGCGGCCTCACAGGGCCTCAGCGGTGGCTTCCCTCGGCCTCCCCCGGGGGAGGGTCTACCGGTGTTCCCAGCCCCTGAGCAGCCCCTACCCTGCACCTCCCGCCACTTGCTTGTGGGGAGCCCCGTGGCTCTGAGGGCAGTGTCCCCGGGCAGGTGCCTCCCAGCACTGGTAGGTGCGGGGTCCCTGGCTGCCGGTCTTGACACAGGGATCAGAGGCGAGAGGGGGCGCGGCAGCCGGCCAGGACCAGGAGAGAGGCACCTAGGGGAGTAGAGGAAGGCCAGCGTGAGAGGCGCTAAGGGCCGGGACATGGCAGGGACCTTGAGCACGGACCTGGGTGGTGGGGACGTCACCATGAGCTATCAGTGATGGTTTCGCAAGGTGTGGTGCGGCTCTACAATGTTTTATGTTCAGTAACTGTTAAGGCGGGCAGAGGAGATGGTGGAGGGGCGTTCCCATTTTCCAGATGGGAGGACTGCGGCCCAGAGAGGCCCAGAGGTCTCTCAGTCACTTGTGGCAACCTATCAAAGGAGATGACCCCGGGCATCCTTTTCCGGAGGACTTCCCTCGGCTCACTATGCCCGAGGTGGATCCCCCCACCCCCCTGCTGTGCTAACGGGCAAAGCCTCCCCTTCTCAGCCACATTTTTCGCCCACACTCCGGCTGCTACCTCGGGCCACCCGTGAGTCACGGGGGATGTTGAGTCAGAAGTCCCCTGTCCTCCCCGCTGCTCCTTGCCGGGTGACTCAGCCTGGTCGCAGAGCAGCCAAATCTGATGGGAGGGGAAACAGAAGGGGCTGTAGCCTAGAGATAACCTCTGAGCAGCCGTGGCCTTGACCTGAGGAGATACCTAAAGAGTACCCCAGAAAGGTAAGCAGAGCGCTGTGTCATCAGGCTGGCGCCTGTGGGCCGGGAACCCCCAAGGTGCACCCCAGCCTGGGGGTGATTCCTATCACCCACCAAAGCCCTCCCAGGGTCCCCTCCTCAGGGCTCTCCCGCGACACCAGCCTCCCTTCTCCTGGACGGAACCCACCGCGGGGCTCCCACGCCTGGTGATGGGTCACTTGGAGTGACCCCGTCCTTGTGACCAGGTCTGGCCCTTCTGCCCCTCGACTTACTGTAGCCAGATGGGGCTCGGATCCATCCATCCTGGAAGGTCCCAGCACCCACAAACGGATCAACCTCAGGCACTATGTTGTTGATAGCTTGATTAACAATGCAGTACTAACTTTTAAAACCTTGTTTGTTTGTTTTTGTAAAGTTTATTTTGAGGGTGGGGGAGGGAGAGAACCAGCAGGGGAGGGGCAGGGGGGCGGGGCAGAGGATCCAAAGTGGGCTCCACACTGTCGGCAGAGAGCCCGACGCGGGGCTCCAACCCCCGAACCATGAGATCATGACCTGAGCCGAAGTCGGACGCTTCACCGACTGAGCCACCCAGGAGCCCCCTTTCGAAACCTTGTAAATATAACTTTTACTAACGTAGAAACCTACAGAAACATGTGCAGATCGTGGGTGGTAAAATCGCGGTTTGAACGTGCTCACGTAAGCGACGTGCAGATCAAGGAAGGGGGGGGGGCGTCAGGAGCCTCCCCCGCACCCCCTCCAGGGCACTTCCCCCCAAGATTGGCATTGCCTGGTGTTGAACTTTATATGGTGGGTCCATACAAGAGGTATCTTTCATCTGGCTTCTTCCGCGTGAGCGTCGTGAGCAACCCAGCTGACGTCCTAGCTGCGGTCCACCCTCTCTGGTCGCTGCACGAGGAACATTCCGTCCTCTGCCCGGACCACAGCTCCTCCGTCCACCCACCTGGACGGGCACGGGCGGTGTCCGGCCGGGGACCCTGACGGAGTGCCGCCGTGAACGCTCTTGTACGTTTGCACGCTTCCGTGGGACACACACACACACACACACACGAGGACTGTTGGTCGTAGCACACGCAGACATGCAGCCTCGGTGGGGATCTCGGCGTCCGCTGTGCTTGCAGCCTGCCCCCCGGGCGGGTCTCTAAGCAGACACCGTGTCCTCGTGTCTCCGTGTGTGTGGTGTCCTGTTACTCACAAGCCGCCTCCTTCCGCCCGTCATCCAGCGCAATGATGCAGGTGTGTTTCCTCACCTGGTCATCGAGGGGTAGCGTCAGTCCCCGACGGGGCAGTGAGAGGCGGTGCCCGGCATCCCACATCCTGGCCTGCTTCCCCACTAGCAGGGACTCAGGCTCAGCCTGTTCATGGCCCACCATGAAGCGTAGCCGGTGGGGTCCGCAGGGGATCCGGGAGGAGCTCCGGTCTCTAAGGCTGCATGCTTCCTGGGGCTCAGCGTTTGGGATTTATTTATGACGGGGAACTGTAGCAGGACCCGGTTTGTAACCACCAGCTGTCGCTATAGCAACTCCTCACTTACAGCAGCCTCCACGCTAAAAATAGATCGCTTCATCCCTAGGATAGAAAAATCAAAGAAAATCAAGTCCCCAAATGGATCTCGAGGTGTGGCGATGTATGTTTCCGGCCTTTTTCACCACCCGTCTAAAAGCAGAAAGGTCTGCGGTGGGATGGCCGGTCCCCTGCAAGCGTTCTCGGGGCCACAGGGGCACAGAAGCCTCCCCCCTGCTTAGAAGACCTCCTCCCTTATAGTCCAGAGGTTTGAATACTGAATCATAAACAGTCGTTTCACATCGGCCTTACTGTTTTTTCATCTGAATTCTTCTGTGGGATTGCAAACCTCTTTCAAGGTTGGGGACTTAATTGTCAGGGTGATACGAGGACTGAAAATCCTGTCCTATGAAAAGGAGTTGAAAGAATCAGCAATGTTGGCATGGACGGGAGTGTGCTTAGCGAGGGCTGAGAACAGCCTTCGAATATTTGAAGGAGTGTCCTAATGAAGAGGGGTTGCCTTGTTCTCATCCTGCAGGAAAACAGAACTCAACTCCACGGGAGAGACTATCTACCCCCACCCCCCCGAAAATACGTGTATTTTTTTAAGTGCATTTTATTGCATTTTAGAAAATCTAAAATAAAATTTCATTTAGTCTGTAACTAGCAGTTGGGTATTATAGATAGGGGATGAGATGAATCACTGCAATCTACCCCTGAAACCATTATTGCGCTATATGCTAATAACTAACTTGGATGTAAATTTATATAAATAAAATAAAACAATAAAAAAATATTTCAAAGCATTTTGAAACCAGAAAAAGCCCTCCCGAATCACAAGCCTGCAAAGCGCCCCAGCATCTCTGTGGACCTCTAAGGAGGACAGCGTCCTGGACGGCTGCCGCCCGGGGACGCAGCTGAACTGATGCTGGCTGGGTGGGGTCGGGGGCCCTCCCGAGGTGGCTATGGAGACTCAGGGTCACCCTGCCCACACACGGGAGGCGCTCGGCAGCGTTAATTGTTCCCACAGGGGTATTCCAGCCAAGGACGAGGTCTTAAACGTTGGATGGGAGAGTTACGGAGACCTTCTCCAGGTCCTGGCTCTGAGCTACAGGCAGAATGGACCAGGGCTGTGGGCTACGGTGAGAAGTAAGCTTGAAACGGGGAGTTTTTGGAGCTTAGCAGTACTGGGAGTAGCTGGGCTCAGTCCAGGGGCCGTTGGGGGCGCCCGGAGGTCCTTGGATTTGGACCTTCCTGGGGAGTCCCCTCTCTGCTCCACTGGGACCCTCCCTGCCCGTAAGCCACACGTGGTAGCGATTAGTGATATGCTGCTCCTTATTTTTATTTCGTTTTTGTTTTGCGGGCGTGGGGTTGTTTTTTGGTCTTTTTGGTTTTGCGTTTTTTTACCTTGTGGTGAAGTAGACAAACGTGAAATTCACCTCGTATCTGTTTCTGAGTGCGCGGCTTTGTGGCCTGAGTCACACTCACGTGGCTGTACGACCACCTCCGCCATCATCCCCAGAACTTTTTCTTCTTGCAAAACCGAGGCTCCGCCCCCATTCGGCAATGACCGATCCCTGCTCTGTCCCCCAGCCCCTGGCGCCCACCATTCCGATTCTCTGTCCCTATGAATTGGACTCTTGTAGTCACTCGTCTAAGTGGAGTCACGTGGCATTTGTCCCTTTGTGACCGGCTCATTTCACGTAGCGCGGTGTCCTCAGGGTTCGTCCATGTTGTAGCGTGTGTCACAATTTCCTGCCTTTCCTTTTTGACGTATTTATTTTTTTTTTTTTTTTTTTTTTAAATTTTTTTTAACGTTTATTTATTTTTGAGACAGAGAGAGACAGAGCATGAACGGGGGAGGGGCAGAGAGAGAGGGAGACACAGAACTGGAAGCAGGCTCCAGGCTCTGAGCCATCAGCCCAGAGCCCGACGCGGGGCTCGAACTCACGGTCCGTGAGATCGTGACCTGAGCTGAAGTCGGACGCTCAACCGACTGAGCCACCCAGGTGCCCCGACGTATTTATTTTTAAGAGCGAGAGACCAACCGCACAAGTGGGGAGGGGCAGAGAGAGAGAGAGAGAGAGAGAGAGAATCCCAAGCAGGTTCCATGCAGTCAGCACAGAGCCCAATGTGGGGCTCGAACCGTGAGAACATGACCTGAGCCGAAATCAAGAGTCGGTCGCTTAACCGACTGAGCCACCCAGGCGCCCCTCCTTCCTTTTTAAGGGGAAGTCGTTTTCCCCTGGATGTAGACACCACGTTTTGTTTATCTGCTCAGTCAGGGGACCTGGCCACGTCTCCCCGCCTAGGTTGCAAGCCCTTCAAGGCAGCCGTGGACCTCATTCCTGACAGCCTGGGGCCAAACACGTGGCCCTTGTGTGTGTGGCGAAATGAGTCCCGCTGCTGGATCCTTCCAGGGCTACGCCCTGCACCCCCCAGTGGGAGGGCCTCCTGACACCCATCGCTGTGTGTGATGAGAAGGTGCTGAGAGCCTGGGGACCACCTCCGGAGTTATCGCTGGGACGCTGGGCCCCCACGGAACACTGGGGGGGAGGGGCAGCCACCTGCAATGTGACCCGAGGGACGCAGTGAGCAGCCCCGAGCCCCCAACATCGGGTTTTCCAAAGGTTCAAGTTTCAGCTCAGGTGGCATGCGTTTGGATCCCGGCATCATCTGCTGTTTCATTCTTTCTCCCAGAGGCCTCTGTTCTTAGCGCTCACAAATCAACAGGTAGCAGCTAAGTGCCAATTAGCCAATCACACAGAGCAAGGCACTGGAGATAGACCAGGAATAGTGACTTTGGGTTAGGACCTGTGCGGGGGGGCCAGGAGACTGGCATGGTCTGTAGAGGTGGCCTGGAGACATGGGGTCCTTAGCAAAAGTGGTAGAGGGGCGTCTGGGTGGCTCAGTCCGTTGAGCGTCCGACTTGGCTCAGGTCATGATCTCCCGGTTCGTGGGTTCGAGCCCGGCGTCGGGCTCTGTGCTGACAGCTCGGAGCCTGGAGCCTGCTTTGGACTCTGTGTCTCCTTCTCTGTCTCTGCCCATCCCCTGCACGTGCTCTGTCTCTCAAAAATAAATGTTTAAAAAAATTTTTTTAATAAAAGATAAGAAAAAATGGTAGAGGGAGGCCCTACCAACCTGGGGCGGGGCTGGCGGTAGTTTCTGGGAGGGAGGCTGGCACTCATCACAGATGAGTGGGGACCAGCCCTGCCTTCTGAGGGTTCCTACAGGTTTTCCTGCCCCAGGGGACTCGGAGACGCTCACTCCTGGGCTCGCCCAGAGGTTGCAGAAGGGCTGTGGGGGCAGAGGGGGCCCTGCGGCTTGTTTGACTTGCTTGGCGCTAACATGGACCCAAGGGGGCCAACACTAGACAGAGTCGAAACGCCAGACCTGCCGAGAGGACGCTACAGAGGAAGGGATCCGAAGGCTTCGAGAGATGGGAATGTGAGAGTAGATTATCACGTAGGACCCGCTCCCTGCCCTCCGCCCCCTCCCCCAGAGAACCCAGAGGACACACTTGTGACCAAGGCCATGTGACAAATGATTGGCAAGGGGAGCCCAGCACCTTGGAGGAGCTCCGTGCACGCTCGCCCCCGAGGGTCAGAAATTATAGTGCCTCTGTCCTGGGAATCCTGAATACAGTGGGGACAGTCGGGTCCCAGGTGGCAGGGGGCCAAGCGGCGATGGGAAGGGTCTGCCTTGCTCAGACCTGGGGTGTCGGCTCCTTTATGTTGGTCTTCCTGGGCGTGAGGTAGAGGGAGACCTCCGCGATTCACGTCTGTGTAAGTGGGCAAGTTCTAGGCCAAGCAGACAAAAGCCTAGTCTGAATCATAAAAACAGAGTCACGGCCCATCAGTCGGTTCCCAGACCCGAGCCAGTTCAGACCCAGAACGCCTCGAATGGAGGGGAGGCCAGGTCCCCTCGAGGAAGGACCCCGGGACACTACCAAAAATCTGTGCCTGCCCCAGAGGGACCTTCGGCTTCACCAGGGTGACTGTGCGTTGGCCCAAGGAAATGACCCAGTGCTTCAGAGATCACCTGACCCTGGCTCCGAACGGACCCCAATCCCAGGAGACCCGGAAGGTCTCAGCAGGTGCTTGTGGGAGAGCAGGCGCTGGTGATTCCAGCACAGAATTTCTCTAGCCACCCCCCCCGCCTCAGCGGAGGGGGAGAGCCCTTCCTGTGTGCGGTCCTTGACTTCCCCGTGTCTGCAAGCAGAGACCCCAGGGCGGGGGGCGGGGGGGGGTGGATGTGGGGCCGGGGTGACAGAGGCTCACAAGTGGGGAACTGGCTGGAGGCTGCAGAGGCAGCTGGGAAGTGAGGAATGTCACTTCATCAGAAGCCGAGGGGCCCGTGTCTTATCAGTGTGGGTGTGTTAGCACATCCATAATAAGAAAGTGCCGGCTGATATGACAGCCCGTGAGTGGGGGCGGGTGTCGAGCTGTCGGCTGACAGGGGGAAGGCCGAGGTGCGTGCCGTCTGTCCCCTCGGCTGGTCGAGAAGACTTAGGGTCTCGCCGCTTTCAGGAGAGAGAGACTTCTGCCCTCCCTGCCTGTCGGTGACCAGCAGAGCCCTCCTTTCCGAGCGAGAGATGAGCCCTCCAGAGGAGCCGCTGGGGAGGGAGAAGGTGCAGGTGACAGACAGTAGGTTCTCATGCGAAGGGAGAACAGGAACCCAGGGCGCTATGTCCCGTGCCTGGAGGAAAGGCCGTGACGCCGGGCACACGGGGGCCGATGTCAGCCTATCCCTGCAGGACGTCGGGCTCCAAGGGGCAGCTCCCCACCACCTGGCCAGAACATTCTCAAGCTGCATCGCAGGCTCTTGCTGCCAACCCCCCCACCCCCTACCCCGGTCCCTCCACGCCCAGGGCTCAGCCTGCATCCGGGCCCTTCCCTCATCCCTCTCCAGAAGCCAATATGGCCCCGGCGTGCTACATCCCGTCTTGGCCTATCAAGAGTCTTGCCAAAGGGATGTTGTCTCGTTCTCCATGCTATCAGTCTTGCCTTGGTGACCAGAACCTCTGGGGGTCTGTGCTCGGTTTCCTCCCCACTCAGAGACTGGAGGCCGGCCCCATACCCTGAGCTTCGCCGTCTCCCCTGGGATGGCCCTCTGCCTTTCCTGTGGTACCGCTGGGCACCTCCGGGTTGGACTTCTAGAGGGGTCACCCGGGCAGTCTGTGTCTAATGCTCGGAGTGTCCTCCCTGCTGGCCGGGCTTGCCTGCTCTGGTCCATTTGACGGGCCACCCCAGCCCGGCTCTTCCCAGGCTCCCGACCACTTGCCCTAGGCTGGCCAGCTTCTCCGACACACTGGCAGTTGGAACGGGCCTGGCAAGTGACCTTGGCCCGGGGTGAGTGCTGCTGACTTGGGTTTGGGTCCTCCTCCCAGGACGTGGACACAGTCACTCCCCCCGGCGGCTGGCAGCCGTCTGTGACCACGAGGCAAGGTCGCTAAAGACCAAATGGACACAGAGGGAAGACACACAGCTCCACCTTGGATTTCCTGTCCTGAGACAAACATTATTACGGTGAAAGCGAGTTTGATTTCGACTCTCTGTTACTTACAGCCCAAACGCACCCTTCACAGGAGATTCTCCTATAATGACACCACGAGAAGGGACAAGGGCAGGCCTCCTGTCACATGTGGGGAGCAAGAACCAGAGAATCCCCTTTGGAAATTCAGACAAGTCAGCTTTGGACTCTATGGAAAGAGGGGTCCCAGGCGGCCTGGCATCAGAGTTCTTAGCCAAGGCCCAGAAATCGGTTCTAGCTAGTTCAAGTGGGCAAAAAAGGAAAAAAAAAAATGATTAAAGGATATTGAGTAGCTCACAGAATCCCCAGCGTGGAGAGAACCTGGCCGGGTGTTCCCAAGAAGAGCCCAGAGTCACCTCCAGAATGGGGACGGTGGATTCCCACGCAGCCCTGGGCCACTGCAGTGCCCCCCTAAATTCATATGGTAAAGCCCTAACTCTCAACGTGACTGCATTCAGAAATAGGGCTTTTAGGAGATAATTATGGTTAAATGAGGTCACAAGGGTGGGGACCGAAACCGATAGGATTGGTGGCCTTATAAAACGAGGAAGGGGAAGCTCTCTACCGTGTGAGGACACAGCGAGAAGGCAGCCGTCCGCAAGCCGGGAGGAGAGACCTCACCAGAACCTGACCACGCCGGCACCTTGATAATGGGACTCTCCAGCCTCGAGAACTGTGGGAAAATAAACTCGTGTTGTCGAAGGCGCCCAGCGTGTGCTATTATATTAACCAGCGTGGGCACACTTATCCAGCCTCCCATCTCTGGCAACCAGGGGATCCTGCTCCATACTGGCTTCTGTGCACTTCGGCTCAGGATGTCCGTCGGTCAGTCCAGGTCTCCGGGTGGCGTGCCATTGCCACGGGGGGCTGGAGGAGTGAGTCTTGAGGGAATCCCCCCCACTTCAGAGCCCCTCTCCCCCTCTCTAGAAGCCAAGCATAGGGAAGATGTGAAGGATGCTGGGTGGGCAGAAGGAATTACAAACACCCTTCCGACACAGGACGGTGAATGTGAGGGAGGTCCCCAGCAAGGTCGAGATGAGCTGCCAAGAGACCCTCCCACGTGGTGACCTGTCTCCGTGGGTCACCAGGTCTCGGGGTGGGTCGTCAACTTTGTAGGCTCAAAAACCGCTCTCTTCAGCACGCCGAGAACTCGTCTCTTGCTCGGTTCATAAAACCATCCAGATCTAAATGAAGGTTTCCCGTCTCCGTGGCAAGATGCTGGGCACGCGTGGACTGGGACACATACACCAGCACCCTACCTGCCGAGCGATACAGGGAGCCAGCCCAACAGCTGCAGTGTGATTTCAAGTAGGGTCTAGGACAGGGTCGGGAGCCCAGCCCCCCTTCCCTTGGATCCATGCAAGGGAAGGCATCTGGAGCTTCCCGTTCGGTGCCCTTGGATGGCCATTCTTCCATCATTCTCTGGGCTTGGAGTTCCTCCAAAAAGTTTCTGCTTACTAAATTAGAGTAAAATGTTATTTTCTGCCTCCCTGAAGGTGACCCAGGTCGCCTTGAGTAGGGTTATGGGTGTTCCCAAATTCTTGAGCCATATCATCAGTCTCTTGGGCAACGCTCATCAATGGCTACTTACGTCTTCTCTTTTATGTGTTTTTCAGAACTTCACTTTATAAGGGCAACCTCTTTCCTTCTTTTGTTTCCCCGAATTCTTTCGGAGCAGGTTTCTGCCAACACTCCTTTCCCTACAAGTTTATAGAAGCCAAAGGTGTGGCCCTGTCCCTCCCCCCTTGGTCTGTGTGTGCGTTCACCTGCCCCAGAGATGTTTCAGTCTGTGAACCGGCCGCCTGCCTGGGGCCGGCGTGTTTTCTGAAGTGCTCTAGGTTGTAGAAGCTGTTTTCCCTAGAGGAATGCAAACCAGTAACTGGGAGAATTGTGTTAATCCCTATGCTTTGTGAAAAGAGTTGTTTTTTTTTTTTTTTTAACATTTATTCATTTTGGGGAGTGAGAGAGAGTGTGAGCGGGGGAGGAGCAGAGACAGAGGGAGACACAGAATCCAAAGCAGGCTCCAGGCTCTGAGCTGTCAGCACAGAGCCCGAGGCGGGGCTCGAACTCACGAGCTGTGAGATCGTGACCTGAGCGGAAGTCGGGCGCTCAACTGAGGAGCCACCCGGGCACCTGCGAAATGAATTTCTATGGCGCCGCATTAAGCTCAATTTTGTGTAAGCCTCGCTTTCCACCTGTGCCCCATCTGCATTTTTAGTGATTGTTAAGGGGCCTACTACGTGCGGGATGGGTTGAGCTCCGTGCGTGGCAACATTGCAATAAGGTTTGCGACCAGTGGATCCAGTCCCCGCCAGGACCAGGTGGGCTTGCTCGCGAATGCCCAGGGTCACAGAGGTGGCCAGGATGACCTCACGTTATTACCAGACCGAGGTCTCTATCCGTTCCCTTGGTAACATACTTGATGTGTTGGTAGTAAGTCCTTCCACACGTGCCCTCCTTTGATCTCCTTGAGTTTTCTTCATAAGGACGAGGAGACCTCAGGTTCTGCCCTATCTGACCCCTGGGGGCTAATAGCAAGATGCGAACCCCCTGGTTTGTGGATTGCTGGGTTTTTTTCCTTTGCTGGTCAGTGGCCCTAAACAGAAGTGCATACCCTGGTTCTGCCTTAGCGCCAGGAGATAGCAGGGCTCGTGGATTTGGACAAAGCCCCTGCAAAATCGCCATCCGGGTTCCATGTTCCCCAGGGCTTGGAAAGCAACCACAGTGAAGCAGGATAATGATGGCATTGGGTGTTTCACGGGCATTTGCTCTGTGTCAGGCACTTTTCCCGTGCCACCTTGTTTATTCCTTGGAACAACTGTGTAATATCTATATTCCGATGGAGATGCCAGCTGAGAAAGTGTAAGAAAGAGTTCAAGTGGGGCAGCCAGGAAGTGGCAGGGTGGGGACCCAAGCCCAGGGCTCCCTGCCCCCACCTTCCTCTGGGGCAAACCCCACACACCCCGGTCTATGAGAATCCTTTGGGGGAATGCATGGGGAAATCGGACTTTACCCCCTAAATTGGCAGGTACTTGGTCCGGGATGATGCCCGGGGATTTTTATCAAAACTTCTAAGGGATGCCCAGGCAGGCTTTAGAGTGACAGCATACCGTCGTCCTCGCAAGTTCATAGTTCTTAAAGCCGGGCGAGGGGAAGATGGGGAGGTCCGCGATTCTGTTCTGCCTTTATAGGTGTTTAAATTTTTCCATGGCTAAAAAGTAAAACAGCACCGCATTATCCACGCGTTAAGAGACGAGGCACCGAGTCCTTGAAGAAACTACCCTGTTAACAGGCTCGCAATCCGGGGCGTGCCCCGCACCTCCAGAATTAAAGAATAGAGTCTGTCTTGGGGGCCACAGAGGGGGTGGGGGGTGCAGAGGGAGTCAGAGCCAAAGATAATAAAGCCCCAAAGCCCCTCCACTCCCGGAGGACAGTTTAGGGCTTTTAGATCTGCACCCTAGCATACCTGATTTCTAAGATGTCAAGCTCAGAATTCACTCTTCACCGACCCCCTGCCCTTCTGGGATTTTTGCCCTCGAGTCTTCCTTCTCCGTGTTCAACAAATTCTGTTATCCTGCCTTGATTTAATTATGCGGCCACAGAAAGAAATTGGAAACTGCTTCACCTCGAAAGGCAGATCCTTGCACCAGGGTGAGGAGTGTTTGTAGAGAGAGCAGAGAGAACGCCCACGCCCGCTCACGCCCCTCTCCTCCGCGCCACGGCCGCTGTCCCAGAATACCCAGGGCACCACATAAATAGGATTTGCTTTGGGTGCTGGGAATCTGCTGAAAATATCCCGTACCCAAATAAGTGATGGAAAATGTAAATGCAGGTGGAATGAATTTGCACGACTAGAACATTCTTCCTCTTCTTCTCTGATTCTCCAGCTGTGCATAAGCCTCCACGGAAGACAGGGACAGAGGTGGGCGAGGGTCGTCCCTTCTTCCCTCTGCAAACCGTGCTGGGTAACTGAGCACGCGGCTGCGCGTCACCCAGCGTGGACCCCCTCTTGTGGAAACGGGAACCCGATTCCACCCGGGCTCCCCTCCTGCGGCTGGCAGCCTGGGAAGTGTGTCCGGGTCAGGCAGCCATCAGAGCCCAGAAGGGCAGTTTCTTTCATCAGTCGGGGACAGGGACCCTCTCTCTCCCCCAGGGGACCAGGACAAAGGACCTCGTAGGGCTGTCCCCGTGGCAGCCATATGCAGCTTTGTGGGGCCTGAGAAGAGGGCCGACTCCAGGGAGTGAGGAGAGAGACCCCATCGTGGCTGCCTGAGTCGATGCCCAGGCTCCGGTGTGCGGGCCCCTCCTGTCCATTTACGGCAGAGCAGGGGGGACGCTGGGGGACACGTCAGGGCGGGGGTCGCGAGCCGCCTGGTCCTGTTCCACCGCGTGACAGGCAGGCAGCGGGAGGAAGGCCAGGTCCCAGGTGGCCAGTCACACCCTGACACTGGATCCTCCCGGCTGACTGTCACCTGACGAGACGTGGCCCTGCCACCAGGTGGGGGTGATTGTCACCCCGGCAGGCAGCACCAGGGAGTCTCAAGACCGCTGCCAGCCCTGGGCCCCCTCAGGGGAGGTGGGGCTTGCTTCTGGGGTGACGGCACCAGACCAACAGTTGGCCTGCGTCCCACGTTCACTGGGTCACCGTGGGGCCACAGTGAGGAAGAGTCCTCAGGTGGGAGGATTTCTGGAATGCAGAATAGAAGCCGGGTTCTTGAGTCCGCACACAGGCCGGTAGCTCTCCCGAAAATCCCGTGTCTGCCCTAACCTCCCGTCACTCTCGCAAGCGGTCGTCAGCCTCCATCCGAACATGTCTAGTGACGGGTGACCCGTGCGCGTATTCATTCAACAAACGCTTATTAAACACGTGCGGCCGCTTACCCTTCCTGTGCCTCCGTGTCATCGCCTATGAGATGGAAACGGTAACCCCACCGACCTCGGAGGTGTTGAGGATTCGAGGAATAGACAAACGTGCTTAAATATACGCACGCGCTGAATACGAACGCAGGTACTTTCTGTCATGCGTACGCTAAGGTACTTAATAGTTGCTCCGGCTCCTAGCATGCCTGGCGGTCACGGCGGGGCCCCTGCCTGCTGTGGTTCCTGCTGTGCCTGCCCCCCCCCCCCGCCGGTGCTCCGACCCGCACAGGCCCCTGGAGCAGAGGTGCAGAAAGCAGGTCCCTGGCCTGGGGAGCCAGCGCGAGGAGGCCAAGAGGATTACGTGTTATTATGTGTCCATTCGTGTATGAAGTCAGGTAGCGGTGCCTGGAACAAAGGAGTCAGAGCGGATGGGGCGCGTGAGGGCGGTGCCCTCTTGGCGGGTTTGGTGAGCAAGGCCTCCCCCCTGAGCGGGAGCCTGGGTCAGGCCGAGGGCACCCGAGGGCGGCAGGGTCAGGGAGGAAGCGTGGCTGACCGTCAAGGCCCCAGGGGCGCCCCGCTGGGGGTGAAGGTGGCAGGAAGTGAGGGCCGGCGGGGTGCGGGGCTGGACCCGTGGAGATTTCTTCTAAGCGTGACGGGGCCGTCCCAGGGCTTTGCGCAGAGGGGCGCCAGGCACCCCTGTTTTGAAGGCTCTCGCAGCCTCTGGGTGAAGAAGATGCACCGTACAGGGGCGAGAGAGTCCGGGGAGGAAGGAGGCTTCTGTGCGCGCTGCTGGGCCAGGGGCACGGATGCAGGGTCGGGGAGGGAGGGAGGCCTCCGCAGCAGGGTGTCAGGGCCAAGGTGGAAAGCCTGAGCGGGGCTTGGGCCTGATCCGGAACTAAGAAGTCTGATGTAGATGTTTAGCCTGAGATGCCCCTTGTCCGTATCTCCACCTGCACGTCGGAGCTCAGGGGAGAGGCCCGAAGGCCTCAGGCGGCTGGTCTAACCAGGAAACTGAGGGCAGAACAGCGTTATAACTTCTGTTCCCTGGCCTCGGCTCATCTCTCTAGGGTCTCCACTGCTCTTTGCGGCTCCAGCGTAAATGCTTTTCCTCCGAAAAGACCTTCTGAAGCGTGAAGTGGTCATCGAGGCCCCCGGGGTTGGGTGCAGCTCGCCCGCTGGGCTCCCGTCGAGCAGCGACGTGCCGTTGGCCGCTCTCCTCTTGGGCGCTCAGTTGACTTGGCGCAGCCAAGGAGATACTTCTAGTCTCCATTTTCTGTTTCCTCCTTTCCTCAGTGGTAGGAAGGTCTCTGTCATGGGAGAAGGGACAGGCAACAGAATGCCTCATGGAACAGTTTCTGTGAGGGCCAGCCCCGACCCCAGTGGTTGCTAGAGTGCTGAGCTCATTAATTTGGCCTCTCGGAGCCCAGTTCAAAAAGGCGAAAACTTAAGAATATCCATCCCGCTTTTCCTTCTCCATGTTGGCCGGTAGCTGACTGTGAGCCAGACAGTCCTGGGTTCAGGTCCGGCCCTGTGGCAGGTGGTGGCCAACATCACGTACGACGGTGCCTCTCAGGTGCCCTGCCGAGGTTGTTGCTCTGTACGCTGTCCCTACGCACCCCTGGTCCACCCTTCTGGGGTTTGGATGAGCATGTTCTAGCTAACGACCACCCCTGTTCCCTCTCGGGGCTCCCTACGCCTCGGGACCTGCTCTGCCTTTAGCCAGGCCTTGGCCTTGGCCCCTGGTGGGCCTTCAGGCCCCATCTGGAGCCCTCTGCTGACTTGGGCCGAGCTCACTGGCTGGCCCTGTTTAACTTGGCTCTCAGTCAGGCATCGGATCCTCTGTGTCCTGTGTTTGCCACCGTGGGGGGAGCGGGGACCTCATCAAGGGCTCGGCCCAGCCCCGCTCGGGCTCCTTTCATGGCGTTGACCCGTGGGGAGCAGGTGGGACCTCGGGTGACTGGCTTGCTGAGAGAATTAGGTCACTTTCTCGGCACCCCGCCCCCCCAAGAAGAGATGGTTGTGGCCAGAAGAAAGCTTTGGCCTCTGAATTCCCCTCCCTCTCCCCCAGAGACAGCAGCTTTTGAGACCCTCGGGAAGGCTAGAGGGTGGCGTGGGTTGTTCGGAATGTTGCTCAGTGGCTCACTGGTTAGCGTGAGGGACCCCCCCCGGAAATGCAGCAACCGCAGAGCGTCTTTGCAACGCCCCCCACCCCGCCCCCGGCTGCATGCTGCACCCCCCTCCCCGCCCCTGCCAGGGTTTGCCTCACCAGGGTCTCCAGCCCACCGGTTGAGTGAGTCGACATCACCCTGAGTTCTCCTGCCAGCAAGGTGCCGTCGAGTCCATGCAAAGACGCCTCGAGTCTGAGAAGCTTCTGAGAGATGGGAAGTGCAGTGAGCAACGTGACCCACTTAGCCGGGTGGCTCAGCCCATCCTCTGACCAGGTGCTAAACGTCCTGGGATGAGTCAACCACTCAAGTCCCTCCCTGAGTCTCTCCCTCTGAAACAGAGAGAACACGGGGCTCAGTGAGACCCGGGCTTCTAGGACCCGCGGGGAAGGACCTCCTCCCTGTGTCCTTAGGCTGCTGCAGGCTGGCCCGCCCAGGCCCAGAGGCCGAGTGGGGGGCGGGGTGGGTGGGGGGAACCGCAGCAGCCTCAGGGTCGGGTTTGAGAAGTAGAAGCGATTGCCAGAACATATTCTGGAGGCTGCCTGCCTTGAGCGCCCCGTTCCTGCCACGGCTAACCCTCGGGCCCCGGAGACAGCCAAAGGGTTTGCAGCTTTCTTTCGAGTGAGTTCCTCGGGAAGACTTCAACTAATGACATTATGGAACCAGAGTTTGCATTTGGAGAAGGTGTCTTATCAAAACAGGTGCGTGGCTGGGGCACACGCTCTGACCTCCCGCGATCCCCCGATCCCTCGGTGGGAGAGCTTGTCACCCTCGCCTCTAGAGAGCCATTGCCATCTGCAAGTGAAGCTTGAGTTCTCCGCTGGTGCTACAGGGCCAGGCGGCAGGAGATGCCAACGGCCGGGAGCCCGGGCTCTGGAAGCAGACGGGTTGACGCAGCAATGACACCCTCTGGCTGTGTGGCCCCGGGGGCAAGTCACCTGACCTCCCTCTGCCTCCCTTCCCTCATCTGTAAGAGGCCCCAAAGCCTCCCTCAAGGGGTGTGGTGAGATTAAAGGAGCTACAGTTTGTAAATCACCCAAAACAATGCCTGGTACAGAATAACCGCTTAAGAGGGCTGAGGAAGACGCCTTCTTGTCAGCGAATTTGTGGAAGAACCAAAACTTGCCCTCTGAGTGTTTTATGCTAGTGGCGTCTTTCTAGAACCTACCCCACGCACCCCTGACTCCGCAGGCAGCGAAATACCATGCTGACTATAATCAGCCTGCTTTTATGAGTTGGCATCATCACCGTGGACGGCCGGGTGTCCCCAGGGCCCCTCCAACTTTCCGCTGCTTGTACACTTGACCGAGGCTCCAGCTACAGCGGCCCAGTGGCATTCTGTGGCAAGAGCAGAGTCGGGCGCCCTGGGGCATCGCAGCCCTGCGGTTACAGCTGTGTGGTCCTGAGGGTAAGGTGGCCCAAGGTGTGACTGTCGGAGAGACCGCAGAGACCCGGCCTCTCCCTGGCAACCCCCACTGCTGGCACAGGTAGCCTTCAGCGTTTGTAGCTGTGCTCTGTCCCTTCTGTCCCTGGGGGGGCGGGGCCAAAGAAGGGACCGGCACGGGGGAGGGCCGCACTGGGCTTGGAGAACTGGGACCTTTGACAAGGCTTGGTGAGCTGGAAGCTGCCAGGGGCTCCCCTTGGCCCACCCAAACCCCTTTGGGCTGGTTTTCCCTACAAGGACCTGCTGCACTCGGTCACGTGCAGCTGTGCACACAGTTGGCACGTACGTTTCACTCCGAGGAAGGGGAGGGACCTGCCTCGCGGTGCCCAAGGCAGATTGTCATTTTGTGCCCTGAAGGGGACGACTCAGGAGGGACTCCGGCTCCAGGCTTGGCATCCTTACTACCCGCAGTAACGCTGATCTCGGGCACGGGGTCGTAAGACCGCCGTGAGGTGACATCAGGCCAAAGGGCAACAGATAAGGTAGTGCTGGCCAAGCAGGGCCACGTTGAGGCCAGCCGTGGCCCTGAGACTCCCAAGGGCCTGATGCCGACTTGAAGCATACGGCACGAGAAACACGGATGTGTGGCTCTTGCTGTGACTTAGGCTGGGGACCCAGAGCCTGGGCGCTCAGGCAGAGAAGTGGAAATTCTCCAGAAGCGTAGGGAGCTGATCTCTTGGACAGACAGAATTGTTTTCCCTCCGGGCCCTTGTGGACCCTGACCCCCTGCTCTCATGCCCCTTCCCTCTGAGAGAAAAGCCCCCGTGTCCCTTCCTGGTGCTCAGTCGGCCAGACGTAGCCACCTCCCAGGCCCCCTCACCGAAGAAAGCGAATCAGGAGCTGGCGCGACGGGGACACGTGGCTTCCAAGTCTGGCTCCCCCATCGGCTGCGTACAGCCATCACCAGCAAGCTTCCCTCAGGTCCTTCCTGGGCAGAGAGACCCCGCCTCACCCCGTGACAGCACAGCACAAAAAGCCACAGGACAATCTTGTGTGCATTCGTAGCCTCTTATTAAGTAGCCGCGCGTACAGACACAGCCCCTCCTCTGTCTGTCTCCCTAAGGAGTGTCTGTGACAGACGGTTCAGCAGCAGGAACTGCGCCTGACGGTCCCAAGGCCAGCTTTGTGTGATGGACGGATGTGTTCAGCCTGCCGGGGTCATCCTGTTTGGGGCTTAGTGGTCTCCAACCAACTTTCCCGTCAGGATTAACTCTCAGTCCATGTGTGCGTGTGTGCGTGCGTGCGTGCGTGTGTGTGTGTGTTACAACCAGATTCAGAAAAGAACACGGACCCTAATTCTTTGTTTCCTTGGTGTTGCTCAGAAGGAAGTAGACTTTTCTCTTATCAGCAAGTGTACAAGCAGCCCGACAGGGGTCGGGCTGTTGAACGCTAGCGTTCTAGGACATGCTACGTCCACAGAATCACGGGTTTCGGGCTTGGTCAGCAGGGTTCAAAACCTGGCCCCCCCACTTCCCAGCCTTACTCCTGCTGTGCTTTCCTAAGCAGGAATGCGCTCTCTCTCCAAGCCTGGCCATTCTGGGCACAGAGGGATCGATACCCACCTCGTGGCTGGTGCATGGGTGCGTCCATTAGATGAGGTATGGCGGGGGGGGGCCTAGCACGTTAAGCTCCTCCTCTCCCATGAGAATTTTGTGCCAAATAAATACATCAAATAAAAAGCAGCACCCCCCAAAAAGCATGCCTGCCTCTCCGTGAGTGTGTGTATAGAATGTGCAGGTGGCAGGGCACCCGCGTGGCTCAGGGGGTTAAGTGTCCGACATCGGCTCAGGTCGTGATCTCGTGGTTCGTGGGTTCAAGCCCCGCGTCGGGCTCTGTGCTGACAGCTCGGAGCCTGGGGCCCGCTTCGGATTCTGTGTCTCCCTCGCTCTCTGCCCCTCCTCTGCTCACGCTCTGTCTCACAAAATAATAAACATTTAAAAATTAAGAAACAAAATAGAATGTTCAAGTGGCATCACTCCTCATAGCCCTGACACGGAAACCACCCAGATGCCCATAAGCGGCGGAGGTGATAAATACACGGCAGCAAGTTCCCATAATGGAATATTCTGCGGTGATGTGAATGAGCGGTCCGCAGCTACGTGCAGCAAATATAATGAGCCTCGCAGACAATGTGAGCGAGAGAAGCCTGATGTGAAAGAATACAAGCCGTCTGGTTCCATCGGTATAACCTATGAGAACAGACAAAACCAGGCGTTAGGATCGTGCCGGTGACTGTCTGAGGAGGTGAGCAAAGGGCATCCGAAGCAGGCCCCTGGGAGGTGGGGATAGGACGGTCCTGTCCTCAGAGAGCCGGTCACACAGCTGCGCTCGCTTTGTGCAGACCCATCGAGTTGCACACTCCCGTTTTGTGCACTTTTCTCTCTTCCGCTCTGATGAAAACGTTTTTTACGCACACGAGCCCCCAGAAGGGTGTGGGAGGAGGGGAGCTGAGTTCCTCTCGTCACTGATACAAACCGAGGAGCGCCCCCAAGACCTCGGGCCGAGCTAGGAGCTGTGCGCCGCGCTATCCTGGTGTGCTGGAGACAGACTTATTTGCCCGTTGGTAAAAGAAGTTGGAAACGCATTGGGAAGACAGCCGGTGGGGGGAAGGGGGGGGGTTCTGCAAACAGATTTCCTTGCTTGGAGCAGCTGCGTTCTCTTTGCAGCACAGTGATCATTAATGGCGGAGAAGGGCCGATTTTTCTTCTTTCCTCCTGGCCTCTGGCACCCACTGATGAGTGGGTCAAAGACCCTACAATGGCATTAAAGAAACAGGAGCGGTTTTCAGCACCAGGCAATGGGAGAGCCTGGGGGGGGGGGGGGGGTGAGGCAGGGGCAGGCGGATGTCTTTCTGCCAGGCTTCCCTGTTCTCTGGGCAAGCTGGTGTGTACCGGGCCGGAGAGCTTGGCCAGAGAGACGAAATGGGTCCAGGGCGAGGTGGGCAGTGAGAGGGTGTGCGGGAACGCGCGGAGACTCACTGGCAGTTCTGCGTCAACCTTGCGGCCCTTCCTGGCGTCCTGAACTCAGGCCCCTCCCAGGGTGCTGGCCCTCCCCTCCCTCCCATCAGCCCATCCCCCCCTCCATCATCTTTGCTGTCCTGGGAGCCGTGGCCCTTAAGGCCTTCACGTGATCATTGACTCATGCCGCAGTCTTATTGTCCAATGATACGACGTGGTGCAATCCTCTGAGGGCATTTTGTCCTGCACACGCCTGGTGAGGGTGTGGGACGGGCTCGTTCTGTGCCTCTGGTTCTCGGGGTCAGTGTGGACCCACGTCCTCGCCATCTGCTGTCCGCATTGATGAAGAGTGGGCCTAAATGTCGAGGTCTACTTTCTCGGGTCAGCGGGGAGAGCCAGTAAGTGCCCCCGGCCTCCCCTCTGGAAGGACTGGGGAAGTGGACGCTATGGAAGACGAGGTTGGGCCAGCCCGACACAAGTTGACTTTTTCTGAAGATCAAACGGTTAATCTCTGCTTCGTTCTTATGAAGGCGTACCGTAGAGCAAGACCGTCCGACAGAACTTTCCGCGCAAAGATGGACGTGGGCTTGATCCCTGCTGTCCTCTGCGGTAGCCACGAGGCGCGTGTGGCTGTTGAACGGCAGGAGCAGGGACGGTGCACCTGCATTAGTTCGTAGGGCTGCTGTGACAAAACTCCACGAACTGGAGGGCTGAAAACAGCAGAGATTCTCTGTCGAGGCTCTGGAATCGAGGCGTCTGAGGTTCACTCCTGCTGGAGCCTCAGAAGGGGAATGTGTTCCAGGCCCGTCTCCTGCTTCTGGTGCGTGTTGGCAGTCCTTGGCTGCCCGCCGCTCCCTCCCACGGCCTTCTCACACGTGCGTGTCTGTGTCCGGGTTTCCCTCTTCTAAGGACACCGGTCATTTTGGACCGGGACCACCCTAATGACCTCATTTCAGTTTGATTAGCGCTGTAAAGGCCCTACTTCCAAATAAGGTCACAATCACAGGTTTTGGGGGGGATTAGGACTTCAGCACATCCTTTTGAGATAGAGGAAGAAGCACTGGCCTTCCGATGAGCCCTCCATGCATTTTACACACCCGCACAGCACGCACAGCACGGCTGCCTCCAACCCTTCGTGGCCTTGCCTGGACAAAACACCGGGCATCCTGTAAGGTCCCTGCTCTGATTTCCCAGGGAGGCTGTATGGCTTCTGCAGAGACGTTTGCTCTCTAAACGGGCAGGACAAGTACTAAGGGTCATCTGGGGCTGGGTACAAAGCCAGACTCTCCCCCAACGGAGGGAATGGATGTGGAGAGTAAGAAACCGTGGCCTGGCCACACAGGGAAGCCGTTGCCAGGCCCGTCGTGGGGATGGGGGGATGCGGGCAGGGTAGTCCCCAGCTTCCCCGGAGCCCGAGGGAGCCCTTAGAGCCCTTGGCTCTCAGGGTGTGGGTGCCCAGCCAGCTTACCACCAGGGAACTTGTTAGAAAGGCACAGTCCCAGGGCCTCCGCCCCAACCACCGAATCCCAGGCTCAGGGGTCGAGGCCACACTGTGGTTCCACCAGCCCTGCTCGCGACAAGGATCCTTGCTCTAGTCTGAACCGCTGGCCCAGGGTCGAGTTGTACGAGTCACCAGAGGATCTCGGTAAAGGCAGATTTGGATCCTGGGGGCCGGGGCGGGGGGGAAGCCTTGGCGTCTGTGTGTCTGACAGGCTCCCGATGATGCCGGGCGGCTGGTCCCCAGACTGTACTCCAAGGAACCGGGGTCCAAAGCACTAAGGTCCACAGGGGCCGGGCCTGTTCTCTGGCTCACCGTTCCCAGCACCTAGAACAGAAGGCAGGCATATAATATACTTCTAACCTCCTCGCTCGACTGAAAATATTTTGGTGCCAGAGAGAGGGCTGCTGAAACTCACCTCGCCTCCCCTTGTGGGGGCAGAAAACGTCTCACGATGACTTGCTCGGTGGCCTGTGTCCTACTAACTGCACAGAGCTACAGTGCAGGATCTCCCGGGGACTATTTCATTAATCTTAGGGGCAGTGAAAGACCAGCAGGCCTGGAGGTCTCCTGCAGAGACCTACTGACTGTTCACGAGCACGGATTTGTGGCTGCCTGGGACCAGCCCGCTTCCCCTCCGCCACCCTCTTGCTTCCCTACCTCTCTCCCCCGACGTAAGTGATTCGAATCATTCTCCAGCCTCTTCCGAGAACGTGTCTCCTCCAGATGTGCGGGGACTCAGCCAGCAGCAGCCTTACTCAGGGGAGGAGGGCGACCTTCGCCGGGGATTTTCGGTCCTCGCCAGGCAGGACCCCCTGCCCGGAAACCCCGACGGCAGGCTCGCCCTCAGTGTAACTGTTCGTTCGGCTCCCCGAGAATTTCTCGCTACAACTCAGGTCAGCCTTCGTGGCTGTCAACAGGAGACAAGCTGGGGTGCAGCGGAGGTGGGTGGAGGTCAGAGAAGGGGTGGCCTCAGCTGGGGCACTGGCGAGCCTGGGGGCCGGCAACGGGCTTGCTCCCCTCCCCCCATCCCTGCAGCTGTGCTTATTCTGACTTGGGGGGCGGGGGGGTCTGCCCCAGCTCCACCATCACCTGGGTCTCCAACCTACTTTTCTCCCTGGGGGGTTTAAAACCTAAGACCCTGCATTCTCGAGGGTCCGCGACGGATGGGAGGTTGAGGGGAGCGTCTGTCACCTTTCATAACGGAGGCTGATGCTTTTCTCTTGGCCGTACGATATTTAGGCGAGGAAAAGAGGCCCTTGTCCTGAGTGGCCGGAGGCCCAGGCCTGCAGAGCAGGTGACCACCGCAGCAAAGGCCCCGGCTTTGTCCCCGGGAAGCCCCCTACCTTCTCGCTTGCCCGGGTCGCCAGACCAGCCTTGGCCACCGTATCCCCAATACGGTCCTGAGCCGGCGCCCAGCCCCGCAGCCTGTCATCGGGGCCAGGAGCTGCCCGGGCTGCACGTGGCGGTGAGAAGTCCCCGGGTGGGCAGGAGGGGTCTCTGACGGCACCGTTAGCTGAGGCTGCGGCTTGTCAGAGCCTCACTACAGACGGTCAAGAGGAAGGGGGAAGGGAGGGAAGGAGGAGGTCTGTGAGGCTCCCGCAGCCCCCGCAGGCGCGGGGCGGGAGACCCCGATGTGAGGCCCGACCACCGGGAGACCCTAGCAGAGGCCACACGGGGCCCTCGTTCTGGCATCAGGCCCACGGCCTCAGACCCCGCGAGGGCTGGGGTGCTGTGCGCGCAGAGCGGGGTCCGCCTCCTCTGCCGGATGAGCTCCACGCTGTTCTTGCGGTGCTAAGTCTGCAGGAAGCGGGGCCCACGGTTTCCGCCCGTCCACCTGGCACTCGAGCCCCCGGGGGTCTGCCGGCCAGGGGCGCCCTGCACAGTGGGCTGAGGGTCAGGCTGGCACCCGGCCTGGCAGCTTCTGCTCAGACCACCGTGCGGAGAAGCAGCTTTCAGCCACCTCGGAAGCTAAGGTGCCCTGCTCCCCGGGGGAGGGTCCCGTTCAGGAGCTGGTTTTTTATTTGCCCATTTCACCAATGGCTAAGCTGAGGCTCAGGTCCGAAGTGAGCAGCGCTGGTGAACGGCGGGGCTGGGGTCTGCCGCGGAAGTTCCTCGCAGAATAGGCTGAGAGAGGGCAGGGGCTGCGTTTCCCACCAGGGTATCTGCAGGCCCCTCCACGCTGGCCCTCGGGAGCCCCCGGTGAGCTCGGTGACTCCTGTCACAGACGCCCGCTGCCGGGGGGGTTTATCCTCTCCGGGGACCCCTCAGAATAATTCCCTCTATGGGATTTGTGTCACCCCCCCAGGGAAAGATGAGAGGTCTCTCCTCAGATGGCTTTCTTGGGGAAAGGCAGGCCAAAGAGAACCCCACGTGGAGGTGACTAGCTTCGTGATGTGGTCACAGGGGAGGAGGGTCAGCCGTGACACGGGCGACCAGGTGATCGCTGCTTTAATTTACACAACACCGAGTCAGCGGACTGTGTGCCCAGCTGCAGGCTTGCTGCCCGGGGACACACCCCCAACCGTCCCTCCCTCCAGTTATGTCACTGCCGGCAGCCTCACCGGGAGTCATGTAAATGTCACATTACCCTTGGCAAGGCTTCTCAGATAGCGCATCGGAAACTTGGCCGCGGGAAGGCAAGGAATGTCTGACATCTCCCTGGACTCCCTCCCGCTGCAGGCCTGGTGACCCACGCAGGGTCCTGTGACCGTGGCCCGGCATCGCACACACAGAATCTTCGGACCAAGCGGGGGTGTCATGCTTGCACGCGCGCGCGCTCTCTCTCTCTCTCTCTCTCTCTCAAAAATAAATAAACATTAAAAAAAAAAAAAAGGAATAAATCCCTACAGCTGCTACAACATGGATAAACCTTGAGGACATCATGCTGAGTGACGTAAGCCAGTCACAAAAGGAGAAACACCGGGTGACCCCATGTGCGTGAGGTCCCGGGAGGGGTCAGAGTCATAGACACAGAAAGTGGCAGGGTGGGGGGCTGGGGGTGGGGGGGATGGGGGTTAGTGTTTAGTAGGGATGGAGCTTCAGTTTGGGACGACGGAAAGTTCTGGAGACGGGTGGTGCTGATGGTTGCACAACGGTGTGAACGTATTTAATGCCACATGATCACTTAAAAATAGTTAAGATGGCGAATTTGATGTTCTTTGCATTTTATAATACAAATAAATTTTTAAAAATGGTTCTGATGAATAAGGTAGCTTATTCGCCAAGTTTTACTAACCTGTTTCTCGGATATTCATAACTCTTCGTGTGCTTAGCACGGAGGTCCTTAAAAAACAGCAAAGTCCTTATTTTACCGTAATGTTCTAGAATGGAGAAAGCCCCGGTGGTGACACAGTTGTACAGAACCTTCCACGGTCTGTGGGCTCAGGCCGATGCCAGGAGCCCCGTGGAGACGATGACCACTCACCGACGTGTCCAAGGCCATGGCTGCGGCTCTGGGCACCACTCAGCTGTGCCTGTCCAGAGGCCGCGAACGTGAGGCTTGGTGAGCCTGACCGCCAGGCCTCCCTCGGCCCCCTTCTCCCCTCACACTCTCTGGGAACTCTCCTCCCTTCCTCCACAGTGACCTTTGAACTCTCCTCACCTGCTCCCCTTCCCAAGGGGCCAGGAGGGCACAGGCTGGCCAGCTCGGGGGCTCCCAGAGCCCAGACCTCACTCCTTTCCCCTGCACAGCAGTGGTCACTCCGTCCTGTCTCCCAAAATAATCTTCCGGCCAGAGGGAGGGGGGATTGTAGCTGCTGTTTTTAATGGAACAGTCTTACATCACACTGCCAAGGCCCCACTTCTACGGTAATGTTTAGGAGTCGGCCTCCCGGCCCTACCTGTGTGTGCATCCCAGCCCTACCCATGTCTGTCACACCCCTACCCATATCTACGTCACACCCCTACCCAGGTCTGCATTCCAGCCCCACCCGTGTCTGCATCGCACCCCTACCCTGTCTGCATCACAGCACAGCCCTGTCCTACCCATCTTTCCCTCAAGGCCCAGGGGAAATGACATTAGTCCAGGCTGCATAGACAGCCCCCCTCAAAATCACGTTAGAGATCTTTTTTTTTAACAGTCAAGTTTACTGACACGTAGTTTACGTACAGTAAAATTCACCCCTCTTAAGCGCGCAGTTCTGTGAGTCTTGACAAATATATGTAATTGAATACTCAACACCACCACTGAGATATAGAACAGTTCTGTCACCCCCCAAAATTCCCTCGTGCCCCTCTATGGTCAACTTCTTCCCACATCCCCAACCCCCGGCAACCTATAATTTTCCTGTCCCCTATAATTTTGCTTTTTCCCCTATAATTTCTATTTAGATGGTGAAATTTAGCGTATAGCCTTCTTTCACTTAGCAAAATGCGTCAGAGATGCGTCCCTGATGCTTTATATCTCAATGGTCCTTTCCTTTTTATTACTGAGGAATGTTCCACCGTTTGGATGCACCAGCTCGTTTATTAATTCACCAGTTGAAGGACTTTGGGGATTGTTTCCGGCTTGAGGCAACTATGAGCAAAACCACTATAAGCATTTGCATCCCAGTTTCGTATGAACACGAGTTTTTACTTCTTCTAGAGTGGCCTTGTGGGGCTCTATGGTATATGTACATGTGACTTCGTGAGCAACCGTCCAACTGTTTTCCAAACCGACTGCACTATTTTGCATTCCCACCAGCAATGCATGGGAGTTCCCGTGGCTCCACATCCTTGCCAACACTTTGTATTGTCGGTTTTAGAAAGAATAGTAGGTCATCTCGTGGTGCTCAGCGACATCTCGTTGCTATAATGTGCTTATCCGTAATGACTGACGGTTAATGATGCCAAGTGTCTTTTAGCACGCTTATTTGTCATCTGTATGCCTTCTTTGGGGAAGTATCTGTCTTAACCTTAGCCTTCTGTTCACTTTTTTTTATAGAACCATTTGTTCTCTTGTTATTGGGTTTCGAGAGTTCTTTATATATTCTGGATACAAATTCTTTAGCACATATGATTTGCAAATACTTTCTCTCTGTCGCTTACCTTGTCTCATTTTGCTAACAGTATCTTTTGAAGGGCTTACGTTTTATTTATTTATTTTTTAATGTTTATTTTTTGAGAGAGAGAGAGAGAGACAGAACACAAGTGGGGGGAGGGGGAGAGAGAGAGGGAGACACAGAAGCTGAAGCAGGATCCAGGCTCCAGGCTGTCAGCACAGAGCCCGACGCGGGGCTCGAACCCACGGACCGCAAGATCGTGACCTGAGCCAAAGTCCGACGCTTAGCAGACTGAGCCACCCAGGCGCCCCGAAGAGCTTACGTTTTAGATTTTAATGAAATCCAGCTCATCCAAGTGTTCTTTTATGAACTGTGCTCATCGGGCGTTTTGTGGAACTAAGGTGTGCCACGTAGCCCTATGAGTACGTACGGAGTAGGGATTGTGTACCGAGCTGGGGAAACGATGGTAAATAAAATTCACTACCGATCATGCTTAGTGGAGGAGACAGGATATGTAAAGGAGTAATGACAGCGTACTATAATTTGTGATGGTGGAATGTGCAAGGTGCATAAACAGGGGGAGGCTGGGTCACCAGAGAGACTGGTTGAGTAGGTCAGGTATTTGGAAGGGGTCAAGGGACCTTCCAAACCCCAAAGTCCTATACATAGGAGGCTGGCTTCTCCTACCCATAAAACAGGCTTGGGCACTTGTGGTCGATGTAAGTCAGACACTGGAAGGTGAGGGATTCTGGGATCCCCAGAAAGAGTGCTTTTCCTCATTCCCTCCGGTCGCCTTGTTACCTCTCTACTAAACACAAAGAAAAACCGAGGGATGATGCCATCAGCTTTGCTCATGGCCCTAAACTCCCAGAACTGCTGTCGTATCGTTGTTGGATTGTTGAAGGCAGAGGCAAATCCCAGGCCTGAGGTTCTGGATTGCCTCTAAAAGGACACAGCCGAGGGGCGCCTGGGTGGCTCAGTCAGTTAAGCGTCCCACTTTGGCTCAGGTCATGATCTTGCAGTTGGTGAGTTCGAGCCCCGCGTTGAACTCTGTGCTGACAGCTCGGAGCCTGGAGCCTGCTTTGGATTCTGTGTTTCCCCCTCTCTCTGCCCCTCCCCTGCTCACGCTCTGTCTCTCTCTCTCTCTGAAAAATAAATAAAACTTTTAAAGAAGAAGGAGACGCCGAAACGTGTTTTCAGCGTGAGATGCTTAACTCCCTTCTCTCTGCGGCTTTCCTTCCTCCCCTCTTCCCCCTTCACGGGGAATCTACCCATTCTTCCCTGGGAGCGGATACCCAGTGTGGCCCACGGTCCCTTTCTTCATGAGCTGAATGAGGAGAGTCCAGAGCGGCACCATAGAAACCAGCACCGGCCCCAGAGGCAGCCTGGATGCCTTCCCGGCCTGAGGCCTCCCTGGCCTCGCGCACGCCCGTCCGGTCTCACTGGCACCTCACACCCAGAGGGCCCGGCGTGTGGTGTCAGGTGATATGTTGAGTCAACAGACCCACAGGAGAGCCCCGGTCGGAGTCCCGTGGCAGCCGGCTGCAGCCAGCACCCCAGGGAGGGAATGCCCACAGCTGGCTGCTGGCCACCACCTGGCCTGCCCGGAGACCCAGCGGGCAGGCAACAGCAGGGCCGGAGTCGCTCACCGACAGACGGTCTCCCGGCCCCCAGCCTCTGCCTCCCCGTCCCGCTTTGCTGAACGTGGCCTCCAAAGCCGAGGTCTGGAAAGCGTGCTCCCGAGGCCCAAATGCCATCACGCCTGGTAGAACAGAGTGTCTTAGACATCTGGAAACCACCCAAGACGTCCCTCAGGGAGGGGACAGTGGCTCAGAGCACTTTCTAGATACCCACATCCCCTTGTCGCTGCTATTGGGTCCAGAGCGTGGAGGCAGGGGGGGGATCTGGGAGCACCCTCGAGGGTAAGGTTAAACAGCCCGGGGAAACTCCGAGGTGGGGCTTTGAGCATAGCTGGCAGGGGCACACGTCACCAGCAGCCTGAGCCCACGGTCTGTGGGAGGGAGGAGCTCTCATCAGGGGTACCGCTTCGATTCAAAAGGCCCAGACTGTGGGGCGCCCGGGGGGCTGGGTCAGCTCAGCATCCCACTCTTGATTTCAGCTCAGGTTATGCCCTCGCGGTTATGCCCCACGAGCTCGAGCCCCGCGTTGGGCTCTGCGCTGACAGCCTGCGTGGGATTCTGTCTCCCTCTCTCTCTCTGCCCCTCCCCCGCTTGCCCTCTCTCTCAAAATAAGAAACATTTTTTTTTTAAGAGGCCCAAATCATGGAAAGTGTAGGAAAAACTCCAAGGTAAAGATTCTGATTCTCAGAGCCCGCTCTGGAAGCTTCCACGTGCCGGGGTCCTGGTTAGGCGTGGTCACTGGCTTCCCCTGGTTTGGTTATCCACGCTGATTTTCCACCCAATCTTCTGGCTCCCTCTTCTCCCCGTGAGGGTCCCTCAGCGGACATAGCTACTGGTTGCTTTCGGGGCCTGGGGGCCTCGACCCTCCCTGTGCTCCCAAATCAGCAGAGTTCTGCCGGATCTGCTGTTTTACATCATGGTGACACCGCGCGCCCGGGACAGGCTGGCTTTGCCGGAACAATTGGCCGGAACCACACTGCAGTAAACAGGCATCTCGGAGAAATGGAGGTTAGAAAGACTCATCTGAACTTGCGCGGAAATCTAGTCCTGACCTAAGAGCGCATCCGAGCAGGGCAGGGTGGGGGGGGGCTCCTGCCCAGAAATATTCCAGCCCCACCTCTGGCCAATGCCAGACAGCCTTCCCCCTGCCCACTGGGCACCTGGCGACTCCGTGGCTCTCTTACTGAATTAGTGTTCTTCTCCTATGTGCTCTCGGGAAGTGACGGTCACGGTACCGACCCAGGAAGGAACCTCAGCTCCTCCTGCCCCACATCCAATATGTCCTGGCCACGGCTTGTCGCTATGCACTCCTTCTGTGCAGCCTGCCAGAGGGATGGGGGCGGCTGGTGGACACGGAAGGAAGAGCCTGGGGCCGGCCAGTGAGAGCCCGCGTGCAGCATTGTGGGTCCCAGGGGTACTCTTGGGTCTCACCCTCCCACCTCTGACCCCGCGCGCCTGCTGTCCTCCTGGGTGAACACCTGCTCTTTCCTCTCGCCGACACAGAGGGTCTCCTCCCTGGGACTCCGTGGGTGCGAAGCCGGTGTCCGAAAGCTCTCACAGCCCCGGGCTGGGGGTCTAGAGACCCAAGTGATGGCTCTGCGTGGTCCGGCTTCCGACCTAGCTGCTGCCCTCGGGCCTGACACTTCGCCTCTCAGGGCCTGCGTTTCCTCCACTGTACGATGAGGCCATGGGATGTTTGTCTGCTGAGGTCCCTCACCGCCGATTCCCCCTGGCTGGGATTCTTTTGGTGGGGGCTATCCTGATTCTGTCACATGCAGCCCAATCAGTCTACACAGTATCGAACACCTGTTGCTTTCACGATTCCACAAAGATCGTCGGCAGAAGGGACCCGCGTAGCTATTGCCCCTTCGTTGGCAAATCCTTAGCGACTTGCTCTTCAGAATCTGTTTTAGATGGGAAGTGGATTGTTCTAGAATCTCTCCCTCTTGCAAAGCGACTGAGGAATTTTTTTTCTCTCTTCCTTTCCCCAAGGATTGACTTTTAGCTTCAACATCAAAAGGCACCTATGCTTTGCTAAAGTAGCAAGGGTTATATTTTGGGTTCACGAAGCAGACCTCAGACCTGCAGATGAGTGTGAAGAGGGCACAGCTCTTTTTCTTTTCTTTTTTTTTTTTAAATTTTTTAATGTTTATTTTTGAGAGAGAGAGAGAGACAGAGTGTGAGTGGAGGAGGGACAGAGACAGAAGGGACAAAGAATCCGAAGCAGGCTCCAGGCTCTGAGCTGTCAGCACAGAGCCCGACGTGGGACTTGAACTCACGAACCGCGAGATCATGACCTGAGCCGAAGTCGGACACTCGACCGACTGAGCCACCCAGGCGCCCCTGAGGGCACAGCTCTTCTAAAGGCCAGGGCAACACCAGAGGCTGTAGGGACCACACTGTAGGGACTGATCTAGAGTCAGTCCCCGTTTTCATTTTGTGTCCTTTTCCAGTTTACCTATGCAACTATCAACATGCTTGAGCCCACTCCATTACCTAATACCTAGGTCCAGACCCCTATTGGGTGTGCACAGCCGTGTAAAACTAGTTTTTCCTGGATTCCTTCTAGGAGAATAAGAACCTCAGAAAATGTCCTAAAAGAATTTTGTGTTTTCTTTAGAGAAAGAATTTTTCACCCACTGGATTACCATAACGCTTTGATTCCCAAATGACTCTAGACAGCCTCCAACATATTTTGAATAGTTTCAATGATAAAAGATTGCAAAACAGATTCTTGGAGTCTATAAGCAAAACTTGCAGCCTAAAACCAGACTTCCAGTCGACATGTGAATTGAGAGTAAAGTCAAGGATGGCCAGGGCCAAAGCCCGTTGGTTTGTAAGGAGATCCTAGGCCAGTCCTGAGACGAGAGTCCGGAAACTTTACCCCTAAGAGAGACAGGGGGACCCGGCTGGGGTGGGTGAGGTGGGGAGGATCTCAGGAAAGGGTCTTTTAGGAAATGAGTGATTCTGGAACATTTGGAGCAAGAGCTGAAAAGGGGAAGGGCCCTGGGAGCACTGTCCAGTGGCTGAAGGAACACCTGGTGACCAGAGATGAGGCATAATTCAGGGTCATCTGCATGAGACTGCCGTCGATGGTGGGAAGAATGATTTCCCTCAGAGACCAGGCAGGGGGCTTGGGACTCAGAAGAGAACTCCCCCTCTTGAAGAAGAGAGCTATGAGAGAGAGAGCTGAGGCCCTGGTTCTACATGGCCACAAAGAATGGGAAAAACTTCTTCTAGAAGTTTCTTACCTACAGAATGAGGAGTCTATATTCGAATAATGGTTCAGAACCTGTCTGGCCACTGAACCACCTGGGGAACTTTAGAAAACCCAGATTCGCGGGGCGCCTGGGTGGCTCAGTCGGTTAAGCATGCGACTTCGGCCCAGGTCACGATCTTGCGGTTCATGACTTTGAGCCCCGCGTCGGGCTCTGCACTGACAGCGTGGAGCCTGGAGCCTGTTTCGGATTCTGTGTCTCCCTCTCCCCCCGCCCTTTCCCCACTCGCGCGCGCTCTCTCTCAAAAATGAATAGACGTTAAAAAATGATAATTTTTTTAAAAACTGCATATAAGCAAGTCTCCCATCCGATGCATGTTGAATATTTGCTCTTCTCCTGGGACAGCGGTCAGCGAGGACGTTTAAGATCAGGAACAAGATGAATGTTCTCCTCTCTCTCGTTATTCAGACCGTGCGCTGCCCAAGGGCAGGGGGAAGGGGGCACATGTGCACGCGCCCAGCACGCAGCCATCTGGTCTACCTGGTTTATGTTTCCCGACACGAGGGCTTGATTTGCTCAAGGGCCTTGATTGGCACAAGGGCCTCCTCCTTCCTCCCCGCATTGCTGTCCTTCCGCAGACCCCTGCCGTCTCGCTCCCAGGGGCACCGCTGTTCTGTCTCCCCCGCCGCCTCTCTAGACGTAGCTCATGCCAGTACGGCCTGGCCCTGTGAAGTCACCAGCCCATGGCTCCCTGGTGTCTGGAGCCACTCGCCTGATGTCTTGCGTGGCTGCCAGGAGCCATTTCTGTTGGCTCAGTGTCCCTATTCACTTATCCTGGCTGCCGCCCCAGGAAAATCAAAGGCATTGTTCGCTCTCGGAGGCCGACAGCAGCTCTAAACAAAGTCCTTAAGCAGCAGAAGAAAGAAGGAAAGCCTTCTCAGAAGAGCACAACGGGGGAAACCTATCTGTGCCCTGGGTACCGTGGCCACAGCCCGGTCTTGTCTGGGCCCTTCGGAAAGTCGCCTGATCGGGGGCAGATGTGTTTTATTTTCCGAGGCGCGGGCCCGGCTCCCTCCTGGTGTCTCCGCCGGGCTTTCCCGCCCTTTCTCCGAGCCCCTCCTGGGTTAGCGTCACACGCTTTTCACTCCAGGGCTCACCACGGGGCGTGCCTGGTTTGGGCTTCGGTGTGGTGTCGCCCCAGTTTCCCCAAGCGGGTCTCAAAGGTGGGAGTCGTCTGCTTCACGGGAACCTGCCCCCTCCTCCGCGCCTGCACGGGCCTGGCCCCCCGGCAGCCGGCTGGGTAGACCGTGGCCTTCCTGAACGATCGCGCTCTGGCAGTTTGCCCTGTGATTGGGAGAGACGTTGGTCGATTTCCAGAATACTGGGGGATTGTGGCAGCACGGCCCCACTCTCCTCTTTGTTGATAAAGTGTGACACCGGTCGACAAAAGAGGGACAAGTTTAGGACTCCCTCACTGCCGATTCCCCCTGACTAGGATTCTTTCGGTGAGGACAGTCCTGATTCTGTCGCGTGTGGCTGGATTCGTCTATGCAGAACCGCCCCACCTTCCTTCGTAGGATGCCCCCTCCCTGCCCGGGTGAAAAGCAGAGAAGCGACTAGAAGTCTCCTCTCTCTACCCGCCTCGTACGTCTCCGCTCTTGCCGGCTGGGGCAGAGGAGAAACACGTTTGGACGAGGCCCGCCCTTGCCTACGCCAGGCCACCCCGCGGGAGGAATCCCGCAGAGCCCCAAGCCCACTCTCCTCCGGGACCCCCTTCCCTCCCACCGCCTCTCACTTCTCTGCCACACCCAGTGCTTTCTAAGCTCTCCTGCCTGCCGGCCTGTGAAGCCCCACTTTCCGGAAGGGTCGTTCTCTCCCCGCGCCCCCCTCCCCCCAGAGTCCAGAGCATCCTTCTGTCTTCGGCAGCAAGACCACCCACTCTGAGAGGAGGCCAGGTGGCCAGGTGGAAGGATCCTTTGAACTTGGAAAGATTTCGGTGAGAGGGGCTGTCTTGGGGGGCACGGAGAATCACGCCGTTCCCCCAGAAACCAGTCGTTCCCGCCACCAGATGGGAAGCCCACCCATCGTCTCCTCACTGCAGACAGTGCAGCAAGGTTGTGTCTAGGGCTGTGTGTCTTCGCCGTCCTTCCTGCCCTCGGTCAGCATGGGCTTAGGACCCTTCCAGGACTCACGTGGGGACGGCCCACAGAGGCCGAGCCACAGGAGAAGCGGGAGCCGCCATTCGTGCTCTCAAGAGCCCTCTTAGGTGGCAAGCTGCTCGGTCTTGTTCTCTTTAATTATTCACACGTAGGAAGGAACATTCTAGATGCAAAGAGCTCGCAAGGAGTTCTACCAGCTATGACTGTCCCTTCCGTCATGGTGACTGGGCTTGATCCCTGAAGAATGTTGTAAATGGGAGAGCTTCTTGCAGACCGAGAGAGAGAGAGAGAGAGAGAGAGAGAGAGAGAGAGAGCCCAGTCCCGCCCTCGGAGTGCTTTCATGTAGGTGGGGACACAGACCTCCCCTCAGGGCTGGTGGGGGCGGCTGGGATCAGGGCAGGGGGCAGGAGACGCTTACATTCGGTGTTAGCCAGCCTCTTGGCGCAAATGCAGAATCGGGGCTGGAGAAAGTAATTTTCTGAATAGAGGGCACATCCACGTGATACGAAAGTTGTAAAATGACAAAGGGTGCACTACGACAGTGTTTTCTGCCAGCCGTTCCCGCCTCCAGGGCTTTCACAGCCTTCCCCAGACACTCCACACACGCGGACAGATACATATATACATTCCCATCCCCTTTTCTGGGACTAGAAATGGTTTCATTCTCTACGGATGGCTCTGGGGTTTGCCTTTTCACTTGCCGCCGCGTCTCCGAGGTAAGGATGACGAAGCTTGTCGTGCCCCGTCGGGGAGCCATGGCCATCCCTGTGGATATGTTGTCATCGCGTTAGCCTCTTCCTGCCCATGAGCACCTGTGTCTCCAATCTCTGCTTTTACTTTATTTTATTTTGTTGTATTGTATTGTATTGTATTTTAATTTTTAATTTTTGTGTAATTTTGTTTGTTTACATATTTATTTTTAGAGGGAGAGAGAGGGAATCTTAAGCAGGGTCTACACTGTGTGGATCCTGGCCCGGGGCTTGATCCCAAGACCCTGGGATCGTGACCTGAGCCGCAATCGAGAGTCCGATGCTCAAGGGACTGAGCCACCCAGACGGCCCTCCGGTCCCTGCTTTCCAAAGCACCACTGTATGGGGCGCGCCTGGGTGGCTCGGTCGGTTAAGCGGCCGACTTCGGCTCAGGTCACGATCTCACGGTCCGTGAGTTCGAGCCCCGCGTCGGGCTCTGTGCTGACAGGTCGGAGCCTGGAACCTGTTTCGGATTCTGCGTCTCCCTCTCTCTCTGCCCCTCCCCTGCTCATGCTCTGTCTGTCTCTCTCTGTCAAAAATAAATAAGCATTTAAAAAAATAATAAAAAAATAAAAGCACCACTGTAACGAATGACCCCACACGCTCGCCGTTTAGCAATTCTGCCCCTACGTCTGTGGAAGGAAATCCCAGAAGCAGACTGCTGGGCCAAGGAGCATGTGCATGTGTAGCTTTGCTAGATGTTTTGCCAAAGCACCTCCACAGAGGTACACGATTTGTCCGTGCCTCTGAACACTCCTCTGTAGGTGTGGTTTGAGCCAGTATGAGCCTGATCTGGGAGGAAAGTCACAGGCAAGTTGGAGGGGCTGGTCTGGATTGTGCCCTGTGTTCGGACAGACACGGGTGCTTTGGCACCGAGGGGTGCTGGGCGTCGCTGGGCCTGTCCCTCCTTGACGCGGAAAGCCAAGACCCCTATAGGGGGAGGGCCTCTCACAGGCTGTTAGAACGTGGTTGGTGGCCCCGGCCTGGAGTCCCAACGGCCCCCCCCCCGTCCCTCTCCGCGCCCCTGTTGGGTCTCCAGCACTCGGCCTCGGAAAGCACCGGGGCGGGGGGGGGTGCCTCTGTGTCCAGCGGCCGGGGGAGCATTGGGAGTGCAGAACACAGAATTCCCTGCTCGACGGTGCTGTGGGAACTGGCCTGTTCTGGGCCACGCTGTGACGGGCCGGGCTGGCGGGCCAGCTGAGGACTCTCGCTGGAAGAGCCAGGGAAGGACGCGCCACCAGCCCGGGGAGGCGGGGCTCCACAAAGCAGCCCCCTCCGCTGCTCCCCAGCCGAGCCCTCTGATGACCCAGGCGCGCCCCCTGGAGCCCCCTGGCCGGCATCCTCGTCCCTCGCCGCTCTGCGGGCATCGCCGGGGAGCGTTGGCGCCGTGACGCTAGAGAAGACCTGGGCCAGGCGGCCCCTCTCTCCCCCTGCCTGCCGGACCCTTCCGTCTCCCCCTGCCCCCCACCAGCTGGAGACCCCCCAGATCCCCCGTGCTTCGTCCTCTCTCCCCTTCCTCCCCCACCCCCAGCCCCGCCTCGCAGCAAGCCTGGCTTCTCAAGGCCTCGGGGGGAAAGCTTTTGTTTTTAAGAGTCGGGGGCTGTCCTGTTGGAGGCCTTTTTGTGCCTTAAGTTGAGACCCACAAACCCGTGGGTGCTAGAGTGTTCTGTCTCCTGCTGTCACCTGCCTCCCGGGGGTCCGCCTGGAGCCGGCCTTCCCACTCGCGATGGCTTCGCGGGAAGAGCGGCTCCCTAGAAGACGACGCTCCTCCTTCGACAGATTCCTTCCGAAATGCCCACCAGGGACCTACGTGCCCCCCACACTCTCTGGGCTCGGGGAGGCAGAGAAGACGCGAGCTGAGCTGGAGCCTTAGGCCCTTCGTGCTCTCTTGTCCCGCCTTGCCTGCTGGGGCGAGCGTCTTCCAGGAACCTTCCTTCCCCTCACCAGGCCGGCGCTGGCTGCTGTGGGGACCCAGCAGTGTGGCCCAGAGCCCCTGCCCCACAGACAAAGGGCGGCTTCTGTTGGGGACAGAAGACTGACACGGTTTCACACTTGGCTTTAGCGTGAAATATCTTCTCGTTCCCTGGTCACGTGCTGCACAGATACGACGTGCTCCTGGGTCCGGGGGAGCGAGAAGCCACAGGCCGTGGCGTCAGGAAAAGGAGGTCGGTTGAACTGACTCCTGAGGAGTGGGAGGCCCCTCCGGGGAGCGAGGACGGAAGCAGAGAAGGGAGCACACGTGTCTCTGTGTGAAACAGGGGTCTGGAACGCGGGACACGGCAGGTAACCCTCGGGCTCCGTCTCCCGACATCCTTGCTTTGTCTTGCGTGGCTTAACGTTTGGACTAAAGCCAAGGTGTCAGCAGGGCCGTGCTCCCTCTGAGACCCTGGGTAGCGTTCTCTGGTGCCTCTTTTAGCTTCTGGTCACCGAGGGCGCTTGGTGTTCCTTGGCCTAGAGATGCATCATTTCGGTCTCTGCCTCTCTCATCACCTGGCTTCTCTGAGTGTGTGTCCATTTCTATGGCTTCTCCTCTTACAAGGACACCGGTCCCGTCGGGTTAAGAGCCCAGCCTACTCCAGCGTGACCTCATTGTAACCTGATGGCATCTGCAAAGACCCTCTTTCCAAATAAGGTCACATTCACAAGTGCCGGGGGTTCAGACTTCCACACAGCTATTTGGGGGACACGCATAGCCCCAACGATGATTTATGGCACGGTCAGCTAGACGGGAGTGATGGCCGCCCACCCGAGGCAGGCCCCTGGATTGCACACACCCTGTTGAAGTGGACGGTCTCCCCGCAATTCTTTGCCACGCCCCCCCCCCCTCACTCCACATCTGCTTCCCGCTCGTCCCTATCCGTGTGACTTTTCACTTTGTCGCTTTGCGAGGCCCCTTCCCAGGCCTGCCCCTCCTCCCGCGTCCCCTCAGCATTCACCCTCGTGGCCAACTCTCGCCTCCGCAAACTCACGGTGGCAAGATTTAGGTTGCGCATTTTGACGGTCATCGCACGTTTCGTCTGGTTCTTAGTCGTCACGTGACCTTCTGCAACGTCGACCTTTGTCTCTGTGGCCTAGTTTACGAACTTCCCTACCCTGGTTCCACTCCGTGTGCTCTGGCCACACGCTCTACAGGGGAGGAGTACGTTGATAAAGGGGCACCTGGGTGGTTCAGTCGGTTGAGCGTCCGACTTCGACTCGTGGGTTCGAGCCCCGCATCGGGGCTCTGTGCTGACAGCTCGAGGCCCGGAGCCTGCTTCGGAGTCTGTGTCTTCCTCTCTCTCTGCCCCTCCCCTGCTCACCTCTGTCTCTCTCTCTGTCTCTCAAAACTAATCATTAAAAAAAAAATACGTTGATACGAGCTTGTCCCCAACATTCAGAATTTAATAATTCAGATTCTTGCCTTTTGAGATTTGGGGCTCTTAGAAACGGAAGAGCCCTTCTCTTGCCTTCTTCTGTCTCAGCCAAACTCCTAACAGCTCTTGTGGTCTCCTCCTCAGCCTCAGGCCTCTCCTCCTCTCCGTCCACACCCACCCAAGCGGCCAAGCAGCACACGTTTCCTCTCGAATCCTACAAGCATGAGCCTGAGCGACTGGAAAATCGCATCTATGCCTCCACTTCCCCTCCGGACACAGGCCAGAGGTACTGCCCGTCCTCCTTCCAGAGCACAGCCGGGCCTCCATCGGCATCGCCCACGCACCATGCTTCCTCCAGAACCGTAAGTCCGTGGGCCGGGCCGCCAGGCGTCGGGAGGGAGGGCAGAGTCTGGCTGAACGTAGCCGAAGTCAAGGCTGTGCACCCCCGACCTTTCTGGTATATTTTATCATAAATCGCAGGCTGAGGAAAAACAACAACAACAAAAACTGCTGAGGGCACAGCGGGCAAACGGAAATTAAATGGAAAGTGGTCATGTCTGTGGCGTGACCGGAAAGTGTTTCTTGCCTCAGCTTCTTTAAAAACAAACCAACCAACGAACAAAAATCAGCCCTTAAGAGCTTTATTTGAATTTATCCTGATTGGGAAACCCAAGGGAGAAGCCATAGGCAAAGCAACAGGCTTTTCGAATTGAAGTTTTATTGTCGAGTGTTAAGATTTCAAGGTTGGCAGCATTTGGCTTGGGGAGCGTGCTGGCAAAGGTGAGGCTTTCGGGGGGGGGGGGGGGAGCCCGGGGCCCCTGCACCCTCCCGAGGAGGGGGGCTAGTGGACCCCGGCGGGAGAAGCCGGCCTAGTGGCGGGACGCGGGCCCTCGCCAGCAGCACGGTGGCCCCAAGCGTGGAGACGCCCTCCAACCCTGCCTGGCTCGTGGAAGGCACGTCGATACTCAGTGTTACCCCTGGGCCCAGCAAGGGTGCGAGAAGCGTGTCCGGAGTCCGTCTATGTGGACGGAACTGTCGTATTCGGTTGCTGGGTTCGTTCCCTGGGGCCGCTGAAACAAAGCGCATGAACTCGGGGGGTGGGTGGCTTACAAGAACAGGAAGCTCTTGTCTCACCGCGCCCGAGGCTGGCGGTCTGAAGTCCTGGTTGGGGCAGGACCCTGCTCCCTGCGAAGTCTCCAGCGGGGACGAGCCTCCCTTGACTCTTCAGGCTTCCGAGAGCCCCGGCTTTTCTTGGCTTGTGGCCGCATCGCACCAGCCTCTGCCTCGGTCTTCACGTGGCTGTGGGCCCTGTGTCTGCATGTGTCCACGTTTTCCCCTTCTTGTAGGGCCGCCCTTCATCCTGGATTAGGGCCCAGCCGTGCTCCGGCTCGTCTTTACTTCGTCACGCCTGCAAAGACCTTATTTCCAAACGGGGTCACGCTCACGGGCGTCGGAGCGGAAGCCTTCTCCGTAGCTGTTTGGGGGGACACAACCCAACCACTGGGGTTGTTCTCTTTGGGGCGCCAACATGGGTCTGTCATGCAGAGAAGATACCATCACTGTTCTCCTCGCTCTTTCGGTGATGACTTTACGAGCGTACCCTTAGCAGAGTATTATTCTGGGTGCCGAGGGATAAAATGCAATGTATTATTTCTGCCTTCTCGGGCTTCCAGTCTTACCGGGAACAGAAGAACACTCCACCAGGGCCGCCTGGGTGGCTCAGGCCGTTAAGCGTCCGACTTCAGCTCAGGTCATGACCTCACGGTTTGCGAGTTCGAGCCCCGCGTCGGGCTCTGCGCTGAGAGAGTGGCGCCTGCTTGGGATTCTCCCTCTCTCTCTCTGCCTCTCCCCCACGGCACTTTCTCTCTCTCTCTCTCTCTCTTTCTCTCAAAAAATAAACTTAAAAAAAAAAAAGAAGAAGAACGCTCAGATAAAGCCATTAAGTAAAAGCAGAAAGGAGGTCGAGTGGGGACGGAGAGTAGGCAAATAGTCCACTCTAGAGGAGGGGAGAAGGGAAATACTGTTGTCTGATAAGGGCCATGAAGGCCCCAGTGCAGTGGCACCAGTGAGCTGAGCCTTGTGTAACCGGGAGGGTTTAAATGAGAGGCGGGGAGGTGAAGGGAGAGCCTTCCAGAGAAGAAAATTCGCCGTGACTTGGGCGGGAATGAGCGCGACTGCAGCATAGAGAAGGAGCGGGGCCGCGGGCCCTCTCCGAGGGTCCAGAACCTAGCAGCAGACTAGGAGCTGGGCTGGAGACGGGAAGCCGAGGAAGCAGAGGAACAGTCCAGATGAGGCAGGCTGCAGGGCTTGGCCCCGGAGAGCTATGGCGCTCGGAGGAGGGTCCCCCACGTTCTTGGGCGGGAGCGAGAGACGATCTAGAAAGGGTCTCCTGGGCATTTAACACAGGAGATCTGGGACAGAGGGAGCCCGTGGGGGCCGGGAGCAGGAGGAGGACTAAAGACAGAAGTGACCAGCAGGGAGGCCAAAGTCTCAAAAACCGTTTAGGTCACTGGCGGCGATCATGATTGCAGAAGTTTTGTGCCGGCCTTTCCGAGTTTAAGTAGGAGAGAATCCAGAGGGCGCTCTTGGGCCAATGCCAGTCTTTTTTTCCTGGGACAATGACTGGAAAACGGCGTTCTTAGCTGTTTAAACTTCACACAGCCAAGAAGCCCGTGGTTGAGGCCCACAGGCCGGGGTCCTTCTGGGATTTCCCAGGTCGTTCCGGGGCCAGAGAGGAAGTGTCTTCAGCTGTCTTCCACGCTCAGTGATGCGTGCCCCGGTCAGGGCCCGCGATTCCCCGCACGTGGCTGATGGCGTGTGTGACATTTCAGCGATGTTTCAGCAATCATCCAGACGTCCTGAGAGACAAGATGTGGTCATCCCGTACAAGGGGATCTTAGCCTTAAAAGGGAAGGCAATCCTGACACCTGCCACAACCCGGATGAGCCCTGAGGACACGATGCTGAGTGAAGTAAGTCAGCCACAAAAGGACAAGTGCTGTGTGATTCCACGTGCATGAGGTCCCCAGAGTAGTCAGATTCATGGACACAGAAAATAGAACGGTAACTGCCAGGGGCTGGGCGGGGAGGAATGGGGAGTTAGCGTTTCATGGGGACAGAGTTCCAGTATGGGAAGATGAAAAGTTTTGGAGATGATGGGGGTGCTGGTCGCACAACAGTGTGAATGCGCTTAAAACCACTACCATTGGGACGCCCGGGTGGCTCAGTCGGTTGAGCGTCCGACTTCAGCTCAGGTCATGATCTCATGGTTCATGAGTTCGAGCCCCGCGTCGGGCTCTGGGCTGACAGCTCGGAGCCTGGAGCCTGCTTCGGATTCTGTGTCTCCCTCTGTCTGTACCTCCCCTGCTTGCACTCTGTCTCTCGCATTGTCTCAAAAATAAATAAACATTTAAAAAAAATTTTTTTAAAACCACTACCATTGAGTTAGACTCTTAAAAATGGTTAAGATGGTAAATTTTATATTATGTATATTTTACTACAATTTTTTAATGTTTATTTTTGAGAGAGAGAGAGAGAGAGAGAGACAGAGCATAAGTGGCAGGGGAGGGGCAGAGAGAGAGGGAGACACAGAATCCGAAGCAGGCTCCAAGCTCCGAGCTGTCAGCACAGAGCCCGACGTGGGGCTCGAACTCACGAACCATGAGATCATGACCTGAGCTGAAGTCAGACACTTATCCGGCTAGGCCACCCAGGCACCCCCATCTAATTCTTTTTTAAAAAGTGATTCAGACAAGACTACAGCGTTTATATAGTTTGAGCTTCAGAAAATCAGGGTGATCGCCAGAGGCTCTCCACTTATGTTGTGAAATGATACATTTCAAAATTGGAAGACAGAGTCCCCACTGGCTCCCTGACATGGGACAGGCCTGATGGCATCTGTAACCTTTGTCACCCGAGGCGTCTGGGAGCTCCTGCTCACGGCCTCCACAGCCGTCGCTTGCTGGGTCTGTTCTGCTTTGAGCAGCCCCTTAGCAGGAGGGCTGATGGTCATTTCAAGTTCATGTAAAATGTGCTTCTTTATCATTGAACTGTGTCAATCGTCTTTATGTGCTAAGTTCCTTAAGAGCTCGGCTGATTTCAATAATTGGCTACCAGCATAATCTTCATTGGAGGAATGTGAGTCGCTTAATGACTCTGTCAGCCTAAAAATATTTAGAAATAATTTGTCTCTGCCCTTTGGAACAAAAAGGCACTTTCTGTAAACACTGACCCTGAAGATCCATTTTACAAAACGTGTTCCCATGAATCTTACTCTAAAATTGGAATGGGGATAAAGGCAATTAGTTAGTCTTTAGTAGATAGCACTCGTTTTTTTTTTATGTTTATTTATTTATCTTGAGAGGGAGGTGGAGTGGAGAGAGAGGGTCAGAGAAAATCCCAAACAGGCTCCACGCTGTCAGCGCAGAGCCCGATGTGGGGCTCGATCTCACAACCGTGAGATCACGGCCTGAGCCAAAATCAAGAGTTGGATGCTGAATCGACTGAGCCGCCCAGACGCCCCCTAGATAGCACTCATTTTTATTATTTATTTATTCGACACATACTTAGTAAGCAACTGCTATGTGCCAGAAACTGTGCGCAGGAAGGGGGCACAGGTGACAAATGTGTGAGATGCTCGCGTGAGGCAGGGCCCTGTTTGCTCTACTCACTGCTTGATTAACAGCACATTGTACACTGGAGGGCTTCTAGAAATGGCTCGTTGAACACAGGCGGGAAAGTCGTCTATCTGGGGGGGGTGCAGACAGGTGAATAGTTACGAGAGTTTGATAGAACCTGTGCTGTTATTACGGGAGGAAACACCCAGTCGAGTCTGAGTGAGTGGAAGAACCGATTCCAGAGGAAGGAAGCGGACATTTTTTTCAGCAGACGAGAGCAATAATCAGCTTTGCCTTTTTGGATGCTCTGGGTGGGTGGGTGTGGAAATGAGATTGAAATTGAGTCGCACAGGGGCTCAGATGAGACATGGTGTGCAATCGTCTGGGCCTGGTGGTAGCTGATGGTGGAAAGAAGTGGACCAGTGTTAAGAAGTAAGGAGCTATTTAAGAGGTTGAATTGGAAAGAATTTAGAAGGCCGTGATTGATTAGCTGGGGGGGGGGGGGGCGGGGAGTAGAATCAAGGATGCCTCCAGAAGTTCTGCCTTAGGAAACTGAACGAATGGAAGTTGCACTTGCTGGGGTAGGGAACAGGGGAGGAGGAGGAGCAGGCTGAGAGGCTGTGTGTGTGTGCCTGTGTGTGTGGGTGTGTGCATGCACGTGCGGGGTGCATGTGTGTGTATAGGCACACGTTTGTGTGTTCGGGTGGTGGTATAATAAGGTGTCCGTGGAACATTCAAGAGGAGGTATCCAAAGGGCAGTTGGATATGTGCATCTGGAGTTAGAAATTAAGATTGAAAATCATCATGGGGCGTCTGGGTGGCTCAGTCGGTTGAGCGTCTGACTTCGGCTCAGGTCATGATCTCAAAGTTTGTAGGTTTGAGCTCCCTGTCGGGCTCTGTGCTGACATCTCAGAGCCTGGAGCCTGCTTCAGATTCTGTGTCTCCTTCTCTCTCGGCCCCACCCCTGCTCATGCTTTGTCTCTCTCTCTCTCTCAAAATAAATAAATAAATAAATAAACATTTAAAAAAAATTTTCAAAGATTGAGAATCATCAGAATATGAATGGTAATTCATGCCATGATCATAGATGAAATAACCCACAAAAACATATGGTAGGTGAGAAGAGAGCCAGAAAAACATGGACATTTAAGGAACAAATAAAGGGAAAGGATTCCGAATTGCCTTGAAATGAGGCAGAAAAGTAGGCAAACACAGAAGCAAAAGGAATGTGTTTCATGCATTTGGAGGAGTGACCAGTGACACCAAATGCAGTAGACTGGCCTAGAATGTAAGGACTGAGGTCACTAACAACACTGGCAAGAATACTGTGGTCAAGCGTGTAAGCCACTGAACGTGGGTTGAATGACAAAGAGGTGTAGAAGTAGAAGTCTCTCATGTAGATAACTCAAGAGTCCTGACTTTGAAGGGGAGGAGAGAGGGCTGTCGCTGTTAGAATGGAGGTGACGGTTTCTTCCTACAAATGGGAATAGATGTAAGCACTAATCGGGACAGAGTCAGGAGGAGGGAAGTGGTTAACGACAGAAGGGAAAAGGCGAGCGTTAGGTTCCACTCTTATGAAGGAAATGGGTGAGATTCCTTCGGTGGTGGGAGGTGTTTGTCTTGGACCGGTGGAAGAACCGTCTTCCGTTGCGTTGACAACTTGATATGAGGGTACGAGAGGGCTCAGTACTTCTCCGGTGCCCTTTCCACAACAGTTATTCCTGTGCTCTCCCTCTTTTTCTTCTAGGAATTTCACTCTTGACCTGTGTCTTGGGTCAGAGTCCCTAGAAGCAGAGTCAGTTCCTAAGCCAATGACAAGGAACCCAAGGTATCTGCTGCAGCCTGGGGTCTCTTCTTCTCTTGCCTGGTTGACTCCTGTATCCGACACGATCGCGTGCTATATCAGCTCTTCTATTGCCATAACAAACCTCCCCAAAATGTAAGATGGCAACCGTCTATTTGGCTCACAATTCTGTGGGTCCTCACTTTGGCTTGGGCACCCTTCTGGTCTTGGCTGTGCTTACACGTCTGCGGTCACTTACCAGGTCACTTGGCATCTGGTAGGGCCAGGGTGGCCCCAGCTGGAATGTCTCACCTCTGTTCCGTGTGGTCTCTGCTCCCCCAGGAGGCTATCCTAAGTTGTTCTTATGGCAGTGACATGATTCCAGGAGACACGGAAGCGTATACAAGTCTTCGTGAGGCCTAGGTGTAGAACAGGTACACGGACCCCTACCTGAGACAGAATCTGTTTCCTCTGCCCTTGAAGCTGGGCTGGATTTTTCACTTGCTTTGGCCAACAGAACAAGGCAGAAGTGACAAAGTCACGCTGTGGAGAGCATAGACGTGGGAAGAGGTGGAGGCTGTGGGCCAATTGTGAGATCGACCACGTACACGTCTTACCACTGGATTTCCACAGCTGCGTCTGCAGCTGAACACGGGATCCTGGCGTCTAGAAGTTCATTTATCTCTATGTGAGGAGTCTCATTGAGATGGCGGACTTCTCAGAGAGTAATTTCCCAAAAAGGTGGCCGCTGCAGTTCATGTTCCCCGAGAGGCTGACTCCAGACAGAAATGAATGTGCAGGATGTTTTATTAGGAAGCACTCTTAGGATCAATGCTTGGGAAAGAAAGGAAGGAGGCGGAAGGGCCTGAGGGAGAAGTTGAAATGCAGTACAGTCTCGACAAGGTCCTCAGCAGACCCACGGGGAATGCTAAAACCGGTGAGGGGGAGGGGGACGCTCCTCAGAGCTGTCCCAAGTTGGGGTGAAGGAGCCAGGCCTTTCTCCACTTACATCAGCCAGTCATTAGATGACAGCTCTCCTGGGAGGGGGTTAACCTCGGACAAGACAACTCTATTCAGCCAAGGGCTGTCCTGGCTAATCGTTGAGGGTCATCGCCTGGCAGATCTCCAATGGCTGGGGGGAAATCCTTCATTTCTCAAGGGGGATCTGAGAAGGACCTCACAACTACTAAGCATGGACTTATTCTCGACTTAATTTTTTTGATTTACGATCCCAAAATTCTGATAGGTGACAAAAAAGGCTATCACATTTCTTCTTATGATATATTTAACACGTAACTAAACTGAAGAAAAGGGTTTCGTTGGTGGGGGATGAATGAAAATGGTTTTATTAGGCCCAGGGGGGAGAGGCACTAAGGCCCCAGCCAACACCCACCACCAGCTTCCCAGCTGTGGGAGTGAACCACCATGGATGTAAATCCTTCAGCCGCAGTCAAGCCTTTGGATGAGACTGCAGCCCCAGCCAATACTGGACCGAGAGACCTGGTCACAGATCCAGGACCACCCAGCTGAACTGCTCATGAATTCCTGACCCACAGAAACCATAAGAAATAATGTATTATTCTTCTAGGGCTATTAGAACAAAATGCCACAGACTAGGGGGCTTAGCAGAAATTCATTTGTCACAGCTGTGAAGGCCAGAAGTCCAAGATCAAGGTGTTGACAGGTTTGGTTTCTCCTGAGGCCTCTTTGGCTGCAGATGGCCACTGTCTCGCTGTGTCCTCACATGGTCTTTCCTCTGTACACACACATTCTTCGTGTCTCTTCCTCCTCTTATAAGGACACAAGTCCTATTGGATTAGGGCCCCACCCTATTACCTCACTTACCTTTAGTAACTTCTTTAAAGGCCCCATCTCCAAATATAGTCACACTGGGGGATTAAGGGCTTCAACATATGAATTTGGGGGGCAGGGCACAATTCTCCATCGCAGGTAATAAATTAATATTGCTGTCTTAAACCACTGAGCTTTTATATATATATGTGTGTGTGTGTGTGTGTGTGTGTGTGTGTGTGTGTGTGTGTGTGTGTGTGTATACACATGTATATAATTTATTGTCAAACTGGTTTCCATACAACACCCAGTGCTCATCCCAACAGGTGCCTTTCTCAGTGCCCATCACCCATTTTCCCCTCTCCCCCACCCCCCACCAGCCCTCAGTTTGTTCTCTGTATTTAAGAGTCTCTTATGGTTTGCCTCCCTCCCTCTCTAACTTTTCCCCCCCTTCCCCTCCCCACCTGGTCTTCTATTAAGTTTCTCACGATCTACATAAGAGTGAAAAAATATGGTATCTGTCTTTCTCTGCCTGACTTATTTCACTTAGCACAATACCCTCCAGTTCCATCCATATTGCTGCAAATGGCCAGATTTCATTCTTTCTCATTGCCTAGTAGCATTCCATTGTATATATAAACCACATCTTCTTTATCCATTTGTCAGTTGGTGGACATTTAGGCTCTTTCCATAATGTGGCTATTGTTGAAAGTGCTGCTATAAACATTGGGGTACAAGTGCCCCTACGCATCAGCACTCCTGTATCCCTTGGGTAAATTCCTAGCAGTGCTACTGGTGGGTCATAGGGTAGATCTATTTTTAATTTTTTGAGGTATCTCCACACTGTTTTCCAGAGCGGCTGCCCCAGTTTGCATTCCCAACAACAGTGCAAGAGGGTTCCTGTTTCTCCACATGCTCACCAGCATCTATAGTCTCCTGACTTGTTCATTTTAGACACTCTGACCAGCATGAGGTGGTATCCCAGTGTGGTTTTGATTTGTATCTCCCTGATGAGGAGTGACGTTGAGCATCTTTTCATGTGCCTGTTGGCCATCTGGATGTCTTCTTTAGAGAAGTGTCTATTCATGTCTTCTGCCCAATTCTTTATGGATTATTTGTTTTTCAGGTGTGGAGTTTGATGAGTTCTTTATAGATTTTGGATACTAGCCCTTTATCTGATATGTCATTGGCAGATATCTTTTCCCGTTCCGTCGGTTGCCTTTTAGTTTTGTTGATTGTTTCCTTTGCAGTGTAGAAACTTTTTATCTTGATGAGGTCCCAATAGTTCATTTTTCTTTTAATTCCCTTGCCTTTAGAGATGTGTTGAGTAAGAAATTGCTGTGGCTGAGGTCAGAGAGGTTTTTTCCTGCTTTCTCCTCTAGGGTTTTGATGGTTTCCTGTCTCACATTCAGGTCCTTCATCCATTTTGAGTTTATTTTTGTGAATGGTGTAAAAAGTGGTCTCATTTCATTCTTCTGCATGTTGCTGTCCAGTTCTCCCAGCACCATTTGTTAAATGGGAAAGCTCTCATTTGTTAAAGAGACTGTCTTTTTTCCATTGGATATTCTTTCCTGCTTTGTCAAAGATTAGTTGGCCGTACATCTGTGGGTCCAATTCTGGAGTCTCTATTCCATTGGTCTATGTGTCTGTTTTTGTGCCAATACCATACTGTCTTGATGATTACAGCTTTGCAGTGGAGGCTAAAGTCTGGGATTGTGATGCCTCCTGCTTTGGTTTTCTTCTTCAATATTACTTTGGCTATTCAGGGTCTTTTGTGGTTCCATACAAATTTTAGGATTCTTTGTTCTAGCTCTGAGAAGAATGCTGGTGCAATTTTGATTGGGATTGCAATGAACGCGTAGATAGCTTTGGGTAGTATGGACATTTTAACAATATTCTTCCAATCTATGAGCATAGAATGTTTTTCCATTTCTTTGTATCTTCTTCAACTTCCTTCATAAGTTTTCTATAGTTTTCAGCACACAGATATTTTACATCTTTGGTTAGGTGTATTCCTAGGTATTTTATGATTCTTGGCGCAGTTGTGAATGAGATCAGTTTCTTTATTTGTCTTTCTGTTGCTTCGTTATTAGTGTATAAGAATGCAACTGATTTCTGTACATTGAGTTTGTATCCTGCGACTTTGCTGAATTCATGTATCAGTTCTGGCAGACTTTTGGTGGAGTCTGTCAGGTTTTCCATGTATAGTACCATGTTATCTGCAAAAAGTGAAAGCTTGACTTCATCTTTGCCAATTTTGATGCCTTTGATTTCCTTTTGTTGTCTGATTGCTGATGCTAGAACTTCCAACACTATGTTAAACAACAGCGGTGAGAGTGGACATCCCTGTCGTGCTCCTGATCTCAGGGGGAAAGCTCTCAGTTTTTCTCCACTGAGGATGATATTAGCTGTAGGCTTTTCATAAATGGCTTTTATGATGTTTAAGTATGTTCCTTCTATCCCGACTCTCTCGAGGGTTTTTATTAAGAAAGGATGCTGAATTTTGTCAGATGCTTTTTCTGCATCGATTGACAGGATCATATGGTTCATTATCTTTTCTTTTATTAATGTGATGTATCACATTGATTGATTTGCAAATATTGAAAAAAAGAGAACTACAGGCCAAGATCCCTGATGGATATGGATGCAAAAATTCTCAACAAGATACTAGCAAATCGAGTTCAGCAGCATATAAAAAGAATTATTCACCATGATCAAGTGGCATTTAAAGCATTGAGCTGTGAGGTGATCTGTTACATATCAAAAGATAACCAATGCTTACTTTATCATGTATGTGGGGAGATAATATAACTCAATGAATTCAGCATCAGATAATAAACTCAGAAGTTTGGGGTTCTTTTTAAAAACTGTCTTAACCACTGAATCAGTCTCCAAGATCTCTGGTTTTCCTCATATGACTATTTGGAAGGAAATCACCAACCAATCTTTCAAGATTGTTATTTAGAATAATTACCTTTTCACTTTTTAAGATAGGAAAGCACTTTAGGGGCGCCTGGGTGGCTCCCACTTCGGCTCAGGTCATGATCTCACGGTTGGTGGGTTCGAGCCCCATGTCAGGCTCTGAGCTTTTAGTTTAGAGCCTGGAGCCTGCTTCGGATTCTGTGCCTCCCTCTCTCGTTGCCCCTCCCCCACTCACAGTCTGTCTCTCTCAAGAATAAACATCTCAAAAATTTTAAGATAGGAAAGCCCTTTAAAAATCTAAAAAATATCGGGGCGCTTGGGTGGCTCAGTCAGTTAAGTGTCCAACTTCGGCTCAGGTTATGATGTCACAATTCGTGAGTTCAAGCCCCGCACCGTGCTCTCTGCTGTCAGCACAGAGCCTGCTTCAGATCCTCTGTCCCCCTGTCTCTCTGTCCCTCCCCGCCATCTCTCAAAAGCAAATAACATTAAAAAACACACACACATACCGTTAAATTTTTAAAAATCTAAAAATATTTCAAATCACTTGACGTGAAGGAATAGATAAGATTTTACACGCACTCTTTTGTTTTTATATTCCCACCTACCATTTTAAATTTCAGGTTACAGCCTCAGAAGGTCTTGGTGTTAAAATTATCTGCCTAGAGATGGCACACTAAGAGTTCCATAGCCCATTACTCACAGCAGATTAGATATTTTAAAAATAGTTTGGGAAAAATTCGTATTGGGTCAAGGAGTAGGAGCGCCGGAGAGAGCTGATTCGTAACGGCGTTGATTATCACGAGAGTTGTTGCTTGCACAAGTGTTGCCAGTGTGTTGAAGAGGCAGAAAATGTCTACCCTCCCAGCTGTCAAAAAAAAGGTATTATAATTGGCATCGTTCCCGTGTCCCTGCGCTGGTAGAATCGTGACTCGATGAACAGAAGGCAGCAGAGCCCAAATAAGAGAGACATACTTGACTGAGAGCCCGGCCTGTGTTTCTGAGCCCTGGCCTGGGTCTCTGAGATTCTGATTGATTCTGTTCCCCAGGGTAGCTGAGCTCCAGGAAAGGATGTTGAATCTTTTTTACCTTGATTTTTTTTTTTTTTTTAAACATGACCAATGGCCTACCTCTGTCACCTCCCCGGGGACCCATGAGGGAAGTGAGTCGTTCGGTGGTTGTTTCCTAAGATCCCGTCATTTGCCTGGCAGGATACCGGGCACTGGGACAGCTGACAGGGCACTCTTCCCTCGAGAGTCTCGGGAAGAGCAGGTCCCCAGGAGCCGGAACCCGGGGCCAGTGTGGCCGAGGAGTGCCCCCGCCTCTTCACTCACGGGCCACAGCCTACCATGGGGGATGTGCACTCTGCGTTGTTGTGATTACCGGGATACAAACATCAATTTCTCATGGTGACTTGTTTTGCTGTCTCGGCTGACAGAGCCGGTCTTCTGTTGGTGAAATCTGCCATCACGATCGGGGCTGCTGTAGGCTTCGTCTTGAACTTCTCCACCCGAGCGGAGCAACCCTGGGCGAGGCAATGGTTAAAATATCGGTGTCATGTGGGGTTGGGCTGTTCCCTGGAGTTTCTCACGGGGAACCGACAGACAGCACCTCTGCTGGGGGGTGGAATACGTTGCAATTAGCTTTTTCCTTCCCCTGGGCTGGCTTTTCCAAGCACGTCGCCTAACGATGCAACGGGCCTCGACTAAACGTGTGTCTCGTGGAAGAGACCGTCTTGATCGCGGCTCTGTATAAGCTCAGGGCAGAAGCCAGCCTGCAGGGACCACTCGGGGAGGGTAGATGGAGAAGGCAGCTTTGTCGCAAAGTTCAGAGTGGAGAGGAGCCACGAGGGAGGGCCGGGGCTGGCGGGAGCCCGAGGGCATTTCTTCTCAAAGATGGGCATGGCCTGAGCGTGTTAATGTGCTGATGGAAGGAGGTACAGGTTCCGGAAACTTCCACCCTGTCCACCCACTCCTCTGTCCTCTGAAGAGATAGGCTTTATGTGAGGATCAAAGGAGAGCATCTGTGTGAGCTTCTCGAAGCTCTGTCGCTAGCACTGAAGCCAGGTTTCGAACCGGGGCAGCCGGGCTCCAAAGCCCACGCCCTCAGCGTGATTTCATACAGCCTCTAGAGAAGCCCGGGCTTCTCGGCCCACCCGTCGCACACCGACTCGGCATCTTAGCTCATGTGGCTGATGCAAGGGGCCCCCGCCACGGCCCAGGAGCCAAATCTGGCCCGTCGTCTCTTTCTGTAATTAAAGTTTTATTAATACGCAGCCATGCCCACTCATTCACGCATCGGCGGTGGCTGCTTTCATGCTGCCACCGAGAGGGGGGTACGGCCAACGAAGACCGGATGGCCTGCAAAACCTAACGTAGTTATTATCTGGCCTTTTCTCAGGAAAAAAAGAAAAGAAACACTTGCCAGCCCCTGACTCATCTGTGCCAGACACAGCCTCCCTTTACTGTGTCTCATTAATTAATAGGACATCCCATGCAGAGTGCCAGGACGGGACTTGTCCCCAGAGAGGCAAGGGGCCAGCCGTAGAGCCCTGCCCCCACTGAAGGCACAGCACTGGCCCCCCGGGAGAGCGCAAGGGAAGGCGATCATCAGTCCCGCCCGCCAGACGCCCAGCAATCGGGTTGGCCATAAAGTTGGCAAACTGGCAGGTGATCCTATGGAGTTACGACTGGGGGGATCCGTATTCTCCTTACCCCCAGAGCGTTAACGACGTTACACAGCCCGCTGTGGGACTGGGTTGAGGAGATTTGGGGTTAATATAAATTAAAGGGGAAGGGCCCTTATTCATCCCCTTAATCTCCTTGAGTAAGGAGAGGATGTGAACGCGACGTCAGCAGCACAGATGGGCATCGTAAAGTCTTCCTTGCCTACCCTGGCAGGGGTTTAGAGGAGCGAGTTGGTCAGCTTGCATTTTAATAGAAGGATGACTCCAGCTGACAGGCTAGAAGCCGGAGGAAGCCTGGGGTAGACTAAGAAGGCAGCCCAGTAAAAAGAACCACAGTGGTCCAGCAAGATACAACGGAGGGCTGACTCCAGGCCACAGGAGTGGAGATTTAGAGGAAGGGGTGAAGTATGAAAGCATAAAGAGAGAAAACCGGCCGGCGGGGAGGGGGTGCCCGAGGGGCTCGGCGGGTCAAGCGCCCCACTTCGGCTCAGGTCATGGTCTCACGGTTCGTGGATTCGAGCCCCACGTCGGGCTCTGTGCTGACAGCTCGGAGCCCGGAGCCCGCTTCGGATTCCGTGTTTCCCTCCCTCTCTGCCCCTCCCCCGCTCATGCTCTGTCTCTTTCTCTCTCAAAAATAAACAAACATTAAAAAAGTATGTATTTTTAAAAAATCGACTGGTCTGGGGGAGACCCCAGATACGTGGCATGCGGGAGGAGGGCTCGAGGGTGACTCTCCACTTTCTGGCAAGAAGGGCTGGATGGCGGGGTCCTTAAATTAAGAGGAGGAAGGAGATCTGGGGAAGAAAGGCAAGTTCCATTTGGGCCATACTCCTTTTGATTCTTTTGGGACATGAAATAGAGGCATCCGGGGCACAGATAAAGCTAAGTCTGGAGTGGAGAAGCAGGGGTTCGGAAAATGATTCTCTTTGCCCCTTTGGATGAAAGTGCATTCTGGTGGTGGAACGTGACCATATCTACTCGCGCCTTCTAGGCGGGCTTGTCTTGATTTGCATTTAGATGGAAATTCCTTCGGCTCAGAACCAGCATTTTCCTCTCACCCATAGCCCTTGGAAAAGCATTAACTTTGCCTGGTGGAGGGTCACGGGTACAACAGAGACACAAACCCAAACACCAGGATTAATAGCTTTGTGGAAGGACTCCGTAGAAATTAGCCGCTGGAATGGTGGAAACGTTTCGAACAGGCCTCCCCTGGCATCTCTCTGAGGCCGGAGTGGGGAACCTGTTCACGAGGGACCCGAATTCTCTAGCAGTGCTCCAGTAGACCTGCTTCTGGAGGCTGTGTGTCGTAACACGTTTTCCCCGCGATTTTTGAGGCTGGGCACAGAACCCGAGAGCACTGCTGTTTTGAGTCCCGAGTCAGGATTACATCTTCTCATCATGAGTGTGACCAGAGGCATTGTCTTCAGTAAAAGGGGGATCGAAGCAGGTGGTTCGAGGGCAGACTCTCTAAGGAACTACACAGAGGCGATTCCAATGTAATTTCTACACCACGGCCAACGATTTCCTCTTCGCATGCCGTAGCAAAAGCAGATTAAAAGCCCTTTGCTCATCCTGTGTTCATTCACAAATTGGTAAGGCTATTCAATTACCTCAGTTTAGTCTGATTATGCCGTTCCATTTACCATCTTTGCGTTTAATTTCAAAAATTAGGTACATCTGGAGAAGTATTTGATTATCTCTTTTAAAAATAGCCTTCCTCTGGGATGACGGAATCCTGGAGATGGGTAGTGGCACAACAGCGTGAATGTACTTGACTGACCTGCGTGCCTAAAAAGGGCTAAGAAGGGGGTGCCTGGGTAACTCAGTCGGTTAAGCGTTTGACTTCAGCTCAGGTCGTGATCTCGCCGTTTGTGAGTTCGAGCCCCGCATCGGGCTCTGTGCTGACGGCTCCGAGCCTGGAGCCTGCTTCGGATTCTGTGTCTCCCTCTCTCTCTGCCCCTCCCCCATTCATGCTCTGTCTCTCTCTGTCTCAAGAACAAATAAACATTAAAAAAAAAAAATTTTTTTTTTTAAAAGACCGCGACAAGGTTGTTCAGCAATGGACTTTCCGCTAATGTTCTAATCAGGCCCCGTCTTCAGTTTACCCAGTTGGGTTGTCAGGAGGATGTGATTTTCAAAGGTCTCATTTTCATAAAATGTGGTGGTCACGCAATATTAGCTATTACTTTCGACTCTTCAAATCGTGAAGCCGACTGCTGGGTCTAATCCAGTAAACGATGCACATGACGTGTAGCCTGGAGAACATGTTTAATGTACCGGGAACCATCGGACGGAGATCGTATTGGTATTTGGATAAAAGAAGGTGCAATTCCAGTAGACCTACTCGCTGGCGATCAGATTCTTTTAAGAAACCGACTATATAATACTTTAGTACCGGGAATCTGCAGGCGTGTCTGAGCTCTTTCCCTGCTGGGGACTCAGCGGCCACTCTGAGGACTCAGGTGGGCAGGGGCACGAAAGGAACGTTTTCCTCTTCTTCAGATCTGTCCTTGCTCTGGACTTGATTCCGGCCTTTCACTTTTGTTACGCCTGGCCACTGAAAATGAGGTTGGGGGAATCCGCAAATACAAATTCACGTGCTCATTACCCAGATAGGATGATGCTGGAATTGGGATGTATTATCCACATAGTTTATTCTTTTCCAGAATGTAAGAATGAATTGCAGAAATAATTTAACATTAGCTACGTTGGATGTGTTCTGACATTGCTAAGGGAAAAAACTATACCTAATGCACTCAGGAGTTTTCCTAGTATGCCCCCCAAGAGGCTGTATCTAATAGCATTATGTGCTGAAACCATCAGAGCATTTCTCTTCAAAATAGAGACTTGATGTCAGTGGCTCAAGAAAGATTCTGTGATCCTTCCTGCTCTCGGGCCACGTGTCTAGGGACGGGGCCGTGTTATCACTCTGCCTGCCCATTTGTTCAATCTTACAAATGGGCAATCAAAGAAAATGTCTATCTCCCACTGGGCATTAACTGTAGACTGCATTTCACTTGTGCATTAGGTTTGCCTGCGTCTGCATTGATTGTGCAAAGACCGTAATGTTAAGGTATCTGCATGATGTGAGAGGAAAGGCCTTAAGGTCAACATGAAAACTTGTCCATTGCCTTATTACAGGATGGCAAAAGCAAGTACAAGGGCTTTTAGAGCCAGTAGCTCCAAGAACATAGACCATAGCCAGCATTCAGCTTAAATGGAAGGGGGTGTACGTATTCCCCTCAACATCGCAAAGCCATTTTTTATTTTTCTGAGAAATAGTGGAGGAGGCAGAAACAGCAGGAGAGCACAGAAGGCATTGCCTGGCTACAACAACTACGAGTAATAAAAGAAGGTCTATTCAAAACAAAATTATAAAGAGACTACTTTGGAAATAAACCACCAAGACCAAATGTGAGAAGATCGAGTTATGTTTACAAATATATTTTGTTGAGTAGCTAAGCACATAAAATAAGGTCAAATTTTATTTCCGTTCCGACAACACCTTAACAGGGCAGCTTGGATCGTGGTTGATTGTTCAGTCACCAGATCCCCCCCTAGTAACCGTCTCCTAGTAAGGAGAGAGTAAGACTCATTCTCCTCTCCAGTCTTAATGAATTAAATTCTGAATGGACTCAGAAGATCATCAGCCCGTAATTAGGAGTTTCTGTGCCCTATTTCCAGTTTGGTGCTTAACACAAATGGACAGCAGATGCAATGATATGAACGGGCTCCTTACTCATCTACGCCAGAAATGACCTTGATCGAATGATTGCAACACACTGTCCTAGACGCTCAGTGATACTAGTTGTGGCTTAGTTAAACTCGTAACACGCCCCTGGTTGAAGTGTGTGGGATAATCCTATCTCATAGCGTTTCTGCGTGTTCTCTGCCCAATATTCAACTAGATAAGGCACATTTGGATGCAAATATTTTACGAAAATGTCACTTTCAGTCTTTAAAAAAAATTGTTTTAATGTTTACTTTTGAGAGAGAGCGTGCGAGTGAGCGTGTGAGTTAGCGAAGGGGAAGAGAGAGAGGGAGACACAGAATCCGAAGCAGGTTCCAGGCTCTGAGCTGTCAGCACAGAGCCTGACGCGGGGCTCAAACCCATGAGCCATGAGATCATGACCTGAGCTGAAGTCAGATGCTTAACCGACCGAGCCACCCAGGTGCCCCTGTCATTTTGAGTCTTAAAGTGGTCTTCAGTGGATTTGGAGAACACAGAGGACAACAGTAGGTGCTCTGGGATCCGTGGGACAAATTTACCCACCATCCTTTGAATATAATATGGTTGATTATTCTTTCTTTAATAAACATTTGGCATGTTGATTTCTTACAGCAAATGCAGGTTCTTTGACTTCCCATCCTCCCAGTGTGATACAGTCCCTCTCCCCTGCCTGGTTTGTAGATTATGAAATTAGGGACACGGTGAAAACCCACTTGTTGCTGCCTGTCACGAGCCAGGCTCACACTATTTCGGTTAAGTCTCCGCCAGCTCAGCAAAGGAGGTATCATTATCTCCTTTCGAAAACATAAGTAATCTGCTTGAGATTCTGTGCCTAATACCTAGTAGAGACACGGTTCACGTGGAGACCTACCTTTGAAACCTATGTTGTTTTCCCGTTATGAAACAGCACCCCCCAAATTAAGAACAACTATTGGGGTACCTGGGTGGCTCAGTGGGTTAAGCCTCCGACTTAGGCTCAGGTCACGGTCTTACAGTTTGTGGGTTTGAGCCCCGCATCGGGGTCTGTGCTGATGGCTCAGAGCCTGGAACCCGCTTCAGATTCTGTGTCTCCCTCTCCCTCTGCCCTCCCCAACTCATGCTCTGTCTCTCTCTCTCCTTCAAAAAAAAAATATTAAAAAAAAATTTTTTTAATAACTTAAAAAAAAAAAACCTATCATTTATTGGCACCTAGCTGGAGCCGAGAACCGAACCAGGCACATAACACACATCGACACGAGCCTCAGAGACTAATGTGCTGAATACATAGGCAGCGTGTGGGAGGGCGGGGGCTCAGATCCTGGACCGCTGAGGGAAGAAGGGCATGAGCTTCAAGGTCAAGTACACCTTGTTCCCGTCGGCACTCCTTGCTTTCTTCATTTCGTCTCTGCTTTAGTCACGTGTTTTGACTTTGACGTTAGTCTTAGAAATCTTAACTGAAGGAAGTAACGCCTGGCGAATGATGCCCCCCTTTTGAGATTTTTGCCCACTCTTGGCTTCTCTGAATCCCGAGGTGTTACCTGCACCAAAGCACTGACCCGACACAACCAAGTCACCTCCCCTTCCTAAAGCAGGAAACAACGATGGAAGAGAAGGCCGGTGCTGACTTGATTCACACACGCTAAGACATGGCCGCCCTTGACTCGGGGCCTTGCAAATGGATCCCGTCTTTCAAGGATCTACGCTTGGCCCAGAACGTGGCGGACAAGGCACTTGCGTGTGAAAGGAGCTCTGGTTTTTCGCACCGTCGTGAGGCGTCCCCGGTGTTGGCATCTGATTGCAGCTTCTAGTTGTTTCCAGTTTGTCTTGACTCACCGGACAGCACACGTGTATTTCTCCGGGGCCATGATGAGTAATGACGTGCTTATGATTTTTTTAACGTCGCCACAGAAGTGAACCACGGTGTGGCGCTACTCAGGCTTTAGGTTTAGTCATCATAGTTTATTCACTGGTGAAATCAGTTAACTCACACATCCCTCCCAGCGCTGTGAGGCAGGCACTGTGTGACCCCCGTTGTACAGAGGAGACCACTGAGGCACAGACAGCTCCGTGGGTGCGTGGCCTGTGCCGTGGCCCTGTGCTTACAGGAGCCACCTCCTGCTTCAAAGCGCGGTCTGTTGTCATCTGGAAGTTCTTCATTTTCGAGCAAAGGGCGCCTCGTTTTCATTTGGCTCCGGGGCCGGGCCCGTGAGGCGGGCAGTGCTGGAGTTCGATACCGTGTTCGAGTGAGAGGGCCAGGACTGGGCCCCGGGCGGTCGCTTCAGGGCCCACGCTCCCTGCCCGTGTGGACCTGACCCACAGAGAGGAGGTTCTGGCCCCAGAGCGGCTGCCTTGCTGTGGCGGCCGTGGGTCTGTCCTCCGTGGAGCCCCCCTGCACACAGTCTGTTCATGGAGGCAGCCGTCGGGGGAGATCACTGAAGACGGCTCCTGACTCGTGGGAGGACTCGGCTAGTACCTGATGGGTTCCTGCTCTTTTTTTTTTTTTTTCTAACGTTTATTATTTTTGAGGGAGAGCATAAGCACGAGCTGGGGAGGGGCAGAGAGAAAGGGGGACAGAGGATCCGAAGCAGGCTCTGTGCTGACGGCAGTGAGCCCGATGCGGGGCTCGAACTCACGAACCTTGAGATCGTGACCTGAGCCGAAGTCAGATGCTCAACCCACTGAGCCACCCGGGCTCTTTTTAAAACAGAAATCTTGTAGTAGTTGATTGTTTAAACACTCTGGAGGGCCACCGCAGGAAAACAATGCCAGTTTTCAAGTTGCATTCTCTTTAGGAGAGCATAAAACAGAGTAGAAGACAGACCGAGCCATAGGTTTTGAAACCCAGGCCATAAAAAGGTGCCTGCAAAGGCCTTTGGGAAACGAGCATGAAGCCTCCAGAAGCTTTGGAGTGATATTTATAGCCACACTGTGCGGCTTCTGTGATTCCATCAACGTTCCTTTATTGGCTTTCTTTTGCTTCCATAAAGACTTCGTTGCCGTACGTAAAGGCTCCTTTTGATGAATGCTTCTATTTTTAATTATGACTCTTCTTGTAAACCTCACTTTCAGTTGAAACGGGGGCATGGGGACCCTGGCTTGAAGGCACTAGTTATCTCTGAAGGCGAGGGGGCCACTGTGTTTGAAAGCTAATAGACAGAAGTCCCAGACGCTCGCCCTCACAGGAAGAATACTTCCTCATGGAGGGTGGGTTCTGAAAACAGATTAAGTAAAAGCCCCTAGGCAGACTGATGAGCGCCCCTGCATCCCTGCTTGGCTCCCCAAATGTTGGCAGCTGGGCTTTCCTCAGGACCGCCCAGCCATGCACAAAAGGAGGATCTCTCTTTAGAGAAAAGATCTGCACACCCTGAAACTCTGGCTTGTCACTTCCGTTTCACCGTGGCAAAGGGAGCCACCGACCTGCACGTTCGGACCTCCCAGCCTAGCTCTTCAGGGCATTCCTGTTAAATGTGCAGCCAAAGAGAGCCAGGCATTGGAGGAAACCCCCTTCCATCACGAAAGACGGGAACAAAAGCAAACAGAAAAAAAAGGAAGCCTGAGAAAGCAATAAAGGGAGTAAAGGAAACTGCAGCCGTGAAAAAAGAGTAGGAAGCTCTCCGGGGCGCCTGGGTGGCTCCGTCGGTCGAGCGTCCGACTTCGGCTCAGGTCATGATCTCGCGGCTCGTGAGTTCGAGCCCCGCGTCGGGCTCTGTGCCTATGGCTCGGAGCCTGGAGCCTGCTTCGTGTTCAATGTCTCCCTCTCTCTCTCCCCCTCCCCCGCTCATGCTATCTCTCTCTGTCTCTCTCAAAAATAAATAAACATTTAAAAAAATAGGAGGCTCTATAAATTAAAAGGGGGTATTTCAAGATCGAGAGTTTGGGGAAGTAAACTACACAAATGGTTGTGCGTATATGTCCATACACACATGCGCTAGAAGTTAACATCAAGCGTATCTCCTGGAAAGTAAGCCCTTAAAGGCGAGATAAAAATTGATGCCAGGAAGAAAGGGAAGAAGGGAGGGAGGGTAGGAAAGAGAGGAAGGAAGGAGGAAGTAAAAGGAAGGGACAGAAAGGAGAGAAGGGAAGAAGGAAGGAAGGAAAGGAAGGGAGGGAGGGAAGGAGGAGGGAGGGAAGGAAGGAGGAAGGAAGGAAGGAAGGAGGCAAGGAAAGGCATTAGTCCAGGAGGCTCAGCCGCTCGATCCTAGGGGTCCAGAGAGGAGGAACAAGGAAGACAGAAGGAGAATTAGAGGAGAACAAGAGGAGGGCACAACTTCCCAGACTGATACCCAGCACAAAACAAAAAGAAAGGGGGGCGGTGGGGGGAACCTGGGAAAAGAAACAAGACCCACACCAAGATACAGCATCGTGAAATTCCAAAACGGCAGGGATTAAAAAAAAAAAAAAATGAGCATAAAGCTTCCAGAGAGGAGGTGGAAACAAAGTGCACTTAAAAAGGGAAAGACACTGGGAATCAGAATGGCGTCAGACTTCAGAGCAGCAGCTGCTGGAAGGTGGCGGGGGCAGGGCTCTCAAAACAGAGGGCAGATGATTTCAAAATTGGGACTTGGGCAGGACATCAAATTGAGAGCCATTCTCAGACACGCGAGGTCTCCAGTAATTGACCCCCACGTACCTTTCCTCGGGAAGTTACTGGAGCACCCGGTCCCTCATGATAAGGGCAGAAATTAAGACCCAGGCAGCAGGAGGATGCCCGGGGGCCGTGGGACCACCACGTGGAGGGTTGGGCTCACCTCGCCAGGTCTAGAAAGCCTGGGACGACATCTCCGAGAAGAGAATAAAACCCGCAGATCACCTCATGCGTCTCATCACACTGAGAGAAAACTTCTGGCTTTGGCCGAGTTTGGGGATGACGTTGTGGTAGACACGTCGAAAATTTAGCTCCCCCAAAACATTAAATCGCACCGAAAGGAAGGTTGCTTACGGCACAGTGAACAGCTGGCTCGGGTGTGCATAATATTTGCGTAGTCACGACACTGGTACATCTTGGATGTTGACATAACAAAAAAGGCAGGCAACTGTGTGTGTGGACGACGGGAGCAGCCGTGGTCGGGGTGCAGCTGAGTGGTCACCTTGACCTTCTGCATAGGAAGTAAAATCGATGGCATGAAAGTTTACGTCTGGCACCATGAGTTAGCAGAGTCAACACCAGAGTCGCTGAAAATGCCTCTCCCTTTCAAACACGTATGGCGGGGGCTGCCTGGGTGACTCAGTCAGTTGGGCGCCCGACTTCGGCTCAGGTCACGATCTCGCGGTTCGTGGGTTTGAGCCCCGCGTGGGGGCTCTGTGCTGACAGCTCGGAGCCTGGAACCTGCTTGGGATTCTGTGTCTCCCTCTTTCTCTGCCCCTCCCCCCATCGCACTCTTATCTCTCTCTGTCTCTCAAGAATGAAGAAAACACTAAACAACAACAAAAAAAATTTAATAAAATACGTATGTTGAAAAGCATTTAGGCAAAAAGCTCATGTCTTTTTTTTTTTTCCCAACAAGCAAACTTCCTAGTAGTTTGAAAAAATGATGCGTGATGTGAGTAGGATAAAAGGGACAGGACTCTGTGGTTCATAAAAGGTAATGTGAATTTGGATCGTAGCTGTCCGGGACGCCGCTGGGATGATTAAGAGCTTCTCTTTAATAATGAAAGTGACTGTCTCAATAAAAATGGAAAGAAATGCCTACCTAACACAATCGAAGGTCATTAACTCCAGAGAAGAGGATGAAACGGGTGTTTCCTTTAAGTTTTATAAGCTCAGGAGTTCTTTCTTTTTTTTTTTTTTAATTTTTTTTAACATTTATTTATTTTTGAGACAGAGAGAGACAGAGCATGAACGGGGGAGGGTCAGAGAGAGAGGGAGACACAGAATCAGAAACAGGCTCCAGGCTCTGAGCGGTCAGCACAGAGCCCGATGCGGGGCTCGAACTCACGGACCGCGAGATCATGACCTGAGCTGAAGTCAGACGCTTAACCGACTGAGCCACCCAGGCACCCCTCAGGAGTTATTTCTGAGAGTTAGGTCTGCCGGGCAGCCAGTCAGCTGTTGTTCTCGAGCGTGTTGGTCTCAGGACACTTCTGTCCTCGTCATTCGTGAGGACCCAGGCTTTTATTTGTATGGGTCTCCTCTGTAGATATCGACCATATGGAAAATTAAAGCTGAGAAATTTGAAAAAATATTAATTTATCTAAAAGATCAATAATAAACTCAGATATTCCCAGAGATATATATTTTTTAACGTTTATTTATTTTGGAGAGAGCGAGCGGGCGAGCACGCACACGAGAGGGGAAGGGGCAGGGAGAGAGGGAGACACGGAATCCGGAACAGTCTCCAGGCCCCGAGCTGTCAGCACCGAGCCCGACGCGGGGCTCGAACTCACGGACCGCGAGATCGTGACCTGAGCCGAACTTGGACGCTCGCCCACTGAGCCTCCCAGGCGCCCCTAGATAAATTTTTACTCAAAAAAAAAAAAAAAAAATTAGTGAGGAGAGTGGCATCGCTTTATTTTATTGCAAATCTTTTTAAAGCCTGGGTTAAAAGACAGTGGGACTCTCCTATCCGCTCCGGCATTCCTTCCGTTGCCATATGTTGTCTTGGATGAAGTACGTGAAGAAATTCCAGCCTCGAGCAGAGATGTGGTTGGAAAAGAGAGGCGTATTTTAACAGCCTCTTCCGAAAATTGTGGGTAGTCTTGACAAGTAGTAGTTTCTTAAAGGTTAGCTGCGACGTGGAATCTGAAACCCTATGAATGAGTTTCCGTAGTCTACTTAACAGAGTCTGTTCTATTTACATTAACATCTATCCGTCTGTCCCGCCCTGCACTTTGAGTCGATCTTTAACCCACGCGTGATCTTGCGATGTCGTGCGTTGATCATTGGGAAGATACGGGGTCCCTGACCAATGCAGATCTTCCAAATGTCAACACATTTTATCACGGCATCCGAAAAACCAAATCACCTTTATTAGTAACACTGCAGTCTCCCTGGGAGAAGTCTCTAAGTATTGGGAAGCTGTCAAGCTTCATTATGACAGACACTGCTTTTCCAAGATTCTGACTTTTGCTTGAAAAACTCAAGTGGCAGCATCGGCAACAGATATGGTCAGTTGTTTGCCTTGAAGCGACAGGTTCCCTTTGTTCATTTTGGGAAAAAATGTCTGCCAGACATCCAAGTCTGAACAACCAGTTCAGACTGGTTGTTTTTCGGTGTCTCATTAAAAAGGCAGCTCAGGGGCGCCTGGGTGGCTCCGTCGGTGAAGCGTCCGACTTCGGCTCAGGTCACGATCTCGCGGTCCGTGAGTTCGAGCCCCGCGTCGGGCTCTGTGCTGACAGCTCGGAGCCTGGAGCCTGCTTCGGATTCTGTGTCTCCCTCTCTCTCCGCCCCTTCCCCGCTTGTGCACGTGCGCGTGCTCTCGTGCTCTCTTTCTCTCTCTCAAATATAAATAAAAACATTATAAAATTAGAAACAAAGCAGGGTATGTACTGAAGGGTTGAGATTTAATAAAATGAATACATTCTACGCCCTCAAAGATACTCCCATGTGAAACTGGCTTATTTCCTCCACGGTGGAAGCTTAGCGCCATTTGCCACCAGCTTGGTGTGAGATGAACTGCCGGAGAATTCTGGGGCGCCGACGTCGATGGGGCTCAAGCAGTAGTGGGTGAAAAGCAGATATTTATTGCCTTAGTGTTCTCATGAGACATGTTGACTGCGCCGTTGTAAGGCGTCCCCACCATCCATACATCTTTCAGAATGCTAACGACAGAGACGGGGACTGATGAGTTTCATAGGATTTATGACCGTATTGGGATCCCCTGTTTGGTCCCAGTCTTAACACGCAAGCCATGCCCTGGAGGGAAAGGGTTCCTAACCGTCCGCCTTTCAGCAGGAAACTAATAAACCATTTTTCTTTTTTTTTTTTTTTTTTTTTTTTTTTTTTATTTTTTTTATAATTTTTTTTTTTTTTTTTAATGTTTATTTATTTTTGAGACAGAGAGAGACAGAGCATGAACGGGGGAGGGTCAGAGAGAGGGAGACACAGAATCCGAAACAGGCTCCAGGCTCTGAGCTATCAGCACAGAGCCCGACGCGGGGCTCGAACTCACGGACTGCGAGATCATGACCTGAGCCGAAGTCAGCTGCTCAACCGACTGAGCCACCCAGGCGCCCCATAAACCATTTTTCTTGAAAATGTTTGATGTTTGAAAAAAAGTGGAAATGCTAATACGTAGCCTTTATTCTGTTACCACTCCCGTGTGTGTGTGTGCGCGCACACGAGTGTGTGTGTGCACTTTTCCTCCCAGATATGTAGACTATATACCTGAATATACCTTTTTTGGTTTTTTTTTTTCACGTTCATTTATTTTTGAGAGAGAGAGTATAAGCGGGGGGTGGGGACAGAGAGAGGAGGGGACAGAGGATCTGAAGCGGCCTCTGTACTGACAGCACAGAGCCCAATGTGGGGCTCAAACTCACGAACTGTGAGATCACGACCTGAGCTGGAGTCCAACCCTTAACTGACTGAGCCACCCAGGCGCCCCCCCCCCCCCCGCCGCCCCCCGCAAATATACCTTTAAAAAGCGCCAAGTGACATGTCAAAGGTTTGGTCTAGACCAACTTTACACTCTATTACTTGTGCCTTAAAAATGAATGAGTTGAAATCATTTTTCCCTCGGGCCTCATTTATTCCTTATAGACACTGGCTACTCTCTCTCTGGTGAAGAGAAACTTGATCATGTTTGGTGAACAAACAACACTTCCTGGAACTGATGTCCCATGTGCGTGACTAAATCGTTCAGCCCAGAGACATCAGGGGTTATACACCATCTTCCTTTATTATCCTGTTTATGACGATAAACTACGATAAGGAAAAATCTTGACCCACTACTCACACACGTGTATGTATAATTAAGACAGCTTTCTGGAAACAGCGATCGCCCTCAGTGCAAAGTGGTATTTCTGTGATATTTCATTTGAAACCAAGCTAGTCCTTTCTTGTTGTTGTTTGTTTATTTTTGAGAGAGAGAAAGAGCATGAACGGGGGAAGGGGCAGAGAGAGAGAGGGAGACCCAGAATCCGAAGCAGGCTCCGGGCTCTGAGCTGTCGGCACAGAGCCCCACGCGGGGCTCGAACTCACAAACCGCGAGATCGTGCCCTGAGCCGAAGTCGGACGCTTCGCCGACGGAGCCACCCAGGAGCCCCTAAACTGACACATTAAACTACTTTCGTCACCCGTGAATAGGTCACAGTATACAGTTTTTAAACCAGGGGTTTAGACTTGGTTTCTTACAGGCTGTTTTCTCAAATTCCTGGTGTGGTAGACATTTTTGGGCCGTGGCGACTCGGGACTGCTGTGTATCTAATGCAAGTGTCTCTTCTCTTTCATTCTGTTGACCTCTCTTATTGCTTCCTTGAGAGGACCCCGTCTTCTCACTGAAAGTCCCCCCACTTTGCCCATGTGGATACCAGCCCTGGCATTCTGGCTTCTGGCGCTGACTTCTCTTACTCTCGTAGACCAGTTTTCCCAAAGTGTAGGGTGAATACCACTATGGTATGCAGGATAGTTTTAGGTGGTATAAGGACGAACGTTTTAATAGCTGCATATTTGTGCGTCACGGAGAAATATATCTAGAACACCCATACCTACGGTTTCCTGGAGTTGGCGGCTACAGGCTAATTTTTAAAGTCAATTTTATCTTATCTTTTTAAGTTAATTTTTTTGAGAGAGACGGGGGGTAGCGTGGGGAGTGCAGAGAGAGAGGGGAGAATCTTCAGTGCCGTTAGCCTAGAGCCTAATATAGGGCTCAGTCTCACGAACGGGACACAAACCGTGCGATCGTGACTTGGGCCAAAATCAAGAGTCGGACGCTCAACCAATGGCACCCAGCTGCCCCTAAAGTGAATTTTAAATCATTGTACCAGTTGCACGGAGATAGGACAAAATGACTGAAGGTTGAGGAGCAGAGCTGCTGAATCCAGGCCCCGACTGTGTCGCCCTCCCTTCCCTCACATACTCACAGACCCTAGTTACCTGCCTGAGCTACCTCTTGGACAGCCAACCAACACCTGGAACTCAGCAGGTTTAACCCCAGCATTTCTCCTTTCTTACCTCAAATGGGCTCATCCTGTCCATTTTCCCCGATGTCCTAGTCCCTTGTGTTTATTTCATAATCCATGGAAATACCAAGTCCAAACTCCTCACTATCTCTGCGATGCTTCTCGGAATAGCTTGCTTCATTTTTCCATTTGTCGGAAAGACATCGTAAACCTTCATGCGGATTCCAGCCTCTCCCATGCCCATCCCTTTCCACTCTACACCGCTGTTAAGATCTTTTGATGTCATCAGAGCAGGCTGCGGAAGTTACATTCCCCTCCTCGCGTCCTACCACATGAAATCGAATCCCGTCCCCTTGGCCCCCGGGGGTCTCTAGCGATCTATCCTTAATTTCCGTACTGGAACACTCCGCGCTCAGATCAAGGCCATTCGCCTGCTGTGTCCTGCAGGTGTCTTGACCCCTCGAGCTTTTCTGCTGTGGCCACCACCTGAAGTGGCCTCCTTCCCTTGCTTCCTTTAAATCTGCCTCCTCGATTCGCCTCCTGAAGGAAGCCGTGCATCTCAAAGGATTCTTAGCATTTGCGCACACTCTGCGGTCGCTATAGAGCTGCTTTGTGTCTTTGTTGTTGTTGCTTTTTTTCAACTTAAACGACTTTGTAATTTTTGACGGCGTTATATATATGCAGAAATACAGTTTTCACAATTAGGCTAAAACCTCCCCCTGATTAGCATCTCACCTCCCAAGGGCAGGGCCGAGATCGGCTAGAGTTCCCAAATACCTTGTGGGATGCTTTTGGCTGCAAAGTAACAGAAAACCGCGACTCAAAGTGGCTTGAAGGATAAAGACATCTACTGCCTCAGGTTACAGGTACAGAAGTAGGACAGGCCCCAGGCAGGGGGAGATACAGGCCTGCTCAGTGATGTCACCAAGGACCCAAGTCCTTTCTCTTACTCAGCCCTGGCTTCATCTGAAGGCTGGTCCTCTGTAGCAGTCAAGGCTAGGTGCTCTCTGTGGCAAGAACAGGGCAGGGCGGGGACGTGCTTACCTGCGTGCGGGCACGGATCCTCTTCACCCATAAGCCCTCCCTTTTACTCCAGGAGAGTAAGGAACGCTGTCACCATCGCGTCTCACGTAAGCAAAGGGTGTGCACTGCGACGAAATGAAGGACTTGTTCTAGGAAAGAAGTTGGTAGAAGAGGCGTGAATGCCACGCAGGCAAAACCAACAGGATCCACTACAACGTGGTGCAATGTGCCACGCCCTGAGGGGTACACACTGGAAATAAAGGGTTGCAAGGGAGGCTAAGGTGGGGAATGTATGTGTCTACACTCTGCGTCTATGGATACACACATAGAGACACCTATATTCTTACATACGTAATTCATAATAACACATATACACGTGTATATTACATAGATAACATCACGTAGAGTATGAGAAATACTGTCTTTTCCGAATCAAGGCATAAACAAAATGGTACATTTAGATAAGAATCAGCGTGTACGTGTAACACGCTACCATGGAAGAATAGGTAAAATTATACAGCCCCTGGGAACCACAACATAAAGAACTAAAGGTAAGAGGCACCAAACGACCTGAATCCTCAGGTGGGAAATCCTAACTAAGCCACAAAGCAGCCGCGGAAACTTACGAGTAAATTTATCACAGTCACAGGGTATGAAGCTAACATACAAAAATCAATTACGTCTTCCGTGAGATGCTGACAGCAAACAATTAGTACATGAAATCTGGGAAAGAGTTTCACTTACAAAAGCATCAGAAAAACGCCCCCCCCCCCATCAGATACTTAGGAAAAAATTTAGTGAAAGATGTGTGGGACCTCTGCACTGAAAACCACAGAAGACGGCCGAGAGAGACCAAAGCGAACACAAATGAGCAGAAAGGTAAACCATGGTCCTAAATCGGAAGGCCTGACATTGTGAAGATGTGAATTCTTCCCAAATGGACCAACAAGTAAAATGGAATCCCAACCAAAATTCCAGGAGGCTTTTGGTTATTCTGAATTGTATGTGGAAACACAAAGGGCTTCGGGGAGCCAAAGCAAGTTTTTTAAATGAAGGACAAAGTTGGAAAATGCTCACCACCTGATTTCAAGACTTACTATAGACCTACGATGATCAAGAAGGGGCGCCTGGGTGGTTCAGTCGGTTAAGTGTCTGACTTCGGCTCAGGTCATGATCTCGCGCTTTGTGGGTTCAAGGCCCATGTCGGGCTCTGTGCTGACAGCTCGGAGCCCGGAGCCTGCTTTGGATTCTGTGTCTCCCTCGCTCTCTGCCCCTCCCCCACTCGTGCTCTGTCTCTCAAAAATGAACATTCATTTTTTTTTTTAAAGAAAGGGTGGTCATGACGAAAGTATAGATTGAGATCATTGAACAGACTGGAGAGGCCAGAGACAGATGCCCCATATATAGTAGGTTGACCTTAGATAAAGATGCCAAGGCAATCTTTTATTTTCATTGGGGAAAATAAAGTCTTTTAATTTTTTTTAATGTTTATTTATCTTTGAGAGAGAGACAGATAAAGCATGAGTGGGGGAGGAGCAGAGAGAGAGGGAGACACAGAATCGGAAGCAGGCTCCAGGCTCCGAGCTGTCAGCACAGAGCCCGACGCGGGGCTCGAACCCATGAACCGCAAGATCATGACCTGAGCCAAAGTCGGACGCTTAACCAACTGAGCCACCCAGGCGCCCCAATAAAGTCTTTTATCGGGAACAACTAGACACCAGTATGGGGAAAAAATGTACCTAAACTCTCACCATCCATCCTAATAAAAAATTAAACCAAAACAGATCAGAGACCTAAATGAAAAAAAATTCTAGAAGGAAACACTGAAGAAAATTTTCACACTCTTGGGGGGCAGGAGGCAAAGAGTTCTTAGGACACAAAATGCATGAATCATGAAAGGATAAATTGGATCTCATGAACCTCAGAATCATTATGCTAAGTGAAATAATCCAGGAGCAAAAAAGTATCTACTGAATGCTTCCATGTATAGAAAATTCTGGGAAATATCTATGATAGCAGCAAAAACTAGATCACTGATTGCCGAAGGAGGGATGAACCACAAAGGGGCACGAGGAAATGTCTGGGGTGAGAGAAATGTATGTATCTTGATTGGAATGAAGGTTTTTTTGTTGACTCATCAGATTGTACACTTGAAATGGATACCGTTTATTGTAGGCAAGTTTTGTCAATAAAAAAGAGACACTAAATACCCTTCTGAAAAGATTTATAACTCGAGGTCTGCGGGACCTGTCTCTACACTTAGTTGGTTGGCTCTGTGTCCCCAGTTCACGTCAACCCTCCTGATTGGCGACATGACGTCGTAAACAGTGAGTAAAGATCACCAGATTACTCAGAGCCAAGTGCAGAAGAGGCAACAGAAGAATTAACAGGTCCCTTTGATTTCGACTTGACTATTATACTTCCTTCCAAGCACTTTAGGTAGAACACAGCAGAAAAATGGCAGTGGTCTGTTAATCACTTTTGTCAATTCTCACCAATTTCTAGCCAGAGTTTCTATACATGAAGGAATTAAAACAACCCGGAAAGCTATTCTCATTGGTCTCTTCTGGGAAGGGCTAATGACTAGGCCAGTTGTAAGAGGAAGAGGAAAGAACAGTGAAAAAAGCCACCATGGGACTTTATATCACTTTTTGTGTCGCTCTATTTTTTTTTTTTTTTTGAGATTTATTTTTAAGTCATCTCCACACCCATGTGGGACTTGAACTCACAGCCCTGGGATCCACCGACTAAACCAGCCAGGCACCCCGTTTTGTGTCACTGTCTAATAGAAACACAGAAAAAAGTTTATGGCTTGATGCACTAAGAATTGAAAGGTTAATTGAACGAATTGAGCAGTACTTATGTTTTTATTTGCAAAGGATTACGGGACAACAAGAATTACCAGGAGAATAGAATATATTTAGCTCCCAGTAAGTCATGTCAAACACAAACCTAAGAAGAAAATATTTTGGTTAGCAAACAATAAGAGCAAATTTGGATTTACTTGTGAAAAGCAAGAGAAAGACGTATTTCAGACCCTAACTGCTGAGCTCCACAAACGTGGAACTTGAAGAGGAACAAACTGATCCTATGTAGGTGTAGGGTTCCCACTTCTTATCTTTGATGTGCATTTCTAATCATAGCAGATATTTTATTGCCCACCGACCATGGTGCCTGGCATACAGCAGCTATTAAATATATGTTCAACATCTGTCTTCAAAACCTTAACGTTATCTACTTTTTGAAAGTTAGAAGACAGTTTAAAGAAAGAATCCGGGCAAAAGGGACATTTTTGGTTTAGTTCATTTTCTTCCTCTCTTATTGAATCCTTTGAAATAGGTTTTTTATTTATTTACTTTTAAACTAAGTTCTCCACCCAGTGTGGGGCTTGAACTCACAGCCCCAAGATCAAGAGCCACATGCTCTCTACTTACAGAGCCAGCCAGGCGCCTCTCTGAAACAGGTTTTCAGCCGACCCGAAGCCCCACTGAGCGTCGCAGTGCAGATGGACACTACTAGGGTGACCTCCCAGGTCACAAAGACAGGTAGAGAGGACTCAAGACCTACTTTAGGGGGATGGGTTTGAGTTGTCCATAGAAGATTCGAATGGAGAAGACCAGGAAGCAGTCCGGTACTCAGGCTTGCTGTGAGCTTGTGACCCAGGCTTGGAGGTGTTCCACGCAGAGGAGGGGTCAGAGCTGATCCGAGAGCAGAGCGAGTGGCAGGAACAGGCAGATCCCATCCTGGCACCAGTGGGCGCCCCCCTCCCACCTCCCCTTCCGCACAGAGGACCCCTTTAAGGCAGCAGTGGCGGGGCGGGGGAGGCGGGGACCTCAACGCTACAGGTTTCCAAATGCTAAATTATTCAGGAGCCACTTATCCAGTATTTAAGGTTGATTTATTTCTTGCAGTAGCTTTTTAAGATAAAATAAAAGGCAAAGCGAACTCCTATCTGACCTCAGTCCATAAAGGAAAAGCTTTTTTGGCAGTCATTTTGTGATCAAGTTTTCCTGTCCAGTAGTGATTCAAAATACTGTCTTTTGCTGCACCTAGGCACAGCTGTGTTAGACAAACCTTAATAATTTAGCATTTTTCACCAACCAGCAGGTCACGCTGCTAATGGCTCCGTGGTTTTCAGGCATTCAATAAAATTCAACTCCAGCTGCCTGTTCCCTCCCATCATCCCGGAGTGCAGCAGCCCAGACTGGCTGCAGAAGCCCATAGAATATGGTAGAAATACTGAGATCTGCAGGAGGCCCAGCTAGGAAAACCCGGCACCTCTCTCTACCGTGATCTGCCACGTTCAGTTCTCGAGAGAGTTGAGGTGGCGTCCACGTAAGCCCCTTCTTTTTGTTTTCTTAATTTATTTATTTTTGAGAGAGAGAGAGAGACAAAGCACAAGTGGGGGGGGGGGGGGCAGAGAGGGAGACACAGAATCTGAAGCAGGCTCCTGGCCCCGAGCTGTCAGCACAGAGCTCAACGTGGGGCTCGAACCCACGAACCTTGAGATCACGACCTGAGCCGAAGTCGGCCGCTTCACCGACTGAGCCACCCAGGCGCCCCTGCAACCCCCTTCTCTGCACGCAGAACACTGCCCGAAACCTTCCCTCTCCTGGCTTCCCCGTCTCCCCAAAATAGCTCACATTGAGTCTGGCTTATAAGTCAGTTGAGACTCTAAGAAAACATCACCTAAAATATCACCATGAAAGGGCAACTAACAATCACCAACCTTAAATGGTTTGTGCCAACCAATCCATCACTCATTTCACCCTGTCAACAAGTGTGTACATTGCAGACCCTCAAATTCCGGAAATTGACCTGGTATATTATGGAGGACAGTTTAATCTGGGAGCTATCCTACTAAGTGAAAGCAACCCGTGGAAATAAATTCTGCCTCCCGAACATATAGGACAGAAACGTTTTTATTTGAGCCTTCTCCTGCACACCCATTATCAAGTGAAGTGAAATCTGAGAAACTAACATTAATTTGTTTTAAGCTCTATTCTCTACCAACTTCAGCAGTAATGGCTACAGGACTTTTTAAGCCTGAGAACCACGTTTGCGAGCACACAGCCTCCGGAAATACATACTCCCACTCGTGGCCCGTTTCTGCCTCCCCAAAACAACTCACAGGAGTACAGGTGAAATTGATGATACTTCCAATAAACACCAATTAGAGATTGGTTTTTACAATTATACTAGGATTCCTGCAAGAAATTAAAATGCAGACCTTTCGATAATTAGAATGATTGACACTTCCACTCTGTACCCCTGTGCTTTTTTTTTTTTTTATTAAGCTTTTTATTTTGAGCTCATTGTAGATTCACATGCAGTTGTAATATACGTGTGCCCTCTACCTGGTTTCCCCCAAGGGTGACATCTTACAAAACCAGAGCGCAGGAGAAATGGACGCCCCCCCCCGCCACATTGCTAGTGAAAATGTAAAAAGGTACAGCCACCGTGGAAAACAGTTCGGCGATTTCTCAAAATGTTAAATATAGAGTTACCATATGACCCAGAAATTCTATTCCTGGGTCTATACCCAAGAGAAATGAAAACATATGTCCACACAGATCACTTGTACACGAATGTTTATAGCACCAATATTCACAATAGCCAAAATGGGGAGAATGGATACGTAAAATGTGGTCTATGCATTCAGTGGAATATTACTCAGCAATAAAAAGAAAGGAAGCGTTGATCCATGTTACAGCGTGGACGCTGAGTGAAAGAAGCTAGAGATAAAAAAAAAAAAAAACCTACATATTTTATGATTCCACGTCAGTGAAATTTGCCAGAATAGGCAAATCTATGAAGACAGAAAATAGGTTAGTGGTTGCCTGGGGCTGGGAATAGAGAGAGGTTAAGAGAGTGATAAGGAATGACCACTAGTGGGTACAGGGTTTCTCTTTGAGATGATGAAATGCTGTAAACACAGATAGTGGCACAACTCGGTAAATATGCTGAACACGTATTTTTATGGTATATGAATCTTATCTCAATAAAAAAAATTTTTTTTTAATTAACCCAACTGGTCATTTCCTCCACACAATTAAATAAGTGTGGCTTGACTCATGGGAGGAAAAATACAGTATAGCACAAGCAGGATGTTGACATTGATGTTGACATTGATTCGGTCAAGATGCCGAACGGTTCCTTCACCACAAGGATCCCTCATGCTGCCCTTTTTTAGCCACAGGTACCTCTGTCCCCCACCTCCACCCTGACCCCTGCGCCCACTAATCTGTGCTCCACTTGTACAATTTAGTCATTTCAAGAATGTTATATAAAGGGAGTAACATAGTATGTAACCTTTGGGGATGGGTTTCTCCCATTCATCCTAATTCCCTGGACATCCATGCGAGTGGTTGTGTGTATCGATAATTCATTCCTTTTTATTGCTGAGTACTGTTCCCAAGTATAGACGTAACATATTTTGTTTACCAGTTGCCTGCTGAACGACATCTGTTATTTCTGGTTTGGGCTATTACAAATGAAACTTCTATGAACATGGTATACAGGTTTTCACGTAAACGTAAGTTTCCATTTCCCAGGATAAATGCCCAAGACTGCAAATGATGTGTCACGTAGCAGCCTGCGTGTTTAGCTTCATAAGAAACTGCCGAGTTGTCTCCCAGCGCAGTGGTATAATTTACCATCCCCACAGCAATGCAGAAGCGATGGTCCTCAACCAGCATGTGCTGTTTATTTTTGTTTTGGCCGTTCTAAGAGGTGTGTGGTCACAGCTCACCGTGGTTTTAATTTGCGCGTCCGTGATGGCTCATGTTGTCAAACATCTTTTCACGTGCTTATTGCCATTTGCCTGTCTTTTTCCTATCCTAACTGAATTCTAACTTTTATTTTTCTAAGCTGGCGCTTTGAGAGTTCTTTATGTCTGCCAGATGCCAGTCATTTGTTGGCTCTGCGGTTTTACAAGTATTTTCTCCTACTCTGGCATGAGTCTTTTCATCCTCTTAACAAGGTCTGTCACCGAGCAGACATTTTTAATTTTACCGGGGTTCGGTGTGTTCATTTTACCTTTTATGGATCATGCTTTTTGATATCAAGCCTTACTCTTTGCCTAGTGATAGATCCCAAATGGTTTGCTTTTCTTTTTCTAGAAGTTTTATAATTCTGCATTTTATTTTTAAGTCCATGACCCAATTTGAGTTCATTTTTGTATAAGGTGTGAGGCTTATATTGAGGTTGAGGCTTATTTTTTTTGCCTATCCGTGTCTGATTGCACCACTGTTTTTGCACCTTCCTCAAGCCCATATTAAGGTGGGTCTATTTCTAGTTCTCTGTTTCTGTTGATTACGTGTCTCTCCCCCTACCAGTACCAAACAGCAGTGACTACTCCTACCTCATCATTTTCAAGACTGTCTTAGCTACTCTACAGCCTGTGCCTTTCCACACAAATTTAAGAATGAGTTCATCTTGTCTACCGTCCAACCTCGGCTTGGGTCATGATCCCCTGGTTCGCGAGTTTGAGCCTCAAATTAGGTTCTGTGCTAACAGTGCCGAACCTGCTTGGGATTCGCTCTCCCTCACGCTCTCTTGTGCGTGTGCTCTCTCCCTCTGTCTCTAGAAATAAAGAAGTAAAGTTTAAAAAAAAAAAAAAGAAAACCTGGTTAGGATTTTGGTGGGAATTGCATTCAACGCAGAGATCTGGGGGAAGACGGACCACTTTGCCATGTTGGGTCTTCCCATGCGTAAACACGGGATGTCTCTCCATTTATTTAGGATTTCTTCCATTACAACCACATTGTAATTTTCAGCATACGGATCCTGTACATGTTAAGTGGATCCCTACATCATGTTCTCTAGGGTTGATCATAGTATTGTTTGTAATAGCACTTTCCACATGTTCATTGTTAGCAGGTGGAAATGCAATTGATTTCTAGGTGTTGATCTTGCAGCCTACGACCTGGCTGAACTCACCAGTTCTAGTTTTGGTTGTTTTTGTTTTGTTTTGTTTTTCAATAGATTCCTTGGAACTTTCTGTGGAGACAACCATGTCATCTGAACATAGGGAGGATTTTACTTCTTCCTTTGCAATTTGCATGGCTTTTCTTTCTTTCTTGCCTTACTGCCACGGCTGGAACTTCCAGCGATGTGTTGAATAAAAATAGTGTGAAAGCAGGCAGAGTTGCCTTGTTCCTGAGCTTAGAGGGAAAGCATTCAGGCTCTTGCTGTTAAATATGACGCAGCTGCAGGGTTTGTTTTTGGTTTGTTTTGTTTTGTTTTGACCAACAAAGGTCTTACAAAATTAGTTTTGTCCTCTTCTCCCCCCCCCCCCCCCGCCCCCCACATACCCTTTTTGAGGAGAAGAAGCTAAGTCTCAACTTGGGGATTGGCCCAACCGAGATGACAGAGCAAAAAGGAACCGCAAAGGAGATTTTTAGTACTTCCTCTTCCAGGCCAGGCTTGCAAGAGTGATAAAACTAGGCTTCCTTTCGAGGGGGGGTGGGGGGTGGGGTGGGGGTACTTTACAGCCCTAATCAGCGCCAGGGAGCTAATCTACCAGGGCCCTTGCAGTCTGCAGCGAGCTAAGGGCACCCTGTAGATGGGGCAGAAATTGGCTGTCACACCGGAGAGCCTCGGGGAGTGGGGCGCCTGTCCCCTCTCCCACTGCCCTGCTCTCCCAGGCAGCTCTGGCAGCTTCGCTTGCCTGCCACCCCGAGCTGCCGCCGATAGCGGCGTCTCAGATACCCAGATCCAGGGTGACAGGAGTGGCCGGGGCCAGATTGAGATTTGTGTGAGCTTTTGGCAGTGGCTCAGCCCAAGCGGAGGATCAGCTGCGAAGGGAGCAAATTAAGACTTCCGTGGCTGGGTAAAACTGATAGCAACAAAGTGCAGCTACAATACGTGTAATCCCCGGAACGTTTCCTGTTTTTAATGGGGGCAGGGGATGGATAGTTTAATCTAAAATTTAAAAAAGAAAAGCCATCACACCCCGCGCCCCCCCCCCCCCCCCCAGTCCGTGTTGCCCTCTCCCCTCCGGGGTCCCCGCAGGCCCCCGCCCCTCTCTCCCGGGCGTCGCCCCGCCCACCCGGCGGCGCTCCCCTCTCGCCCCACCCCCGTGCTGGCCGAGACCACACCTGCGCAGGTTAACCCTGCGGGGACGCGCCGCCCGTGGGTGGCGGGGAAGGTGAGCGGGGGAGCGCGGGGGGGCGGGGGGAGGCGGGAGGACCAGGCGAGGCTGGGAAAACGGGCCTCCGCTAATGGCGGCCCGGCGGCCGAGGCGGGAAGGAGGGCCGCGGCCGGAGGGGGGCGCCCCGGCCGCCGTCGCGCGAGCCGGCCCCGGGCTCCTCGGGGTCCTCTTCCCACGCTTCCTCCTCGCCGGTCCGTACCAAAGCCGCCGGGGGGCGGGGGGGCGGACCGATCCACTCGGGGAGGGGCGGCGGGTTAGGCCGCGGCCCGCGCCACCTGCGGCCCCCGGACGGGGGCGGGGGCTGAGGGGCCGGGGCCGCGCCGTCCTCTCCGTTCCCCCTCGGTTCCCTGCCGGCGGGCGGGGCCGCCGCGGCCGGGCCGCCCGCCGCCGGCCCGCCGCCGGCCCGGAGGCCCCTCCCCACGGCGCCCCGCGCGTCCCCGCCCGCGCCCGCACTCGGCGCCCGCACCCCCGCGCGCCCCCGCCCGCGCCCCGCGCGCCCCCGCCCGCGTCCCCGCCCGCACCCCCGCGCCCCCGCCCGCGCGGCCGGGACGAGCGCCGCCGAGCGCATGCTGATCCCTGTCCTCCTCCTCCTCCTCAGGCGGCGCTGGCGGCGGCCCCGGGACCCGCGGAAGCCGGCATGCTGGAGAAATTCGAGTTGGAAGAAGAAGGTGAGTGCCCCCCCGCCCCCGCCGGAACGCGCTCCGTTTCGACGCGGAGGGGCCGGGGCGCGGGGACCGCCGGGGTTCACGCCCCGGAGGCCGTGCGGCCCCGGCTGCCGAGCGCGGCCGGGGATGCAGACGCCGAGCCGGCCGAGGACGTCTGCAGTGGCCCGCGGGTGCCGATCGGGGGTGGGGGTGGGGGGGGGTTGGAATCCGGGCTGGGTCCGGGAGGGGAGCCCCGAAACCCCGGCCATCCGCTCCGAGGGGCGGCCCTTTTGTCCTAACCAGCCCAACTCGAGGGAGAGCCAGGTGTCATGCAGCAGGAATTGTTTGTGGTGCCGCCGTACACGTAGAGGTAACCCCCAAATTGCGTTGATGGCCCATACCTTAAAATAACACCAACCGGTTCCCTGCTCTGTATTTCCGAAAATACCACCGGCAGGGTGTGTCTTCTGGTTAATAGGGAAAGTTAAATAGGAAAACCAGAAGCGGCTTCGCGAATTGGGTTTGAGTTCAGGTGACCCTGTCACTCCATCATTTCTGTCGCCTCTGCGCTCGCTCGGGTTTTCTCTCTCCTGCCCTGTTTGCTTCTTACTTACCTGGATCTTGTGAGGAAGCTGTTGAAACGTTGAAGGGGGTGAGTTCGTTCTTTGGCAAAATTGATATTTGAAACGGAAGGCGATGAGCTTTCACCTGGATTTTATTTTGAAACTGTTAAAATGCCAAGGGCGCAAAGCTTGTTCTTTGCCAGAATTAGTATTTGAGATGGAATATGGCGAGCTCAGAGTCGGAAAAGAACTTTGTACGAGATGCTTGACAGTTTGAGGAATTTAATTTGAAAGAACTCCACGCTATCTCGTGTGCTTGCGTTATTTATTTAGTGACTTCTCTTTGCCCCAGGAGTATTCATGGAATAAAGCTCCTGGAACAAAGAATGTGCCATGTGGATGCTGTGCCGTGTGCCAACTTTACTTTAATACTTTTGTTCATTTACAGCCAGGCAATGACTTAAATAAGCGTGCACAGCCGACATGAGAATGTCAACCAGATAGTATTAGGCCAGTACCTGCATTCATTTTCTGTTTTAGCTTCCCTGCAGCATTTCACAAGCACGTTGCTAGAAGATAACGCACGCGTAGTAATTATCATTAGAAGTCTGCATCCATATTTATTATTCACGAGCAGTTACGTGATACATTTCAGGATCTTACTGGGACCTAATTTGCATTTTCTCCTACTGAAAAATAACCCAGTGTCTTAAATCGAATCCTCCTCATTACTCATCAGTTGCATACCGCGGGTCAAATTTTGGCCACTGTCCACAGAACAATACGGTGTGCCTCCCTTTCCGTTGAGATGCCGAGTGTCTACATCGTAGGGGTTTTCTTTGTCCCTGATACCAGTAATAAGAGTCTGTTGCGTTTAAACTTTTTGCAGATTCGCTTGTGGGCCAGAGGAAAGTGGAGACCACATGCATTTAGAAAGACACCACAGTTATGGTTAAGGACATAGGCCCAGCTTCACGTCTCAGCTCCATTTCTCGTGTAGCCATGTGACTTGGGACAAATCACTGAGGTCCTCCGTCTGCCTTACTTTCCCTGTTTGTGAGATGAAGCTAATACCAGCCAGGGTGTTTTGAGGATTAGATGAGATAATTTGTGTAATGGTATTTAGGACGGTGTAAACCCACATAGTAAGTACTGTGGACATGTTAGTTATTTTTTTTTAATGCCGTTAACCATTATACCGAATTCATGGACTTTTTAGGCTTTTATTAACAAACCTTAACATGGAGAGTCTTCTCAACATGGATTTGACGGGTTTTTTTTTTTTTCTTCCTTGAGATTTATTGATTTAATTATGTTGCGTTTCTCAAAGCAGATCTACGGGCCTGGTTTCTTTTGCATTGTTTCTGCCGACATAATGAATATGAAGTATGAAACCTAAGCATCTAAGGAAAGGGATTTCCTGTTTTCGCCCATCTATTTTTATCTATATCGCTGTCATTACTTTAAAGCAGGCTGAAGCCCACAAATAACCCTGTCAAACTTTTCTAGATTTTTTTAAGAAGGCAGAACGTTAAGCACTTGCTCGGAAGCCGTTAGCAGAGCTAGAAAAAGAAAGAGTGTCGGCATGCTTGTCTAAAATGCTGCTTTGTTTCTTTTGAACTTTATATTGCTTATTCATCCATAGGATGGAAAAACTGAATATCCAGCAGAATCTTACGTTTATTTGCGGGGGTGGGGAAGGTCCTCACAGTTTAAGCCATTACACCCTTCAATATCCTGTGAACTACGCGTTAGCAGCCTTCATCACAGATGGCTGTTGAATCGATCCTCATTTGATCTGTAAACTTCTTTCTTGGGGCCCGCGGGTGGCTCCGTCGGTGAAGCGTCCATCCAGCTCTCGATTTCAGCTCGGGTCGTGATCTCACGGTTCTTGAGTTTGAGCCTCGCGTTGGGCTCTGCACTGTCCGTGCTTGGGATTCTCTCTCTCTCTCTCTCTCTCTCTCTGCCCCTCCCCCACTCGCACACGCGTGCTTGCACGCACACAGGCACACACGGTTCTCACGCGCTGTCTCTCAAAGTTAAAAAAAATTCAAACTCCTTAACCATGCCTGTCGTCGTTTCTGCCTTGCTCTCCGGATGCATTGCTTAGACGGAGATACGTCTGGCAGGCACAGAAACACGTGATGCCGAATATTTTCGTTACCGAGTGTTTTTCTGTTTCCTGATAAGTTATAAGCAATACTGTATTTGTCAGAAGTAATTTGGGGGCGCTGGCGAAGTCGGAGTAGTCTCTTCAAATGTCGTTTGCTTCTGGGAAGGAAGGAGAAGCCGTACCGTGACCTGGTCAGGGGGTCCGGGTCATCTTTTGCCTGGATTCTGACGCCAGCGGCCTTGCCCCCGTTCTGCCGCCAGCCCTCCTTACCATCAGATTCCTCCTTTGCGGGAAGCTCTTTACCTCTGTCTTCCGTCTATATATAGGATAAGTGGGTGCTTCTCTTCCTTTGCAACCTCGCCGCCACCTCCCGGCCGTACACGCCAGTGATCGGAGGGCTGTCTGTGCCAGAGATCGCCAGACGTCTTTTTAAGGGGCAGGTTCTGGTTCTGCGGCTCTGGGCTGGGACCTGGGGGTCTGCGTTTCTGCCAGGCTCGCAGGGGCGGCGGCGGCGGCTGCTTCCTAGACCCCTCTGTGAGCAGCAAGGCTCCAGAACAGACATCGGCCCACTTCTGCAAAGGGCCAGATGGTCTGTGGCTCGGGCTCGGTCACGACTCCTCCGCCCGCCCGTGCGGCAGCGAGGCGGAAGGCAGCCGAAGCCCAAACTCAGCCCAACGGGCCGTGCTCCGGTGAGCCTTCGTTTGTAAACACGGGCCGGATTTGGCTCCCAGGCGTAGTTGGCCAGACCCTGGCTGCGCGCGCCTCTTGATTTCTGCGTGCCTCTCTCGGTCTCTGTGCCTTAGAGTGTTCCGTTACCTTGACCGCGAGACCTTCTCTTCCTCCCTGTCTCCGCCCTGTCCGTGTTACTGATGCCTCACGGCTCTACCCAGATCTTGCCCCCTCTTCGAGGCCGTCCCCCAGATCCCTTCTGCGCCTCTTTTCACAGTTCGTCTTGCTGTTCCCCGTGCCTGACGCGGCCGGCGCACAGTAGGCGTTCAGCAGTGTCCGGAATCTTCGTCCGGCGCCTCGGTGAATGTTACTCCGCGGGAGCGTTGAGAGGACCCGGTGGTTCTGTGTATGCAGAGGGGGGAGAACACTGCCTCACCCATAGCAGTCGCTTTATGCGTCTGCTTTTCGATTTTTTTATTCAGAGGTCAATCACGTTAATGTTTTTCTTTTATCCGGATGAACTGTCGGGAACGTATTTTACGGCCGGACCAAGCACGAGTACTGAGTAGGGACCTAAACACAGCGCAGGGATGCTGTAGATAAGTACCAGCAGCTCAGTCACAGTCGGTCAGTCTATACTCTGGCCGCCGCTTCGAGAATTGGACAGCCCCTTGGAAGTATCCGTGTTCTCTCCCGGCCTCCCTCTTGTCCCTTCAGCTGTCACAGACTCTTCAGTTATTTCAGGGTCTTGGTAACTCGCCATGGCGCGCTCCTCTCACTTAGCTGGCTCTCCAGCCTGCTTCTTCCCTCGCCGTCTGCCTCCTCCCTGACCCCAGACCACCTCTGGGGTCCTCCCTGGCCTTCTTCAGCCTCACGGCCTCCTCCAGACTATTAGCTTTCTAGAACTCACCTCCAGCTCATTTTTCCGGCGAGGCTGGTCAACCTTGTCTACGCTGATCAAAAGTATGGAAGAAACGGGGCCACTTTCTTTTTTTTTTTTTTTTTTAGGAGGAAAAGCATAACTTGTCAGGTCAGAATGTTAGGCCTCGTTTGGTAGTAAAGTAGCCGTATCCTCGTAATCCACAGTCGCTTGGGGCTCTGCCGCTTGTTTTGCTGTTGTTGTCACCGGGAGTTTTCTGCATAAAACAGGGCCTGCGCCTGGTGAGCTTGAGCTTTTCCTTCTGATTCAAAAATACGGCCTAAAGCAAGCGGCAACCACTCTATAAACAGAACCAAAAATTGGTGCTCGCTCAGACGCGTTCATTTTCAACTGGGGGAGCAAAGCGAGCAAAGATTGGTTGTTGTCAGGGGACAAAAAAATCTTACATATTACAGTGGCTCGTGGCTCTCCAAAGGGCCGTGTTACATGAACGGATATATTTCTGCCAGATCATAGTTTCACAGGCGTAGGACGGTTGGGGGGTGGGGGGGGGAATATATAAAAAGTTTCAGAGGGGGATTGGGCAGTGAAAAGTTTGAGAAACACTGCTCTGACTTCAGGGAGAATTGTCTCTCTGTGTTTTTGCCGGGACCTGTCAGAGCACCCCCTTATCACTGGCCTCAGAGCCGCTGCCCAGTGAGGCTCAGCCCTGTCCACTTGGTGGGACGTTGGCTTTCATGTGAACAGTGCTGCCCTCTGGTGGTAGAGACGCTACAGTGATAGGTTTGTAGTCTGCCCACCCCCACCTCCCACCTTTGGGTACCTCTCCATAATGATTAGATTGTTCTAGATTATTGGAAGGCTCCGATCATCTATCATCCAAACTCTGGCCTTCCCTACCGTTTACATACTCATCTCAGACAACAGATTCTCTCTTAATTATAAAAGTAGTTACAATTTTATGAAATATTTACAATTAATTTTTTTTTTCCCTCGGGGCGCCTGGCTGGCTCAGTCGGTTGAGTGTCCAACTCTTGATCTCGGCTCAGGTCATGATCTCACAGCTGGTTGAGTTTGAGCCCTGAGTCGGGCTCTGTGCTGACAGTGCGGAGCCTGCTTGGGATTCTCTCTCTCCCCCTCTCTCTGCCCCTCCCCCCCCCCCCACGGGCTCACACAAATGCTCGCTTGCTCTCAAAATAAACTTAAAAAAATTTGTTTTCATCTCTAGCTGACCCATATTTAAAAGCTTGCCATATTTAATAGGTTTTAGGTATACATTTTAATGTCTCTAAAGTTAGGCTCTAGCTTCACATTTGATGGTATCTTAGATTTGATGAGATAGAACGGTTGTCTTGTGGCCTGGGGAGGTGTCATTACCTGAAATGGAAAGATCCTGACTACCTGAGATAAAGAGGGGCGACTCGAGGTATTTGAAACCGGGATCTGTTGGCTGGGCCTCACGAGCAACTTCCAGAAAGTCCTCGGGAGCTGAGACAGCAGTCCGGTCCTCTCCATGAAGGATTGGTCTCCATGACCTTCCCTCTCAAGACCGACTTTGCTCCGTGAAGGCCCTCAGCTGCGACCCCACCAGTCAGGGGGCCACGGTCCAGACCCGTGATTCGGATGGCGGCACAGTGCCCAGGATGGTCCCATCCTGCAGCTCTGCGTGGGCTGCAAAGTCCCTGAAAGATGTTATACTGGGATCCCTGAGGCTTTTTAAGTCTACTTATTTATTTTGAGAGAGAGAGAGAGAGAGAGAGAGTGCTGCGTGGGGCTCGAACTCACAGACTGTGAGCTGAACTCCTGACCTGAGCTGAAATCAAGACTCAGACGTTTATTTGACCAACTGAGCCACCCAGGCGCCCCTCTGCGGATTGAAAAGTGGGAAGCCTGACAGAGCATTTGGAGTTGACTCGAAAGAAATGGAAAGATGGTTTATATCCGGTATTGGAGGTTCTCCTAACCAGCGTGCATGATGTGCACTGAGCACTGTTGTAAGTGTTCACGTTTGTCTAATCCTCACAATAGCCTTGAGACATAAATATTTTTGTCATCCCTATTTTATAGAGGAAGAAATCAAGAAAGTAAGAGGTTTAGTCACTGTCTCCGGGACGTATGTGGGAAGGTGGGGAACCAGGTTTCAAATACGGTCCTGTGCTCTGAGCCAGGGTGCGTAACCAGCCCGGAATCCTCTTTTACTCAGAAACCCTCTACGTTTTCCCGCCTCCGGCACGTTCCGCCTGAGCCACTGAGGCCATTTCCAGGGGCTGCCTGGTGCAAACTCCAGGGGACACCTGTCAGGCCCCTTCTTACCTTCAACTCTTAGTAACAGTCCACAAAGATGGTCTCTGCTCCCGTGTACCGCACAGCCCCCTCGTGGCCACCTCACGCACGTCTGGCCGTTGGTTTTCTCTCCTTGATGGTTCCGACTCTTGTTTCCAGAGCATGGGATGTCGAACTTGCTCCCGGCCGCCGTGCCCAGTGCCTACCCGCCTTCTTGTCCGCCGCCTTGCTCTCTGCCATCACTTCACTTACCCCGGGGCCTGTTGCCCCGTGTTTTAATGCCATGTATTTAGGGGCGCCTGGGTGACTCAGTCGGTTAAGTGTCTACCTCTTGATTGCGGCTCAGGTCATGATCTCAGGGTTGGGAGATCGAGCCCCGCGTCGGGCTCGACGCTCCGCTCTGAGCGTGAAGCCTACTTGAGAGTCTCTGTCTCTCTCAAAATAAAATCTTTTTTAAAAATTAAAAAATAAAAATTTAATCCCACGGATTTCGTGACCACAGTGCTTAATAACTGATGATGCCCAAACAGACACCTCACCCACATCTCTCCTGAGTACGCAGCTGCCGCTGGCCATCTCTGCTGACCACTTCACCCGCGGCCTCTGTTCTGGCCTCCTGCATCCCCTCCTCCCTGGTTTCGGCCGGCCGAATTCAGTAAGTGGCATCACATCCGCCTCGCTGTCGTTGTAACAGGAGTGATGCCGGAGCTCGTGTGCCCGCGTCCGGGTGATGGAGCCCTCGGACCGTTGCCAGTGCCTGTCACTCCTGCCGTCACTGGGGGCCAGCCCGTCCGTGTTGCTGCTGACCTGTTAAGCAGCCCGCTGTCTCCCAGCACCTGCCCCACCCTCCAGTCAAGTTCAGCTGCTGCCCCCGGAGGTGTTTTATAAAAGCACATACGTGGGACACCTGGGTGGCACAGCTGGTTAAGCATCCGATTTCGGCGGCTCCGGTCACAATCTCGCGGTTCGTGAGTTCAAGCCCCGCATCGGGCTCTGTGCTGACAGTTCGGAGCCTGGAGCCTGCTTCGGATTCTGTGTCTCTCTCTCTGCCCCTCCCCTGCTCATGCTGTCTCTCAATAATAAATAAACGTTAAAAAAATTTTTTTTAATAAAAACACACACACACACACACACACACACACACACACACAAGTCACATCACTGCCGTGCTCAGGTTTCCTGCCCTGCGCTCTGCCATCCCTGGTGCCTGCCCCTGCCTCCCCTTCTTGCGTGTCTGTGTTCGTGGCTCCCTGCACCTGTCCTGGCCGCCCTGCTTGGTACCTCGGCTGCCGGACATTCGCAGGCCGCGTGCCTCTCCCCGGGCTGCTCTTCCTCTCCTCCCGGCCACCTGCTAGTTTTCGTCAGCTCTCAGCCCCGATGTCACTTCCCTGGGGTAGCCTTTCCGACAGCCCCAGAGAGGACTTCGCATGTCCTCCCTGGATATCTATACGGGCTGTTAAGGAGAAACGCGTTTCCTTATGTTTCTTTGTCACTGACTTGTGAGCTCCGTGAGGGTGGGGACTGAAAACTTAACAGTTGCCGTGTTTCAAAGATGCCGTGGTGAAGACGACTTCCGTTTCCAGTACATGTTTGTTCCCCGTGTGAGGAGCTTTCGACTCGACTCGGGCACATAAGCTTCGCGTTTTAGAAAGTGTTCTTTCTTATAAAGAAATAAGGCGTTTCTGTGAAAGGCAGTCGGTGGAAATCCATTTGCCAAGTTACTGCCTCCCGATCACAGAGTGGTGACAGGTGGGGGCGTGCGGGGTGACAGCAGAGGACCTGCTTACGTAATCCGGCAACCGAGGAAAACGTCTCTTAGATCTTTCTTCTGTGGCTGGGATGGCAGCGGCACTGACGTCAGGGGGAAAGAAGCCTCGCTTATCTCCGATGAGAAACGGGGCGGCCGTTCGGAGGAGGAAACCAATTTGGGGACCTCTGAGTTAAATTGTTGTCACTTTTTAATCTGCTTAATTTGCTGCTGCTTCCCTGCTCTGAGCTGTATCCTGTGAATCTGAATTCATGGGAACCCCCGTGATTTACCGTTATATATTGGTCACCTGTCACTCGCAGCAAGCTGCTGCCACGTGTTTTATAGGTCACCTGTTCCGTGAGGACCTCCTCAGGAACACACACGTCCGCGTTCTCACGTGCGGATTTATACCCTGTGTTTGGCTCTCGCCTGCCACACGGACTTCTCGAGCTTTGGAGCGCATGTGTGCCCCGCCCCCCTTGAGTTGCACATGTCCTTCGTGTCATAGTCCCTGAGAGCACGGGGCAGAGCCAGCTTGGAGTCCCGTTCCTTCCACGTAGTCGCCGCGAGACCTCAGGCCAGTTATTTCGAGCGTCAGTTTCATCCGTAACTGGGACAGACTAGCAGCCTCCAGCTAATAGGATTATATGTGGATTGAGTGACAGGAGTATAGCATTTGCTGCCTCCCCTGCCGGGCAGGACAGTGCCCGCAGGTACGGCCGAGGTGACGGCCCGAGGAGGGCCCACGAGGCAGCCGAGGGGGACTTTCGGGGTCGCAGTCACCAGTGGTTCAGCACGTGTGCTGGCGGACTTGACGTGAGCGCAGCCCGCGCTGGCCGGTCGGCAGCATTGGGGACCGGGGGTCGGACCGTCCCCGTTCCCTCCGAGCCACCCTGCGAGGAGATAGCGTTATCCCCGCATGACAAGTGGAGAAATGCGGGCGCCTGCCCGAGGTCACACCCAAGGTGGTGACAGTTCTAACCTGGGTTTGGTCTAGCTCTGTCCCGTTCTGGCTTCCACACCCCGTCCCGCTGGGACCTGCAGTCCCCGGGGGAGGAGCCCGGGGGCCCCGTAAAGGGGTCTCCTGTTCGCGCCCCACTCTGCAGACGGTGCGCCACGGTGGGGGGGCCAGAGGGCCCGCTGCAGGAGGACCCGCCGTACTGCCGGACCCAGGGGCGTGCGCGCACCGTGGACAAGCGCCTAAGCCGTGGCCGAGGGGGACGGGTCAGCGCGAGCAGCGTCCTGCCCGAATCGCCCACTGCGGGGGGACTCCCGGTCTCTGCCCACCCGACTGGGCTGGGCCGCCACGCTGTGACTCCACGTGACTTGCTGAACACGTTCATTTGTCTCCTTTCCCTCGTAAAGTCCTACTGAAATGACAGCAGTCAGTGAAAACGAACACAAAAGGTAGTCTTGCTCGAGAAAACCAAAAACTTAGTTCTGGGAAAAGACCAAAAAAGTGGGTAAACCTTTGTCAGATGTGTTCAAGAATGTCGTGAGTGACCATGCAAAGCTTTAGAAATAAGGGGGGGGGGGGGGGGGGGATCTCTAATTGTGAATGCGAAGATTTAGGAAATAGCATTTAAAGGAAACCTGAGTAGACCAAATTATATCAATAAATTTAAAAAAACTCGTTTCAGTCATCATAAAAGAAATTCAGAAGTAGTCTTAGTTGAATCGTACATTTTAAATAGGTGAACTCTATCTATGGATGTGAATTATAGCTCAATAAAGCTGTTTCTTAAAAAAAGGAATTAACAGTCCTCAGCCTTGGGGCGCCTGGGTGGCTGTCCATTAAGCATCTGACTCTTGATCGCGGCTCAGGTCGTGATCTCATGGTTTGTGAGCCCATGTGGGCTCCATGCTGACAGCATCGAGCCTGCTTCGGATTCTCTCCCTCCCTCTCTGCGTCTCCCCCCGCTCGTGTGTGCCCGCTCTCTCTTTCTCTCAAAATAAATAAAGTCGAGGCACCTGGGTGGCTCAGTCACTTAAGCATCTGACTCTCGGTTTCGGCTCAGGTCATGATCTCACAGTTAGTGGGTTTGAGCCCCGCTTCGGGCTGTGTGCTGACAGTGCAGAGCCTGCTTGGGATTCTCTCTCCTCTTCCTCCCTCCCTCCCTCCCTCTCCCTCTCTCTACCCCTCCCCCACTCAGCGCTGTCTCTCTCTCTCTCAAAATAAATAAATAAGCTTTAAAAAAAAAAGTCCTGAGCCTTCCTTCCCCTGCCCCTGCAAAAGAGGGCCAGTGCTCAGCCTGTCAGTGGGTGCACTCTGTAAAACCTTCAAGGAACAAGTACTGTGTAAGTTAGTTACGTGATTTTAGGGCATAGGAAAAGGTGGCAGCTTCCACGCTCATTCCCTGAAGCTAGCTTCATCCTGACACCCAGACCAGCTGATGGCACGGAAGAAACCCGATGATTAGCCTGGCCTTGAAAATACGGGCAGAACCCCTGCGTAAGCATCAGCAAAAGGAGCCACGCGCTGCACGGTGACCACGCTGGGTGTTGTCCTGGAAATGCAAGAAAACCGCAGCTTCTTAAGAAATCGCTAAGGAATTAATGTCAGCAGGTTAAAGGAGAAAACCCTCTGGCCATCTCAGTAGACACCGAAATAGCAATTGATAAATACGTGCCTTTAACAAAATCCTTAGTAAGCTAGAGAGAGAGAAGGAAACGCCTTTAAATTGCTGGGAACATACTTGACAGAAGCCGCCGGGCAGCAGTGAAGTGATTCCTGGCCTTCGCCGTCAGGGCGGTCTCCACCCTGCCGACCCGTCGGTGCTTGGGACTTGACCTCTGTGAACTAACCTCTGTCCTCCCCGTTGCTTCAGCTTAATAATCTGTGTCCTAAGAACGAGGGAACGTAGGGGAGGGTGGATGCTTCAGTCGCGTGGTTCCCAAGATTAAACATGAAGCCATTTTGAAATGGGGGGGAAATCCCATACAATTTCAAGGTCACGGCGTTGTTTGTGACATCTCTTGGGCATTTATTGCAGCCCGTTTTGCACCCGCTGGGGAGCCGGCGTGCCTTTACCTACCCACACTTCTTTCTACCAAGTCTTTGACCGCCCTTGCCTAGCAGAGCTGATCCATTTCCCTCCGCAGAGGTACTTACCTCTGGCACGCTCGAACCCAAATGCAGAAAGCATGGAGAGAACAAATCGAATGCACTTCATTTATTTTACTGCCTCGTAACAAAAACAGGATCCTACTTCTTGGAAAAGAACTTTACCGATAGAGTGGGTAAACCTCATACCTGTAAAATTATATTTAAGCTTTGGCTTTGTTACTATTTGCGTTTCTAAGCACTTTAGGGAAACTTACATGAGTGTGGTCTTTCCCGTATACTTCAACTTTCTCGTTCCCATTTCTTACTCAACTGTTTTCAATGGTCTTCTAAAAAAATAAAAGATACCGTATGTATTAGGTAAACTTGTGTTTCAAAATGTAGAATAAAGGATAAAAGAAAATTGTTTTTAAACTAACATATTGGGGCACCTGGGTGGCTGTGGGTTAAGCATCAGACTTCAGCACAGGCCACCATCTCACGGTTTAGGAGTTTGAGCCCCACATCGGGCTTTGGGCTGAGAGCTCAGAGCCTGGAACCTGTTTTGGATTCTGTGTCTCTCCCTCTCTGCTCCTCCCCCACTCGCAATCCTTCTCTCTCTCAAAAATAAATAAACATTAAAAAAATTTTTTTTAGGGGCATCTGGGTGGCTCAGTCAGTTGTGCGTCCAACTTGGGCTCAGGTCATGCCCTCAACAGCTTGTGAGTTTGAGCCCCGCATCGTGCTCTGTGCTGACACCTCAGAGTCTGGAGGCCTGCTTTGGATTCTCTGTCTCCCTCTCTCTCTGCCCCCCCTCTCTTTCTCTTTCTCTCTCTCTCTCTCTTTCTCTCTCTCTCTCTGTCTCAAAAATAAACATTAAATTTTTTTTTAATTTTTTACATTAAAAAAATGAAAAATACAAAAAAAACCCCTCTAACATTGGGGCACCTAGGAGGCTCAGTTGGTTGAGTATCTGACTTCGGCTCAGGCCTTGATCTCATGGTTCGTGAGTTCGAGTCCCACGTCAGGATTTGTGCTGATAGCGCAGAGCTTGATTCAGATTCTCTGTCTCCCTCTCTCTCTGTCTCTCCCTCCCTCTCTCTCTCTCTCTTTCAAAAATAAACATTTAACAAATTAAAAGAAAAACTAACATTGATCTTTAGTGGAATTAGAATGCAAGGTCTGTATATTAAGTTAAAATCGTGGGGATTGGAGGGGCACCTGGGTGGCTCAGTGGGTTGGGCGTCTGACTTCGGCTCAGGTCATGATCTCACGGTTCATGAGTTCGAGCCCCGCGTTGGGTTCTGTGCTGACAGCTCAGAACCTGGAACCTGCTTCGGGTTCCGTGTCTCCCTCTCTTTCTGTCTCTCCCCTGCCCATGCTCTGTCTCTCTCTATATATCTCTTAAAATTCAATAAACATTAAAAAAAAATGAAAAATATATTTTAAAAAAATTCGTGGGGATTGGAGATAAGGAGTCGGGCTTTTTGTTTAGAGGCTTTCTCAGTGAAGTTCGGGGTGACACGTGATGTTTGTTTCAAAATGCCTTCATCCATGCACACTTAGCTCTTTGAGATGTGGTTTGGATCTATGACCGTGACCCGTGATGTCACCCCAGGTGCAGTGTTCAGTCGTGGCAAATGAAGGAGGCGGGATGTGGCCTGGAGTCAGGTGTGCGTGTTGCCGGCCGTGGCCTAGCAGAGCCTCTTCCCCGCGGTTGCCCGACGGCAGCTTGAAAAGCCTGCCCCCAAGGACAGGCCACCATCCCTGTGAGGGGCTCCCCCTTCCATCGGTCCTGTAGGCCCCCAGCCCCTACGGCTCTGTTAAGTCAACCCTGGGACTGGCTCGTGGTTTTCATCTGCCAGGGAGGACGCCAGGGGCCGATTTAGTTAGGACAGCACACGGAAGGGAGCAGTCGCCCTCTGTACAGTCCTTAATTGTGTCCCCTCACCTGCTTGCTGTCTGCAGAGAACGAATGGTCTCCCGGCACGTCTGGCCCCGAGCAGGCAGAAGGCGTCCCGCCTCAACACGGTTAGGGAGTCGCTGCATCGCCGAAGCCGGCCGCTGCTCCCTTCTCTCCCATCCCCACCACTGAGCCGTCTGCGAGCCACTCCCAGCCAGACTTCCAGCACCTTCCACCTGCCCCTTCGTCTCGCTCTCCTTCTGTGGGAGTCTCGCCTTTCTTAGACTAATTATCAGTGACAGTCTGTCCTTTTCGTCTTCGTACCGTTAAGGCTAGAAATGCCAGAGCATCACAGCATCTTAGAATTCAGTTTTTACAGAGTCTTGCTAAATTAAAATTCCACGTAAATCGGTGTTATAAAAAGTAATTTATGACTCTAGAGGTTACCTCTGAAATGTGAATTTGTCAAGTTGTTTTGCTGTATTTTCAGGGTTTTAAAATCCGTGTATAATAACGTGGACATTTTAACGTCTTCTGCAGTTTTACTCAATTCAGTTACTTTTTGTTTTGTCCAGTGGAATTAGAAAATAGTTTCAATATAAAATATGCTTGCAACCACTTTTCAAGCTTTAGATTAATGCTGTTACACTTTTAAAAAACTTACATGGGCACTTCCACAAATGCATCATCTCATCACAAAAACATCCCTTTTCAACCCTTCAGTCTTGCAAAGGTGTATAAGTAAAGTTTCTTTACTGATCATTAAATCTAGATTCACCAGCATTCTTTTAAACTGGGGTGCTTTGGGGGGCGCCTGGGTGGCCCAGTCAGTTAAGCGTCCGACTTTAGCTCAGGTCACGATCTCATGGTTCATGGGGTCCAGTTCCGGATCCGGCCCTGTGCCGACAGCTCAGAGCCTGGAGCCTGCTTCGGATTCTGTGTCTCACTCTCTCTCTGACCCTCGCCTGCTCTGTCTCTCTGTGTCTGTCTCTGTCTCCGAGGATAGATAGGCAGTACAGTAATCCTGGACTCATACTTGGTCCTCTGCATTTTACTCATGAGTCTTTCTGCCATTCAGCAGGTGCGAGCCTGTCCTGACACCTCCTGGGAACTTGCTGGAGGCCTGTCCGGTGTCTCACAAAGCTACAGTCTAAAAGGAAAGCAGACCTGTAACTTTAGTACAAGGCGTACCACGACTCCAGAAGCTAATTGCTCACAAAGCACTAATGGGAATGTTAAAAGGAGCAATTACTTCTGACTTGAAGGCTTCACGGAAGGTGTTCCGGGTCCTTGAACTGAACTTTGAAGCTACGTTAGTTTTCTGAGACCCCGTCACAAACATAGCAGCTTAGAACGATAGAACTTCATTCAAGGTGATTGTCCTTGACTCTCCTAGCTTCTAGGGGTCGCCCCCAGTCCTTGGCGGCCCTTGGCCCGTGGCTGCGTGACTCAGCCCCTGCGTCGTCCTCCCGTGGCCGCCTCTGTCTGTGTCTCGACTTCTGTGGTTTGTAGGTCATTGGTCTTTGGATTTAGGGCCCAACCTAATCTAGGCTGGTCTCGTCTCCCGGTCCTTGCTGTAATTTCACTCGCAGAGGCCCTCACTCCAAATACAAAGTCTCGTTCTGATGTTCCAGCTGGGCACAGATTTTGGGGAGCCACTATTCAGCTGCCAGAAGGCAGGTGGGATTTCAGTGGGCCAGAAACGGGACGCCCTTCCGGAACACAGGACAGCATGCGCAGAGCGGAGGCGGGAACCCAAGGAGCGCGTTCCCCGGGCTGAACTTCCCACACTTCACAGAATCCTTTGGAAGGGAAGTGTCAGTCCGGCCTGAGAGTGGACGATTCCCAGAGGGTGTGGTCGGAGAGGAGGCCGGGAGCGGGGAATGGGGTCAGGTGGTGGAGACCCTGTGCTGTGCGACGACGTGTAGTGTGTCGTGAGGTAGCGAGGGCTTGTCGGGGGGGACGGAGTCGGACCTGCCCTAGGAAATGCTGGCTTTCACGCTTTCCCACCCCGCGTGTGTGTGATCGCGTTTACACTTAGTTGCTGCGTTCTTCGAATTCTTTCCTTAACCTTCAGCAATCGAGCCCCTCACCCCAGTTTCTGCTTCCCAGTAGTCCCCTTCAGCAGCCGCTCGGCCAGCGGTAGGTCAGCGCGTCCTCGGAGGAGGGGTCCTTCCAAACCCAGTAGCTCAAGCGCCAGTGTGATGCTCCGTAATTCTGCTCCCGTGCCGGGACGACCTGCAACAGCAGGGCCAGGAACGAGGAACGGGACACCGATGCCGTCGTAGCCCCGGGCTCCCTGCGAGTAGTGGGAGTCCGAACTCCTCGCGTTCTCGAGAACTTGAATCACGCGTTCCAGACAACCTGTTCTCGTTGGATGGTCTTGGGTTTGGGGTTTTTTTCTTTTTACTTTAATTCCACATCCCTCTTACTTTCTGTTTCATCCCATTTCTTTCTTCACTTGCGATTGGAGACTTCATCAGAGCGTAAATAATACGAGTGGTGCCGCCGATAATCTGAAAGTTTACACTCCGTGGAGGGAAACCACGACGTTTCATAATATTTCGCTTGATTTTCCTAACTTAAGTCACGAACGCTTTTGTTATTCATGCCGTTTTATCGCAACGGTAATAATCTGTCCTTATTACAGACTCAAATTTTGTCGTAATGTGCTTTACATATTTAACATCTTGCTTTCTTTGGCCAAGCTTCTCACATTTAAAAAAAACGTTTGGGCCCCTGGGTGACTCAGCCGGTTACGTGTCCGACTCTTGACTTCAGCTCAGGTCATGATCTCGCGGATTGTGGGTGCGAGCCCCGTGTCGGGCTCTGTGCTGACCGCGTGGGGCCTGCTTGGGATTCTCTCTCTCCCCCTCTCTCTGCCCCTTCCTGAATAAAAAATACATAAAAATTTTTAAAATGTTGTAGGTCCTCCTCAAAACCCTCAGCCGAGAGGCGCCTGACGAGCCAGGGCTGAATGTCCTGTGCCGTCCTGGGGGGAAGAAAAACTAGGGCCTGCTGAATAATGCGTGGACCTCTGGTAACAGTTTGTTCGTCGTTGCCTTACCGCCTCGTGAACCGTCACAGAAGCGCCATACTGATGAAAGACACTGGTGACGGAGGAAATGCATCTCTCCTGTCGCGGAGGCTGGTGTGTGTTGGGGCAGGGACCAGGGGAGCCGCCGTCGCACCACCACCGCCGGCCGAGGCAGCACGCACGGAGAAAGACCTCAGCGAGCCCAGCTCTCCGCAAACTCCCCGCTGACGTGGAGGCCGTGTGTGTGAGCAGGGAAGTCCTGGGGGCGCCCGCGGGGCGTCAGAGCCGGGGCGGGAGGCCGTCTGGACGCGGAGCCTGCTCCCCAGCCACGCACAGATCCGCCGGCGGGGAGGGTGGGCGCCCCGCGGCCTTCCTCGCCCCTCCCCGTGCGGTGTAGGTTTGTAAGTCAGAGTATAAAATGAACGTTAGGAATCCATACTGATACAGACAGGTAGATAGTCCCGTGCAGAAGACTTCTGAGTAATTCAGGTACATGCCCTCCCCTCGAGGAGGTGGTCCATAACTATGCCTGACCCTTTGAACGTGGGCCACGGGTGCAGACTGCCTCGCAAAGGCTGCCGCGCGGAAAGAGGAGAAAGTCGCCGCCGGCGAGAAACCGACAGATGCTACCGAGCCACGTGGGAAGTCGTGTCGACAGCAGGTGCTGTTGATGCGGTGGGGTGAGATGGCGCCTTACCTTGCGGTCGGTCTTCTCCCCAAAACACATAACCCCGAGACCGAGGTCATGAGAGAAGCCTCGTGCAAATCCGAACTGACCCGCTCCGGGAGAACCCACACCGAGACCGCACGCGGTAGTTACTCGCTGAATGAACGAAGGCAGTGGATGAGTAAGATCCCGGTCGTTCGAAGGAGGGATCGCCCCAGAAGGAGAAGAGCATTCGGGCTGCACGGATCGCCGAGAACGAGCTGTAAAGGGACAGCTGATGAGAAACCCAGGTGGACGTCGGTACGCCTTCAGAAGGGGAGGTGGTTAGACTTCCTTGCCTTTGTGGCCCCGGGGGGATTGTGCGCCCGCGTGACCTCACGCGGTCCAGGGTTTCTCCTGCCACGCGGCGTCTGTCCGGGTGCCCTCCTTCTCCACCAGCGTGTGAGCATGGGGGGCAGAGACTGCGCCTGTGCTGTTCATCTTTATGTCTCAGCGGGGACACGGGGTGTGGACCATAGCACGTCCCGGGCGTCGGTCGGACGTGCGTGCGTGCATAGTTGAAACTGCGGAGTTCTCTCGAGACGCGTCGGAGTCTCTCTCGGACGTGGATTTGGATCCCTCTTTGGTTACTTCTAGGTGCTGACTCTAGGCCAGTTCCTCAGCCCCTCCTCGCCTCCCGTCGGCTCGTGTGCAGAGCGAAGAAATTAAGGCGTTTGCCCTCAGAGTCGTTCTATAAATTGAAGGAGGTAATTGATTTAACACTTAGCGTACAATATAAAAATCCTTGGCCCGTAGCGAACACTCAAACGTTCACCTGCTTTGTGGATAATTTGGCATCTGAGGCTGGGCTGAAATGGGACAAGGAAAAGTAGAGAAAGGCGTTGAAGTTAAAGTGGAACAGACAAGCAAGAAAGATTAAATCCGGCAGGGAACTTGGCAGGGAGCCACTTGCTGACGTGGGGACGGGAGGCGGGGACCGGAGGCTCATGAACGCCAGACCAAGACGCCGGACTATCCCACGCGCAGGAGGGGAGATACTGGAGGAGGGAGCTGGCCGGGAGGTGACGGGAATGGTAGAATTACGAAGTATGGTACCTGGGAGAGAGGTCAGGAGTGAACACAGAGAGTTGGGGGTGTTCACGTGGTTTGTCACGAAATTGGCAAACCAGGCGGCATATACTGAGCATTTACGATAGTAGGAAATACCGGAATACCAAGGGCTCCTTCCACAGTCGAGGAACTTGCTCAGTGTCACACTGTTGAACACTTATTTTGCTAATTCCTAAATACAATAAAGTAATTTTTCCCCCAGGTAGTTTTAATCTTCCCCAAATGTACAGATCAGCGTGGGCTGAGCGAAGTTGTCAGAGAAGTCTCTTGGAGGTCTCTACTTAGAGCTGAACCGTGAGGACAGGTTAGGAGCAAGGCCACAGCAGGCGGGGGCGGTGGGCGATCCATCACCCCGGCTGGGATCACAGCTTTGGAATCTAGAGGCATCCGGGTCTAAATTCCGGTTCCGCAACTTCCCCGTCGTGTCCTCGAGCTGAGCTCTAGTGCGGGAGGATTTCACGGGGCCAAGAAGAGATGGGCAGAGTGTTGAAGACGGAGGAGAGGGTGGTTGAAGCTCCTGTAGAAGGAGAGAGCGTCGCATTTAGGAGGGACTAAGAGAAGGCCTCGCAGCTGCGGGGACACTGGGGCGCAGGCACTTGGCAGACGAGGCCGGGGATCCAGAGGGGATGCGTCTTTCAGGCCGGGTCTTGAAGGATTTTGTCTTTCCTGAAAGCCGTTGAAGTGTCTTCAGCAGAGGGGTGACGTGACCGAATCCATTCTGGGTGCGGTGTGGGCAGCCGTTGAAGAGAACAAGATCAAAAGCGGAGAGACCAGTCAGGAAGTTAGGGCGTTTGTCGGAGCCAGGCCAGCAGCCGTGGAGGTAGAGAGACGTGGACGGATTAGGAGACATCTGTGGTACACTCTGCAGTGAGTCGTGACAAATGGGTGAGGGTGGAGGAGGCGGCGGGACAAGGAGGAAGCCCAGATTTCTGCATCATCGGTTGGATGGTGGTGGCGGGCGGTTCACGTACAAATACGCCGTACCCCCCACGGTACGAATGTGCCGTGACCCCCCAGGAATCACTGCCATCCCTTTCACCAACTGTCAATTAACATTTACGAAGATTTAAATAATCTGCGTACATGTCCACGTAGTTACTGTTTTCAGCGCTTTGTCTCCCTGTGTAGATCCATGTTTCCACTGAGCAATTATGTAGATTGTGTATTTGTTTGTAAGTTACATGTTTGTTTTCATTAACGCTGTATCATGACCTTGCTAACCTCATTTTTTTTTTTTTTTAGGCCTGGGAACTTTTTGTAGATTCTTTGGTACTTTCTGTGTAAAAAAAAAAAGTCATACAGTCTGCAGATACAGTTTTCCTTTCTCCTGTGCCGTCCGTACGCCTTTGGTTTTCTCCTTGCCTTTCCGTACCGGTGAGGGCGTCCAGCAGTGTTGAACAGAAAGAATCAGCACGAGTGAACGTCTTTGCCTTCTCACTCTTACGCGGCAGACCGCTCACGGTTTCCATGAAGTCTGGTCTCTCATACGTACTCTTCAGCTGATGAGGAAGTCCTTTGTCACTACTGACATCTGCCTTTTTTCTTTCCTTTTCAGCAGAAGACTCAGAGAGTGGCGTCTACATGCGCTTCATGAGGTCACACAAGTGTTACGACATCGTTCCCACCAGTTCAAAGCTTGTGGTGTTTGATACAACGTTACAAGTAAGTGTGCACCATTCGCACGGACGGCTGGCACGCCTCCACCTCGGGGACAAGCCCAGCGACACCCCACGCTCCGCACGTGCTGTGTCGTGCCCCCACATCGCTGTCGTCCGCGTTCTCGGTCCCCGTGGCAGCCGTGGAAAGAACGTGCCATAAACCGCTCTCTTCCTCCAGATAAGGGCGGTCGTTCTGGAGTCAAAGAGCTTAAATGGAAAGTTTAATCCATAGATTCTAGAATTCAATAACTCAGTCCACACAGGTGGTAAGAGGCGGGGTCTGTCTCGCATGTTACAGCCTGAGCTATTAACCATTAAATTAATGCCTCCCTCAGGATATCCCGAGCTTTTCTCTTAGTTACGTAGTAGAATGTACAATAAATTAATTTGAAATAATACTGGTTAAAAAGAAAAAAAGGACTAAGGTAGATCATCTCTTGAGAGAGAGCTCTGTTGATCTCTTTTAGTAGAAAAATTTTGAACCCAATCATTAAAAGTGTGCTGGTCGCAGCTAATTTTGTACCAAAATGACCTAATCATGCGTGAAAAGTCCTGGACAATACAGTCGACGTAATGATCAGATTACATCCAATGTGATAAGTATATACACACATAGGTATCTAGTGTGCATATTTGTGCATAAATCTTTACAAAGGAGTATGTTCGCTTGTGCTCCCAGAAGCAGCCACCGAGCCAGGAATTGGTGGGCTCCCAGGGGACCGGAGGGGGGATCTCGGGAAAGCAGAAGCCCTTCCAGGCGGGTCGCGGGCAAAGGTGTGAGCTGGCCCCCCCGCGGAGCTCAGGTAGGGGGAAGGTGCCCCAGCCTCTGTCACTTCGTCCGGGGCCATCCCGGGAGATACGTGCCCAGACGGGGCCGGCTCTGCCCCACGCTCCGGGCCTCTCCTCGTCCCTCCCGCCGCCTGGTTGTCCCTCCCAGCAACTTGTCCCTGTGGCTCGTCAGATGACACCTGGTGTCTTGTGGCCACTTTATCCACATTCAGTGCGGGCTTCGCAGGACTCAGGAACGTGAAAATGGCTTGTTCTTGTGTAATGTCATTTCCAGCTGTGTTTTTGTCATCATCTAGAACTACAGCTGATTTCTGTAACCTGATCTTCTATCCTGTGACTTAGCTGTATTCGCTTCAGACCAGGTAACCTTCAAGGTTGCTTCTGAACCCTAAGACCCTCTGATTCTTTGACACGGCGAGGACAGGGAGGCGTCCGCTACGCTACCATCCAGGGAGCCCGGCAGACAGTAACTTCAGGAAACTCAGTCTCTGCTGCTGTAACTGCACATTTCCGTAGGAACACAGCTGGGAATTCTCAGTTCCCAAAATAAACCGCTGCTAGATCACCCCACCTCCCCCGTGTTCCCACTCCCCAAAAGGCGTGTTACTTTTCCAAGAACCCCATCCCTGACCCTGGGTTTTCCACCAACAGAAAAGTAAGTGATGGCTGATAAGACCTGCATCTGCTTTCCCTCCTGCTCGGCTTTTCCCTTGTCAAGGAGTTGACTTTCTCCTGAATTTAAAATTGAGCCGAGTGAGCGATACTTGAAAAACGGGATGTTTTGTGGGTTGTCAGAGGTCACTGATCCAGTGATATCACCTTCCTAATTAATAGAAGCTGTGTGCATCATCCCCTGGAAGGCACGAATCCTGTGAGGCCCTCGGCTTTGAAGGAGCTAAAATTTGTCACCAGGGGAAGGGGGGGGGCTGTCACGGGGAGAGCAAAGTTAAGCACTTGAAGGGTCGGAGCAGAGTATTTTGTAGACACAGATGGCAGTGGTAGTCGTCGATCCATCTCGGGAGCAGGGCACATAGTGGAGAGATGGCCAGAAGAGAGAGTGCCAGAAACAACCACGTCTCCTCACTGAGGGGGGTTCAGTAAATCCTGGGATGGGCGTATCATAGAACACCATGTAGCCAGTAAGAAGAATGGAAAAAGTCAAAGTGTCTGAGTCTTGGTTTTGGCTCAGGTCCCGATTTCCCAGTTCGTGAGTTTGAGCCTGGCACGGGGCTCTGTGCTGATGGTGTGGAGCCTGCTTAGGATTCATATTCTCTCTCTCTCTCCCTCCCTCCCTCTCCCCCCTCCCCCTCTCCCCCCTCCCCCTCTCCCCCCTCCCCCTCCCACCTCTCTCCCTCCCTCCGCCCTCCCACCCACCTGTCTCTCTCCTCCCTCTCAAAATAAGTAAATAAACTTTCAAAAAAAGAATATATTTTTAACTAAAAAAAAAAGCAAGTTGCAGAATCATACATGTATCATGACCATGTTATTCTGAGGGTACACAGTACCAGAGTCGTAACCCCTAGGCGCAGGCAGGCGTGGGAGACAGAACGGACACATGGAGAAGGTTCAGATGAATGAAAGGCTGCCCCCAGGGGAGGGGAAAGAACAGTCTGGGACGCGGGTTCAGCCCCCACCGTCGGTCTCAGAAGCCAGCTCGGGTTCCCGTGGTCGGGTTCTGCAGAATCCCCACTTCGAGCTAGCGCGAACGGGGGACCCGCATCCGGGCGTCGCCGTCCTGGCACAGTGGAGACCACAACGACAGCCCGCAGCTCTGCCCGCTCGGGCCCGGCGGTCCCCGCTGTCCCGGGGCTGCCCCGGGTGGAGCGGTCCCTGCCACCGCTGTGCCCCCAGCTGGGGCCAGCCTGCCGCGGGGCGCATCCGGAAAGCGAGCCGGTTCTTCCCTCCTCGGGAGCGCCGCCAGACCGCGGGTGTGGACCGAGGAAGGGGAGGCACGCAGGCTCCATCCCCGACACGCCGTGTTCACTTGCCGGCCGGTGGCCGTGGCGCACGCTCGGCAGCGTGGCTGGACGGTCAGATGACACCCGGTCACGGGAGCTCGGGCGGCACGGTCGCTGGGCATCGCGGGTCCTCGTTCCGTCTCCACCGGGGCCGAGCGGCAAGCCGGGGGCGGTTTCTCAGCAGGAAAGCGACTGGCCGCAGGAGAGGGGGTGGGTTTTCGCGGCTGCTCTTCCACACCCTGGGCGGGTGCCCTGTGGCTCTCCTGCGACACCTGACGGGGCTTCGGGCAGGATCCCTGGTGTTGACTTTGCCGGTGACGGGCCCGTGTGCACGAGGAGCCTGGACTTGCTCCGGTCACCGGAAGACAGCTTCTATGGGCGACTCAGCCAGTGTGTCAGAGTTAGCCACTCACACATGCGCGTTGCTTCCAGAAACCTCCCCAGCCGTGTGCGGCTGGCAGGGCGCGTGCCGGGCAGCCCCTTGAATTCCACCGGGAGGAGCTGTGGCTGATGCTCCGGCCTCCCCCCCACCCCCCGAAAACTCCCCGTCTCGTTTCCTTCCGCGTCACCGAGGCGTCTGAAGTGTTGCCGCCTTCTGCCCGTCAGATCCTGTCGGCGCAGTGTCGTCAAGGTCGTGGACCTGGAGGTGGCAGGTGGAATGTCGAGGTGACGAGCCTCTGTGCAGAAGCTTTAAGGCGGAGAGCAAGAGGGCGACGTAGCCCGGAGGCACGTGGTCCAGGCGCCCTGTGCCGGATGCTAGCACGCTGCTTCCGGGGGTCCCCGCAAGTTGCCGTGGAGAGAGAGTATGCGTCCAGGCAGCAGCGACAGGTTCCCCAAGACGCCACATCTGGGACAGCCACCCAAGAGTGGGGCGGGGGGGGGCATTAAGAATTAGGTAGGCCTTCCCTACGTAATTTCTTTTTTTAGCAACACTCTACAAACATAACCATTCTTAATAGACTTGTTTTTTTGGAGTTTTGGATTCATGGAATAGCTGAGGAGTGAGCGTGGAGCTCCCAGACACCCCGTCCCCAGGCCCCCGCGTTTCTGCCATCTTCCCTCCACGTGGCACACGCTCGTCACGGTTCACGAGCCGGCACGTAATTATCACCGGACTTTTGGCCTGACGTCATTTTTCTGTCCGAAGATCCCACCGAGGTGGTTCTGGGAGATTTGGTCATCGTTTCTCCTTAGGCTCCCCTCGGCCGTGGCAGTTTTTCCGGACTTCCTTTGCTTCTGTGGCCTTAACGGTTTTGAGGAGTGCTGGGCAGATCATTCTGTAGGGTACCCTGCTGTCGGCCCCGACCTCGCGTTCTTCTCATGGTCAGACTGGGGTCACGAGCTCAGGAAGGAAGACCACAGAGGTTCGGTGCCGTTGTTACCCCGTCGTATCAAGGGTGCGTACTGTCAGCACGTCTTACCACCGTTGACCTTCACATCGGTCACCTGGCCCAGGTCGTCTTCGTCAGGCTTCCCCACTTCCCCGCTGAGCCTCTGAGGAGGAAGCCACTGGGCACAGCCCACGCGTACGGGGTGAGGAGCTGTGTTCCGCTTCCTTGGGGGCACAGGAACTGCCCGAGTTAGCTTACGTAGTAAGCTGATTGATACAAGTAATGTATTAATATCCCATTTCTTTATTCAGTCCTGTATGTCAGCAGAGATTTGTAAATACAGGTGTTCCGTTCAATTATGATCCATCACCACTTTACTTTCTTGCTCAAACTATTTCAGTCAGTATAATTTTTAGCAATGCCAACGTGAGAGCGAACGGCAGGCATCCAAATAAGTGTTTGCCAAGCACACGTTTGTAGAACACGCAGAAAATAAAGAACGAAGCGCGTTTCATCAAAAGCAAGCTCAGGGAAGGGCGTGACGAGGAGGGGCCACCCAGGGTCGTGTGAACTGGGGACCAGAACTGAGATCCGTAAGTGCAGAGGGGACAGGGCTTGCTCGTGTCAAAAGACAGAAGGAAAGAGAAGGCCGGCCTGTTGCTCGGGATTCACGCTGCAGGTGCCAAGAAACAGGAAGTAAAAGTCTCCCGCTCCTTTTGAACTTCTTCCACGTCAAGGACAATGATCTTCAAAATGGGAAGAGTGCAATAAATGGTGATTGGAGGAAGTTGAACCCTGAGATGGGTGTGGAGATTATGAAGGGTAGTCTCCGCGCTCAACCAGTTTGCTTTCTGATCCAGATGAATCACGTTCTAGTGTGATAAGGGGCGTAGAAAGCAGATTGCCAGGCTGTCGGTGACCTCGGAGGAATTGTGGAAAGTGGTCTGTCCGTGCCCCAGGCTGGAGATGAAAGAAAACGAGATTCCTCAAAACTCAAAACATAAAAAAAGCCTGTGGGTAGGGCGCGTGGCCCCAATCCCAGGTAAGACGTGTGAATGAGTTATTCATAAAAGTAAAAGAATAGTGATCGCTAGGAACCTATCATGAATTGACCAAAGAGGCCGCAGATTGAGCCCCATTTCCTTCTTGGACTGTTCCATCGGGGTGGTCAAGCCAGGACAGGCAAATCCCGGCTTCAGCCAGACAGCTGACGGAGCCTGGCACGGTGTCCCGGTGGACAGGACGCACAGTGCGGTCTGTCAGCTCGGTGCGCAATTTGATGGCTCGCCGTGGACCTCCGGAGAACGTTCGCTCGTTAACACTCAGCCTGGAGCACGGTTTCCAGTCGCGTTGGCTGCCTCTTGTGCATCGTTTTAAAATCCTCTTACGCCGCCTGTGACTCCAGCCCCGCCTCACCTCAGGCAGGTCCCTCGGGGTGGGGGTGACCCCCCCCCCCCCGGCCTGCTTTCTCAGCAGAGGATAGAAGCCAGTGGGTAACCGCCTCCACCTTGCACCCTCAGGGCGGGCAGTCCTCAGAAGATCCCACTGGGACTCCGTGGAACGGAGGAGTCAGTCTGCCCTTCCTGGCGGCCACCTCAGCCACCCGTCGACATACCCTGCCAGCCCGTTTCAGCCGCATCCTCCACACCTGCTCCTGGGGTCACAATTCCCAGATAAATGACCGCAGGCCAGGCTCTGCTTTCTGGGGAACCCAGGCTAAGAAACATAGGATTCTTTTACCCTAAGCCCATCAACATTTGGGACGGCGACTTGACTGCTGACTTCGTTGATGACGTCGTCTAACTTACAGAGGACTTGAGCCCAGGTGGGAGAGCTAATCATAAAATACAGAAAGATTTCTCAACAAGCCAAATAATTCTTAGGACCAGTGAATAAGTAGATGGCATCCAGGACAAAGGAAATTCTAGCATCCGTATTCCCGAAAAGAATAAAAGTGGGGGCAAAGCACGTTGCTCAAACCGGGGGGAGGAGAGGGTGAACCTGCCACGGCCCTGCCCCCAAGGCTTACACTACCTGGCGGGGCCCATGCTGACGCCCGTAGGCAGTGCACTGGGGACCAACGTATGGGTTTTCAAAGTGAGCAGTACAAAAACTTACGATAGAAAACAGCAGCCTCTGTCCCTGTTCCTTACGCCCTTGTCACACTGCCCGGAAACAACCAGTTCGGCTGTGAAATCTAGACTTGATTGCCGTGACACCTCAGTCCAGTAACTTCAGCCGTGTTTTACTTCCGGGTCTGGCGGCCCTGTGTTCCTGCTGCCTGTGTTGCCTCCTTCCTGCCCCCATCCTCCCAGTGTGTCTGGCTGTCAGGTGCCGGTGAAATCCTTCCCGGCGTGCTGGCATTATTCTCTGTCCATTCTATTCACTGCTGAGCCCAGTGCAAACTGTAGTTAACGTTTCCTTTTTCGGTACAATTCGGTGTTCTTCCTGGAGTCTAGAACTCTCCTGTGTTTTACTTTGACCACGTACATCTTTTCACACCTCTGACTTCTTGACGGAATTTTCCGTGTGGTCAGACCTGTCGGACGTGTTTGCAGCTCCGTTTGGAGCCACTCCTTCTGGGTCCTTTGTCTTCCTGCTCTGGCTGTCACTGCCGGCCTGCTCGTTGCTGTCTCCTGAGCCTTCGCTTCTTGTAACACCTGTCTACTGAACATGTGCTTTCTGCTTCCTTGATCTGTTCCCTCTTTTGGGGGGGGCGGCCGGAGGGTGGAGTACATTTTTTCAGGAGCTTCTGTCTTCGCCCACTCGGGCTGCACAGACCCAGCACAGCCTGGGAGCTTGAACAGCAAGAATTCACTTCTCACAGTTAGGGAGGCTGTAAGGCCAAGATCGAGGCGATGGTCGCTTCACCTGCACAGTGAGGGCTCTCTTCCTGGCTTGCAGATGGCTGCCTTCTCACTGTGTCCTCACAGCGCACATCTCTGCCACTAATCCCATCAGGGGGTCCCCAGCCCCAAACCCGATCACCTCCTAAAGGCCCTTCCTCCACGTACTATCCGTATTGGGAGTGAGGGCTCCAACCTGTGAGTTCTGTGGGGACACGTTCAGTGCGGGACACTTGCCGTTGAAGCGTGCACGGGAGATCCTTACACGAAATTTTAAATATCTGTGTTTCCCACGCTCACTTTACAGACAGCTGGGTATAGAATTCCATAATGAAAATAATTTTTATTTAGAATTTTGAAGGCATTATTCCCCTGCCTCTGACCATATTAGAAATCTGTTGTGATTTCTTTACATTTTTCTCTACCTTTTATACGTGGCTTTTTTCCCCTGTGACACTTTTGGGGTTTTCTCTTTCTACTTTGAACTCCCAAAATTTCATCCTGATGTGCCTCGTTGTGGTGATTCTCTTCACTGAGCCGGGCGGACGGCGTGCCTTTGGAACCCGGCGTTCGCGTCCCTCAGGTCTGTATTCCGTGTAGCGTGGCCTCGGTAATTTCCTTCCTGTTTCCTTTCCCTGGAACTTCGACCAGCGAGTCTTGGGCCCCCTGAGTTGGTCCTTTAATATTCTTATCCTGTCTCTCTCTCGGCCTTTTTGTTCTGCTTTTTGGGAGTCTTGTTTTCTCGGCCCTTCGGGTAAGACGTAGATAAAACTAGGACTCGTCCAGCTTTGTCAAGTGGCCGGTGAGTCTGGCTGGCTGTTCATAATGAAGAACGAGCGCCAAGAATTGAGTGGATACGTTGTGTTCACAAGTGGGCTTCTTGGTGGGTTCCACTGATCTTGTTCATCCCGGAACGTTCTCGTCTGTTTGTTGCATTTGTGGAGCAGTTTCTCCAGAAAATGGCCCTTTGTCAACGACGGCAGGTGGCTGTGGTTATTACCTGATCGGAAACAGCCGTCCTGTTTGTTTCTGGCTCTGTGCCCACCCCGCCAGGGCCTCCGGTCCTGGGTCTTCCGGGAACAGGGAGAGGCCGCTCAGCTTCTCTCCCACCGGGCTCAGCCCTTCCTCTTGGTTACTCGTTAACCTCCCCCCCCCCCCCCCACTTTCCACCCGCAGGCCTCCTGGCTCATCCCTTTTCCAGCTTATATTCCCTATAGTCTGGGGGTGACCTTCCAGGAGGAACAATTGTCAGGAATGATTTTACTCTGCCATTTTTAAGCTGAAGGAGACACAAGGGAAACCCTGGAAATCACAGAAAGGGTAGGAATTAGGTGCCGTGGCAGCAGAGAGAAGGGAGCACTACTCTGATGGGAGTGACCCGGGTAGGTTTTGCTGTGGAGTTAGAAGTCCAAGGTCAACTGGGTTTTAACAGGTAGAGTTGAAGGGAAGTTCCTTTGAAGCAGACGGGACACTGTGACGCAGAAGCAAAAAACAAAAAGTTCAGTTTGTGGGCTGGGGCTGGGCTGCAGAAGGGCTTGGACACCTCACCTGAGAAAGGCTGGACGCCTCCTACGCAGGGGACAGCTGTCAGACCGGAGAGCTGCCTCCAGGTAGTGTAAATCCACTGGGCAAGTCCTGATGCAAAAATGTAGTACAGAACCAGATTGGACGGTTCTAAAGAGCTCTAGCTGTTCATCGGCGTTAATTTTGAAAGCCCCACCATCTACTTCATTACTGAAAATCGGGGTAAAACCGTACAGAGAACAGTGACGCGTCAGAGGAACCAGATTCCCATTTTAGGGAACTCAGATGTGCTAGTTGGCATGAGACGGCCCCGCTCTCTTGGGGCTTGTTACTATTTTAAGAAACCGTTTATTAAAATTTTATGTTCCATCGTATCTAATGATCAACATTTGGTTGTTTGAAAATCCTATTAAAAGTACATTTTAGGGGCCACCTGGGTGGCTCAGTCAGTTGAGCGTCCGACTTCGGTTCAAGTCATGATCTTGCGGTTTGTGGGTTCGAACCCCGCATCGGGCTCTGTGCTGACGGCTCGGAGCCTGGAGCCTGCTTCGGATTCTGTGTCTCCCTCTCTCTCTCTCTGCCCCTGCCCGGCTCATGCTCTGTCTCTCTCTCTCTCTCAAAAAATAAACATTAAAAAAAAAATTTTTTTTAAGTACATTTTTAAACGGACAACACTTTGAGCAAATTGCATTTCAGTTGAAAAGAAATTTTCCGAGGTACTCAAGATCCCCCAAGAGTTTTTTTCCTGCAAATTGGAGCCAGACTGCACCAGTCTTCCTTTTGTCCTGTTTACCGGTTAACTGGTAACACTCTGTGCCGTCTGTAATCGTGAAGAATTTTCTAAGTCTAGTTTTAAATTGCTCTTCAGCTGCACACACATGGTGTTGAGAAAGCCAAGGTTCAGAAGGAGGTCCGGCCAGACCACAGGAGCCATAGGCAGGCCTGCCCTTCTGGGGCCTTGTGACACGGCCCGTGCGAGCGCAAGGGTGTCTCATCCACCTCACGGTGTTGTCCCGGGTCTTCGGAGGCTGGGACTCCTCCGCGATGTAGGGACATGTCAGCAGTGCCTGTGGGTGGGATTAAAACAGTGGCTGTTTCTCTCCTTCTGGTCGGACCCCTCTAGGGTGGGAAATTAAAGCATTTATTCTGTTTGGTTCTCGGTGCTGACCCCATGCCGAATATCCTCACCTACGAGCCCGGTTAGTCCGGTGAGGAAGACATCACCTGTTAACCTCATCGTGTACCTGCGAACGCCGAGGTTCAGAGAGGGTCAAGGGCCCGAGCAACCCAAGTGGGACTCTAGTTGGCCTGGCGATTTCACCCGTTGAAAAGAAAGGGGGCTAGGAGGTACTTTATGTAAGCATTTTCCTTATCTTTCGATGGTTCTGCCTCCTCTTGCAGAAGTGATGATACTTTTCACATTAAATTCTTAACTTCCTGTTTGCCGTGGGACTGCTGCCTCCCTGGGGGTTCTTCTCACAGTCTACCTTGCCACTGACCTCCAGCCCCAGTGTTCACTGAAGTCCGCACGCCTTATCAGTGCCTGACTTCCGTGTCACGGCCTGTGTGCCCCCACCGGTGGATTGGCCACATGCGGAGTCGGGTGCTGGCCTTTAGACGCCTATGGCAACCTCATAGCAGTTATAGGGCTGAGTAAGAGCTTTTAGGTAGCAGATTAGTCAGGGAAGTGAGATGTTGTGTTTCTGAAGGAAGAGTCATCACATTTGAGAGAAAAATGGCTGTTGGCGGCTTGTAGCCTCTTCGAAAGCAGTTGTGTGTCTTTTTCCTCCAGCTGATTTTCTCTTGGCCTTTGGTTCTTAGCATCTTGTCTGTGACATGCGCTTAGGTGTGGTTTTGTGTGTGTTTAACCTGCCTGGGGTTTATTCGATTCTTTTTAATAGTATCCAGCTTTCTGTTGAGATGCACCTATTTGAAAAGGATTTGGAAAACATCCACAGAAAACCTCCAGAATGACTGTGGAGCTCACGTCACATGCCGCCTTTCTCTCGGGAATTGGGGCTTCTTGAATCTCACCTGCGTGCTGCACACCGGTGCTTTCAAACAGAGATTTGTGTATTTTGTCTGGCTTGTGTAGTTGTTTCATCATGGCCAAACTCAGAACCTTCTGGAATGGGTCTTCAACAGATATGGCCACTTAGGGTTTCATGAATGATGTTGATGAATGATTTTAAAATTGGTTTTCTTGGGGTGCCTCGGGGGCTCAGTCGGTCGAGTTCCGACCCGGGATCTCGGCTCTGGTCATGATCTCACGGTTCATGAGATTGAGCCCTGCGATGCGGACTCGGCACCGTTTAGAAAAGCAAGCTGAGCTGATAATTTAATGTGTTTTAAAATCGGTTTATCTGTGACTTCTCCCCCATATTCTTTGGCGGTATTTTCTAGGACCGCCATCCGGGATCCCCAGAGCGTCATCCAGATAGAGCTAGCAGACCATACACATTGGCACACCGCCCCTGGGGGCCATGTAGTTGCACGAGCGGTATGAACGTCTTTGGGATTCTTGATACAAGCTGTGGTTCAAAAAATATTTGGGCAGTTTACGGATGCCACTTAGTTGCCGATGCTCTCCCATGTCATCTGATTGGCCCTCGGGACCTCCACGTCCTCTTCCCTGCCCTCTGATGATCTTGTAGATCGTCGGACACAGTCCGGGACGGGGCTAGAGAAGCATAGAAAATAATGAATGAGATTCCCTCACCCGCCAGCCGTCCCCGTACTCATGTAAGTGAACCAAGCGTCCACAGAAGTCGTGCCAAACAGAGGCAGAATGTGTCACAATAAAGGCATAAGCAGGTGTTGAATTGTTAACCCTAGTCTGATAGAAAGCCCTGGATTCCTATAATTCTCTCCTTTCTTTTTACTGTTAAGCTAACGGGTTTGGAATACAGTGGGTGGGGGGAAGAACTTTTTTCTTCCTTAGTTTAAAAGAAAACTATGCCACATTAAAATTTTTTTTAAAGAAACGCAGGGTCACTGTCCCCGCTCCTTAATACAGTCTGATTTTCTGCTTATTTCTCTTTGATCTTTTCCATTTAAACACATATTGTGTATAATTATAGCATAAAATTTAATAGTCTATGTTTCACACTGCCATAAACCTTTTTTCTTTTTTCTACTTCGAGTCTTCCTAATTTTTCTATTTGATGCTTTTTTTCTCATCTCGGTATGCCAGCATTTAATGTGTTCTCTTTCGTCGGGGGCAGATTTCTTTTCCAATGCCAATAATTAGAAATAATGCGACATTGGACGTCTTTGACTCCTACTCCTAAAATCTAGGATGACGCCATACTTCAGCAGAAAAAGCTAGTGCACAAACCGTATGAATATTTTCACAATTCGTCATACAAACCGAAGCTCAGAAACACAATTTATGGAGCCACACGCGGTTTTACAGCAGCACTTGCTTTAGGTGCTATCACTGAAAAATATTAGCCTTTTTAGCAGCTCTAAATAATACTTTAAATTTGCCTTCATCTTCATTCCTTTGGTTATTAATAAAGGTGAGCCGTCTTCCCTGTGTTTATCTGCCGTCCGTATTTAGAGAGTCCTCTTCAGCACTGAGCTTTTGGCTTTTTTTTTTTTTTTTTTAACATTTATTTATTATTTTGAGAGAGGGAGACAGAGCATGAGCGGGGGCAGGGCAGAGAGAGAGGGAGACACAGAATCCGAAGCAGGCTCCAGGCTCCGAGCCGTCAGCACAGAGCCCGACGCGGGGCTCGAACCCACGAACCCGCGAGATCGTGACCCTGAGCCGAAGTCAGACGCTTAACCGACTGAGCCACCCAGGCGCCCCTGAGCTTTTGGCTTTTAACGAACCATCCGCTCTGGTGCCTGGACCTGGCTTGGGATCCCAGAGGGGGCCTGTCGGGGTGATTCACAGAGATGCCAGATGTGAGCACTGCCCGAACGGGGCCCAGCCTGTGACAGGCACACGCTGAATGTTTATGCTGAATGTTATTATGGTCCCGGGACCACAATGAAAGTACGTGTGTATTACGTGTTTCATACCTTTTCTTTCTCAGCTTCCAGGAAATGAGAAAGTACACTTGTTTGCTTTGTTATTGAACATAGGAAAAAACAGATTTTCGTTTCAAGTCATTTGGTGTCACTTCAGCGTTTTCAGATGAACGGACAACCACATCAAGGAGAAATTGCACTGAAATTTAATTCTTTTATATGGTTTAAATCATATAAAGTCTCTGTGTATGCCAAAGTCTTTAGATACAATGAACAAAGAACATTTTTGAAGTTACTTGCATTGTTTCCATTTAAAAGATCTCCAGTCCCTGTAGGCTTCTGTATTTTTGCTGGTGGTAACAAACTCAGCTCTTTTGGGCCTGTCCAACTTACAGAAGTTGACATCGAAGATAACTGGTAAGATCTGGTCGGCTATTTTAGTTGAAGGTATTTTTCTCCCTGACACGTGGACTTGAAAGTCTGTTCTGTTTCTCCCGTTTGTCTCCAGGTGAAAAAGGCCTTCTTTGCCTTAGTAGCCAATGGTGTCCGAGCAGCGCCGCTGTGGGAGAGTAAGAAACAAAGTTTTGTAGGTAAGCAGCGCGGGCCGGGGAGAGAGCTGAAATGGCAACCTGAAAGGCCAAACGCCGAAGGTATTGTAATAGGCCCTGGTTTGGAACTCAGCCTAGAAAACTTGCTGCCAAGTTAAAGAACTTTCCGGCTTTTACATCCCGGCTGAGGCGGGGCTGCTGGGAAATTCAAAACACTTACGTACCCCTACTGAGTTTCTTTCTCCTATTTATTTATTCATCCAGTTTCTTTTGATTCAGTGCCCTTTTGGCTCCCGAAGGAGCTTATGTGCCTTTGCCAGCTCCTGCGAGCCCGGGGGTAGGGTCCGCGGGCGACGCTGTGCTCGGACACCTGACTCCGCGCGTGTGCACAGGCCCGCGGTCGGTCCCTGCTTGTCTGCCACACACCTTCTTGACGGTGCGGACGAAGTGACACAGGCCTGACGCCCGAGCCAGATCACCGCCGTACTGTTAGAAAAGTCCCGTAACTTACGATACCTGAATCCGTCACTTCTCATTTTGTAACTCGTAGCAGACAGTGAGCACGGTCTCTCCTCGTGGACTTCACGTTGTTTTGAAATTACCAGTGTACGTGTGCCTCCCTGCCCAGGTTACAGTTTCAGTCTCAAGGAAAAGTTTCCTGTCGTCTTCGTCTTAGGACGAAGCACGTAGGAAGCACTTCGTGGCCCTCAATAAACAGGCGCTAAATAAGCACTTAGACACTCTTTATAGAATGCTTCTCAGGAAACAATCCACCTGCCCCCAGAAAGGTCACGCGTCTAAAGCTTACGGAATACTTCATCTTATTTTAAAGTATCTCCAGTTATTTACATAGCTGCAAGTCTTTTGTGATGTTTTCTATTAATCAGTAAGTTTTCCATCACTGAATTGCCCAACACCGTGGTTGCTTCCATTGTACTCGCCATCCGGTCTATTTTCAGCTACGTTTGTCTTGGTTTGTTGTAGATAATTAACAGGTTAATAGCCCCAAGTAATATATTATTAAACCGTGCTTGATACCTTTAAAGTATATTTTAGAAGCTTTTCTAGTAAATATTTTTGCTTACCGTTCGAAATTTTTCATGGTTTTATATTTAACATACGATTCTCTGTTCCAGGAATGCTAACAATTACAGATTTCATAAATATACTACATAGATACTATAAATCACCCATGGTAAGTGCCAGAAATCCTTATGTCCGTAATCGGAGCTGTGTGTTTCTGCGTATGTGTGTGTGGGGTGAGGGGCGGGGGGGGGATTTTTACAACTAGAAGCACAGGTCAATCACAGAGGTCAGTTAGTCCCTGAACTTCCGATCTTTCACGGCATGATGGGCGTGCTGGGGCCCTGTGACTGCACGGACCCAGGAGTGAAGGCGGCCCTTCCCACAGCCTGCTGCGAGTGACGGTCCACGGCAGCGTCCCTCTGCAGATGACGGTGCCACAGAGTGGATCTTCCTGGGCCTCTTGCTGCGAGTGCAGCTTCGTGCGGTCACCCCCTAAATTCTTCTAACAAGAACGATATGTACTCTCTGGTTTCAAAGAAGTAAATCTTAAAATTGGACAAATTCAGCTTTGACATTTTTCTGCCAGTTACAAAAGGACTGGTTAATTTTAGTGGGAGAACTCCCTCGTCCCTGGTCCAGCTGTTTTGTAAGAGCACCATTTGAGAACCACATGATGGCCTTTATCTAACACTATGATTTTTGTGATTCTACCAGCTTGTTTAGTTTTTGTTGCCTTGGGCGGTTGATTGCTTTGCGCGGGAGGGGGGGGGGGGGCGGCGGGGAGGGGTGTTTTGTGTTTGTTTTTTCGGCAGGGGTGGGCAAGGACAGAATTGTGTAATTTTTTTCCTTCATACTATTTCGGGTATCTAAAAGGTAAAAAGACAATTCAATCAATTTTCTTTTTACACGTAATGGTTAATATTGCCCAATAACTAAATTCCTACGTAAAAGAAAAGACATGAGACCTACTCTTAGAACTAAGTTTTACCAAAGATTTTGTAAGTATGCCATATTTATTTCGCGTGACGTGCCTGATTTCTGAAATACTACCAATGCAGGTGAATGTTGGTTTTCATTATAGTGGTCACGTGTCTGCTTCTGAACTAGCAAGATCAACACAAGGATGATTATTAACTGGATGTATTTTGATAAAATGCAGCTAACCCCCGCATTAAAAATCTCAGCAGTAGTTATCAGTTAAACCAAAGTTTTTATAAAACATTTGTCTAAATATACAGGCCCCAATTTTTTTTTTATTATAATCGACATACAGTGTCAGTTTCAGGGGTGCAACACGGTGATTCAGTATCTTTACATGTTACAAACTGATCACACCAGGTCCAGTTGTACCGTCTGTCACCATACTAAGTTATTACAATTTTATTGACTATATTCCCGTGACTGACTAATTTTATAACTGGAAGTTTGTACCTCTTAATCCCCTCCACCCATTTCTCTTGTCCCTTCCCCTCTGGTGGCCACCAGTTCTCTGTATCTCTGAGTATATTTCTGTTCTGTTTGATTTTTAGATTCTGCATATGAGTGAAATCATAGAGTGTTTGTCTTTCTCTGACTTCACTTTATTTCACTTATTTCACTATGTCTCTGACTTATTTCTCTAGAATTTCACTCTAGGTCCATCCACGTTGTCACATTTAAATGGCGGCATTTGTTCATTATAACTGAGTAGCATTCCTGTGTGTGTGTGTGTGTGTGTGTGTGTGTGTGTGTGCGTGCGAGCACCACATTTTCTTTACTCATTCATTGACTGATGGACATTTGAATTGATTCCAGGTCTTGGCTCTTACAGCTCATGCTGCAGCAAGTGTGGGGATAAATGCATCCTTTCAAATTAGTATTTGGTTTTTTTGGCAGGTGGAGGAGGGGTTTGCAGGAAACCACCTGGAGCGGAATTGCCAGATCCTGTGGTAGCTCTGTTGTTCATTTTTTGGGGACCCTCCACACTGATTTCCACAGTGGCTGCACCAGTTTGCATTCTTAGCAACGGTGCACGAGGGTTCCTTGGTCTCCACATCCTCACCAACCCCTGTCGTTTCTTGTGTTTTTTATTTTAGCCATCCCGACAGGCGAGATCTCATTGTGGTTTGGGGTTGTATTTGCCCGATGGCTAATGATGTTGAGCATCTTCTCAAATGTTTATTGGGGGGCCAGTTTTTAAACTTGGTGAGAGTGTTCATCTCTGGTTTGGTTCTCTTACTGCTGGGATCTCCGTGGAATCCCTGGTGGCCGGTGGCTTAGTGAGGACTGTCCATTCTGCCTGGTGAAGACACAGCGTCTTGGTCAGTCTTTGCCTGGCCTCACGTCCGCTTACCCCGGCCGTGCCCAGCTTAGTACTCCGTCCAAAGCTCAGGATCTCTGCACTGCCGTCCCCTCTTGTCGTGGACAGCGCCTCCTCGTCCGGTTCTCTGCCCGCAAATTCCGCCTGCCCAGACTTTGATTCCTGTCTCCCTGACTCAGTGGGACTGTCATGCCCTGGCTGGGTCAGCTGCCTGCACTGCAGTCCAGAGAAAGAGGTGGGGATCATGGGGCTCGGTCTGCTTGCTTCCCTTCTCCCGGGGCTGACGGTCCGGCCGGTCCTGCCCTGCCTGTTGCCTAATGTCTGAAAACAGTCATTTCACATCCTTTTTTCCATTTTCTGGTTGTTTGCAGCTGGAGACTAAGGGTAGTGCCTTCCTCTCCATCACGGCTGACTGCGCTCTGTCGATGTTTTCTGTACCTCTCTGCCCTGGATGTTTCTGGCTGCTGTGTGCATTTCAGTATCGACTTGAACACCATCTGTTGTGAGTTAAACGCTGAACTTTCAGGGTAACCAAAGGTCCACTTAATCTGCCCTTATTTTTGTTTTAAACCAAATGAAGAGTAAAAAGAACAAGTATTCATAGTTTTTTAAACCAACCCGCCCAGAGGCCGTCTCTCGCTGCTCTCTGGATCTGCGTGCTGCGCCCCCACCCCACCCCACCCCACCCCTGCAGTCTGCCTGGTTCCCTCCTGCGTTGTGTCATTCAGTCCTATCGTGACCGTTCTGCCGTGACGGGCCATCGCAGTTGTTGTTCAATGACACCGTCATTACTTCATCCTCATTTTTGAAGAAGGCTTTTGCTGCATCATAGAAGCTGAGTTAATAGTTGTTTTTTTAACACATCCACGCTGCAGCTCCTCCCCGGTGCTTCCGGTAAGAGGTCAGTAGACCTGTTCATTCTTACGCGTTCCGTAGAATACGCTGTTTCTTTCTGGCTTGAGATTGTCTCTCTAACTCGGGGCTTCAGCAGTAGCAGGGACATGCCCGGGTTTGGTTTTCTGTGTCTTTATCCCGCTCCAGGTTTGCTGAGTTTCCGTGATCTCCTAAGTCGGTTTTTCACTGAGTTGGGAAGTTTCTGGCTGCTGTTTCTTCAGATATTTTTCCTTTCTCATCCCCTCTCCTCGGGGACGTCAGGCATAGGAGCATCGGGCCACTTGACCACGGTGTTCATCTTTCAGGGCTCAGCGTCACTGACCTGTCTTCATTTGCTACTTGCCGATTCTCCCTTGGGTGATCTCCAGCCTTATTTTCAAACCTTGTTCCTATTGAATTTTCAGTGAGGTTGGGAGCTCACACTTGAAAGATTTTGTGGCGTCTTCGTAAAATTTTCTGTGGCTGATCTTCCACAAAACGGAAACGGAACTCTTAAACCATAATTTTCACGTATGTTTCGGAAAGAACTTTTCCTCTGAGCGAGAGACACCGCCACCGCCGCCCCTCTCGACCACTGTGGTTACAGAAACGTAGGTACTGGATGCCTCTTTTTAACTGTTGAATTTTGTACTCGAGAACGGTGGTCGGCAGTGTTATACTTGGTGTTGGTGACACTTCTCGTTTCTCCTCTCCTTCTGAGCTGACCTGCTAGGCTCCTTCTCTTCCTGCCTCCCCGTAATTCCTAATTGTGGATATTTTCTAAAGCTTAGCCTTCGGCCTTCTTCTCGTCTGTGTGGCTGCTCTTGCCCAACTTCATGTTCACACTCTCCTTTCTGTCCTCCTCCTTGTCCTTAGGCCCCTGCCAGTTGAAAGTCTAGACTTTCACAATCCTACTCCTGGATCACCTTAGTGATGGAGAGTTCCCTGCATCAGTCACCTCTGACAGAATTAGTCACTCTTTCTCTGCACCCGTTAATGCCCTTATGGCACTTTTCATGCTGCATTCTCATTAGTCGTAAGGCAGCGTTTCTCTGCTGGGAGCCATTTTGCCCCTCGCGCCCCCCCCCCCCCAGCCCAGGGGACATTTGACAACATCTGGAGATATTTTTGGTCACAGCTAGAAGGGCAGGGTGGTTCTGGTGTCTGGTGGGCAGAGGCCAGGGATGCTGCTTAATAGCCTACAGGGTACAGGACGGTCTCTACAACAAAAGTCACCTAGCCTAAAATGTCACTAGTGCCAGGGTTGAGAAATGCTGTTATGGGGGGGATCTGAATCTCGGGCTAGATTTTGAGTTCTCTGAGGGAGAAGGTAGAGACTGTATCTTACTCATCTTTGTATCTTACACGCACACACACACACACACACACACACCCTTCCCATCACGTCAGGGCCAAACACACCTGGTTCATAATAGACGCTCACGTTGGTGAAACCGCATCCACGCTGGCGACTGTGGCTGAAGACCTTCGGGCCCGTGCAGGCAGGACGCAGGGAGGCCTCTGCTCAGCTGAGCACTGGTGTCTTCTCGGGACTTCCAGAGTGAGGCCTGGAGCTGTAGTTTCTGTTTGTAAACTATGTTCGACCATATCCTTGAAGAACAAAACCTTGGGACGCCTGGGTGGCTCAGTCGGTTCAGCGTCCAGCCCTTGATTTCGGCTCAGGTCACGATCTCGTGGTTTGTAAGTTCGGGCCCCACCTCGGGCGCCGTGCTGATGGTGCAGCACCTGCTTGGGATTCTCTTCCCCTCTCTCTGCCCCTCTCCTGCTCGCTCTCTCTGTCTCTCTCTGAAAAATAAACTTAAAAAAAAAAAAAAAAAAAAAACCAGAATCTTGCCGTTTGCAACATGGAGGGCTCCAGAGCGTATTATGCTAAGTGAAGTAAGTCAGAGAAAGACACACAACATGTGATTTCACTCATGTGTGGAATTTAAGAAACAAAACAGCTGAACATAAGGGGAAACAAAAAGAGGCAAAACATAAAACAGACTCTTAAGGATAGAGAGCAAAGCGAAGGGGGCTGGAGGGAGGTGGGCGGAGGGATGGGCTAGTTGGGGGATGGGCATTAAGGAGGGCGCTTGTGATGGGCACTGGGGGTTGTATGGAAGTGATGAGTCACTCATTCTCTTCGTGAAACTAGTATCACACCGTATGTTAACTGGAACTTAAACAAAAAAAAACCCACGCCCTCCCCTTCCCTTGACCTTCGGTTCGGCTTTCCTCTCTGGTGTGGATATTTACTGCTCCGTCACCTAGCATCAGAACCGGGCGGGGGTGGGGGACTTTTTACGTACCGGTCTCTCTCTCCCTCCTGTTAAATTAATCTCTGAACCTTTCGGTCCTTCTTCCTGTGGCCCCTGTATCACCCCGATCACGGTTCTAGACCTCACCACCCGAGACTCGGTTTCCCATCTGGCGCCGGTGCTGTGAAAGCCTCCTCCTTAGACCCTTACCATCACGTCATCATTCGCTTCAAACCCATCAGGGCTGACCCGGCCTCGTCTCCCGGGCCAGGCAGCCCCCGGGCCATGGGGCGGTCGAGGGAGCATGAGGCCACGTTGGTCCCCAGCCCTCACTCCAGCCCTGCGTGTCCTCCGTGTTCCTTGAGCAGGGGCGAGTCTTTCCTCCCCAGGCCTTTACTCGAGTTTTTCTGCTTTTTGTAAAGCCCACTCGCCATGCGGGCCCGGCTGAAATCTTCCTCCTCGACACTTCCCTGGCCTGACCTCTGGTCGTCTCTACCTTGTGCGTGTCCCCGTACTCAGCCTTTTAGAGGGTGACCTCCTACAGTTGACTGTTGAACAACACGCTGACTCTGGGGAAGTCACACATCACGCACAGATTTTCGACGGCGCGGGGGTCGGCACCCCTGACCCCGCGTCGCTCTAGGGTCGGTGGCATTTTTATCTAAGACTGCCTTGATGCTGCTGCCGTCTGTATTTTGAGCTCCAAGAAGAGGCCACGTTTTCTTATTTCAGGTGCCCCCTTGAGTCCCAGCACAACGCTGATAGAAGTAAGGCGTAGTGATTTTTTGAAACCCTGAGCCGGGAGGGGAGGCCACAGGGGGGCGCCGCGGAGAACCACCGTCTTGGGCCAGGCCCTCTATTTCCTGTTCTCTCCCGGGATGCTCACAGAAGCCGTATCTGGAGGGAGTTTGCACGCACTCGTCTTGGAAGGGAAGCGGATGGAGAGGTTAAATAACTTGGCCAAGAAGAGCAACTAAGAAAGTGGTAGGGCAGGCCTCGAGATTTGAAACAAAGCTGAACGACTCCAAAGTGACTTTGTATTATACTGTGCCGTTTAACCCTCCAGGTATTTTATGCCCTTCCTACCCTGGGGAAACAGGTCGATACGGTCCAGGCACAAATTGACCTAACAGCTTTATTTTAGCACCATGTAACCACTTGTCCTTTTTAAATTAGAGATGCTAAACATTTTCTGTACCCTGAAAAAGAGGGAATTGGGCATGTATGTCCATACGTGTTTTAAAATTTAAGCGGATCAGAAATGTTTCTATTAGATTTCATGAAAATATTACCCTAGTTTATGTTTTAAACGTAAACACTTTTTATTTTTTTAAGTAATCTCTACGCCGAGTGTGGGGCTCTGACTCACAACCCTGACATCGAGAGTCCCGTGCCCCACTAACTGAGCCAGCCAGGCACCCCTGTTGTGTTTTAAGTTTAGAAAACATTTATCTTTCAAGAAACGTAGAGCACTTTATGTTTCTAATTTATGTTTCCAGTATTTCTGAATTATCTTGACTGTTTCCATCTGCCGAATTATGGGACTCCACAGTAGTTATGAAATTTTTTTCTTATGTTGTATATGTTAACGTTTGTAAATAAGAATTTTTCTCATTTGCAGGTACAGATCTATGAATTAGAGGAACATAAGATTGAAACATGGAGGGGTAAGCACTATTGGGTGTTAAAAATCTTTTAGGATCAGGAAAAAAATGTGTGTAAAACACGTCTTAGCTTCACAGATCCTTTTCTCTTTGCTTAAGAAATTATGTGATTAAAACATTTATTTCTATTTTAATCTTGAATAGTGTGCTATTATTGTAAACACCATCCATTCTGTTTACTAGGGGATCCTATAACAAGTCCTCACACTAAGGCTGGGATAGAAAGACAGTGAACTAACCAGTGCCCCGGTCACTGCCCCCCACGGAGCCACCACTGACTGCTAAGGATTACCCTCCTTGCCCACAGATTTATCTGTCTATAGAAAATGCACCAGGCGAGTGCTTAAGATGAACAAAATTAAGGATCTGTTCTTAAATTTAATCATTATTTCTTTATAATGGAGAAACACAGAACAAACGAACCTTAAACTAGAAGGTGTGAATAAAATGACATGAAAAAGGAACCCTTCGAAGTCACAGTACCTTTTCCGCAATGGATCCATTTTTTAAATTCTGATTTCACGATCGTGAAATTGTTCTGTCTTAGCGAGCCCCGTCGTGCTGGATTGATGGGGGGGGCAAAGGGCCCGTCACTGGGATGGGACAGGACTCACTGAGGAAGGCAGTCGGACCGACGTTGAGGAGAGGCCTTTGTAGGGTGTTCAGAGAAGAGCCTGGCTAGAAACGGAGGGACCGGTAGATAGAAATTTTTTGATTAATAATTTGCTTGGAATGATGAGCAACCTTTGTGACCAGCAGCCGCAGAATCCGAACGTCCGTGGGAATTCTCTAAAGGGCTAGCGGCTCTTTCACTCCATTTGACTTGGAAGTTTCGCTGAGCGATATATTTGATTTAGAATGGCTTTGTCAAGTCAAACAAAACAGAGTCAACATGGGATCCGTATCTTAGCCCTGCCTGTTAGGAAGTGAATATATAACTTAACACCAAGACAGATCTTCCTGATCAGATTCTACTGCATTATAAGTAACGTTAGACTAAGATTTAAGTATATTTACAGTTTGACGTGAGATGGTGCTCAGTGGTAATGATGGTAACGTCAAGATACTTCTTCATGCTTTCTGTATAGAAACCTCCACGAGGCAGATTTCATTACAGTGGGTCTCTAGGAAGATAGTTTCTACAGACTCCCAAGATCCCCAAGATGCAGGTTTTGAGCATGAGTTTGGGGAAACAAAACTGAAGCACATTTAAAGGACAAAGTCTGTTGTAACTTTTATTTTCTATTTTGACTTGGGAAAATTAGTTTTAAAGGATTCTATGAACACTTCTGTCTTAAGGGTGATAGTAATTTGCTAATATTCTAGTGACCTCTGCTGGTTTTGATTTTTTACATCAGATTGCTTGAATATTCTTCTCATTTTTACAACATCTATTGTAATACTGTTTTTAAATATTTAATTTTTCCACAAAGGCAGCATCCCGAAAGCAGCTTTTATAAGTTGTTTAAAATAGTCCTAACCCTAATTTATCCGGTAGTGTTCAGTAAATTGCATTCATTTGCTTTTGGTTTTTAATCCTTCTAATTGTTGTCTGTAAATTGAAGAGTAGTTTAATTTATGTAATAATTACAAACGGCAAATGGGTTGTTACTAACTGCATATTTTCTTTCTATAAAAACAGAGCTTTATTTACAAGAAACATTTAAGCCTTTAGTGAATATATCTCCAGATGCAAGGTAAACTTGTAAAGTTTTTCTCCTTTGAAAACATTCATTCAGATTCTTGTTTTGTTTCCATGATTGCTAGGTGTTTCATCTAGATAGGGGCCAGCCAGCCCTCCCTGATTTCAGATATTGAATTCAGTAGATGTAGAGGCAATAGAAATCAGTGTTTGTCCAGAGGATTGATAATGGGCTGGGAGGAGGGTCACGTTAAGCAGTTTTAAAATCCCGATCACCAGCAGCACAAACCATCCGGGGAGCTCTGCCTCCGACCTGTTAGATCGCCTCTGGAGGGTGGTGCCCAGGAACGTGCATTCCGGAAGCTCCCCCAGGGGTTGTAGCGTGCCCTGAGGTTGAAGGTCACTCTCCGTTAGACATGGGTCAGGAGGTCATCGGAAGAACGCGTCACCCCTCGGGAGTCCTCTAGCGCATACGTTTTGACCCAGGCCTTCTGGGGCGGCTCCGGCAGCCCCGAAGGGGGTCGCAGTGAGTCCGCTACGGGGCGGGGCCGGGCCCCAGCTCCTGGTCGCTGGTGTGGTCCCTTCGCAGTCCTGTCGTTCTCAAACAGCAGCATTAAACACGGTTAGAACCCCCTCTCCTAGAGATCCGTAGCTCACGCTTGTATCTGAGATTGACACAGACTGGGAACAATCAAGACCTCTTGCTGAGATACCCAACGTAAAACTTTTCCCAAACACTGCTTTGAGTCAAGTCAACCTTTTATTGCCGTGATGTGAAAACACTGAAAAGGCTTCTAAAGCAGGGGTGGTCCAGAGCGTTTTACATTTTTCCTTAAAGCCTCCTAACAACTTTGATGGCTTTTCCCGCAGCCTCTTCGATGCTGTATACTCGTTGATCAAAAATAAAATCCACAGATTGCCAGTTATTGACCCTATCAGTGGGAATGCACTTTATATACTTACCCACAAAAGAATCCTCAAGTTCCTCCAGCTTTTTGTAAGTAGTTTTTAGTGTTTCTAAAGACGTAGTTGCATCTACTTTAACTAATTTACTTCAAGTAAATTGGCTCCTGTCACCCTCAGTGGAAGTGGTTCGCTTTGGCATTGCGATTGTTAGGAGGTCTCCATCGTTGCTAAGCTGCACTTTCTCAACTTACTGCATTCTCCAAGTTGATTCCATGTAAGAAGCAGTCGCCTTTCAGGGCAAGTGTCAAAATACTCAACACGCTTGAAATTCTCTATTTAAGTTAGAATGTTTCATCACCTAAAACAAGAGGGCAGGAAAGCAATCTGCCAGTCAGTCTCTTTAAGACACTGCTATCTTAAGATCGGTTGAGCCAGTATTTACAGCAAATTGCCTTAACGATGCTTTATCGGTATCATGGTTGCAGAAACATTCAAACAATACCGTCCCCAGGATTATCTTATTGGAAATTACAGCGATAGAAAAACCCACAGCGAATAGAATTTTGGCACAAGAATACCATGTTGGTCCAAATTCGGGCTGTGTTACCGGTAGGTTTTCTCAACTGCGTTTGAAACGAGACCTCTTCCTAATCATCCCGAACGTTGGCCTCCTTGGTCAATACTAAAGGCGCCGAAGGACCCGAGTTTTTACAAGAGGGCTTTAATTTTTCCCCTTCAGATTACATGCCCTGAATTTGCAGTTAGCCATCGTTGGTCAGCTAGGACCAGTAGGAGGCCTCATTCGTGGTCCCGAAGAGACGACACGTGAAGTCGTGTTTTTACGGAATGTACTAGACATTAAAAATCGACCTCAGATGCGCTTCCCCCGCTTCCTACCGCATCAGTTAAGGAAATAAAACGGCGCTCTAGCGCGACGCAGAGAGGCGGGCATCCCGACCTCAGCTTTGCCAGACAGAAGCACCGAGGGGTCCGTAGTTGGGAGAATCAAGCCAGTCCTGCATTTTCATAGTTTACCTGGGAAACTAACACTCTTCACGATTAAATAATTGCTAAGACAGAAGGTAGGAAATTGACAAAAAAGCAGGCAGTAGAAAGACAGTGTAGGGGACAGTCAGGGACGGATAGTGCTGGGTAGACGTCCCCCCTGTCAGGCACAGACCCCGGGTCTGCTGTGCGCTGAACAGGCTGTCGCCCCAGGATCCCAGTTGAGTGGGACCCAGGACGGGGCCGTGTATCCAGGGCCCGCAGGTGCCAGGCTTTTAGCCCACCCACCCCCTAGAGCGATCGCACTAAAGTGACAGTAATCGTCATAGCTGAAGACTCTTCAGCATTTGTCACGTGGCAGGTACTGTCCTGCCCGTGTCACACGACACCTCTAATCCTCGCCTCCACCCTCTCAGGTAGGTATTTTTACGCGTCCCCACCTTCGAGGCGGTGAAACTGAGGTGGAGCGACTGCCAGCTCACTGCCGGCAGTGGCTGAGAGGCTCCCGACGGGCGGCCTCTCGGCCTCCCTGCCTCCGCGGCCCTGTCGGCGGGCGGTGTCGCGGCTCCTCTGTGCGGAGGCGCCCGGCTCAGAGACTTAAGCCTGCCCCGGGTCTCCCAGATGTTTCTGGTCGAGTCCAGCCCGTTTTCACGGCTGCACCACTGCGGATGCCAAGGAACAGTGGGAGGCGGGTCTTGGTGTCCTCCTCTTCCGTAAAAAGTCGAGGAGGTCCCCTCTGCCAGTACAGCCTTACATTTGGGCCAATATGGTAATGAAGTCATGCTCTTAGAATATTCACCTGGAGGTTTTCAGATTAAAATACAGGATTTTAAATAAAACTTCAGACCCTGATTTTTACTGATCCGAGGTCATTTTCTGAGGCAAAAGTGGCCTTTCCCTTGGAGACCGTTGACAGTTAGCCTGAGCGTACAATTTGGAACAGGGGTTGTCCTGCGTCACGATGGGCTAGATGACCTAATAGGTCTTTCTTTTTTTTCTCTAAATTTCTAGGATTCTCATGATTTGAATATTGATGAACTCTTTGACTTGAACATTTTGTTTCTTCTAATTGTTCATCTTTTCCTGATAATTATAAGGTACAGCAGGAGGACGGAATCAACTATACCCTTTATACAAGGTGGATTTTTGAAACCGTAGACCTTATTTTGTCTTAGTCAAACATGACCCTAGACTCCTCTCTTCTGACTTCTCCCTCCTCCTCTAAAACAGCCCATGAAAAGAAAAGCGAACTTTTAAAGGTTCTTGCAATTCTGTTGGCCTGTTCTTTGCCCCTCGTAATCACAAGGTGGAGTCCTCAGGATGTGGGGGTGGGGGGGGGCCGGGGTGAGGACTAGCTTAGCTCAGACAGCTCTCCTGAGACGCTCTGGGTTTGGAAACGCGTGGGTTCTTGGTAGATATTCCTTAATGCCGACAGCAGGACCAGGAATTTAAGATAAATATCTAAGGATACAGGATTCTTGGTGGCTATGGGTCTGAACTTCCAGAGAGACCTCTTGTTCCCTCTTCTGTCCACGTTTTCCGTGGGTGAAGAGAAGGGGAACGTTACACTGTGTGAGTGCCTTGTAGTGTTTTACTAAGTCGTTGAACAGAAGCGTAGACCCGTAAACCGGTTTGAATGCAGACTGCAGTTCCTACGTGTAGCATTTCCGTGTTCGTTCGGACATCCGGGTAGATGGTCAGAAAACCGCTAACTGTAATCTGTGATACGTAGTGTTTTGTTTCAAGTGTGGACATGTGCACGTTGAAAAGGTCTGCTCGGGCTCTAGAACATTTGTGTTTATCTTCTGCTTAGATGTCTGATATGCCAAAGCCTGCCTTCATGAAGCAGAACCTAGACGCCCTTGGCATCGGGACCTACCACAACATCGCCTTCATCCACCCGGACACTCCCATCATTAAAGCCTTGAACGTCTTTGTAGAAAGACGAGTGTCGGCCTTGCCTGTGGTGGATGAGTCAGGTCTGTGGGTTTGGTCAGACAGAGACCACGCTTTGTCTCCTTGGGGCAAACTGACTGCTAAGCGGTCAGCAGATCAGACTGGGTGGGTGGCCAGCAAGGGGGGTGGGGATGAGAGTTTCAGACATGGCGGATCAAGTCAGCACCGAGCAGCGCTCGGGTTAGCAAGGACTTGGACCTGGCTTATTTCTACACTGGCTGTTAAGATGGGATTTCACGTCCGTTTAAAATTAGGCAAGTTTGTTTAATCGCTAGTAAGCATCTGGCTAAGACTGATTTTAAGTGGTATTTTTTTTGTCTCTAAGACCTGTTTTTTTCTAACATTTGTTTTCATTTTTAGGAAAAGTTGTAGATATTTATTCCAAATTTGATGTCATTGTAAGTACTTTTAATTTTGTTACACCTGTCGTCTAGAATGCATTTAAAACAGATTCGTGGGGCGCCTGGGTGGCTCAGTCAGTTAAGCATCCGACTTTGGCTCAGGTCATGATCTCACGATTTGTGAGTTCGAGCCCCGTGTCCGGCTCTGTGCTGACAGCTCAGAGCCTGGAGCCTGCTTCGGATTCTGTGTCTCCTTCTCTCTCTGCCCCTCAGAAATAAATAAGTGTAAACTAGGTACATTAACCTGCTTGTGGTTTTCCCTCATTACCAGCTTTTGTGAACGTGAGGACCGGAGGATTCTGCAGACTGCCCAGAGTTACTGTGCTTAACATCCCCTGGGTTAGCAGTGAATAACATATTAGCATCTTCTGGTTTTTCCAGTCTATGTGTAGTTTATCCATTACTACAGCATGTGTGAATATTATAGACGGTCCTATTTCTGTGGGCAAGACATTATTTATTCCATGTGCTTAGTGCACACAGTGATTCAGGGGTCACTTTAGGGGTTATAATCATCTCATTGTTTTACTGATTGGGAACAGCTGTTCTCAAGAAAACAGCAAATATATTCGTTATTTAAAAATTTTTTTTAATGTTTATCTTTGAGAGAGAGAGAGAGACAGGGCACGAGTGGGGGAGGGGCAGAGAAAGAGGGAGACACAGCATGGGAAGCAGGCTCCAGGCTCTGAGCCGTCAGCACAGAGCCCGACGCGGGGCTTGAACCCACAGACTGCGAGATCAGGACCTGAACCAAAGTAGGATGCTCAACCGACTGAGCCACCCAGGCGCCCCCATATTAGAGTTAGTTAAAGTCCTGTTTCGAGGGCTCTGTTTTTGATCCCTGGTGCAAATCTGCTAGATGTAATGCTACATCTTTCTACTGAATGCTTTTTCGCCCCATTCATTTTAAATGCACTTCCTTAGAGTTTTCTAGTATCTCTAAGAAAGGAAACCAAAATTCTGGTAGCCCCAAACATGCTCTGCATTTTTTACCCTAATATTGATCCTGCCGTTAAATATAACTTGGCAGCTAGCTGTGTCTCTTGTCTCATGCATTCTGCTTAACATAACAGGCATCAAAAAAATCTGCCAATTAGAATTTGGTTGGGTAGGACCCTCTGAGGTTAAAGCCACATGGGTCTGTGGGGGGCTCGTCTGGCCTGTTCTTCCTTCACGGGCTTGACCTGGCGGGTCCCTCGGCGCCTTCCTGGCGAAAACCTTGCCCCCTGGGCAGGGGCTCACAGGGAGGGTCTACTGTTGCAGGCACCCTAGGGTGCTTCTCACCCTTTACAAATGTTAGTCTAAGGATGGGGGGGGGAGGTAGTCTTCCGTGGGACAAGCAGGCAAAATTTAACAGGGTTTGTCGTAATTAAGGTATATCTCGTAAGCTCTGTGCTGACGGCTCGGAGCCCGGAGCCTGCTTCGGATTCTGTGTCTCCCTCTCTCTCTGCCCCTCCCCCACTCATGCTCGGTCTCTGTCTCAAAAATAGATTAAAAATTTTTTTTTAAAAGATAAACAATGTCTTTAAAAATCAGGTCACTTTAAACTTACTAATCTTGGTTATTAAATAGGCGAGCTGAAATCAAAGGACATAATTCACCGCCCCTTTATTACAGAACCTTGCTGCTGAGAAGACGTACAATAACCTAGATATCACAGTGACCCAGGCCCTTCAGCACCGCTCACAGTACTTTGAGGGCGTCGTGAAGTGCAGTAAGCTGGAAATACTGGAGACCATCGTGGACAGAATAGTGCGGGCCGAGGTGAGGCAGCCGGGCCAGATCACCCCCTCCCCTCCCACCCCTGCGCACGCCCGCTGCACCGGGTCCTTGCTCGAGGTGCGCGGGGATCCTGAGTCACAGCGTCAGCCAGTGCGGTCGGAGATCACGCCCTCCCCGTGTTGCTTGACACATAGTAGGTCATCTGGAAATGCTCACTGCAGTGAACTGATAAGTGCAGTGTCATAGTGGAGTCAAACTGGTCAGAAACTTTCATGGTTTAAAAAGCACGTAACTAAGAAAACAAATGTCCCAAGCGCTTTAGGTCCCATTAGGGGATTTACGAACTTAAAATTGTGTCATTGTATACTGCTGTAACAAAGGGAATGGTCACTCAAAACATCCTTTGATCTTCATAAGTCAATGTTCTCGCTTTCCTGATCGAGATAAGAGTAGATGGTCGAATAACTTCGTCTCCTGACCCTCTGCACTCTGGTGCCCGCGTACGTGAGGGTTTTGAGTATACTTGGGATAACGCTTCCGATAAAAGATGAGCGAGATCAGCATATAACGTATCTAATCCAGGATCCCCACTCCCGGAATCTTTCCTTCCCTTCCTCATTAGACAGGGATGGGAATGTTAGCCGTTTATCACTGTCCAGGACTGACATACCGTGTTCTTTCTGGAACTGCCCCGAAGTAGGCAGAATCAATTCATAATGATACATCTGCTTTGGTCATTCTTATTATAAATCTGAGAATACAGTCCACGAAGAAAAGCCCCTGATTAGTTCGTAGGCTACTAACAGGCGATCCTAACGTTACATGTGAAGCAGGGGGTTGCAGGGCAAGGCTCCTCTCGGGAGCCATCTTACAGAAACAGCCCCGTCTTCATCCTTGCGTGTTGAAGACTTCACCTTGGCGTGGGCTCACCCGCGGGGCCTCCCCCTGCTACCACTGTTCACAGCTTTTGAAACGTATTTCACTTAGAATCTCAGTAGGAACTCTTTCCTTTTTCTACTTGAGTTTAGTACCCATCACTCTTGTTCTCCAAAGAGTTTTAGTGGACTTGGGAATACATCTTTACTTTTTATGAAGGTCCATAGAATTATGGGCCTTTCGAAGATCATAGGCAGAAATAGGTAAGACCCTTCTTCCTGATTATCTATAAGGACAGTGCACATCCATGTGATGAGATCCTTTACAACGAGAAATGTCCTAGAAGGTACAGAAAAAACATTAATATATTACCAAGAGAAAAAGCCACTTACCGTATACAGCGTGAGTATATTCATTTACCTGCTCACGTGTATAGAAAAGAGGCCAGAAAGACCCGTGCCACAGCAGTAGCCGTGGCTGGTCCTGGGTGGCGGAGTTCTGGTTGGCGTGGGGAACACCGTCTGGTGATCCTCTGTCCTGAGCTCTCTTGTCTGAGCATATATTATTCTCGGGCAAAAGAGAAAAGCAATTGGCTCGTCTTTTCGGCCCATCTGGCAAGCGATAGAAATTTCTTTGTAATAGGAAATAGGTCATTGAGGAAAAAGATGTAATTTAACACTTTTCTCAAGTTACCCATTTTGACTTTTATCCCCATTGAAATAATTTCTTTCACCAGATGGCTCCTTGCTGGGGGACAAAGGCCAATTTTAGCTTCATTACAGTTGTTGGGGAAAGGGGATACAGTGTCCACAATGATTTAGTTATTTATAGGACATAAATATCACACCAGAATATTCGCTAGTTTAGACTCAGCAACAAATGGCAAGAAAATATTTTTGGTAGTCATTTCTGCCTGGAAGAATGAATTCTCTGGGTAAGATAGCTGCCCCTTGACCTTCAGTCGTTCAAAAGAGAGTTACTTAATTAGCATTATTGGACGTTAACAACAAAATGTGTCCAGTATAGACTAGAAAGCACTCGCTGATCCTAGATACAAGCCATCGTTTTAATTTATAATTATAGTAAAATAATTGTGTTCTATCACAGGATTATTGAAGACCCGAAGTTTTTTTAGAAAAACTTTTCAAGTTTATTTAAGTCCTCTCTACACCCAACATTTAGAGTAAGACCCCACAACACAAGCCATTCGTTTGCTAAAGAGCTCAGTGGAAAATGAGATGTGAATATAATGTTTCACTTAATTATAGTTCACTTATCTTCTGAACTGAGCATATTACATAGGAATTTCATAGAGAAAAGACTACAGAAAAATGAAGAACCGTGACCCATTTTGTTCTCGCTCTCATTTGGTTGGACGTCCTTCCCACGTAAATCAGTATCTGAGAGTTACGAGAAACTGAGATTCAACTGTAAAGAATTAAGAACTTACGTTTAAGATTATGGCTGCCTGGTACCTTCATGTTTTGGGGTTGTATCGTTCGTATATTAATATTCTGAAATTTGAAAACAGCGGGACGCAGCCGATTTTTCCCACAAGTAGTTAAGAAAGTCAGCACTGCATTGTGGCTTCAGAGCCTAAGACCCTTCAAGGTTCTGCGCGCTGTTTCCATCTCTCACTTGTGGGATGTACTCAGGGCATCGTATACGAAAGACATTTTCCCTTACACCCGTTTTAAACCTTCATGTAAATTCTGACCCACTTGTCTCGCGTTTGCAGGTGCATCGGCTGGTGGTAGTAAATGAAGCAGATAGCATCGTGGGTATTATCTCCCTGTCAGACATTCTGCAGGCCCTGATACTCACGCCCGCAGGTACGAGTGCCGGGTGCTGGCCTTGCCCTTCGTGTGCAAGAAGCGGGGGGGGGGGGGGGGGGGGGGGGGGTGGGGGCTGCCGGGCGGGGGCAGGTACCCCGTGCAGGTACTTCACCACCGCGCACAGACAGAGCTAGGTGTTTCGGGGTTGTATCGTTCCTATATTGATACTCTGAAATTTGAATTCTCGTGCATTGCCCTGTAAACCATTTTCACTTTCTGGGTGGTTTTTCTTTGTTTTACTGCTCCGCGTGGGTGAGAGATAAAAGTTGATAGAAATTCGGAGGAGCATCCTATCAACAACCAGCAGCGTCTGCATAAGTGAGGATTCGTTGCCATAGTCCTAACCCTTCCCATTCAAAAGCGAAGACTCCTTCAGTTTTGATTTTTAGGACGACTACCTAGAAAACATAGGAGGGGAAATTCTTTGCTCTACCCTTAAAAAAACACACACACACACAAAAAACTTGTGTTTTGAGTATATAAAACAGAAGGCCTAAACACAAACTTTTTTCCATTAACAACAGCATATGGGAATTACATTACCTCCCAAACAGCGTTGGTAGCTAACCTCATTTTGTGCCAGACCAGCTCGGCGCAAGCTCTCAGGCCAGTCAGGGAGCGTGCAGGGGAGGGGAGGAGGGGGCTCTGGGAAAGAGGGCTGCTGTGTCTCCTGTGGGCCATGTTTAGTAGTGAGAGGCAGGCTAAGGGGTCCTAAAAGCACCAGCCCTCTCTTTTTCCTCCCTACTCCTCCCCTTCCCACCCCCATCAAGTACAAATAGTCCAGCCTTGGGCCAGACTGACCCGTGCCAAGACGTGCCAAGACTGCAGACTAAGTGACGTACACTCCGAACCCCTAGAAGTTAAACATTAAAGTGTGCGTGTACTCGAAAACAGACACACAGACCAGTGGAACAGAACAGAGACCCCAGAATTGGAGCCACAAACAGATGGCCAACTAATCTTTGACAAGGCAGGAAAGAGGATCCAATGGAAAAAAGTCTCTTTAACAAATGGTGCTGGGAGAACTGGACAGCAACATGCAGAAGAATGAAACTAGACCACTTTCTTACATTATACACAAAAATAAACTCAAAATGGATAAAGGACCTGAATGTGAGACAGGGAACCATCAAAACTCTAGAGGAGAAAGCAGGAAAAAACCTCTCTGACCTCGGCCACAGCAGTTTCTTACTTGACACATCTCCAAAGGCAAGGGAATTAAAAGCAAAAATGAACTATTGGGACATCATCCAGATAAAAAGCTTTTGCACCGCAAAGGAAACAATCAACAAAACTAAAAGGCAACCGAGGGAGTGGGAAAAGATATTTGCCAATGACATGTCCGACAAAGGGCTAGTATCCAAAATCTATAAAGAACTCACCAAACTCCACACCCGAAAAACAAATAATCCAGAAAGAATTGGGCAGAAGACATGATTAGACACTTTTCTAAAGAAGACATCCAGATGGCCAACAGGCACATGAAAAGATGCTCAACGTCACTCCTCATCAGGGAAATGCAAATCAAAACCACACTGAGATAGCACCTCACGCCGGTCAGAGTGGCTAAAATGAACAAATCGGGAGACTGTAGATGCTGGCGAGGATGTGGAGAAACGGGAACCCTCTTGCACTGTTGGTGGGAATGCAAACTGGGGCAGCCGCTCTGGAAAACAGTGTGGAGATACCTCAAAAAATTAAAAATAGATCTACCCTATGACCCAGCAGTAGCACTGCTAGGAATTTACCCAAGGGATACAGGAGTACTGATGCATAGGGGCACTTGTACCCCAGTGTTTATAGCAGCACTTTCAACAACAGCCCAATTACGGAAAGACCCTAAATGTCCATCAGTGGACGAATGGATAAAGAAGATGTGGTTTATAATGGAAAACTACTTGGCCATGAGAGAGAACGAAATCCTGCCATTTGCAGCAATGTGGATGGAACTGGAGGGTATTATGCTAAGTGAAATAAGTCAGAGAAAGACAGATGTCATATGTTTTCACTCATACGTGGATCCTGAGAAACTTAACCGAAGACCATGGGGGAGGGGGAGGGATGGAGGCAAACCGTAAGAGACCCTTAAATACAGAGAACAAACTGAGGGTGGATGGGGGGTGGGGGAGAGGGGAAAATGGGTGATGGGCACTGAGGAGGGCACCTGTTGGGATGAGCACTGGGTGCTGTATGGAAACCAGTGTGACAACAAATTATGTTTTTAAAAAATGAACCCAAATAATGGGGAAAAAATAAACTGTACACGTACTACAGTACTTATTTTACTTTCGTTCAGAAATCAAACTAGCCAAGACTAGTTTCCAGTTGGTTTCTAACCTAAAGATGCCCATCTTAAAGGAGTCCCTGCCACCGGCGAGAAATCTCACCTCCTCTGGGTGCAAGCACCGAGGCCGTGACTCCAGCAGAGAAGCAGCAACCGGGGAGGGGGTCCACGGACTGAGGAAACACACGCAAACCCCTAGCAGAAAGATAAGCAGGTGGCGCCAGCCCCGTGCTGCGGGACACTCCCCGGCTAGCAGGGCACTCACGCGGCTGTACTTGACCTACGCACGGAGGTCACCCGGAGCAGGCGGGCGAGACCCATCCGGAGCGCGTGATCCCACTCCTGTGCAGCCTGCGCACAGACAGCTCCTTGGTGCGCACGGGGACGGGCCTCGTCCAGGGCGGGCTCGTCCTTGCAGGCACGTACCTTAGCACCTTCAGAAAGAGGCACCCCTCTCCCGGGCAGCTGGCCCGGGCCAGGGCACACGTTCAGCCAGCAGCGTTAGGGCTCATCTGGGCCCCTCTCGGTCTCATGGCCAAGACTCTTTGTGCGTGGTAAGCTCCAGAGTGAACGAATCACGTTCTTTAGCCTCTGTGTGCCTAGTGTCACAGACCCAAAGAATGAGAGTGGTGGCCCGGGGCGCCTGGCTCAGTAGAGCATCCGACTCTTGACCTCAGGGTTGTGAGTGCGAGCTCCACGTTGGGCGTAGAGATCAAAAGAATAAAAAAAAAAATTTTTTTACACGAATGAAAATGTTGGGCTGGATGAGTTGACATTTCCATCCACATTTGAGATTTTTTAAATTCCAAGTCATTAATACTCCTCTGCGGGGAGGAACCCTGTTCCACGGCCGAATTTGGTGTGTGCGTTACCATAGAAATAACGTTCTAAAGATAGTAGTCGAGTTAGAATTCTCTGCGATGTAGCGTGTAGAACCTATTTAGGAAAAGTGCTCCGTGTCCCCAATAGCTGGATCGCAAGTGAACGTTCGGAGAGCTCTCCGGGAACGCGGGCCCTGCCCGCCTCGGATCAGCAGCCCTTGAGATGCCGTCATCGTGAGACACGGTGCCGTGTAAGCAGGCATCAGGTGAGGGCTCCGGCCTGGCCCCCGTCTCCCCCGGGAGTTGCCCGTGTGTGGCCTCATTTAGCCCCTGGTCCAGGCAGCCGTCCGGTGAGCGGGCCGACCCAGGCCCTGCGTCCTGCCAGACACGCTCTGATAGCGTGAACCTGTTTGCGGGCGGCGAGGGACCGCAGCCGGGACCCGCGCTGCTGGGTGGGAATCAGCGGCAAGGGGCGCTTCGAGAAGGCGCCCGCTGTTGGGTGAATAAAAGCTACCGGTGGTGACTCAGCAGCCAGTGGACACGGTCCTCCATCGAGGACGCGGACTGGCCGTGGCAACATTTCCTCTTCAGCAGTAGTTCCTTGTCACACGTGGACCGTCCAGGCAAACCTGCGCGCACGCGACCGGTGAATACACGATCGGTTAGCGGTAGCTATGGTTTTTTTAGCCCCTTATTTTCTATGGGTTGTTCATCTCTTTCAAAAGTCTTCTTGGGTCCGCAGGGACAATAGGAGAGGCTGCTGTGCTGAGAAAAACGGTAGCGCTCCCGCCAACCTGCCCGGAAAGTCACGAGCCAGATGCGTGCAGATACCCGTAAACGTGTTGGAATGCTTTTGTTCAACGTTTTGGAAGTACGCACAGGCACACCTCAGGGACCCTGTGGGCTGGGGTCCGGACCCCTGCAGCACAGCGGATGTCACAATAAAGCGAGTGGAAGGGAGGTGTTGGTTTTGCGGTGCACGGAAGGCACGTTTGCACCACACGTTTGCGGCGTGTGACGTGTGCCCCAGCACCGCGGCCAAAACGACAGTGGACACGCCTCCGTGAAAAGCGACTTTATTGCTGAAACGTGCTAACCGCCGTCTGAGCTTCCAGCGGGTCCTAATCCTCTTGCTGGAGGGGGTCCTGTCCCACGGTTGACGGCTGCTGACCGGGCAGGGTGGTGGGCGCTGAAGGGCGGGGTGGCTGTGCAGCGTCTGAAAATAAGACAGCGGGGACGCTGGCCGCACCGGGTGGCTCTTCCCGTCACGAACGATTTCTCTGTGGCGGGCGGTGCCGTTTGATGGCATTTTACCCAGAGGAGAACTTTCCCCGAACCGGGGTCTGTCCTCTCAGCCCCCGCCGCTGCTTCGCCAACCAGGCTTCCGGAACGTTCCAAATCCCTTGTGACCGTGTCTTCGCGGCATCTCCACCGGGAGGAGATGCCACCTCAGGAGGTCGCTTTCTTTGCTCCTCCTCGTCCGTCCAGGTTTCATCCTGAGATGGTGGCGACCCCGTCCCCTCTTCAGGCTCCACTTCTGATCCCAGTTCTCTTGCTGTTTCTACCGCGTCCGCAGTGACTTCCTCCACTGAGGTCCTGAACCCTCCACGTCCTCTCCAGGAGGGTTGGAATCACCTTCTTCCAAACTCCGGATTATGTTGATAATCTGATCTCTTCCTGTAATCACGAACGTTCTCAATGGCTTCTAGAACGGTGAATCCTTCCCAGAAGGTTTTCAGTCGCCTTCAGATGCATCTGAGGAGTCCCAGGCATGGCAGCTGTTGCCTCGTGACCCGTGTTTCTTAAATACTAGACTCGAAGGCCGAGGCGGCCGCCTGAGGCACGGGCTGCAGGATGGCGGGGGTGGTGGCAGGCACGAGCACGACCCTCATCCCGTCCGTCTCCGTCAGAGCTCTGGGCTGTGACCGGGTGCACCGCCGGGGAGCTGCCCCGTCTTGAAAGGGATCTCCGGCTGAGCAGAACTCCGCAGCCAGCGTCCCCTGCTCAGTGACCGTGCTGGAGACCGACGGGCTTCGTCGTGCGTTCACAGAGCGCAGGCGGAGCGGACCTCCCGCCGTTCGCGGGGGCCTCGGGTTTTCCGAATGGTCACCGAGCCCCGGCTGCCGGTCCAGGTCACTGCCGCGTCAGCCCCCGACGAGGGAGTCAGCCCCGGGCACGGACTTCCCCTCTCTGGCTCCGAAGGCCCGGCTGGCGTCTTCCGGGAGAAGGCTGTTGTGTCTCCACCGAAGGGGTGGGTGTCGCGCGGCCCCCGTCATTCGTTCCGGCCGCTGGGCCTTCCGGCCGGCCTGCCACTTCACCCTGCACTTGCGTGCTGTAGAGACGGCGCCTTTCCCGGAACCTCCTGACCCACCTCTGCCAGCTTCAGGCTGCTCCTCTGCAGCTGCCTCACCTCTCTCCGCCTTCACGGAATCGGAGAGAGTCGGGGCCTGGCTCCGGATTCAGCTCTGGCCTCAGGGGACGTGTGGCTGGTGCGACCTTCCGTCCAGACCCCTGCAACCCTCTCCATACCAGCAGGGAGGCCGCGTTGCCTTCTTAGCATCTGTGTGTTCCCAGAGGAGCGCTTTCCTTTTTTTTTTTTTTTTTTTTAAAGTTTACGTGTTTATTTACTTAAGGCATGTCTGCCCCCAGTGTGGGGCTCGAACTTACAACCCAGAGGCCAAGAGTCGCTCGCTTTTCCGACCGAGCCAGCCAGGTGCCCCTAGAGCAGCCCTTTATCTCAAGGATTTTTCCTCTGACTTCACAGCGCGGGGCTCGCTGTTTGGTGAAAAGAGGCCCACTCTGGACGTGCCTTTGTCACACCGGGCTTAATCGTTTCTAGCTTTTGATACAAAGCGAAAGGTGGGCGACTTTCACCTGAACACCTAGGGGCCGCGGTAGGGTTGCCACGTTGGCCCGATGTCCAGAGTGTTGCCTCTCAGGGACGAGGGAGGCCCGAGGAGACGGAGGGAGAGATGGGGGGGGGACGGCCAGCGGAGCGGTGGGCACACACGCATTTATTGAGTCGCTGCCTGCGTGTGGCTCACGGTGCCGGCCAACGATTACAGTAGCGACCGAGATCCCTGATCGCCGTAACAGGTATCGTCGTGAAAAAGTTTGCAACGCGGGGAGAATTCCCAAAATGGGACGGGCACGCAGAACGATGCCGTTTGGAAAACGGTGCCGGTAGACTTGCCTGAGGCAGGGTTGGCGCAGACCTTCCAATTTTTAAGGACAAAATCACCCACAGAGCGCAGTGAGCGAGGTCCGCCCGCGTGACGGCAACACGCGCACCTTCACCAGGACACACGTGCGTTCTCTCTTTTAAAAACGTTAGCACTGGAACCCCTTTCTTTCCCAAAGTAAGTCTTGCGTATTTAACACTCAGGACCTGGAACACAGATTAGAAGTGGGCTGCTGTGTTTGTAGGGGTCTGGAACGTTCTCCTAAGGCACGGCAGAGTACGGGTGAGGACCCCCCGGGGGGCGGGGACCACCCCTGCTGTGTGCAAGACAGGCCCGGCTGCGACGCGCTTTGATGTTTCATTTTCCATCTACCGACAGGTGCCAAACAAAAGGAGACGGAAACGGAATGACCGCTGTGAGTGGAGAAGCCCTCGTAGGAGAACTTGAACAAAGATTCTGGGTCACGCTTTGCCTCATGAACACTGACCGTGTTAGAAGACCGTAAAATGGCTAAGAATGTATAGCAGGGTTTAGCGATGGGTATTTTTTCCAGTGACGTTGAAACTGAGCATAAGAAACAGGTTTTATGTGTTTGAAGATTCAGCCTTGCATTAAAAGACTGTTTTCAGACCTTCGTCTGAGCGATTTCAAATGCTGTATGTTATTAAAGTGCACTGTGTCCTGAAATTTTTTATTATTTTTCGTTTCAAAGAATTCACTGGTCTGTAACAGGCAATAGGACATAAGGCAAGCGCATGGCTTCTTCAGACCTAGTGCCTTATGTCGGAACACGTGATATGTCATCACTGCGGCCCGTTGCAGCTGGAGCCACACGGTGCTGGGGCGTGACAGTCTTTGGACCTTTACCAAATCAGTTTTGTTCTCATTAGATTTGTCAAACCGTTGTAATTTGGATATAAATCATTACTTTGTAAAACTTCAATGGCAGTTTTACGTTTAAGTGTCTGTTCTGAACTACAGTGTAAACAAAACTGCTTTACAACAGCTTTATTTATTTTTACTTTCCTGCGATTTTTTTTTTTTTTTTTTTTTTTTTAACACATCCTGGTGGGTGAGCCTCCCCATGCCCGTTAATAAACCATCGGTGGTTATTTTTAAAAGGCAAATTTCTCATTTAAGTTTGGATCTGGAAAGCGTAGGACTTCTAAAATAGCCACTGTTAAGAGTGGAAAGCCGAAGTTTCTGAAAGCACGGGTGAAAACGTGCTCTGCTAGGCTGGGAACAGGCGGCGGTTAGGAGCAGACAGAGTGCCGGGAAGAGGTCTATTTTTTTCTTGTGTACTGAAACGTAAAATCACGATGTTTGTACGGCTGCTGTGCGATCGTCCATGTAAATTCTATTGTGGCACATGCAATATGTCATGTGGTTGAAGAGAAACCATGTTTCCTAATGTAAGTGCTCTGAAAATGTCCACACTGTATATATATATGAGTATAGTTTGATTTTTTTGTTGTCGTTTTGGGGTTTTTTTGGCAGATTGAAAGATTAAAGTAAATCTTATTATCGACCATTTTGTTCAGGACGTTCTTTAAAATACCACGTGTTTCGGCACATATTCATTACAAATCGGCATGAAGTTTCCCACGTAGAGATTTCTTCCCAAATGAAGGAGAACGTGAATTCGCGGATCCCTTTTTCCCTCATGAGAAAAAAACAAACCTGGGGAGCCTGGCTGGGTCGATCGGAGGAGCGTGTGACTCTTGATCTCAGGGTTGTGAGTTCGAGTTCCGTGTTGGGTGTACAGATTACTTAAGAATAAATTCTTGGGGACCGCCTGGGTGACTCAGTTGAGCGTCCAACATCAGCTCAGGTCATGATCTCGCGGTTAGTGAGTTTGAGCCCTACGTCGGGTTCTCTGCTGTCAGCACAGAGCCCGCTTCGGATCTTCTGCCCGCCCCCCCGCCTCCCCAACTCATGCTCTCTCTCAAAAATAAATAAAAAACATTAAAAACATAATAGCGGCGCCTGGGTGGCTCAGTCAGTTGGGCGTCCCACTTCGGGTCAGGTCATGATCCCACAGTCCATGTGTTCAAGTCCCGCATCGGGCTCTGTGCTGACAGCTCAGAGCCTGGAGATTCTGCCTTCAGATTCTGTGTCTCCCTGTCTGGCTCTCCCCCACTCACACACTCTCTCAAAAATAAGTCGGTTAAGCGTCCGACTTCGGATCAGGTCGTGATCTCGCGGTTCATGGGTTCAAGCCCCGCATCAGGCTCTGCACTGACAGCTCAGAGCCTGGAGTCTGTTGCAGATTCTGTCTCCCTCTCTCTCTCTCTGCCCTTTCCCCGCGCACGCGCGCGCGCGCGCACACACACACACACACTCGAAAAAAAATTTTTTTAAGAAATTAAAAAATAAAATATTTTTGAAAAAACCTTAATGACTCACACACTTTCTCTCCATTATTAAATAGAATACATTCAATTAAAAGTCGACCCCGGGGGCGCCTGGGTGGTGCAGTCGGTTAAGCGTCCGACTTCAGCCAGGTCATGATCTCGTGGTCCGTGAGTTCGAGCCCCGCGTCAGGCTCTGGGCTGATGGCTCGGAGCCTGGAGCCTATTTCCGATTCTGTGTCTCCCTCTCTCTCTGCTCCTCCCCCGTTCATGCTCTGTCTCTCTCTGTCCCAAAAATAAATAAAAAACGTTGAAAAAAAAATTTAAAAAAAAATAAATTAAAAAAAAATAAAAGTCGACCCGCAGATTTTCTTACGCTGTCACTTTTCATTTCCTAGTTAGGCCAGCTGTGAGAGAGCACATGTACACGTTTCCCCATAGAAACAACTGTGGTTGTGACTTAGGTTAATGGTCATATTTGGGAGAAAGCAAAAACAGTCACAAAGCTGCTAGAACCCCAGTTTTGAACCTCAAAACATCTGCTTTCAGCCCGCCCCGGGTTTGTGAAGCACCCATGAGTCTGCTCAGACTCCCATGTACCACATAGAGCGTATTCTGTGTATGTTCCGCTTCAGAAAACCGCGCGGGGCCATTTACAAAGAAACGTGCTACGATTCTCTCTTCCCACGAGGCACACTCAGTCTGGCGGGCCTCGGGCAGGGTAGGGTAGGGCGGGGCAGGGCTGTGCCAACGTGCCGGGCAGCAGGGTTTGGGGCGCACCTGCACCTGTTAGGCGCCAGCGGGAGTGGGGTGGCCCCTTCTCAGACGCAGGGCTGTTGCCCAAGAGCATCTTGTTTCCGGCAAGTGATAAAGACCGGGTTCTAGGAAGTGTGCCTCTCTGTGCCCTTCTAGAAATAAGGAGAAGTGGCACTTCCAGAATCCTAACGAGGAAAGGATTCTAAGGGAAAAGCCTAGCTGCCCCGAGAAAAACCACCTGGGAACCCTTGCTGGATGCGCCCCAGGTGTTTGCAGCGGCCTGTCCCCTCGAGGCTCCCAGGACCCCCTTGCGTGGCAGGCTCACTGCGCCACCAGTGCCCACGGACGCCCTGGCCCTCGCACCAACGAGGAGCTCACAGCCCCCAAAGGCTTGCGCACGACTGATGAGTGATCAACGTGAAAGCAAGAGCGTAAAAAACACACCACGCCGGTTCCGGAAGCGGAGAGGGCATCCGTTCCGTTTCACATTCTAATCTCCAAGGAAAACTGGACGGACTTCCTGAACTGATGACATTTCTTACATTTTCCTAGAGAAACATTTGCGTGAGCAGACCATCCTCTTTAAACCACTGGTTCTCGGCGGGAGAGATTGTGGACCCCGGGGGACACTTGGAAAGTGGATACGCTTTCTCTCGTCACCACTGGCGGTGGGGATGTGCCGCTGGCACCTGGTGGGCAGAGACCATAGACCCTGCGAGCGAGCCCCAACGACATACAATGTGCAGCCCAAGATGTAAGTGAGGAGGTTAGAAACTCCGCCCCGAACAATTACAACCTTCTGGGTATTTTTGATTACCTTCGTTACTTCCTAACTGAATCCATCTGTCTTTGGAGGGGGGAGAAAAAAAAAAAACACCTGAGCAGGCAGCCTTTCTGGGACAGGGGACAATCCAAACAGTCCACAGGTAGATTTCAGGGCGCTTACTTCCAAGGCACTTCCGCCAAAAAGAGAATTTTGCTTTGCAAACGGTAGCACTCTCGGGAGAAAATTCCAACCCGCAGGGAAATACTTGGAAGTTTCTCTGTTACTCTCTTTTCATAAAGAAACCAAGAACAGGTTCCAAAATTGTTTTTTCACGTAAAATTCCCTGTGCAACCGGCAGGGTTGTAAGTCTACATAAAGAGCATGCCTGCAACAGTCACAGGAAACCCCTAAAGTCCCCTCGCCTTGTGGATATAGCCCCATCTTATTTCTAGAACTTACCACACTGCACAACATTTACCTTTAGATGCCAGCCTAAGCCAGGGCATAGGAAAATTAATCACGTGGCTCCCTGCGTGGCTCTCAGAGATACTGAGGATCCTCCCCGCAGGGAGGTGGGGAAAAAGCCAGATACCCAGTTCCCTCCAGACCCCTGCTGGACCTCCACCTCCAAGGAACTTGCTGGTCAGAATCTGAAGGCTCGACAAAACGCTACTCTGACTTCAGCTGTGCGTTGCCCTCTCTGGAAAGCCTGCATCACAATCACCTGCTCTCACTGGGGACCAGAGCCTGAGGGGCGCCTGCTTCTGGGAGGTTGGGGACGCAGGATGAGTCTCCCACCTGCCTCCACTGGCCAAAGTCAGGAGCATCTCGCCCCCTCCCGCCGCGCCGGCCAACGGATCACCACCGCAACGAATCGAATTGGAGAACGCAGGTAAACAACTGCCAGGTGTCACTGGCGCTCATTTGCCACAGGCCATCTGCCTCACCCATTCCAGCCACCGGCCCTCCCAGCCCCAGGGAGAGAGGCTGCTGACCCTCCTCCGCGTGAACTCTCCCTCCCAGCTGAGCGCAGGAGCCTGAGAGCAGGCCCTCCCTTCTCATCTCTTCCAAACTGTGCTGCTCGGCCTGGGAGAACCACGCAACGGCCCAAAGCCACGCCCGGGGCTGCTCTCGTCCACGGCCTCAACTGCAAAGACCAAGGGGGAACCTCAAACTGCGGCCCGCGAGGCCTGGCCACTGCTGGGCGGGCCAAGATCTGGGGAGGGTGGGGTCCCCCCGCCTCGTGGCCCGTGCGGCCTGAGGTCCCCCTTGCTTTGGCAACCCTTTGGATATGCCCCCTGGCCCGCAAGACGCCCCGAGCTGTGGGGTCACCTCCCTTCCAGCCGCAAGGCCTCCCCACTGCCTGGTGCAGAGGACGCAGAGAGGGTCACACTCAGGAAACCCTAACCTCCACCTACAGCCCCAGCCCCCCGATTCCTGTCCAGCCAACACCTCCATCCACCCCTCCCCGCTGCTGGGGACTCACCATATTCAACCACGACGTGGAGACGCTGGCCCCCTCTGAATCCTCTGTGAGCTTTTTAATCCTCCTCCTCTCCACCCCGCCCCTTGAAAAGACAGCATAAAGAGGCTGCATTTCTGGCGGCCTCCGAACGCATTCGGATTCGGAGGCCCAAAAAGCTGACCCTCCCGACATCACAGCCGTTAAGCTGCATTTTTAAACCAAAAATCTCATCATCTCATTTCACTGCTCAGAAACGGTCACAGGCCCCCCCGCCCCGCAAAGCCCTCCCCTCCCACTGAGCCTCCCACCGACTTGCTCCCCGTCCTTCTAGAAGCTCCACGCCTTCCACGCCTGCCCACTGGCCTGAGCTGGTCCCCACCCCCTTTCCTCACCTGCAGATACTCAACTGCTCTCTCAAGGGCCAAGTCAAATGGCCCTCCACCTGGAGGCTCCCAGGACTCCCCCCTACCCCCCCCCCACCCCCCCCACCCCCCCCACCCCCGCCAGCCGGCCGATGGATGCCTCCCTCCTCTGACAGCACAGGCCGTAATTCCGTAGGCCTGTTCTGCCCTGCCTCCTTCCTGGATAGTGGAGGGTGGCACTTGAGGCCACCTGGCATCTCGGGTCAGAAGATCCGCTCCTCAGGGACGCCTGGGTGGCTCAGTCGGTTAAGGATCCAAATTTCGACTCGGGTCACGATCTCGGGTTGGGGAGTTCGAGCCCCACGTCAGGCTCTGTGCTGACAGCTCAGAGCCCAGAGCCCGACTTGAGTTCCGTGTCTCCCCCTCTCTCTGTGTGCTGCTTATGCTCTCTTTCAAAAATCAATAAACATTTGGGGCACCTGGGTGGCTCCGTCGGTTAAGCGCCCGACTTCAGCTCAGGTCGTGATCTCATGGTTCGTGGGTTTGAGCCCTGCATCAGGCTCTGTGCTGATGGCTCGGAGCCTGCTTCACATTCTGTGTCTCCCTCTCTCTCTCTCTGCTCCTCCCCCACTCGCTCTCTGTCTCTCTCAAAAATAAATAAAACCTTAAAAATTTTTTTAAATAAACATTTTAAACATTTTGTTAAAGAAGACATGCTTCTCGGTACTGCTGTGCGCACCAGGAAACTGTTATAAAGTCCCTCACCTTTCTTGGCTTGGCTCTTCCCTTGTGCAGTTACCGAGACGGAGAAATACGCACACACCGTTGCGCGTAAGCGTGCTCCCCGAACGCTAAAAGTCTCGCAAATGTTAGTAGCAGGTGTTGTCCTCACGGGTGCAGCGGTCACCTGAGTCCCTCAAGGGAACGATCTCCTACTCATCTCCGTACTCCCACACCGGCACATCTCTGGACCTGAGAGGTGCTTCGGGAACGTTCGGCCGACGTTTGATGAGCGGTTGGTAAAGGCCAGTACATCCAGGAGGATCTTGGGGCTGGTGACACACTCCAACCGTGTGAAGCTGGTCCCCCGCGTGGCCAGGCTACTTGATGAAGGTGGGGAGACACCACAGGATACGGGGCATCATCTACGAATCCAGAGGCGGCCCCCTTCTCTGCCTGTAGCTTTCACAGGTGGGTTCCTACCCAGGGAGGATGCTGGAGGCAGGCCCTGCTCCCTCTCTAACACAAAGGACACTTCCTTCTCAGAGGAGGGAATGTGGATACCCACAGACCCCCAGGGAGCCCGCGGCCACCGGAGAGGGCCGGCAGTCAGAGCACAAGCGACAAGCTCCGTGGGGAGGAGAATGGAGAAAAAGACACCAACACCTGCCCAGAGAGAAAGATGAGGCCAGCTTCAGGCGCGGGGAGTGGAAAAGACCAGAGACGCGGGCACCAAGCCAGCCCCTCACACCTGCATAGATGGAACAGAGGGTTTGATAAAACTCACTCCTGAGCCTCTTAAAATCCAGAGGCAGTCCTTCCAGGGTATTTTGAGAATTCCCAGCTACCATCTTTCTTTGCCCCTTGTCCTCTTTTTGACAGCTGAAACAATTTCCAGAAACGTCGCCCCGCCAAAACAGTGCTATGTGAAGGACGGCCCCTGGGCTAATTCCTAATCACAAGCGTCAGGTGGAAGGAGGGGATAGGCGGGTGGCCCCTGGGTGGGAGGTTTACAGCAAACCAGCCTGGAATGAGCAAACTGGGGTGGCCCCCAAGGCCCACACTTTTGCAGTCCCTGTTACTTTTCAGAACCGCATCGAAGAGAACATTTGCTTAGTCCCCAGTGAAGCCTTAGGCTTCAATATCAATTTATTTAGCAACTATTACACTGTGCACACAGCACCACCACGGGCCGGGCACCGTTCGAGGGGACCGGGCCACACCACGAATCTCTGCCCTCAGGGGCTTACATTCTATCTAGTGTGCTGCGAGAACATTTTAGAAGAACATCACCACAGCACCTTGAGGTTGTTCTCTCGCTTTTTTTTTTTTTAAGTTTATTTGCTTATTTTGAGAGAGACAGAGACAGTGTGAGTGGGGGAGGGGCAGAGAGAGAGAGGGAGAGAGAGAGAATCCCAAGCAGGCTCCATGCTATCGGCACAGAGCCCGACTCGGGGCTCGAACTCACGAACCGTGAGATCGTGACCTGAGCGGAAACCAAGAGTCAGATTGAGCCACCCGGGCGCCCCTCAAAGCCCATGCTCTTAATCCCAGTTCTAAACAGCTATCGCCAGCTGAATTGTGTCCCCCCCACAAAGATCTGCCGAAGTCTCCCCCCGACCCCGGTCCCTGTGAATGTGATCTTATTTGGAAACAGGGTCTTTGCAGACATGGTCAAGTTAGGTGAGGTCACACTGAAGGAGGGCAGGCCCTAAACCAGTGACTGTGTCCCTTGGAGAACAGGCCACACAGAGAGAAGGCCATGTGACAGCAGACGCAGACTGATTAATGTGACAAAGCTAGGTACTGGGAAGGTGCTAGAACATTAAACGTGGTTTTAAAAACTTTACCAACACATTTTTATAAAAGTACGCCATTTGCTTTCCTTTTAAAAGCAATTTTATCGTAACCCAGACATGTTAGAACTGAAATACACGGAAGGAAAGGTAGAACTGAGCGTAAAAAAAAGCGGACAGGAGGTTTTTCAAATGGCGACCGACAGAGGTCCATTTTCAGGGGCCTTGAAATGCATTGGTTGGAAATAGGGCAGGCTGCTATGATTACCACATTGAAAGGAAAAGTCTTCAAGAGTAACCATATTATAGATTTCAGACATCTTGACACAGCACTTAGTGATGAATAATTGAGATCTGTTCCTTATACCTTATGCACCCGATGGCTCTATTTATTACGCCATAAATTAGTTGACCCAACTGCTCTTTTTTTTTTGAAACAGGCTTTTTCAAGAACTGTAAACAGCGTTTAAAAGAGCACAGTGTGTACTTTCTTCTATTATTTGCAAATCGCCTGGAGGAAGAATGCTCCCCACTCCGTTGGTGAAACTAAAGCGACAGCGTGAGCCAGCGGGGAAATGATGGGACCAGCCTCGCCTGCAGCTCTGAGCCCTCTTGCCGACCCAATGCCACTTTCACGGGAGGGTCACAGAGTCACTGAACACTGACCTGGGGCGGGGGGGGGGGGGGGGGCAGCCCTTCTCCTCCAGCCACCATCACTTCCGCTTAACCTCTTCCTCAGGCCCCTGTGAGCCCCCAACCCGGCCGTCCCTCACCGTCTACCCCTCGATGTCCTGCCTCCTTGTCCAGCCTGACTTGACTGTCCATTGCAGACACCGCCAACCCCTGCCCCTGTCCTCCTGCAAAAGCCCCAGCTCTGGCCGGACCTTTGCCCCCCTGCACTACCCCGCAAGGCCCCCTCTGCCCTCAGCTCCTTCCCTCCCCGCCCCCACCCCCCCACACACAGCTCTGGCCAGAATCACCCCCATGCATGGCTCCCAGCTGACTCCCACCTTGCCCCCTACACTATCCCCACACTGGCCCCACCTGCCCCCCCCACACACACACACAGGGCCCTGGCCGACCCCAACCTGCTCCCTCAAGGCCTTAGCTGGCCCCCAACTGTCACTTCTCCACGTGCTTAGTTTTCCATCATCTACCATTAATTCATCCCCAAACTCTCTGCAACAAACACTGATCTCCTCGCCCTGAGTTCAAAAGCATGAGTTAACCCACCCATCTTCGTTTTCTTAGCGACCTCATTCCTGGGCCCCTGCCCTCCTCCTGCCTCCAGCGGGACTAATGACTTCTACACCTGCTGCCCAGCCAGATGTTTGTCAACGTTATTCTTTCCAAGATGAACATTTTACTTCGTTAATAATATTTAACTCTGTTTTCTGTATCTTTTTTTTTTAAGTTTTATTTATGTAAGTAATCTCTAACATCCCATGTGGGGTTAGAACTCGAACTCACGACCTCAAGATAAAGAGTCACATATTCTTCCCACTGAGCCAGCCCGGCACCCCTGTTTTCTAGGTCTTTAACTTCAGCTCTTTATTTTTCCTTCCTTCTATTATTATTCTAACTTCTTAAATAAGTCACTAAGCTCATTAACGTTTAGCCTTTTGTTTTTGTGCTAATGTAAGCATTTAAGGCTAACTTTTTCCCTTTTATGGCATCCCATGTGCTTTGATTTGTAGCTTTTTTTTTTTTTTTTTTTTTAATGTAGACCTCACACCCAGTGCGGAGCCCAACTTGGGGCGTGAACTCATGACCCTGAGACTAAGCCCTGAGCTGAGGTCAAGAATCAGAGCTTAACTGACTGAGCCACCCAGGCGCCCAGACTTGAAGCATTTTTATTATCAGTTTAAATATTTTATTGTCTTTATTTCTTTTTGACCCATGAACTCTACAAAAGTATATTTCCTATTTTCCAAATCTATGGGGCTCTCTTTCTATGTTTTGTTAATTGACTTCTAACTTAATTGCATTGTGGTTGGAGAATGTGGTCGATATGAGAAATTCCTGGAAATGTGACGAGGCTTGCTTTATGACCTTCCCCATGGTCAATTTTCATAAATGGATTATCCGTGTCTGAGAATATGTATTTCTTTTCATCTGCTGAGAGCAACGTGCTATATAGGTGGTCGTGAAACAACTTTGTTCATTCTGCCATTCAAATCTTTTCTGTCTTTACTGATTTTTAAAAACTACCTCCCAATTACTAAAAGGTATTAAAATATCTTACATGATTTCACTTTCTCCTTGTAATTCTGTCAAGTTTTGCTTAACATATTTTGCATAAACAGAATGTTACTGGTCACATAAAGGTTTCGAATTGTAGTATGTTCCTGGTGAATGAAACCTTTCATAATTATTTAGAGCCCCTCTAACCATAGTAATGGTTTTGCTTTAAAACCTATTTTGTTTTATATCAGCGCAGCTTCACAAGTCTTCTTTTGGTCAGTATTTGGTATAGCCTATTCTTTTTTTTAAGGTTTTTTATTTATTTTTGAGACAGAGAGAGACAGAGCATGAACGGGGGAGGGGCAGAGAGAGAGGGAGACACAGAATCGGAAGCAGGCTCCAGGCTCTGAGCCATCAGCCCAGAGCCCGACGCGGGGCTCGAACTCACGGACCGCGAGATCGTGACCTGAGCTGAAGTCGGATGCTTAACCGACTGAGCCACCCAGGCGCCCCTGGTATAGCCTGTTCTATTAGCCATTCCAAATAACCTTCATTTCCAATTTTTCTGTATGATTATGTTTTAGATGTGTCTCTTGTAATCATCATATGGTTAGATTTTTTTAAAAGTCCATCCTGTCAACTTTTGTCTTTAGATTAAAACATTTTGGTCCATTTGCTATAATCATTGATCTACTTGTATTTTGTGTTTATTTTGTGTTTTCTACTTGCATGGCCTTATTTTATGTTTCTTTTTTCCTCCTTTTGATTATTTTTTCTCTTATTCTACTCCATTTCTTATTCCATTTGCCCTTTCTACTCTTTGGAGTTTTTGCATATTTCAACACTATCTCAGAGAGAAATTTTTTAAAAAATTTAACTATTGGGGCGCCCAGGGGGCTCAATCGGTTGGGCGACCGACTTCAGCTCAGGTCACGATCTCGTGGTTCATGGGTTCGAGCCCCATGTTGGGCTCTGTCCTGACAGCATGGAGCCTGCTTTGGAGTCTCTCTCTGCCCCTCCCCCACACCCACTCTCTAACAAATAAAAAAATAAAATAAATAAAACATTAAAAAAATTATCATGCCATTACCCCACTGAACAGAATTAACAAAAATCCCTTAATATCATGTAATACCCTCCATTTTCAAACACCCCCAATGTAACACACATTTAATGTGTTCAAATCAGGATTCAAACACAATCCACAGGTTTGATGTGGTTGATTTATCTCTCAGGGCTCTTTTTGTTTTTTTTTTAATTTTTATTTATTTTTGAGAGAGACTGAGTGTGGGTGGGGGCGGGGGCAGAGAGGAGGATACACAGAATCTGAAGCAGGCTCCAGGCTCTAAGCTGTCAGCACAGAGCCCAACGCAGGGCTCGAACTCAGGAACCGTGAGATCATGACCTGAGCCAAAGTCAGACGCTTAACCAACTGAGCCACCCAGGCCCCCCTCTCAGGGCTCTTTAAATCTATGAGTTCTCTCCCTCCTCCCTCTTTTTCCATGTCACTTATTTTTGAGGACACTTAGCTTATAGATATTCCCACATTCCAGAAAGCTGACATTTCCACAGGGTATCATTTAGCATATTCCTCTATCCCATTAGACCAAGGGATTGATCAGACTCGTGGTTAATTTTATGGCATAAACATTTCATAGGTGAAATGGGGCGTGTACTTCGATTTGTTTACAAATAATTAGGTAAGAACTATATAGCTGATAGATGCAAAGACGGTGGACGGAGTAGGAGGACCCTAAGCTCACCTCCTCCCATGGATACAACTGGAAACACTCACATCTTGTAAATAGCCCAGAAAATGACACGAGGATTGGCAGAACAAACTCCACAACTAAATATAGAGAAGAGGCCACATCGAAGAGGGGAGGAAGGGTGGAGATGCAGTGGCAAGCTGACCAGACCTGCAGGACTGTCCACAGGAGGGGGGACCCATAGGCACAGAGATGGGAAGGAGACAGACTGTCACGCCGTGAATTCTGCACGGGGAAAACGAAATCCCCACAACGTTTAGCTTTGAAAACCAGAGGGGTGAAATTTCATGAGTTCTTACAACCAGGGGGACTTAAAACCTAGAATTTTAAAAGTCAGCAGCCTCAGCTCTGGCGGGGAGCACAAGAGGAAACCGAGTCACCACCCTTAAAGAGACGGCACAACCAACAACCTGTGGAGATACAGCACAGAAGCAGCAGTTTGAAAAGTGCCCGGGGCATTCAGGAGGGAGGGCTGCTTTCTCATCTAGGGGATCACTGGGGGACTCCACCAGGAGCAAAGGAGCAGGCAGACACCATTTCCCTCCCCCACTCCCCAGCATAAACACATGGCCCCCTGCCTGTGCAAGCACAGTGCCAACACTTGATACTTACCTTGCTAAGAGCACCACCTTGCACCCCTGTATCCACCCCCCAACGCTTCAGCAGATCCACCCGCTCTGGCCAGGACTACCTCGGTCTGGTGCTATGGGTCCCCTTCCCCAGAAGACCGGCGGCCGGCAAACCTTGCTCACACAGCACCTCCTGCCCCCACTCACATTGTGGAGCTGCCACACCCCCAACCTGGCTGGCCTCCATTCCGCCAGCGACAGGTCCCTTCTCACAGAGGACCTGCACGCAAACCTTGCAAACACTGTGCATCTCGTTCCTGTGGACGCTGCAAATCCACTCCCCCCGCCCCAGTACGCTCTTGCCCGGAGCCCACGAAAAGTGGTAGCACAAGCCTGGCAATGTGCAAGCAGCTCCAAGAGAGGCCAGCACTACTCCAAAGTGAGTCCTGCCCCAAGGAGAGGGAAAGATAACCACACACACCAGTCAGACTACAGCCCCAGCAGTGAGCTTGGGGTACACGGCTGGTCTGACTACAGGCCCCGCCCACCAAAGAAAGCTTCTCAGGGGGGCAACACAGAGAAAGGACTCCACACGTCGATGCTACTGCATCTTGCAGATGCCTGATGTCACTCAACTCAAGCCTACAGTGGCCACAGAGTGGCCCAATAACACCACGGGACCAAACCCTACCCACAACAGGCAAGTGAGCCACAGCAGACAACTGGACTAAGGGAAAGAGCTGCTAAACCACAATAGCAGAGTTCATGCAACACACACAGAAGACACCCCTGAAGCACCAGGTTGCAGTGAACTACAGGACTTCTTCAGAAGGCCACTACTTTTAACAGCAAGAAATGTAGCCGACTTTTGTAATACACAGAAACAGACACAGGGAGTTAGATAAAATGAGGAGACAGAGGAAAATGTCCCAAATGAAAGAACAGGACAAAATCACAGGAAGAGACCAAAGCGAAATGGAGGTAAGTAGTATGCCTGATAGAGAATTTAACATAATGATCATAAGGATACTCCTGGACTTGAGAAAAGAGTGAAGGACATCAGTGAGACCCTTAACAGAGAGGTAAAAAAGAACCAATCAGATGAAGAACACAATAAATGAAATTAAAAATATACTAGATAGAATAAGTAGTAGACTAGAGGAAGCAGAAGAATGAATCAGCAACCTGGAGGACAGAGTTATGGAAAATAATCAAGCTAAGCGGGTGAGACAAAAAATTATGCAAAATGAGAAAGGCTCAGGAAACTCGTGACATCATCAGGCATAATAACATTCGCATTACAAGGATCCTCAAAGGAAAAGAGAGAGAAAAGGCGGCAGAAAATTTACTCAAAGGACTAATAGCTGAAAACTTCTCCAATCTAGAGAAGGAAACAGAAATCCAGATCCAGGAAGCGCAGAGATCCTGCAACAAAATCAACCCAAGTTGGTCCACACCAGGACACCTAGTAGTTAAAATGGAAAAAAGTAGTGATAAAGGGGTAACTTTTAAAGCAGCAAGAGAAAAGACAACAGTTACATACAAGGGGCAACCTCATAAGGCTATCAGCTGATTTTTCAGCAGAAACTTTGCAGGCCAACAGGAAGTGGCATGATATATTCAAAGAGCTGAAAGGAAAAAATCTGTAGTCAATACTACTCTATCCAGCAAGTCTATCATTTAGAATAGAAGGAGAGAGTTTCCCCAACAAACAAAAGTTAAAGATATTCATAACTACAGAACCAGCCCTACAAGAAATGTTAAAGGGGCTCTTTGAGTGGAAAGACCATAAGTAAGACTGAAGAAAGCAGGAAGCACAAAAGCAGTGAAAATAAGTATATCTGTAAAAATCAGTCAAGGGACTCACAAAACAAAAGGATGTAAACTATGACACCATATACGTAAAACATGATGGGGAGAGGAGTAAAGAATGGGTTCAAGCTTAAGCAACCATTAACTTAATACAGATTGCTATATGCAGAAGATGTTATATACAAACCTAATGGTAACCACAAATCAAAAAGCAGCAACAGATATGCAAAAAATAAAGAGAAAGAAATCCAAGTATATCACTAAAGAAAGCCAACTAATCATGAGAAAAAAAACAAGGAAAGAAAGGAACAGAGGGGCACCTAGGTGGCTCAGTCAGTTGAGTGTCCAACCTCAGCTCAGGTCATGATCTCACAGTACACGAGTTTGAGCCCCACATTGGGCTCTGTGCTGACAGCTCAGAGCCTGCAGTCTGCTTCGTATTCTGTGTCTCTCTCTGTCTCTCTGCCCTTCCCCTGCTCACACTCTCTCTCTGTCTCTCAAAAATAAATAAACATTTTTAAAAAAGGAAGCGAGAACTATAAAAACCATGATAAAATAAGTAACAAAATGGCAATAAATACATATCAATAATTCCTTTAAATGTATGTGGACAAAATGTTCCAATCAAAAACACAGGGTGACAGAATAGATAAAAAACCAAGACCTATCTATATGCTGCCTACAAAAGACTCATTTCAGACCTAAAAACACATAAAGATTGACAATGAGGCAATGGAAAAGCATTTATCATGCAAAGAGATGTGAAAAGAAAGCCAGGGTAGCAATACTTGTATAGGACGAAATAGACTTTAAAACAAAGACTGTAACAAGAGACAAAGGACACTATATAATCATAAAGAAAGCAATCAACAAGATATAACAATTGTAAATATTTATGCACCCAATATGACAGCACCAAATACATAAAGCAGTTAATAACAAACATAAGAAAGTAATCATTAGTAATACAATAATAGTAGGGAACTTTAACACCCCTCTTACATCATGGAAAGATCATCCAAATGGAAAACCAACAAGGAAACAGTGGCTTTGAATGACATATTGGACCAGATGGATTTCACAGATATATTCAGAACATTCCATCCTGAAACAGCAGAATACACATTCTTTTCAATGGCACATGGAACATTCTCCAGAACAGACGGCATATTAGGCCACAAAACAAATCTCAACAAATTCAAAAAGACTGAAGTCATGCCCTGCATCTTTTCTGACCACAATGCTATGAAACTAGAAATCAACCACAAGAAAAAATCTGGAAAGAGCACGAATAGATGGAGGTTAATTAACATGTTACTAAACAATGAATGAGTTAACCACGAAATCGAAGAGGAAACAAAAAAACACATGGAGACAAATGAACATAAAACACAATAGTCCAAAATCTTTGAGATGCAGCAAAAGCTGTTCTAAGAGGAAGCTTATATCAACAGGCCTACCTCAAGAAGACAAATATCAAATAAACGGCCCAACCTTACACCTAAAGGACTTAGAAAAAGAAGATCAAACAAAACCCAAAACCAATAGAAGGAAGGAAATAATAGGGGCACCTGGGTGGCTCAGTTGGTTAAGCGTCCAACTTCAGCTCAGGTCATGATCTCACAGTTTGTGAGTTCAAGCCCCGCGTTGGGCTCTGTGCTGATGGCTCAGAGCCTGGAGCCTGCTTTGATTCTGTGTCTTCCTCTCTCTCTGCCCTTTCCCTGCTCATCCTCTGTCTCTCTCTGTCTCTCAAAGGTGAATAAATGTTAAAAAAAAAACTAAATAGAAGGAAGGAAATAACAAAGATTAGATCAGAAATAAATGAAATAGAAACTAAAAAAAATAGAAGAGATCAATGAAATCAGGAGCTGGTTCTTTGAAAAAAACCAACAACATTAATAAACCTTTAGCCAGACTCATAAGGAAACAAAAAAAAAAAAAGACAGAAAGGACTCAAACAAAATCAGAAATAAAAGAGGAACAGGGTGCCTAGTTGGTTCAGTCAGTTGAGCATCAGACTTCGGCTCAGGTCATGATCTCACAGCTTGTGAGTTCAAGCCCTGCATTGGGCTCTGTGCTGACAGCTCAGAGCCTGGAGCCTGCTTTGGATTCTGTGTCTCCCTCTCTCTCTCTGCCCCTCCCTTCCCCAGCTTGTCCTCTGTCTCTCTCTCAAAAATAAATTTTAAAAATTTTAGAAAAAGAAAGAAAAGAGGAGAAATAACAACCAGCACCTCAGAAACACAAAAGATTTTAAGAGAATATTACAAAAGATTATATGCCAACAAACTGGACAACCTAGAAGAAATGGGTGAATTCCTAGAAACATATGACCTTCCAAATTCGAATCAGGAAGAAATAGAAAATTCGAACAGACCAATCACCAACAATAAAATTGAATCAGTAATCAAAAAACCCCCAACAAACAAAAATCCAGGACCAGATGGCTTCACAGGTGAATTCTACCATACATTTAAAGAAGGGTTAATACCTATTCTTCTCAAACTTTTCCAAAAAATAGAAGATGAAGAAAAACTTCCAAATTCATTCTATGAAGCCACCATTACCCTGATACCAAAACCAGATTAAGACACTAGAACAAAAGAGAACTACACATCAATACCTCTGATGAATTAGATACAAAAATCTTCAACAAAATATTACCAAATCAAATCCAACAATACATTAAGAAAATCTTTCACTACAATAATTTATTCCCAGTATACAAGGGTGGCTGGATACTTATGAATCAATCATCATAATACATCACATCAACTAAGAAAGAGAAGGGATAAAAACCATATAATCATTTAGACAGAAATGCACTTGACGGGAAAAGCAGGAAAAGCACTTGACAAAGTACAACATCCACTCATGATTAAAAACCCTCAACAAAGTAGGTTTAGAGGGAACATACCTCAACATAATGAAGGCCACATATGAAAAACCCACAGCTAACATCATACTCAATAGGAAAAAAAATGAAAGCTTTTCTCCTAAGGTCAGGAACAAGACAAGGATGTTCACTGTCACCAATTTTATTCAACATAGTACTGGAAGTCCTAGCCACAGCTATCAGACAAGAAAAAGGAATAAAAGGCATCCAAACGGGCATGTCTGGGAGGCTCAGTCAGTTAAGCGTCCGACTCTTGATTTCGACTCAGGTCATGATCTCATAGTTCATGAGATCAAGCTCCGCATCGGGCTCTGCACTGTTAGGGATTCCCTCTGCACGGCTTGGGATTCTCTCTCTCCCTCTCTCCCTGTCCCTCCCCCACTCACATGCGCACAAACACGCGTGCACGCTCTCTCAAAATAAATAAATTTTTAAAAAAGAAAGAAAGAAAAGGCATCCAAATTGGTAAGGAAGAAGTAAAATTTGCACTGTCTGCTGATAACATGATACAATATATAGAAAATCCTCTAAACACTCCACCAAAAAGCTACTAGAGCTTATAAATGAATTCAGTAAGGCCACAGGATACAAGATCAATGTACAGAAATCTGTTGCATTTCTATACGTTAACAATGAAGCAGCAGAAAGAGAAATTAAGAAAACAATTCCAGGGTGCCTGGTGGCTCGGTCAGTTAAGTGTCCAAATCTTAATTTTGACTCAGGTCCTGATCTCCCCATTCCTGAGATTGAGCCCTACATCGGGCTCCATGCTGACAGTGCAGAGCCTGCTTGGGATTCTCTCTCTCTCTCCCTCTCTCTCTGCCCCTCCCCCTTTCTGTCTCTCAAATCTCAAAATAAATAAGTAAATTTACAAATAAATAAATAAATCCATTTACAACTGCATCAAAAAGAATACCTAGGAATGAACTTAACCATGGAGGTGAAAGACATGTACTCTGAAAACTATAAAACAATGATGAAAGACACTAAAGACAACACAAATGGAAAGATATCCCACACTTGTGAATTGGAAGAACAAATATTATTAAAATGTCCATACTACCCAGGGCACCTAGGTGGCTCAGTTGGTTAAGCAACCAATTTTGGCTCAGGTCATGATCTCACAGTTCGTGGGTTTGAGCCCTGTGTCGGGTTCTGTGCTGACACCTTGGAGCCTGGAGCCTGCTTTGGATTCTGTGTCCTCCCTCTCTCTGCCCCTCTCCTGCTCCTGTTCTGTCTCTCTCTCTCAAAAATAAATAAAACATTAAAAAAAAAAAAAACGGAAATGTCCATACTATCCAAAGCAGTCTACAGATTTCATGCAATCCCTATCAAAATATCAACAGCATTTTTCACAGAACTATGACAAACGATCCTAAAATTTGTATGGAACCACAAAAGGGTCCAAACAGCGAAAGCAATCTTGAAAAAGAAAAACAAAGCTGGAGGTATTACAGGTTACACTACAAAGCTGTAGTCCTCAAAACAGTATGGTCCTGGCACAAAAACAGACACATAGATCAACAGAACAGAAAAGAAAACACAGAAATAAACCCACAATTATATAGTCAATTAATCTTCAACAAAGGGGGAAAGAATATGCAATGGGGGGAAAAAAGCATCTTTCCGACAAACAGTGTTTAGAAAACTGGCCACAGCTACAGGCAAAAAGAATGAAACTGGACCACTTTCCTACACCATACATAGAAGTAAACTCAAAATGGATTACAGAACCAAACGTAAGACCTGAAACCATAAAAATCCTAAAAGAAAGCACAAGCAGTAATTTCTCTGACACTGGCCATAGCAATATGTTTCTAGATAGGTCTCCTGAGGCAACAGAAACAAAAGCAAAAATAAACAGTGAAGACTTCATCAAAATAAAAAGCTTCTGCCCAGCAAAGGAAACAATCAACAAAACTAAAAGTCAACTGACAGAATGGGAGATGATATTTGCGAATGATATATCTGAGAAAGGGTTGGTACCCAAAATATATAAAGAACTTATAAAACTCAACACCCCAAAAATGAATAATCCAATTTAAAAATGTACATCAGACATGAACGGCCCTTTCTCCAGAGGTGACACCCAGTTGGCCAACAGACACACGAAGAGATGCTTAGCATCACTCATCATCAGGGAAATGCAAAATCAAACCCACACTGAGATGTCACCCGACGCCTGTCAGAATGGCTAAAATCAAAAACACAAGAAACAACAGGTGTTGGGGAGAAAAAGGAACCCTTCTGCATGGTTAGTGGGAAGGCAAACTGGTGCAGCCACTGTGGAAAAGTTAGGGAGGTTCCTCAAAAAGTTAAAAGGGGAACCACCATATGAACCAGTAATCACACTGCTGGGTATTTACCCAAAGAATATGGAAAGACTAACCCAAAAGGGTACATGCACCTCCACGCCTATTGCAGCATTATTTACGATGGCCAAATTAGGAAAGCAGTCCAAGTGTCCATCAATAGATAAATGGATAAAGAAGTGGTGTATATATACAATAGAATATTATCCAGCTATAAAAAGAATGAGGGGCGCCTGGGTGGCTCAGTCGGTTGAGTGTCCGACTTTGGCTCAGGTCATGATCTTGCGGTCCGTGAGTTCGAGCCCCGTGTCGGGCTCTGTGCTGACAGCTCGGAGCCTGAAGCCTGCTTCGGATTCTGTGTCTCCCTCTCTCTGACCCTCCCCCGTTCATGCTGTCTGTCTCTGTCTCAAAAACAAATAAACATTAAAAAAATTTTTACAACAAAAAGTTTTATCCTTGGCCTTTATCCAATGTGTGTTGAAAATTTTGGTGGTTTGAGAAACTTTTTCGGCTATCTTTAATAGAATCAGCTTAACTACCATATTTCTTTGGTCATTTAAAGTTCTTTCTAGTTAATGAAATAGCTGAGAGATGAATACTGAGAGAAACGAAAAGAATTATGTTCAGATAAGTTTTTTTTTAACAGCTGGTTTTTATGCACATTATTTCTTAGCAATGCTCTCATTGCTTTGCTCCCATAAAACTCTCCCTCAGAATGGATATATATTAACAACAGTCCAGGGATGGAAAAGGGAAATAAATGAAAATCATGGTTCTTATCACCCCTCCCTATATTATTTCTGAATATCTCAACTCAGGCCAAAATACCTCACTTCTAACACTAGGCTTCAGCCTGAACATGAACATGTATAAGAAAAAAAGAACAGACAGGGGCGCCTGGGTGACTCTGCTGGTTAAGCGTTTGAGTCTTGGTTTCAGATCGGGTCATGATCTCGTGGTTTCATGAGTTCAAGCCCCACATGGAGCCTGCTTGGGATTCTCTCTCTCTCTCTCTCTCTCTCTCTCTCTCCCCCCCTACCCCATTCCCACTGTCTGTCTCTCTCAAAATAAATAAACTAAGAAGAAAAAAAAAAAAAGAATCTACCAAGTTCTAAGGGTTCGTGATGTTTCCATGAATTACTAAAGGAGTTTTTCCCTTCACCCAGTGATCCAGGGTTTTGTCCATCTGGGACAGCACGTCCTGGTGAAGAGTCCGCCTTATTTTTGTAAAGTAGCAAAGGAGCTGTGATGAACTCAGGTATATTCCCAGGCAGCCCCATCTAGGAAATCGTATACATTAAAGTTGAAAATCTGGAATTTGATTCTCTTTAAGCTATCCATTCTTGTGTGTCTCTTGGAACGCTTCTGCACCCTCCAAGGGTTACCTGTGCTCTTGTTTGAACACTTCGAATTTTTAAGTGTATACTGATCCCTCGGTGGGGGCGGGGGGGGGGACTGGAATCAACCAGTCCTCCCTCTCAGTACCTTTCCTAGGTTTCTACCAGCTGGCACAACACATTTAGAAGCCCAAATGAGAGTGCCATTAGAGAATCATCTTCAGAAATCTGGATTAAGTTGGCCATTTCTCAGAGAGAATCTGAGTCAAATGGGAAAAGAGCTGTCAACCTCATTTAGCATCACAGTCTAACAATGTGGGAGGTCAGCTTCACCAGCTTGTGAGCTCACTCGGCTTCCGGAAGTATTGTATTGGGTTCAAGTTACACCTAGCCAGCAGTTGCTAGAAATAACCTTTGCAAGGGGAGGTGCTGTGTTCTGTACGTGGGAATGTCAGCTTTCCGACTCGGGAGACAGAGGCAGCTGGGTCTCACACAGATTTCTAAGTTCTCGGCCGGCGGGAAAGTGGACGGGATGGGGTGGCGTAGAGGTCCCAGAGGAGGGTCTGGAGCAGAAAAGCACCGCGTCCTTGCCTCCTAGGTGGCATTTCCTCTCTAGGCTAAGCCTGGAGAGGAGGAAACACTGCCAGCCTGAGGCCTCCGTGAAGCAGAGCGGCCTCAGAACCACACGGTTTCCCAAATCTGGGAAGGTTGGACTACAGGAGGGGAGCGGACAGAACGAACACAGCCATCTCACTCAGAATAGAACTAGCCTAGATCGTAACTTGAGGTTATTAAATGTCAGCGGCAAAGGCATGTAATCATATTGCTCTGACTTTAAAAACTCGTTCCGTGAAATTTCAACGTGCGTCTCATTGAATAAATCCTAGCTACGCCAAAATAATTATCGGCGTGTGCCTTTCTGGAAGCCACCGAAGTGCCCAAAGATGGAAAGCACAAGAGCACGATTGTTAGAAGTGTGGGTGCCGGGGTCAGACTCCTGGCGCTCCAGCCTCTCTACTTGATGGATGTGCAATCTATCAGGCCGACAGCCCTAAGCCTCAGTTCTCTGTTTGTTACGTAAAGACACCAAATCGTACCTATCCTCACGGAGGGGGTGGGAGGATTGGTTGAGACCATATAACACTGTTGGAACCAAGTAAGAGCCCCATAAATTGCTACTATCATAGATGATGATACGGTCAGTCGTACTGGAATACTACGTAGACAGAGCTATGATGTAGATGGCTGCAAATGAATCGGACAGTATTTTTTAGGCTATAAACATATAGACATGTGATTAGAAAAGTCTAGGAACACGTTACGCCAAAGCACTCATGGTGATTACCTCTGGATGATGGATTTTCAAGAGTTTTAGTATTATTTCTTTTACCACATGAGTATACAATAAGAAACCTGCAACCCAGAAGAGGGTCCCAGCCAACCATGCTGGTATCCTGATCTCCGACTTCCAGGCTCCAGAACCGGGAGATATAAATCTCTGTTTTGTTACGCCACCCTGTCTACGGCACTTTGTTATGACAAACAGACAAAGACACGGTGCCCTTAAGAAGAAGCATGAATCTAAAGGTAAAGAAGCGTGAATCTAAGGTGAGCCTTTGGTGGTATGGATCTATCTAATAATGGTGAGCAATTTTTTTTTTCTTTTGAGAATGGTTGACACACAAGATTACATTAGTTTCTGGTGTACGACTCAGTGATTTGACAAATGTATACATTATGCTGCGTTCACCGTGAGAGTAGTTACCATCTGTCCTGTTAGGTCGCTATGACGATATCATTAACCGTACTCCCTGTGCTGTGCCTTTTATTCTGGAGACTTATTCATTCCATAACTGGAGGCTGTGTCTCCCTCTTCCCTTATGAGTGGAATCTTATGATAATTGTCTTTCTCAGTCTGACTCATTTCACTTAGGTCCAGGCACGTCACCTCAAATGGCACAATGTCGTCCTTTGCTATTGTAAATAATGCGGCATTAAACATAGGGGTACATATATTTTTTTGAATTAGTGTTCTCATTTTCCTTGGGTACGTACCCCGTAGTGGAACAATTGAATCACATAGTATGTCTATATTTCAGTTTTTGAGAAAACTCCACATTGTTTTCCATGGCGGCTGTATCAACTTCTTCCATTCCGATGGTGAGGAAGTTTGGCTACCTCTGCCCCTTACTCTATTTGCAGCAAAATTACTTAAATGGGAAAAGGGACTCATGGGTGAAAACAACTGCCAAACTGAAATTATGAAATGTTGACTATTATCATCAACAGTTCTTATTGAATGGAAATCTATGTACACGATCCAAAATTGGAACACTAATATTATCATAAATTCTAAGATAAATCCTCCAATTTTACAGATTTTGGTTATCCTGCTCCCCTAATATTTTTCTTGCCTGTATTACTCACTGGTCCTCCCATCTCTCCCTTTGTATGTATTCTGGCTGAATACTGACCACAGTCAAGGCCAGCACTGTGGCCAGCTCACTCAGTGATACCAAGAGCCACTATAGGCAATAAAACTACTTCCTTTCATTGTGCTTCACTTTGTGGCACTTCAAGATGCTGCATGTTTTGTTTTGTTTTTATAAACGTAAGGTTTGCAGCAACCCTGAATCCCACAAGCCTACTGGCGCCATTTTTTCAACAGCATTTGCTCACTTTGTGTCTCTGGGTTGCCTTCTGGTAATTCTCACAGTATTTCAAATGTTTGTTTTCATTATGATATTTGCTATGGTGATCAGGGATGTTTGATGTGACTCCTGTAATCGTAGATGCACAAATCACACCCATATAAGATGGCGACCTTAATAAGTAAATGATGCGCGTGTTCTGACCGCTCCCCCAACTGCCCGTTCCCCCATCCCTCCCTCTCCTCAGGCCTCCCTAGTTCCTGAGACACATCAGTATTGAAATTAGTCTAGTATTTAAGAAATACGTGTCATAAGGCAACAGCTGCCACGCCTGGGACTCCTCAGATGCACCTGAAGGTGACTGAAAACCTTCTGGGAAGGATTCACCGTTCTAGAAGCCATTAAGAATGTTCATGATTACAGGAAGAGATCAGATTATCAACATAATCCGGAGTTTGGAAGGTGATTCCAACCCTCCTGGAGAGGACATGGAGGGTTCAGGACCTCAGTGGAGGAAGTCACTGCGGACGCGGTAGAAACAGCAAGAGAACTGGGATCAGAAGTGGAGCCTGAAGAGGGGACGGGGTCGCCACCATCTCAGGATGAAACCTGGACGGACGAAGAGGAGCAAAGAAAGCGGTTTCCTGAGGTGGCATCTCCTCCCGGTGGAGATGCCGCGAAGACATGGTCACAAGGGATTTGGAACGTTCCGGAAGCCTGGTCGGCGAAGCAGCGGCGGGGGCTGAGAGGACAGACCCCGGTTCGGGGAAAGTTCTCTGGGTAAAATGCCATCAAACGGCACCGCCCGCCACAGAGAAATCATTCGTGATGGGAAGAGCCACCCGGTGTGGCCAACGTCCCCACTGTCTTATTTACAGATGCTGCACAGCCACCCCGGCCTTCAGCGCCCACCACCCTGCCCGGTCAGCAGCCGTCACCGTGGGACAGGACCCCCTCCAGCAAGAGGATTAGGACCCGCTGGAAGCTCAGACAGCGGTTAGCACGTTTCAGCAATAAAGTCGCTTTTCACGGAGGTGTGTCCACTACTGTCGTTTTGGCCGCGGTGCTGGGGCACACGTCACACGCCGCAGTGTGGTGCAAACGTGCCCTGCGTGCACCAGGAAACCAACACCTTCCTTCCACTCGCTTTACCCTGGTGTTCACTTTATCGCAAAGGCCCAGCCCGCAGCATCTCTGAGGTGCGCCTGTGCTGGGAATAGGTCAGTTAAATAAGCAAAGCCCCTGGTTTCCTGGGTCCTGGAAAGAAGCTACAGGCGGGTGTCCTAGGGCTGTTATATTGAAAGGTGAGGCAGACAGATGCACAGCTGGCCTCTCGGAGCGTCTTGGCACAGGGCTGCTCTCCCACTCTGGTTCAGCTGTCACCCCACGGACAGCAGCAGCACCCGCCGTTCGCATCCTGCGCCCTTCTCTGCTCGGTGCCTTCTGCTGCTCGTGGCCCCTTTTCCCCTGCACGTCCTTCCGCTGCTACTGCTTCTAACTGCCAACTTTTCACGTTTTACATTCAGACTCCAGGAGGATCAGACTGACAGCACCAAGTGCCACGCAACATGAATGACCCTTTTGAGCAGAACTGTGAGCGGGCCACAGATCAACTTATAAACTGGCTCTCCTTGGATCAGGTTCCCGTCCTGACCCCGCCAGCAGAGTCACACTGCACAGAACACGCCAACCCATGCAGGAGGAAACCCCCAGGAGAGTCCTATGGGCGTGAAGAGCCTTCCAAAGTCTCCCTAGAACACAGTTGTGTAATTAACCAGGGAGCACCTGCCCTGATCCGCTCAGCAGAGCTGGAAATGAAACTATCCATACAGACACAACGTACTGATATAGTGACCTTTACCTAATATCAGCTGGCAAAGCGACCGATGAACTTCTACGCCTCAGCAAACACCGAGATAAAGCTGTACTCCAAATAAGCATGGCATATTTCAGTTTAGAACTGATGTATTGCTAAGCTAAGTTCCGTCAGGTAATGTACTGTTCAATCAGGGCACAAGGCTGATTCCCCCAAATTATCCAGTTTAAATACTTTTGCCATTTAGAATGTAACATACTGAACGACACATTATCTTGAACCATTGACAGTTGACTAATTTTATGCTTGCAACAATCTTAAAATTTATAAGATTGGATTGGAAATTAAGATCGGAAAGAAATTAACAGCCAAATTTTCTTCTGCATAATAAATTCAAGCTGGTTTCTTTCCTGTAGTTTATCTGGGCACATCCCCATTTTTTTTTTTTTTTTTTTTAACATCTAACCCATTCTGTAAGTTTCCTGTTTGACCCTGACCTTGGTCATGCTGACATCCGACTGACAAAGCAGACTTAGGAACGAAGCCTGACTTTGCCAGTTCAGGGAAGACCTGTGTGCCACACGCTGAGATCAGACCGCTTTCTTCCTCCAGCCAAGAGCTGCCTCCAAGGGTTTTCATTGGTTCCTCTCCAGCTGGCTGTTCCTCTTTCCTCTTAACTACTGCAGTTGATTTCCTTTTCTTCTGGGCTACCTCCTTCAAGGTCGAGCAGTAAGAGCCCTCCCGACTTTACTGGTTCTGGAACGGGAGCCCTTTGAGTTCAGAGAAGCATTTGATACCCCTCTTATGTTTGTGTTTTGGTTCAGTTGCTTTAATTTCAAAAGATTTATCCTGTTGATCTTTCCTCCATCAGAATCAAAGGAAAGTTGGCCTTTCCTTGGAAATGAAATCTTCAATCGAAACCACATACTAAGGACAAGTAACAAGAAGTGAACTATTAATGAAAGAATTCAGGGAAAAGTCAGCATCACAGAATAATTTGAAAACAAGATTAAGAGGAAACTTCATATTCAGTGTCCTATCCTATACTGTATGTCACACTGAGGAGAGAAGGAAGCATTTAATCCAATCCCAGAAAAGAGGGCAGGTGAGGGAAAGGGACAAGATGACAAGCCAAGCCTTCCCCGTGGTAGATCTCAGCAGGTCTGGGAGGCACAGGAAGGTAGGGTAGCTTCTCCAAGGCTGTAGAGATTTCAGGATGTGGAACAGGAATTAAAACAGGGTATTTATTCGAAATGGCAGTCCTTCCCTTGATGACAGGCATTTCTCCAGAAATGGCATACAGCCAATGTTTCTCTTCTCGTAATGATTTAAGACACCAGTATCTCTTTTTTATTTTTTTTTAATGTTTTATTTATTTTTGAGACAGAGAGAGAGACAGAGCATGAGCAGGGGAGGGGCAGAGAGAGAGGGAGGCACAGAATCGGAAACAGGCTCCAGGCTCTGAGCGGTCAGCACGGAGCCCGACACAGGGCTCGAACTCACAGACCATGAGATCATGACCTGAGCCGAAGTCGGACGCTCAACCAACTGAGCCACCCAGGCGCCCCAAGACACCAATATCTCTTGCTAAAATCTGAGACTCTGACCCAATTGTATCTCATCCTCTGGCAAATAAACACAACGCTTAATGGCGACATTTGGGCTCACTCCCTAAATCAAGGATAAGAACGTCCGCTCTCACCACTCCTCTTCAACGTCATAGTGTAACAAGGCAAGAAAATTACATTCAAAGCACCCAAAATGGAATGTGACCAGGAAAAACGACATGATTATCTATGTAGAAAAGCCAAGGGACTCTATGAAAGATGTACTGAAACCAGTAAGTTCGGCAAAGTTTTAGGATAAGAAATCAAGGAAGGCGATGTAGCTCACGCAGTAGAGCGTGTTCTTAGGACAAGAGATCAGTGATCAAAAATCATTGCATACCTATATACTAGCAGCAATCAAAAACCGAAAACGCTTTAATCCCATTAATAGCATCAAAATAAGAAATACTTAGAGTAAATTTGAGGAACAGTATTTATAGCCTATACACTGAAAACTACTAAATATTGCTGGAGAAATTTAATGAAGACCTAAATGCGCGGAGTGATGTCCTTGCTGTAATGGAAAAACTCAGATTTTTCCTGTGTGAGTAGGGAAAAATCCAGTTCTTCTCTACTATGTTTCTCAGAACACTTCATTTCCGACATTTCTAGTCACCGGCTGTGTGACGTTTCTCCCCAACACCAACAAGCAACTCTTGCTGGCGTGTCCAAGAATTCAACTCAATTCTGACACTATCTACCTGGAGAGAGCATCAGATCCCACAGGTTAAGGGCTCGGTCCTACAGGACGGCCCCCACCGTCGCTTCAGATGCCAATTTCAAGTCCATGTCGTGACCTGTGCCTCTGGCCAACTAGCTATAAATCGGAGTATTCCCACAACCACCTCTTTGGGTTCCATTAATTTGCTAGAGCAGCTCACAGAACTCAGGGAAACACAGTGACCAGTTTATTAAGGGATATTTAAAGGATACAGATTGAGGGGGACCTGGGTGGCTCAGTCGGTTAAGCGTCCGGTCTCGGCTCAGGTCACGATCTTGTGGTTCGTGAATTCGAGCCCCGTGTCAGGCTCTGTGCTGACGGCTCAGAGCCTGCAGCCTGCTTCGGATTCTGTCTCTGTGTCTCCCTCTCTCTCTGCCCCTGCCCTGCTCGTGCTGTGTCTCTCTCCCTCAAAAATAAACATTAAAAAAAAATTTTTTTAATTAAAATAAAGAATACATATGAACATCCCAACAGACAAGGTGCATAGGGCACCTGTGAGGGAAGGGGTACCTACATGCTCACCAACACAGAAGGTCTCTGCCCCAGTCCTACTGGGATTTTATGGAGACTTCCCCACATAGGCACGATCAATTAGTAACTCCATTTCCAGTGCCTCTCCCCCTCAGGAGAAGAGGGGTGGGAGGAGCTGAAAATTCCAAGCTTTTTTTGTTTATTTGCAGGGGGGCAGAGAGAGGGGCAGAGAGCCCCACGCGGGGCTCAATCTTACAACCTGTGAGATCGCGACCTGAGCCGGAATCCAGAGTTGGATGCTTACCCGGCTGCACCACCCAGGTGCCCCCTGAAAATTCCAAGCTTCTAATCAGGGACTGGTCTTTCTGGTGAGGAGCTCCCACCCGGGAGCCCACCCATAGTCACCCCATTTAGAACAAAAGGTGTTCTTATCACTTAGAAATTTATAAGGGTTTTAGGAGCCCTGTCTCATGGATGGGGTCAAAGACAAATATTAGAACAAGAGATGGTCTTTTAATTATTTATTAGAGTTTATTTGAGAGAGACAACGTGAGTGGGGGAGGGGCAGAGAGAGAGAGAGAGAGAGAGAGAGAGAGGGCACTGGCAGCACAGAGCCTGATGCAGGGCCCAAACTCATGAAACCGTGATATCATGACCTGAGTCAAAACCAAGAGTTGGACGCTTAGTAAGCCACTCAGGCACCCTGAACAAGAGATGTGCTCCTAATGTTCTTATCACCTAGTAACTTACGAGGGTTTTAGGAGTTCTGTGCCAGGAACGAGGGTGTGTGTATTTCTATCTCACACTTGCTCATGGGTCAGAAGACTCAATATTGCTAAAATATAATTCCTCCCTTGGGGCGCCTGGGTGGCTCAGTCGGTTGAGCATCCGACTTCAGCTCAGGTCACGATCTCACGGACCGTGAGTTCGAGCCCTGCGTCGGGCTCTGGGCTGATGGCTCAGAGCCTGGAGCCTGCTTCCAGTTCTGTGTCTCCCTCTCTCTCTGCCCCTCCCCCGTTCATGCTCTGTCTCTCTCTGTCTCAAAAATAAATAAACGTTAAAAAAAAAAAAAAAATTTAAAATATAATTCCTCCCAAAATTGATTTATAGATTCAAAACAATGCCAGTCAAAATCCCAGCAGGATTTTTGTAGAAATTGACACATGGATTCTAAAATTCATATGAAAATGCAAAGAACTTAGATTAGTCATAACAACTTTGAAAAAGAAGTACAAGGTTGGAAAGGATAAAATGACCAGATTTCAAGATTTATTGTAAAGTTACAGTAATCGAGACAGCTTTGGGTTGATGTAAAGACAGAATAACACATCAATGGAACAAAAGACTGTCCAGAAAGAGCCTCACACATGTATAGGCAACTGAATTTTGATAGAGATATAAAGGCAATTCAGTGGAGAACGGGGAGTCTTTTCAACAAACGGTGCTGGACCAATCAGATATTCATGTGCAAAAAAAAAAAAAAAATAGAAAACTTTGCTCCATACGTTTTATCACATACAAATATTAACTCAGAACAAAGCTCAATAATATTAAGAACCCAGAATTTTTATAATACATCATCCTTAACGTCCACTACAAAAGTTACTAGATGTAAAAACAAAAAATTGACATGGGACACCTGGCTGACTCAGTCAGTTAAGCGTCTGACTTTGGCTCAGATCATGATCTCACAGTTCGTGGGTTCAAGCTCCGCATCGGGCTCTGTGCTGACAGCTCAGAGCCTGGAACCTGTTTTGGATTCTGTGTCTCCCTCTCTCTCTGCCCCTCCCCTGCTCACACTCTGTCTCTGTCTCAAAAATAAATAAACATTAAAAAAAAAAAAAGTTAAAAAAAAATGACCTTTAATCAAGAAAAAAACCACTCAATAAAAGCAGACCTATGAAGGATCCAGATATTATAATTAGCAAAGACTTAAAAATAAAAGTATGTTAAACAACCTAGAGAACACATATGTATGTTGGGTAGAGAGAGGATAATCTCAGGAGAAAAAGGAAACTATAAAAGAGAACCAAACGGAAATCTTACAACTGAAAAATGTTTCCAATTTGTTTTTAAATCACTAAATCAGGAAAAATAGGGAAAAGAATAAACGGAGCCTCAGTGACTGGTAGAAAGCCCCTGAAGTGTCTAATATGTGTGAAATTAGAGTCTCAGAATAAAAGGTCAGAGTATGAAACAGAAAAAGTACTTGAAGAAAAGTAATTGAAGAAACATTGACTGGGAAGTTTTCCAAATCAGATCAAAAACAGTAACTCGCAAATCTCAGAAACTCATAAACCTTACACAGCACAAAAGCAAAGAAAACTAAATACAAACACATCATAGACTCTGAACGCCAAAAATAAAGAGAGATAGAGATAGAGAACGCACAGGGGAGGCGCAGAGAGAGAGAGAGAGAGAGAGAGAGAGAATCCCAAGCAGGCTCCGCACTGACACCGACTCAGGGCTTGAACTCAGGAACCATAAGATCATGACCTGGGCTGAAATCAAGAGTCAGACACTTAACTGACTGAGCCACCCAGGCGCTCCGGCATAGTTTATTTTTTTAAAGAGAGTCATCTTTCAGGGAAAATATTAACGTAGTTATGAATGGAGTGGGATTGATGTCCATGGGTGGGTGGGAGAAGTGGGTATTGTATAGATGACACAGGATTGTCCACGACTCAGTATATATTGACTAGGTAATAGGCCCAGGGCTCATTGTCCTAATCACTCTAGTTTTAGACATGTGATTGACATTTTCCAAAAAAAGACAAGTTGCAGAAAAATTTGATAAAGTCTGCCATAGTGTTTTGGACGCTTCGTTTTTAAACATCTTGCTGTTTGTTAAGGGACACTCACTGCATCATTAGCTACTGTCAAGGTGTAATTATACTTAGTCATCATTAATGATGGAGATGTGAATCTATATTTTATAAATTTTTTAAGTTTATTTTGAGAGAGAGACAGAGCATGGGGGGGGTGGGGGAGGGCAGCGGATGCTGTCAGCACAGAGCCTGATGCAGGGCTCAAACCCACGAAGCCATGAGATCATGACCTGAGCGGAAACCAAGAGTCCGAAGCTCAACTGAGCCACTCGGGTGCCCCAATATTTCAAATGCTCCTCTAGCCAACTTTGACTTCTTCGTAAAAAGTTTTTTGGTCATTTTCTTACAAGATATGATTTGGTTATCAGGTTTACCTTTAATGTCGCTGGCAGAGGGCTCACCCAAGGAAGGGGTATCAGCTCAGCCGTTTTTCGGAGCATACGCTTCCATTGCATTTTTATGCTCATCGCTAACTGACGGTTTCTTTGCAAGAAATCTCTTCCGATCCGGGGCCATTTTGTGAGATTTAGTTTGGCAGAATTTAGGTAACGCGTTCCACAATTCCCCAAAACCACACGCATGAAAAGCGATACGCTGACAATATTCTGAACACCCAACAGTGAGGGCAAGACTGCCTACGGCTCCCTGCTGGGTTAGTCCCACCGGGTTACCTCTTGAACCTGTCACAACATGCTACCCTCTGTCACACGGGCCATGAGGGTGCCCTGGTCAATCTGTATGTTACATACCAGCAAAGCTCAGTTATTTTTGTTTTTAAAATAAACATGCTTAAAAAATACAAGTTCTGGTTTCGGAGGGGGGTGGTTGGGGTTTTTTGTTTGGTTGGTTGGTTCTTCCTGCACAACAATGAAAGAAACTCCCTGGATCCCTACATGCTGGATGAAACCCAACACTGAGATGTCTTCATACAGGAGGATCCAACAGTGAACACGTTCCTCAAACAGTAATTATAACTTTGGGTGGCTTGTGAACTCCGTGACCAGATTCCACATCTGAAACACGTTTGAGGAGCTTACGTAATCCAAGCCCAGCTGGCACAAGCCGTCACCTGTTTTATTGCACAGCACCAGCCTTCTGGCTGTCCCCCGGCTCCCCCCCCAGGTGCCGTCGCACACGCTCTCGGGAACAGGGGCTCTGCTCTAGCCACCTCCCTGGCATCTTCCCTACCAGGCACCCTCAGAAAACTTAACTCTACTGGGCACGGCAGCCCTCTGCTGGCAAAAGCCCCTACTAGGTGCACTCTGGCTTCCGGGGTTAGGGAGAAATGGCGATTTCATTCAGGGCCCAGCAGAAACCGGACTCAAACTTGGAATGAAACTTTATTGACGATTTGAGGATAACCGATGGATTTGGTTTTCTAAGGCCGTAACCAAATGCCACAAACTAGGTAGCTTAGAATAGTATAGATTTATTCCCTCACGGTTCTGGAGGCCAGAAGCCCAAACTCAAGGTGCTACTCTCTCTGAAGTCTCTAGGAGGGAGGTTCCTCCCTTGTCCCTCCCAGCCTCCAGGAGTCCCGGGTGTTCCTCGGCTTGTGGCCGCATCGCACCAGCCTCTGCCTCTGCCTGCACGTGGCCGCGTGCCCTGTGTCTGTGTCTCTTCTCTTATGAGGACACCAGTCGTATTGGGAGTAGGTAGGCCCTACTCCCAATACCACCTCATCTTTAATTATATCTGCAACAGCTCTACTTCCAAATAAGATCACATTCTGAGACGGTGGAGACTTCAGTCCGTCTTTTTGAGGGACGCCATCAACCTCTAACAGCTGAGAACAATTTACAACCACTGCACAGGCCTAAAGCTGTCCTCAGAGTTCCTTGCTGAGCCAACTTCCTCTCTCACACGTGGCCTACCTCCGTGGACCTAAGACCTAAGCGGCTTGCTCCCGTTCCCTCTTCTGGGGGCCCTCCATGCAACTCCACACCTCAGGGTTTGAGCCAGCCTGATCACTGGCACCAGAGAGAAGGGGACCTTCTTTCGGCCCAGTGCAGGTCAGGGACTTGCCTTGCCTAGGACGGTCTCTCGCCCCTCTGCTGAGGACAGGCCTACCAAGGTCCTGCTCAGAAAACCACTCTCTCGTCCACAAGACCACACAATGAAACGACCTCGGCGTGTTTCCTCAACTCTGCACTGTTTGATTTGAATAATACCCTACAGGAGACACAACAGATCGGTCTGATTTGGCTTACGCCAAGATTAAGACTAGTTTGGTTCTTTTTCAGCCCTTCCTTCACCAAATATTTGAAAGCAAAACAACAACAAAATGCCTTCATGTCCACTTTCACTTAGGGCCACCCTTTCACATGTAAAAAGGTAAAATAGGGGCGCCTGGGTGGCTCAGTCAGTTAAGCATCTGACTTTGGATTTCAGCCCAGGTCATGATCCCACAGTTTGGGAGTTCGAGCCCCATGACTGGCCCTGCACTGACAGTGAGGAGCCTGTTTGGGATTCTCTCTCTCCCTCTCTCTCTCTCAAAAATAAATAAATAAACTTTAAAAAGGTAAACTAATTTCACAAACTTTTTGACAGAATTTTTTTTATTTAAAAAAATTTGTTTTAATGTTTTTATTTATTTCTGAGACACAGAGAGACAGAGCATGAGTGGGGGAGGAGCAGAGAGAGAGGGAGACACAGAATCTGAAACAGGTTCCAGGCTCTGAGCTGTCAGCACAGAGCCCGACGCGGGGCTCAAACTCACAGACCGCAAGATCATGACCTGAGCCGAAGTCGGACGCTCAACCGACTGAGCCACCCAGGCGCCCCTTTAATGTTTATTTTTGAGAGAGAGAGCACGTGGGGGAAAGGCAAAGAGTATGTGGGGGAGGGGCAGAAAGGGGTGGGGGACAGAGGATAGAAATGGGCTCTGCACTGACAGCAGCTAGCCCGATGCGGGGCTCAAACGCACGAACCATGAGATTATGACCTGATCTGAAGTCAGATGCTCAACCAACTGAGCCACCAGGTGCCATGAGAGAAAGAGAATCTTCAGCAGGCTCCACACCCAACGCAGAGCCTGCTGTGGGGCTTGATCTCACGAACCTGGGATCGTGACCTGTGCAAAATCAAGAGTCGGACGCTTAACCGACAGAGCCACCCAGGTGCCCCCATAAATGTCCTTTGAGTAAAAACAAGCACAGCAGTTTTACTCGCTTAGTCTAATCTAATGGTAGATAAAAATAAGTTCTAAAACTTAATAAAAACTCGGGGAATTTTTTTTAAATGTTGAAGCTACAGGGGCGCCTGGGTGGCTCTGTCAGGTAAGCGTCTGACTTCGGCTCAGGTCGTGTTCTCACGGTTCGCGAGTTTGAGCCCCGTTTCGGGCTCTGTGCTGACGGCTCGGAGCCTGCAGCCTGCTTCGGATCCTGTGTCTCCCTCTCTGCCCCTCCCCCTGCTCACGCTCTGTCTCTCTCTCTCTCTCTCAAAAATAAACATTAGGAAAAAATAAAAAATAAAAATAAAATGTTGAAGTTACAAATAAGAGGTCACTGGACTTGGAGATGTTCGCAGAACATTAATAATAATCCCTCAATAGCGAACAGTTCACACTTCAAATAACTGCCATTATTTGCAACACCATAGGTTTAGACCAGTGGAGGCTTAACTGGCAAATCTACAGGCTCAGTATCAGCTCCTCATTCAAGGGATAGTGGTAATTAGCTGAACCAATCACGTTCTCTGCCTGGAATTTAGTTTTTTTAATGTTTTACTTATTTTTGAGAGAGGAGGGTAAAGGCAGAGAGAGAGAATCCCAAGCAGGTTCCTCGCCATCAGCGCAGAGCCCGACACGGGGCTCAAACTCATGAACCGTGAGATCATGACCTGAGCCGACATCAAGTGTCGATGCTCAATCGACTGGGCCGCCCAGGTGCCCCTCTCCCTGTAATTCAAATGGAAGAGACAGAATTCTTAATTTCCAGGGAAATGAAATAGAGTGGAAGGACACCGAGGGAAGGCAGCACGCAGAGACCACAAGACAGAACGGTCTGGAATAAGCAGAACCTGCGGAGGAGAAATTGATTTGATTCGCGGCGGAAGTTCCAGCTGCTTCAACAGTTAACAAGGGATCTCAATCAGTAGAACCACTTTGAATTCAGAAGCAAGCGCACTTCTCCCCACCATGTTCCCATGAGGGCTGGCTGGAGTCAGTTCCTTCTATGTGAATTCATACCATCAATCCCAAATATTTTAGGGAACCTGAGTCATTTCTTAGACCAAACACATTCTCCCCATTCTGGAGTAATGGAATCTTTAAAATGCCTGGTCTGACCTTAAAGGCTGTAAGACGACTGGGACATTTAACGACTTTGTCCTTTATAACAGCACTGCTCAGTCTGGACTCCTAATATTCCAAGACTAGGGCAACACTTTCAAACCTCGTGAGGCAACCCACAGTAGGAAATACATTCTACAATGGAACCCAGTATGCAAAACATATATAACACATCTACAAATATAGATACACACAACCCAAGTATCACGAGACAATACAAAACAATACTTACCAATACGAGCAACCTATTTTCTGTTCGGTTCTTCTATTTAAGAAAATAAAAGGCAACACCTCCATGTCTGATTTCACAACCAACCAGGAGTCTAGTAGGATCAGTGCAAGATACTGTGGTAAGCGGCATCCAAATTCACAGGATAAAAGGGATACATTTTCCTGGAGATTCCATTTTAAGACCTGAAGCTTCTAAGGGCGCCCGGGTGGCTCAGTTGGTTGAGTGTCGGACTTCGGCTCAAGTCATGATCTCAGGGCTCCTGAGTTTGAACCCCGCATAGGGCTCTGTGCTGACAGCTCAGAGCCAGGAGCCTGCTTCCGAATCTGTGTCTCCCTCTCTCTCTCTGCCCCTAACCCACTCGCATTCCGTCTCTGTCTCTCTCAAAAATAAATAAACATTAAAAAAAATTTTTTTAAAGACCTAAAGTTTTTAAATATTTCAACTAAATAGAGTAGAATGCAAAAGCCATTAAGATAAAACACAGAAATTCAAAGATATTTTTCACTTCCAGTTGGTTGTCTGGGGCTTCGATCTGGAGCGCCCCTAGGATGGGAACATCCATCCTCCTTCTCTTCGAAGTACTTCAGCAGGACGGTGGAAGGATTTTGCCCAAAGGCCAGTGTTCTAACTCAACAAGGCCTATTTATGGGACAGTCACCTCTAAATCTTCATACCTAGGAATCCGGTCCTGCCACTCAGCTTCCAAGCGGGGGCGGGGGGGGGGGGGGGGGGGGTTCCTCCTCTGTGCTCCCTGGGAAAGGCAAAGGGCTGTGACCAGCAGGCGGTTGTCCCAACACCGTCAAACAGCCTGAGGACAGTAGGGGACATTCGTAGGAGTAGCCGGAATAGCTGCTTCTTTAGCAACCACCAAGGGCAAGAAGATCAAGCATGATGGAAGTCTCCCTGGCTGGAAAGGTCCCAATCGCATCCTCAACTCTCGGGCCTGGCCTTCAATTTCACTTTCGGTGACCAAGGCCTCCAGCACTGGCCTCCCTTCCCCTACTGCCAACAGTGGTGCCGACCCAACCGCCCTTCACCCGCACTGCTGGAAAAAGGGGTCGCCCATGTGCCTTTGGTGGGAAACGCGGCGATGTGCCCTTAAAGGAGCGACCAGCCCACACAGGTGGGCAAGCCCAATAGACTTGACTCCCCGCCTGGAAGGTTGGTTCTGGAGCGTTCCCAGCCAACCACAGCTGTTGCTTAAGTTTGCCTACTGAATGAGCCATGCAGGCGTTGACAGGTAAAGAGGTGTTGACTCGCGCTCTTCATTTCCTGCGAGGTGTGCCGGGTTCGCCCGTGGCAGGGTTGAGACCCGAACTGGGGAGGCACACACATTTTTAGTGAAATGTGTAACATTTTGAATGAACGCATATCCGTCCTTCATCCCTGGGTGACGCCGAGTAACAAGCTACAACCTTAAAGCCAGACTCGCTGAGCCCACGAGACAAGGAGTTAAAAGCAAAAAACAAAAACCCTGGCCGGGAAACCCCACCTAACCCACAGCCCAGCCAGCAAGAGCTACGTGCCTCGCGCCTTTTAAGGGCCCAGTGGGCGCGAGTCCACCAACCGCTCAAGGTCCCGCCAATCACTGCACTCCTCAAAGTTTGCCCCGCCCCCCTCCCTGCACTAACCAATCACTGAGGAGTTAGCGTCTCTCCGCCCCTCTTGCCCACTCCCACCCCGTGAGACGTTCGAATCCTTCAAACTTCACTCGCGCGCTACCGCGGGGTCGCAGCCGGAATTTATTTTTAGCTCTGGGCCAGCAGCCCCGCCCCCGGCTCCGCCTCCTAGCCGCCCCCAATCGGAGACGGAGTTTCCGTCCCGTCATCGCGCGGGCGGGCGGGAGCTATCCAATCAGCGCCCAGAGAGAACTGGCGTAAGGAAAAGGCGGCGGAAGAGGGTGGGAGGGTCATGACGCAGCGAGTTTCAGTCGTGACTTTTCCGGGGGCATCTTGGCGTCCCCTCTATTTCCCCTTAAAGTAAAACGTCGCCCGACGCACCCCCGTGCGTTTCGGGGGCGGGGGTGGCCGCCGCGGCGGGGAGGGCAGTGCTGACGCGAACCGCGGAGCGGGGGAGGCCCCCCTCCCCGCCGGCGGTGGTCACGTGGGCGTGTTTGGGGGCGGGGCCGCGCGGCGGTTCCGGGCGGTTGGGCGCGCGAGCGAGGAGCCCAGGCAGCCGCGCCTGCCCGCGCCCGCCCGCCCCGCCCCTGGATGCCGCTCTGCCCCGGCGCGGCCGCCGCCGATCGCAGCACAGCAGCCGCCGCCGCCGCCGCCGCGGTTGATGTGGTTGGCCCGGGGCTGAGGAGGCCGCCAAGATGCCGCAGTCCAAGTCCCGGAAGATCGCGATCCTGGGCTACCGGTCTGTGGGTGAGTGGCGGGCGCCGCGCGGCCTCCGCGCCGGGGCCCAGCTTCGCCTGCGCGCCGGGACGCGGCGGCCCGGCCAAGTTTGGGGTCGGCGCGGCCATGTGGCGGCCGCGCGTTTCGTAACCAGCCTCCCGCCGCCGCCACCTCCATTTTGAGCGGAGGCGGCGAGGCCGGGCCCCGCGGGGCGGCGGCGGCGGCGGCGGGGGGCGGCCCGGGCTCGGGAGGCCGCGCGTGGGGAGGCCGCGGGCGGACGGGGAGGTCCGGGGTGGTCTGGGGCCGCCGAGCCGGAGGAGGGGTGTGCTCCCGGCCGGAACCGCCGCGGGGGGAAATCGCACCTGTCTCTCCACCTTCTTGCGGCTGGTTGTCCTGATCTTGCCAGCGGCCTTTCCGCCTCAAATTCAATAAAGTCCGTGGGATTTTAACAAAGGGAACGGCACCTTGGGGTTTTTTTTCTGTCCGTGGTGAAGTTCAGCATTTTAAAGAAAACCAGGGACCTGAATTTAGGACGTTTGGCTCCCGAGGGCAAGTTTCCCCCCGAAGAAACCCAAAAGACCCCTCTTCGAAAGCCCCCTAGATGTTGCCACGACCGATGTAGGAAGGCAGAGAAAACGAGATTTCTGATCTCTCGGTGTCCTATTTTTCTACGGGGAAAAAAAAAAAAAATAATAAGGTCAGGTACTTGTAACCGGGCTGTCGAAGTGATTCAGAAGTTTGTTGGGTTTTTTTTTTTTCTCCCCCTCCCAAAGGTTGACATATATTTGAAACTGTTCCCGGCAGTCGCCTTTCTGCGTCGCTGAGGTGGTCTGGGGTGGGGTGGGGGTGGAGGGGGTGCCGGAAAACGAGTGAGGAAACAGAACCGTTGAACTTAACCATGCTTCAGGGCGAGGCTTTATTGTCTTTGACAACCGGAAGCCTGGAGAAATTACGTTTATTTTTCGGTGTTGTTTTTAAGAAGTAACTGTCTAAGGAAAACGTGCACTTGATCGTGGTGGCGGGCGGGGGGGGGGGGGGTGCTGGATAGGGAGGTGAAAGCGAAGGTTTGGAGTCTACCGGGATTGCAGAAGGAGGCAACAATAACTGCCTTCGGAAAGCTTGTAACTGCCGGCTACCCATTGGATGAACTCCCCGACTCCGCTTTCTGTGCTTCCTCACCCCCATTTTCCACCGCCGGTGCCAGGGTCTGTGCTCTTTGACCAAGATCAGCTACGGGCATGCTTACTCATCCTTTTATCATCTCTCTCGTCGAAGTGCTGGGGGGTGGGGGAGTCCTGAGAATGGGGGGGGGGGGGGAACCAAAGGCTGAGAGATGCTTGTGTAGAGATAGGGGGTGCCAAGAGCCCTAGGGATAACTCTGGTATGCAGTGGGAAATCATAAGTATATACCCATCGGGGGAATGGGTGAGGGTCTTGGTGGCTGCCGCTCGCAAGTAACCCTGCAGCAAATCGAGGCATTTAAAAACCACCAGCAGCCCCCTCCCCAAGTGCCCATGTGGAATCTGACCTTTATTGGCAGCCTGAGTCACCCAGCCCTTGCTTCTTTCTCTGTTCTCTTTATTTCCTCTGCATTTGGAAGAGTGGGACTATGACCTGTTCTGGCTCTTGAGTGAGCTCTAATCAGATACAGAGTGCCTCTGAATAACCAAGTTACAGGTGACATCTACCTGGGCCACCTGTTTTCAGCTTAAAAGAATGTCCTAAAGATACTGACTGACTCACTGCTTGAAATTCCCCAGATGGTGATTCTAGGCTTCAGTAATAAGCGAGTCTAGCGTTCTATGGCGGTTTTTGCTAAAGAAGTCCTTATGTCCAACAGATCTGTTCTGTTTTGCCTTCCATCTATTACCCCCAACCTTTGCCTTTGATTTTAAAGTTGTTTACCTTTGTTAGGAACCAAGGCTCTTTGTGGTTTGTGGGTCTTTTGTTTTGCCAGCATCAGAAAAGGAAGTATTGGCCACCCTTTGGAGCATTACTCAGTATTCAGGCTTCTAGTTCGCGGACATGTTTGCTTGAATGCGGTTCTACTAGAGAAGTTTGAGTATATGTGTTTCTAGGCTGTGTTATTTTTTGAGGCTGAGCTGTTGTGTCCTATTGACTGAAGGGAAAGAGAGGTAGAAAAGGGAGCGTGTGACTCTGGATCTCGGGATTGTGAGTTCCAGCCCCATGTTGGATGTAGAGATTGCTTAAGAATAAAATCTTTAAAGAAAATAATAAAAGGTGGTAGGAAAAGGCTCAGCTAGAACCCACACCTTTCTCAGAACACTCTCTTAATTAACTCTCTTTTGCCAGTTTGACAGGTAGGGTACGTGTCATTGTGACTTTGTCGCGTTACCGACTTTATTTGAAGAGTTCGCCTTCAGATAAAACGAAATGCTGTGATGGTTTTACTTGGCTTTCAAATTTTGCATTTTTTTTAAAAACCTTGATAGAACTACCAGTGAGGAATGTATAATTCGCAGGTAATTCATACAGCCCTTTTTCCTGAAGTGCTTTTCCTGTTATTTACAATGTTAAATTAAGCCTTTAAGGACACGTCACCTATAACGCAGTCTGGCTTTCTGGGAGTGCTTTGTATTAATTGTTTTAGTGGTGGCACATGTTCAAGCTCCCTTACGCCCATTGTTTCTAATACAACAAGTAGTCCCATGATAGGACGTAACTAAACTAAATCAAGCTAAAAATATAGTGCCGGGTCACTGTTTTCAAATAAAATCTGGTACATCCTTCCCTGGAACCTTCAGCAGAGAGCTTTGATGGTCTCGTTTACCATTAGACCATAATCAAAAGGTTTTTGGTCATATATAAGTCTCTGAGGCTAACAAGAGAGAGGGGATCACAGGAATGTGAAAGATCATGAGAGAGAAAATGAAACAGCCCTGTGGTTTGGTAAAAGACGATTCAGAAGTAACTCAAATTATTACCTTGTCAAAATGTTTTAGGTAGGAAAGAAGATGCACCTTTTAGTTGGATACTTCATAGAGAAATAAGTCATTAAATCTGTTCCCAGTGGAATACAATCCAACTATATTCTTTTTTTTAATTAAAAATATCTTTTTAACGTTTTATTTTATTTTGAGAGAGGGAGAGGGAGGGGCAGAGAAATGGGGAGACACAGAATCCGAAGCAGGCTCCAATCTCTCAGCACAGAGCCCGACACGACGCTGGGCTGGAACTCAAACTTTGGGATCATGACCTGAGCCAAAGTCGGACGCTTAACCGACTGAGCCACCCAGGTGCCCCAGAATGCAGTCCAACTGTATTTTGACTTAGTGTCCTTTTAAATTACTCTATCCTTTTCTGACACATTTCATTGAAAATGATAAAAAGAAAACATTCTTCGCCATATATGAAATCTGTTCTCAAGTGAAGTTGTGTGTTCAGGCACTCAATAACATTTGGTTGTGTACTTGTGGGTGGGGTAGTCCTATAGTGACCACCTTCTGTTGATGCTTGAAATTAACTTCTGTTTGTTTGTTTTTGTCTTTCGGTGCTGTTCGTTTGTTCCGTTCAAGGGAATCATCAGAGCTTGCATTTGTGATCATGACAGTTTCAGCACCGGATGTTATTTTGATGTCCCTGTGGGTTCTGTCTGTCCACAATTACTTTCATCAGGCCCAAAAGAAACAGTACCTATTGATACACTGCCCCACCCCTCACCCCTGCCCCCAGGCATCCACTAACCTTCCTGTGTCTGTGAATTTACCCATTCTGGACATTTCGTATAAATGGAATCGTACATACATGGTCTTTTGTGATGGGCATCTTTCGTGTCACATGCAAATTTTCCGGATTCATCCATGTTGTAGCATGTATCAGTAATTCCCTTTCGTTGCCAACTCCTGTAGAAGAATTTTTTCTACCCTGTTCCATTGAATTCCACTGGTTTATTTTTCGCTTTCAACGGATCTTCCACCCATGACTGATTTTGTGACATCATATCTTCGCTATTTCAAAAAGGATGGTTCACTGTTCTGCAAATCTTTCTACGTTTTGATGCATTTCAACATATGAACTTTTTAATTTTTAATTTTTTTAATGTTTATTTTTGAGAGAGTGTGTGAGAGGGGGAAGGGCAGAGAGAGGAGGAGATACAGAATCCGAAACAGGCTCCAGGCTCTGAGCTCTCAGCACAGAGCCCGTCGTGGGGCACAAACTCACGAACCGTGAGATCATGACCTGAGCCGAAGTCGGACGCTTAACCTACTGAGCCACCCAGGCGCCCCAACATACAAACTCTTTTAATCACGTTTTTAAACATCACCCTCATTCTCCTTAGAAGAAATGTAAATATTGGGAGGCTTTAAGCTCACCGTGCGAGATGCACGTTCTCCAAAATTCTCACGTCCTCCCGAGAGTTAAGGATTTGATGGTTGGTAGAGTGCTGCCGGTCTTCCTTGAGGTGACAGTCTCATTTCTTTCATTTCGGGAAGATGTCTGCCCAGATAGTCACATTTGAAAGAATGATGGTTGGTCACTCTCGCGAGTAAAAATGATGCTCCGTGAGCAAAGTGGCTATTTTCAGATCACTTCCCAAACAGTTGCGCGTGTGCGTTTCCTTGAGACAAACATCGGACTTCAGTATTCAGGAGCGCCATGTGTCGACATACCATTTTGTCACGCAGAATATTAAAAAGACCTGCTTTAAGGCTCAAGACAAGGTTAATCATTTTTACTGCTGTCTCAAGGGCACTCTTCCGTAAAAATTGTTCTTACCATGGGGGTATGGTTGTGAAGGCTGCAGCGTGTGATCCCTGTCGTTTGTACATCCGTACATGGCTTTTGCAGCGTCGGAGTGTAAATACGAACATAGTGGGAAAGGCACCTGGTATCTTGGTATCGTGATGAAAATGTTTTTGACCTCCTGAGCCCCCTGAAAAGGTCTCAGGGGACCCCCAGAGTTTCTCTGTTCTCTGAGATTCGTTGGACTGTGGCATGTGCCGAACCTGGCTGGGCTGCTACTTGCTGTCGCGCAGAATTGAATGGAGAGTGGCCGCATCCTGGATGCTGCTCAAAGGGGTGGTTACCACAGTCTTCGAGGAGCCTTCCAGAAGAGGCCCGGTCGCCTGGTCGGAGAGAGGGATGGGGAGGCGGGAAAGCGCTCGCGTGCTTGGGAACTGAAGGAAGCAGGGTGGCTAGCAGAGAATATGGTGGGAGTAGGAAGTGAAGTTGGAGAGGTGGTGGGGGGCCGGAGGAGGGACGGCCTCGCAGGAACGTCGGGGGACCATTCCTTCTGAGCGGTGAGTGGTGAGTTACCAGAGCCTGGGGAGACTTAGGACACCTGAAAGCAAGTTGACTTGGCCTCTGATGGTGATGCAGTTTGGGGTGAGTGTTGTGTTTTGACTTGGTAATGGTGAGACTCCCAGAGATCAGTAGAAATTGGCCACGGGTGGCAGCGTGTCAGGACCCACATGCTAATAACACAATTTTCCAATGTAAGCAGCAGAATGGGGGCAGGGAGACTTAAGTACAAGCAGCAATGTTATCACAAAATGAGAAACCACCGTCCCTACCTGGGATTACGTAGTCCAAAATATACTTTATTTTTAAATTTTTTTAACGTTTATTTTTGAGGGAGAGGGAGAGAGAGTGAGCAGGGGAGGGGCAGAGAGAGAGGGAGACACAGAATCCGAAGCAGGCTCCAGGCTCTGAGCTGTCAGCACAGAGCTCGACACGGGGCTCGAACCCATGAATTGTGAGATCGTGACTTGAGCGAAAGTCTGCCCCGCTTAACCGACTGAGGCACCCGGGCGCCCTGACGCTTTCTTTCTTTTTTTTTTTTTTTTTTTTTTTTTTTTTTTTTTTTTGAGTTTGTTTATTTATTTTGGTTGGGGGGCAGGGAGAGAATCCCAAGCAGGCTCCGCGCTGTCAGCACAGAGCCCTACGCGGGGCTCAATCCCACGACCCTGGGATCATGACCGGGGCTGAAATCAAGAGTCTGACGCCCGTCAACTGACTGAGCCACACAAGCACCCCCTACGATACTTTTTTCTTAGTTGAAGGTCTAGAATAAGGAGTTAACAACTTTAATATTGTCCATGAGTGGGTTGTATTTAGTTATGCGAATAAGTCAGAGCTGCACTCGAACATGATTGTGCAAGTTAAAGCGTTTTGAAATCTTCAGTGATCACCCTTGAGAGAACCTTTATCCTTAGTTCTAGAACTGTTTATCATCAAGTAGCAAACTAAGCCAAAAGTAATCCAGTTCTCACAGTCCGTCTTAAATCAGAATCCAAACTCTGGTGGGGACCTTTATCATGAATTTCTTGATTGGTTTAGAAATGTAATTTAATATCTCAAACACAGCGGTCCTGGAACGTTATTTAAAATTTTTTTTACGTTTATTTATTTTGAGAGACACACGCACAAGCAGCCGAGGGGCAGAGAGAAGGTTAGAGACAGACTCTCCAGCAGGCTCTATGCCATCAGCGTGGAGCCAGCGTGGGGCTCAAACTCACGAGCTGTGAGATCATGACCCGAGCCAAAATCCAGAGTCGAACACTTAACCGACTGTGCCACCCAGGTGCCCCTGGAATATCATTTTAGTATTTTAACGTTCTTTTTTCTTCCCATGTTTTTTATTTATTTTTTTTTTTTTTTGATTGAGAGACAGACAGAACACTAGCTGGGGAGGGGCAGGGAGAGAGGGAGACGCAGAATTTCGAAGCAGGCTCCAGGCTCCGAGCCGCCAGCCCAGAGCCCGACGCGGGGCTCGAACTCCCGAACCGCGAGATCATGACCTGAGCTGAAGTCGGACGCTTCACCGACGGAGCCACCCAGGCGCCCCAACATTCTTAAACGTATACTGGGCATCTGATAAAAAAGAGTTCTGTGTAGGACATGGGAATTTGAAGTCGAAATTGAGATTAATTTAGAACGGAAGTACTAGAAGCCTTGCATTACGCTCTGTGGGTAAGTGGAAACTGGACAGTGTGAGGATCCCCATAAAATTAACTCCCTCGTGCCCTTGGCTGCTTGGCACCCCCCTTACCTCCCTGTTCCCGCTCCCTCATTTCTCTTTCTGTTGTGCTTGCAGAAAGACTCCTCAGGGACTTTTGAAACAGAAATTGATGTTTCAACAAGATACGTGATCCTACTTTTTGCAAGATTAAAAATTGAATATTAACTCCACAGTGTCATAGTAAATAACTTGCGTCCGTGGAAATGAAAGTATCGACTCTCACAGTTAATGTAGTTCTATGAAATGAAAATGCTCTTCTAAGACTGTATTAGATACAAACGCATCCGGCTGATACTTCACGGTTTTCAAATCTAAATCACACTCAGGATATGTTAAAGAGAATATTTTAAACCGTAGCTTCTCTTTATTCTCGTTCAAGACTTGTATAGACGACTAAAAAACACAAGTGGCAATATTCAACCATGCTGGCTAACATCAAGAGGGATGAGGGCCCAAGGTGATCTTGGCAAAGGGGACGCACCGAGGTAAAATGTGGCGCTCCGTGGCAGGAGGGGAGTGGGAAAACACTGCAATCTCCGGCCTGCCTGCTAGGAGAGAACTCTCCACGGTAGGGTGCATCTCTGAGCAGGCTCATACGGCCTTGAGTACCCCAGGGGGCTGGAATGCGTGACCGGGAGACACAGGAGCTGGGCGCACAGAGTTGGGACCAGAAGGTCGCTGCAGTGCCCATGGGGGGAAGGGATGACCACAGATGGAAAGTCTTATGTTTAGGTTTCAGAAAAGGGTTCCCAAGTGCATACGGGTTGAGGCCCTGGGTTCGCTTCCCAGGCAGGGGCGCCTGGGTGGCTCAGTTGGTTAAGTAAGCATCCGACTTCAGCTCAGGTCGTGATCTCGCGGTCTAGTCTGTGAGTTCGAGCCCCATGTCGGGCTCTGCGCTGACAGCTCAGAGCCTGGAGCCTGCTTCAGAGTCTGTGTCTCCCTCTCTCTCTGCCCCTCCCCCGCTCATGCTGTCTCTTTCTCCCTCTAAAAAAATAATCAGACATTTAAAAAAAAATTTTTTTTTTTTAATTTGCCGGGCATTTGAACCACCCAGCGCTCATTCTGAACCACAGGGGGAGCGGTCTCTTCAGTGCTGGGTGGCGCGTGTCGAGGAGTATTGCCAACTTAGAGTAGTGGTTCTTGGAATTCATGGGCTTTCCCTGGGATTGTGGGCATGTTTTCTGGGGAAAGAGGTGGCTTCTGTCCACTCTCCAAAGGATTTCAGTCCCACCAACCCCCCCCCCCGCCCCCGCCTTTAGTAAGATTGAATTACTGAAATGACTGGTTGAAGGGGCAGCTGGGTGGTTGGTTCATTTGGTGAAGCATCTGACTCGGGCTCAGGTCATGACTCACGGCTCATGAGTTCAAGCCCTGCCTCGGGCTTGCCACGGTCAGAGCAGAGCGGACTTCAGATCCTCTGTCCGCCCCCCCCCCCCCCCCCCCGCCCCTCCCCTGCGCACATGCACCTGTGTGCACGCGTTCTTTCTCTCTCTCTCAAAAAATAAACATTTTTTTAAAATGACTGGTTGAAGAGGACAGGGTGGGGATTAAGTGTCAGATGTTATTCAGATAGGCATTCATTAAATGCTCGAGTAAGTCCCTGCATATGCCAGACGCTGTGTGCTGAGTCACAGAGGCCGAGGCAGTCCTGATCCCTGCCCTCAGGGAGCTTCGTGTAGTGAGGGAGCCACAGTAAGTGCCACTATTAATAGTAATAGTGGTTGTTCTCAAAGCATGGGGTGGGGGGAGGGGGGCCTTCAACTCTGGGAGGTGTAGGTCCTGTTTTTGTGCCTGTTCTGCAGATGAGGAAACTGAGCCACCAAAAGGTTCGACGAGTCGCCCAAGATCACACGTTTATTAAGTAGCTGAGCCAGGATTTGAATCGAAGCAGCGATTCCAGAGCCAGCACCACCGTCCGGGCCCGTTCACAGATCATTTTCACATCCAATCGGGATAAATGCTTTGAAAGACGTAATCCCGGGGACAGCTCTTGTGACCCTGGGTGGGGGTAGACAGTTGTCCCCAAAGAACCGTCATTAAATAATGCTGGAGTTAGCCGGGCAGGGGAAGAAGGGCAAATGCCTTCCAGTCAAAAGGAACGGCACGGGCAGAGCCCCTGAGGGCCAAAGGAGCCTGGCCCAGTGGGGCCGGACCCCTGCGTGGTGAACGAGGCGGAGACAGTGAGATGTGAGCGGGCGGGGAGGTCACGCGGGACTTATATCTGTGTGCGGACTGTCGGTCGGGAACCGGCCTTACAGGCCTTGTCGAAAGTTTTAGACTTTTCCCTAGAAACAGCGAAAAGTCAAGGCTGTTAAGCGACAATTAAGGTGATCTTCGACACCAAGATGGACTAACGTCTTCTCTAAATATATGTCGTGCACGCTGTACTGTCGCAGTAGAGCAAGTGAGGGAAAAGAAGGTGTCATTAGGAAAATCATAAGGAAGAAGACACATTTGCAGCCGGTACATAAACAAGCGAGCGTAGCCGCGTGCCAGTGAAACCTCACTTACAGACGCTGACATTTGAATTTCATCTAACTTCCACATCGGGAAATAGTATTGATTTTTTTTCTTTCCAACCAGTTGAAAATGTAAAAACCATTTGTAGTTCACAGGCTGTACAAAAACACGGGGGGGCCACATCTGGCTCCTGGTCTGTAGTTTGCTGACCCTCCCGTATTGTGCCCTCAAGAAGATCCCTCCCCCCGCTCTGCGAGGTGCACGGGGCAGTCGGGGTGGAAGGGCGAAGACCAGGCACATCCTGCAGGGTCACCAGGCGAGATGTCGGGGACTGGTGGGGTACAGGCAGGATGATGAGGAGACAGAGTTGGCAGGTGATGAGGGGGAAATCGGCAAGGCTGCGGCGTGGGAGACGCTAAGGGTAACCTTCAGGTGGTTCGCGCGAGAGCCCGGATGCGTAATGGTGCCATTGGCAGAAGGGAGAAGGGGTACGCCAGGATTCGGAGATGGACCAGATTCATTTACGTACCTGCCAGATCACACACTCACCCTGCTTGCTGGCTGCGGAGGCCCTAGCAGGGACCCACCCAGTTCCCGTGGTCCTAGAGACAGGTGGCTGTGCCTTCATTTGGGATTCTGAGGAGTTGCTGCTCCCGGATCCCCGGGGCACCCGAGGGAGTGCCCCAACACACCTTCGGGGTGCGGCGTCGTTGCCCTGCTGCCTTGGAAACGGGAGGTTGCAGGACCCAACTTGGAGGTCCCACGTGGCTTACACTGCTCCACCAGGCAGGGGTCCTGAGGATTCGTGTCCATCTACAGGGACATTCCTTGCTTTGGGCGGGGGGAGGGGGGGAGGGGACTTGGGCTCCATCTCTAGACCTTTTCATCCTGCATAATTGCTACCCAAATGCGTAAATGTGGTATGAAATGTTTTCTTCATCTGGCCATGTTTCTGGATGACTGTTACCTGAAAAAACTGGACCGTATACAAAATGGACATACCTGCCATTTCTTAAAGCTTTGTGGAAGTTTTCCTGGTAGGCAGCTAAGTTTATATACAAGTAGGATGTTCCTGTATCCTATTTTTTTCTTTTTTTTTTTTTTTTTGTTAATATTTATTTATTTTGGGGGAGAGCGCGAGAGGGGGACAGAGGATCTGAAGCGGGCTCTGCGCTGACAGGCTGACAGCAGAGAGCCTGATGTGGGGCTCGAACTCACAAACCACGAGATCATGACCTGAGCCGAAGTCGGCCGCTCAACCGACTAAGCCACCCAGGTGCCCCGGATGTTCCTGTATCCTTAAACCGTCGCGTAGAGCAGCATTGCCCGACAGAAATACAATGCAAGCCATAGAGGGAATTTTAAATGTTCCAGTAACCACATTAAACAAGTAAAAAGAAACAGGTGAAATAATTTCAGTGTATGTTTAACTTATTAGCCCAATGTGTCCAAAATATCATTTCAATATATATTGCATATTTTTGGTATTGTTACCTTTTATCCTAAGCTTTCGAAATTCTGTATGTTTTACACTGTGTATGACATGTCTCAGGACTAACCACGTTTCAGATGTTCATCATCCACACATAGGGCTGCTGACCCCCCCGCGGTTGGACAGCCTGGTATATAGCAAGGAATGGATGGGTGGTCATACATGGGTCATTGTAGATTCTTGAAGAACTTTTGAAAAAACAATTTTTTTAAGTTTATTTTATTTACTTATTTTGAGAGACAGAGCTTGAGCGGAGAGAGGCAGAGAGAGAACCCCAAGCAGGCTGCGTGGGGCTCGAACTTTCGAACCATGAGATCATGACCTGAGCTGAAATCAAGAGTCAGACGCTTAACCGCTTAGCCACCCAGGCACCCCGAAGAAATAACTTTCATAAACAACCATTTGCGCTCACCCGATGAATGTCTTCTTTCGTTTTGCTAATTTTTTGTTATTGCTAGTTTTGATGAATCTTAAAACTACATGCTCTTCGGTATGTTAAAAATTGTGTTCTAATTTGGGAATCTATCTCCTGTTTGCTTTTCTCTAGCTCTTTTCCGCCCTGAACCCCAGCCTTCTCCCCAGGTTTGGCTACAAATGTGGAAAAATTCATTCTTCCTTGTTGCCAAGCGTTATCAGGTCTGTCCCCTTGCCTTCCTGCGAGTCTGTATCTCTAAATCAGTCCACGGGAGATGAATCTCCTATTTTAAAACTCTTCAGGGAGCCCTCTCCGTGGCCTTTCTTGGCAGAATTTTGTTTTTCTTTTAGTTTAATAACTCTGACAGTTAATAAAGTTCTTCATTTACGTAGCTCCAGTGTTCATGTTTCCACATAAACTTCTCGTATTCTCCGCAGTGGAAGCATCTGGAAGCATCATGCTTGGCAGGAGTGAGCACCCGGGAAGTATTTGAATGAGTAATAATTTTATGAACCAGTTTTGCTTGGTTATTCTGTCTCGTCTTTGTCGTAATAATAATTGCGCCTTCATTTTTTTTTTCTCACCTAGCATCTATTTTTAAAAAATTGGGAAGGGGGCGTGAAAGACTGAGAAGGTGTCAGCCCCGGTTAACTCACAGGAACAGAGGAGATAATTCACAAGACAGTGTTCTACAAATTCTGAAAACAGTGTCTGGCTTGTAGTCCCTGGTGAACGGTTACATTTTGGATTATCTGCATCCCATGCCTTCCTGGGAGTCTGTGATGGAGGTGTAGACGTAGGTGTGCCTGTCAGAATCACAGCGAACACCGAAGAAGTCTTTACGCGCCCCCTTCTAAAATCAGAAGGTATGCGTAGTTTTTGAAAAGGCTTCCTTGGTGACCTTGACGTTCATGCCTGTCACCCCAGCCCCTCAAAAAAACAGCAGCAGCCTGTTAACAGAACCACACATTTTGTACCGAAGGGGGTGTGGTACTTCAGGGGGGCACGTAACTGGCATTGTGTACCACGTAAGGAGCGCGTTCCTGAATCTTCCTACGGTTCGTTGTTATTCTGGCCCTTCTGATAATGACCCTCAGGGTGCAGTCCATTTATAACCCCAGGCGAGTCTGCGGGTCTTTGCTGCCGCCTGCAAACCTTGTCTTTTCGCTGATGTCCCTCCTGTTGGCGGTTCGCAGAGAAACGCCTTCCTGGGACCCCTGTCCTGTCCCTGTGGCACTCTTGAACCAGCCAAATGCTGCAGAGATGGTGACGTGCCGGTGGCAGGCTTTACTCATTAGCAAGTCAGAACCTTCTGCTCCCGCGTCCTCTGGAGCTGCAAGAAACATGTGGACGTGTTAGGGGAGGACATGTGGAAGGGGGAAGGCCCGGCTCTCCCAGCTGAGTCTAGCCCCCAGCCACCAAGGAATGACTGCTGGACCAGCCCTGCGCTGGGATGCCGAGCCCATCCTTGATTGTAGAATCCGAGAACAGATGACCTGGTTGCTGGCAGTAGCACGAAATTTTGGGGTGGTTTGTTACACAGCAGCGGATGACCGAACAGTTGGGGGTTTCCTGCTTCAGGGGGTGTGTGTGTATTTTTATACTTCTTGATTTCTTTATCATGCTATTTTTTTCAGGTTTTGATTTTTTTTAGGAGTCTGGTCTTGTGTTTTTTTTTTTAATGTTTGTTTATTTTTAAGAGATGGAGAGACAGAGCAGGGAAGGGGCAGAAGGAGAGAGGGAGATACACAATCTGAAGCGGATTTTCCTCCCAAGCTGATTTAGTCATTAACTGATTTAGCAGTTAATAGTATTATTACTAATAGCGACATTTATTGAGGATTTACTAACATTCCAGGTATTCTACATGTATTTTCATTTATGTGTAAGGTCGGTACTGTTAACCATTTGACACATAAGCGAATGGACTCAGGAAAACTGCCTACAGTGACATAGCTAACAATCACCATCCTATTCTGCATAGTAAAAAAATAGTAAATTTCTTCCTCCCACACACATTTTTTTTTTAAGTTTATTTATTTTTGAGAGAGAAGAGAATACGTGCATGTGCAGGGGAGGGGCGGGGAGAGAGAATCCCTAGCAGGCTCCAGACCGTCAGCGCAGAGCCCGATGCGGGGGTTCAAACCCACGAACTGTGGGATCATGACGTGAGCCGAAGTTGGGTGCTTAACCAACAGAGCCACCCAGGCACCCCGTGGCTTCCCCTTTTTTATACTTTTTTAAAAATCAAGTTTTATTGATGTATAACTTGCATATATTAAAATACGCATTTTAAGTGTAAAGTTAGATGAGTTTTGATAGGTTTATTCACCTGTGCAACCATGACTCCGAAAGACAGAACAGAACCTTTGTGTCATCCCCAAACCTTCCTTCATGCCCCAGCCCCACTCCCAGGCAAGCACTGATCTGCTTCCCGTCACCGCGGATTAGTTTTTCTTTGTTCTAAAATTTTATATAAATAGAATCCTGCAATGCATACTCTTTTTGTCTGGCTTCTCTCAGAAAGCGTGATGGTTTTGAGATTCATCCGGTCGTCATGTGTGTAAGTAGTTCCGGTTTATTGCTGAGTACTATCCCGTTGAATGGCCGTGCCCTCATCTGTCTCTCCTGTCACCCGTTGGTTGGTTCCAGTATTTACTAATAAAGCCACGGTAAGCATTTGCTACGTCTTTGTGCACAGGCGGTCATTTTTCTTTGGTAAATACCTAGGAATGGTGTTGCACGAACCACGTATTTCTTAAGTGTGTAACGTTGTGGGAAGCTCCCAAACTCTTCCCCGGTGCCGTTTGTGCCATTTCCCACTTCTGCCGGCAACAAATTAAGAGTTCCGTCCTCACCGAGGCTTGGTATCGTGGATCTTTGTTAACTTTTGCCCCGCTAATAATGAAGGTGGTGGGTCGTGGTTTTATTTGAATTTTCCCAGTGGCTAATGATGTTGAGCATCTTTCCATTTACCTGTTGGTATGGTAATTCATACGTCTTTTGTGATTTGCCTCTTCCAGTCTCTTGCCTGTGCTGTCGGGTTCCTTTTGAGTTATTTTGAATACACACAGAGAGTAGCTCAGCGGTCAGGTCACCGGGAGTTGGGGAGGGGACAGGGGAGTGGAAGTGACGGCTCACAGGCATGGGGGTTCTTTCTGGGGGGATGAAAATGTCCCAGAGTTGGTCGTGGTGACAGCTGCCCAGCCCTGTCAGTGTACTAAAAATGTAATCGTGCTCTTTAAAGAGATGACTTCTATAGTACGTGAATTCCATCTTAATAAAGTTCTTTAAAAAACGAAAGGAAAAACAGGTGTATTCGTGTCCTTTAGGGAAGCACCCCAAATGGTGGGTTGGGGGTGGAGCAACAGAAATGTATTCTGTCACAGCTGTGGGGTCAGAAGTCTGAAATCAAGGTGCTCGCGAGGATCTGTTCCAGTCCGGTCTCCCGGGCTTGTACGTATTGACATGTTTCCGGGGCACCGTTAACAAACCTCATTGCATGGAGTAAAGCAGTGGAGACCCTACTAGTGTGTTTACAGCTGCCTCAGGAGGAGGAGGATCTGGATGAGACTGGGAGGGAATGGGATCCAGAGCACAAGTGGCCAGGAGAGCATTTGTGGGAGGAAGAGGTGGTCACAGCAGGTGACCGCTGAGGTTAGACACCACGTCACGCGCATAGCTGTGTCCCAGGACCTGCCTCATATTAGATGTCCTTTAAATGCGTATGATCAGAGCTGCTGGGAGGAACTAGAGGATTTGGGGTCATCCCGGAGGCTGGAGGAGAAAGGTGACTCAGGGTGATCCAGGAGATGTGAATTTGTTTCCTGACAACAGTGGTTCTCAGGCTTGGGTGCCCCGTAGAATGGGGGCGGGGCTTGTTAACACTTCCAGTAGGTTTGGTTGGGACTTAAGAATATGCCGTTGTAATAGGTGACCCTGGGATGCTGCCGGGACCACATTTTCACCACTTCGGCAGGAGGAAAGGGGGCCGTGGGACAAGCACAGGGGAAAGGTGCAAAGACCGTGGCTTGAGAATAGTCGTTAACCCACAGGGTTGCGGAATTTTTCTGCAGCTGAGCTCCACAGGCTCCCCAAGGGCAAACGATCAGATGAAGGTTTTTCAGGGGCCCGGGGAAAGGAAATTGGAGGGGTTTGACAAGAAAGTAGTGGACAGTGATTTATCTTGGGGCTTAAAGTGATAGGCAAGGAAATGAAGCATGGTGGGGATTGGAGATTCAGGATGTGATCACGCAGAGTGGTAGATTTCTGACCTTTCCGATTACAGCCTGCACTAAGAAAGAGTTTACGTTGTGACGCAGTCATGAATGTTTGTCTAACTGGAAGAAAAGTTTCATCACTTTATTACAGGCGATCCACTCTGGTGTACTCTCTCTTTAAAAACAGTCTGGGGGTGCCTGGGGCCTCAGTCAGTTAAGCGTCCGGCTTCGGCTCAGGTCATGATCTCGTGGTTCAGGAGTTCGAGCCCCACATCGGGCTCTGTGCTGACAGCTCAGAGCCCGGAGCCTGCTTCGGATTCTGTGTCTCTTTTTTTCTCTCCCTCTCCCCTGCTCTCTCTCTCTCCCTCTCTCTCTCTCAAAAATAAACATTGGGGTGCCTGGGTGGCTTAGTCGATTAAGCGTCCGACTTCGGCTCAGGTCATGATCTCACGGTCCGTGAGTTCGAGCCCCACGTCGGGCTCTGTGCTGACAGCTCAGAGCCTGGAGCCTGCTTCGGATTCTGTGTGTCCCTCTCTCTCTCTCCCTCCCCCACTTGAACTCTGTCTCTCATAAACATTTTATATAAATAAATAAACATTAAAAAAATTTTTTTAATTAAAAAAAAAAAACACAGATAGTCTGGTCATAGTTCAGTATATTGACTTCATCACCTGGTGGGTTTCAACCCCCTGGTTTGAAAACTTTACTTCCGGAGATGTGCTCAATAGAAGTCAGAGAGTGAGGGCCGGGAGAATGTCCCGCTTGTGATTGGTACATGGGAGGTGCAGGTGTTAGGAGGGGAGTTGTCTGGGAGGGGTGACCAGCCAGGGTCTGGTGCTGGGCTCACAAGGTGGCTCTCTGAAGCGACACAGATGATTATTGGTGGCAATACAGTGAAGCTTTGAAGCTGAAGTGTTAGCTTATCTACGTGGACATCAGGTCGCATAAGGTGAGGTTAGGAATTTCAGGTGAAAATGAAAGCAGTCCTCGGGGATGGGTTGTGTCCCAGATACATCACACTGCTCTCCGTGGACCCTGTGCCAAGCGACTTGACAGACTAGTTGGTAGATGGAACCTTCTCCTCCCGTTATGCCCCGATGAACAAGTAATGTGCCAGCTGTTCCCGGAGAATGCTGGCTGGGGAGAGGGGGAAGTAATCCAAAAGTAGGGTTTTGTTGTGGGTTTTTTTTTTAGGAGAACAATCATGAAAACGAGTTCAAAATTAACCTGAAAGCTCTTAAAAGGTTTTGTGCACAGCGCTCATTTTGCAGTAATCACAAGTGTGAGAGATTCAGTCAGCAACTGTGCAGGTGTATCTTCCGTGGGGAAAATACCGGGTGAACAAAGTTACTGGGCCCCGTTATCCTTGGCGAGAAACACATAAATGCTGGGTTTACCTGGTAAAAGTGTAGAAGAAACTTAAGAAAAAAAAATTTTTTTAATGTTTATTTATTTTTGAGAGAGAGAGAGAACGTGGGGCCGGGGAGGGCGATGGTCAGAGGGAGAGGGAGACAGAATTCGAATCAAGGATGTGGGAAGTCGTTGGACACTTGACCGACAGAACCCCCCAGGCACCACAGGAAGAAACTTTTTAAAAATGATTTGTAGGATTTGGGGCGGGGGGTCCCTGGCAGCTCAGTCACTTAAACACCCAGTTCTTGATTTTGGCTCAGGTCACGATCTCATGGTTCGTGGGATTGAGCCCCACATCGGGCTCTGCGCTAGACAGCGTGGAGCCTGCTTGGGGTGTTCTCTCTCTCTCTCTCTCTCTCTCTCTCTCTCTCTCTTTTTCTCTCTCTCTCTCTGCCCTTCCCCCTCCCCCGTGCTCTCTCTATAAATAAGTAAACTTAAAAAAAAACGAAAATCTGTAGGATTTTTAAAGTTAAGGGGGGTTTCAGTCTAGCCGAAGAGTATTTGGAAGTTAATTGTGGAAGATGGGGATATTTTGTTTTCACACCTTTTCAGTACTACGTTATGTCACCAAATGAGTGATCTGCGCCCCTCTGTGCGTTAATAACACACATCTGCGTACGTGGTGCCTTTTATTTTCTTTCCGATCACTCCTGTGTTTTCATACAACATTTCTCCAGAGAGTTGATCTGGAATTTGAGGTTCTTCTCAGATCGTACGAATTTATGAGCCTACTGAGAGCACGATTGTTGCTGAAACGTCTTCAGGAAGTAACTAGTGTTTCAGAATCTGAATTTGGTAAATGTAAAGGCCACAGTAAATTCATGACGTTATAATGAAGGGAAAATGTTAAAGGTGATCAAGAATATCACTTGTGGAGGCGCCTGGGTGGCTCAGGCGGTTAAGCGGCCCACTTCGGCTTAGGTCGTGATCTCTCGCAGTTTGTGAGCTCGAGCCCCACATCGGGCTCTGTGCTGACCCCTCAGAGCTTGGAGCCTGTTTCAGATTCTGTGTCTTCCTCTCTCTCCCCACCCCACCCCACCCCCCCCCCCCCCCCCCCCCGCTCTTGCTCTATCTCTCACGCTCTCTAGCGCTCTCGCTCTCGCTCTCAAAAATAAACATTAAAAAAAAATTTTGTGTTTAAAAAGAATATCATTTGTGGATCAGCAATGCCTTTTGTAGCTGCAAACTGCTCTAGAGGACGAGGAGGTCCCTGAAAGCCAGAAATTGCTGGAAGCGAGGCTAAGGACGTTATTAAATTGGGATTTGTTTACTAACATTAATATAAAGGTCTCAACACTGGCTGCCTAATAATGCGACTTTTTATTTATTTTTTTAATGTTTATCTTTATTTTTGAGACAGAGAAAGACAGAGCATAAACGGGGGAGGGGCAGAGAGAGAGGGAGACACAGAATCAGAAGCGGGCTCCAGGCTCTGAGCCGCCGGCACACAGCCCGATGCGGGGCTCGAACTCATCAACTGCGAGATCACGACCCGAGCTGAAGTCGGACGCCCAACCGACCGAGCCACCCAGGCGCCCCATAATGCGACTTTTTAGTGGAAACGGCAGAAAAACCCGCCGTGTCCTGTCAGCAAACGTGGTCTTCCTGTCCCTTCTTCAGTTAAATAATTAATCACCTCCCCCTAGGGGAGAGTGCAGAGGAGGAGAGACCCCAGGGGAGGCCAGAGCCCTCCTGCCTCTGCTAATGGATGGTTCCCTTCTCCCGGGACCAAGCAGATGCAGAGAGCCAGTTGGCTCCCTGAAGACCAGGGTTTTAACTTCGGGCGTCCCGGTTACTCGCCAAGACGAGAGTTGGCTGTGCCAACCCGCACTGTGATTTGCGTTGGACCCCGCTGTCTGCCTTTCGCCGGAATGATTATCCGTGTTTTCAAGTTCAGCGTCAATTTAGCCTTTCGTGTAATGCACGCCCTTCATGACGTATGTGAGAAACTCCTCTTCGGACGCGCGCCAGTAATTGTATTTTTGAAACGTGGGCCGCTCGTTTATGTAATACTCCGTCGTTGCACTTAATCTCGTGCTGTCTTGTTAAGCGTGTGTCTTCTTGAGTTTCTTAAGTTTCCTGGGATAACTTCCGAGGCTCTGCTCTCTGCCCCTTCACCCCTGCAAGTGAGGCCCTTGAAGCTTGCCCGGCACCACTCTGAGCTGTGTTTCCGTGTTTCCTGCCTCTCGGAGGGGCTCCCCATGGGTGTCATGGGCAACCCCTTTCTTCCACTGTTCTTAACCCGGTTCTACTTGGGAAAAGGTGTAAAAATGCTCTGAAGCCCTTGTAACTCTTGCCCATTTGTCTTTAAGAAAAATTACATTGTGCTTCCTTCCTTCTTTCCATTTACAAGCCAAAACCCTCCCTTAGCCTACCTAGGGGTGTCAGAGTGCCCACCGGAGGGCCCAGAAGTCCCCTGAGAAGCCCTAAAGAAGTTTCTTTCTCTCTTTCCTTTCCAATTAAATTTCTTTTGCTTGAAGCAATAGCATTCAGTATAAATAAGAATTTTCCTACTCCTTTAAATTTTTTCAGTTTGGCTGACTTAGTAGACGTTTTTTTCTCTTGCTGTTTCCTTACATAAAATAGGTTTGCTGTCTGTTAACTTAAATGCTCTTTATGAACTAGCTTCGATAACATGCTTTCTTTTGAACACAGTCCCTTTGAGACGTGTGGGCTCCTGGATGACCCCGTATTCCGCATAGCACAGGCAGGCTCATGGTTGGACACCAAAATAAATACTAGATAACTGTTTCTTAATTCCTGTCGAACTGTCTTTCCTTGCCTTGGGCATAAAATTGAGATCTTTTATAACATCCAGAATGCGTGAGAGTGCCCTCTGGACACGTAAGTGTTAATCTCATTCGTTCGTTCCAAAACCTGAGCGTCTGCTGTACCCCTCAGTCACCATACTGGTCTCCGGAGGCTAATGAGCGAAGACAGTGTCCGATAACGTCAAGCACTACGGAGAAAAACCAGGATGGCTGTGATAGAGTGACCCTTAGGGAGTGGGTGCCACCTTAGATGGGGTGGTCTTAGCGGAGGCGTCTCTGAAGAAGGGCCATTGAGCTCCCAAAGTAATGACAAAAGTGAGTCGTGTGCAGAGAATTCTAGAACAGAGGGACAGAGGGGGATGTGCCAGATGGGCCTGGGAGGGTCTGGGGAGGGGCAGCAGAGAGGTTTGGGGGGGGGGGGGTAGGCGGAGCAGAGCCCGGCCTGGTTGGGATTTGGGAACTTACTCTTTTTTTAATTTTTAATGTTTACTTTATTCTTGACAGAGGGAGAGCTAGGAAGCAAGCAGGGGAGGGGCAGAGAGAGAGATGGGGACAGAAGATCCGAAGCGGGCTCTGTGCTGACAGCAGAGAACCTAGTGCAGGGCTCGAACTCATGAACTGTGAGATCATGACCTGAGCCAAAGTCAGCCGCTTAACCGACTGCTCAGCCACCCAGGTGCCCCAGGAAATTTATTCTAATTGAAATGAGGATTTAAAGCAGGGAGGTAACTTTTAATTGTCAAAAGCTCTTGTAGGCTGCTTCTGTAGAGAATGATTTTGGGTTTTAATAATTCTAGAAACACTTTGAATTGTGTGTTTAACTGCCTGTGAGGAGTAAAATAATCCTGCCAACTTGGGGGTTTTCTAGTTGTCTCCCCGCAGCTCTCACTTGTAAACCAGTTTATTAATTCATTAATTTCTAAGTATGGGGGGGTGCTGCCTGTGTTATGGAAACGTGCCAACCGAAACCCCCCAGAAGCAGAAGGCTCCTGGTGCAAACCTCTCTCCCTGAAGGTCTTTTGAGGTGAAAGTCCGGTGAGATGCAGCAAACATGTAGAGCGTGTGTGTAAAGTTAATAGGGAGCGCCTGGCTGGCTCAATCTGAAGAGCATGCTATTCTTGACCTCGGGGTTGTAGGTTCAAGTCCCACACTGGGTGTAGAGATTAGTTAAAAAATTAAATCTTACCCAAAAAACACTAGTGCTCTGGGAGACGTACGAGAGAAGAAAGTGTTTCGGGTGAGATTTGGGTGGGGGGGACCACCTACGTCATTTCCTGGACTGTTCTCACACTATCTTTACAGAGTGCCCCATTCTGAAGTCCAGCAGGTGAAATTTTAGGCATCAAATAGTTGAGAACTTAAGCCTCCGGCTCTTGATTGGTTAGCACATAGGCTCAATTATGAGAAAGTGATTTTATGATAAAGTCCAGAACATTTCTTCATTATTTTGTGTGTGCCAGACATCACTAGGCTTTTGAGACTGAATGGTTCAGGCAGGATTTCTGGCTTCGAGGAGTTTTTTAAAGACTTCTTTTACATGGTCTCACATTGCCCTCTTTAAAAGCTGTACCTGGAGGGGTGCCTGGGTGGCTCAGTCAGTTGAGCGTCCGACTTCGGCTCAGGTCACGATCTCACAGTCTGTGAGTTCAAGCCCCGCGTCAGGCTCTGTGCTGACGGCTCAGGACCTGGAATGTGCTTTAGATTCTATGTCTCCCTCTCTCGCTGTCCCTCCCCCGCTCATGCTCTGTCTCTTTCTCTCTCTCTCTCTCTCTGTCAAAATAAATAAACGTTAAAAAAAAATTTGGGTCACCTGGGTGGCTCCGTCGATTAAGTGTCCGACTTCGGCTCAGGTCATGATCTCGTGGTCTGTGAGTTCGAGCCCCGCGTCGGGCTCTGTGCTGACAGCTCAGAACCTGGAGCCTGCTTCGGATTCTGTGTCTCCCTCTCTCTCTCTGACCCTCCCCTGTTCATGCTCTGTCTCTGTCTCAAAAATAAATAAAACGTTAAAAAGAAAAAATTAAAAGCTGTACCTGGTAACATTTCTAACAGCCACATAGGAAAGAGCCCAAAGAAACAAATCCTGTCTTAATAATTTCTGTATTAAAATTAATACCCACATTTCAGGGACACCAGAGGAAATTAGCTTAGTTTAGACCTTATTGCAGAGTTTACCTTTAACAGAATATGTGAAATGTTTGCTGGTCAGTAATATTTGTTAACGTCACAAAAGTGTTTTAATTCATAATAGCTTAATTGGTTAAATTCCTCTCCTAGAAAGCAGATTCTTGAAATTTTATTTCCTTTTTGAAATTGCCCAAAGGCTTATTTAAAGGAAGGTGTTCTGATCCCAGTACTTTCCGTTTCTTCATCTTGTTAGAGTGGGGTTTTTTTGTAAAATAGTAGATTTTTTTTTTTACCTTAATATGCAAATACATACTGAGCTTTTGCTCTCTTTTATAGGGAAATCCTCATTGACGATTCAGTTTGTTGAAGGCCAATTTGTTGACTCCTACGACCCAACCATAGAAAACAGTAAGTATTGTTTTCAAGGGTTTATAAACTGAGAAGCCTGCATTCTACATACAAACAGCCATTGTGTACTTCGGGAGGCTTTGATTGCAGGGGTTATTGGGGTAAACCTATAGATTTCCAACGGGGGTCCAGAAAAGCTTCCAAAAGTTTGACCCGCTTCACACTGAATGGATTTTTACTCAGTATCCAGATCCCTCCATCGAGAAATTGTTTTCAGTTCCATAGGAATCCAGTCCTACAGTGAACCTCCTGTCCCAGACTCTGCTTCAGGAAAACAAGAAGAGAGAGCACACAATCTCCGCACCCTCCCCCCCCTTCTTCTCAACAGTAGCCCTTTTTAAGGATTCCAAGCTTGAAAAGGAAGGATGAAAACACTCTAGTTCCTTTGTACCTTACTCTTACACGGAATCACCAGCCCTCCCGGCCCCCTCCCCCACAGCCCCCCAACCCCTTCCAGTCCTGAACACTTGAAAGTCAAGGCTGTGGAGTAGTGAGCGATTCTGGGATGGAGAGAGCAGTTGCAGCATGAAAACAGAGTTGGTTCTAAAGCCTGTTGGCATTTCCGGCCACGCGCAGAGAAAAGCCCCAAAGACCGGGACCAACCACAACCTTCATTTACCTTGTCCGGTTTCAATCCATGGTTTCAGAATCTTCTTGAAGGATTCTAGGACCATGAGAGAGGTCTTGATTCTAGAGTCATGGAGGAAAATCTAAAGCACTTCATGCAGAGAAGCTGATTTATTGGAAGCTGCTCTTGTTTCGGGCGATCTTAAAACCCTAAGTAGGCCCTAGAACTAGTCTTCTGAGATTCTTGGCACCTGGGCTTACCCAGGATTTGTCACCAGGAACACACACATTTAAACATGGGATTCATCAAACCCTGATGGACACATTAGACATGAAGCCGACTTAACAGTCAGGTTCGTGAACTAGATTCATAGATCTCATCTGCCCGGCGCTCGAGAGAGAGATTTCCAAAGAGGCTTACGACAGGGGGGTTGACAGACTATGGCTTGTAGGCCAGAAAGACCCACTGCCTTTTTGTACAGCCCATGAGCAAAGAATGGTTTTCACTTTTTTTTTTTTTTTTTTTTTTTGGTTTTTACACATTTTTTAATCATTAAAAAAGGTTTAAGAGAAGAATATTTGGGGCATGTGAAAGTTACGTGAAATTCAGACTTTAGCGTCCATAAAGTTTTATCGGAACCCAGCCATATTCATTCATTTACGTAGTGTCTGTGGCTGCTTTTGTTCTACAGTAGCATCTGGCCCTTTACAGGAAGAGTTTGCCCACCTCTGACTTAAAACATGCAGCTGTCCCTCATGTCCCAGTGTGCTGGTAGCGGGGAAGGAAACCTGTTGGGGCACTGACCCTGGGAAGACCCGGGTTTGAAAGTAACTAAGCTCGGCCAGTGTCCAGAAGGGAAGAGTCCTGACTACGGACACATCCTGTGCTGATCTGTTCGGCCGTGACTTACAGAACAGTGTGCCAGTGTGAGGAGCAGATGAATTTGAATCCTAGGTGGACACGGGCGCCTGGGCGGCTCAGTCGGTGGGGCGTCCGACTTCGGCTCGGGTCGTGATCTCGCCGTTCGTGAGTTCGAGCCCCGCATCGGGCTCTGTGCCGATGGCTCGGAGCCTGGAGCCTGCTTCGGATCCTGTGCCTCCCTCTCTCTCTGCCCCTGCCCTGCTTGTGCGCTCTCTCTGGCTCTCAAAAATGAATAAACGTAAAACAAATTTGAATGCTAGGTGGACAAGTCTGGTTATCTCTCCATTGGAATAAGAACACAAGCAAATCGTGGTCTTGGTCTTAACATTTGCTATACATAACAACTTAGAGAGTTGTGTGTCCTTAAGATAAGGCTCATTTGGGCATTTTATTCACAGAATAATACAGTACGGTTTTCTTGGTTAGGCCTGCCAATAAAGGTGGTTCTTATTTTTGAGTGTTTATGTGTCATTTATAACTAAGGTGGAAGGAAAGTCATGGTGTTGTGTACAGATATATTTTCTTTATATGTAAGTAAAAGATCCAGTGAACGTCCAGCTTCCTTACTTTGATATCATCTCAGAAATTGAATGACCCAACATGAAGTCTGTCAACATCTTTAATCGTATTTTTAATGTTTCCTACTACTTAGTGTTCGGTAAAAAAGACTTTTATTTATTCATGTCAAAAATGAATTCAGAATATTTATTAAAGTCTTTAGGCAGGAGCGAAAATGAGTGTCAGGGTATATGAATCGCTTAAAAGTTCATGAGTTGTATGCAGACATCAGCTTCTGTTTACCCTGCTTCTGACCAACCCAGGAAGAAACCCTTTCTCCACTGTTTCCTGTGCTGTTTGGTCAGAAACGTTGTTCAGTAGGGGCTCCTGGGTGGCTCAGTTGGTTGAGTGTCCCAACTTCGGCTCAGGTCATAATCTAATGGTTTGTGGGTTCGAGCCCCAAGTCGGGCTCTGTGCTCACAGCTCAGAGCCTAGAACCTTCTTCGGATTCTGTCTCTCTCTCTCTCTCTGCCCCTCCCCTGCTCCCACTCTGTCTCTCTCTCTCTCTCTTTCTCAAAAATAAACATTAACAATAAAATAAAATAAACGTTGTTCAGTGATGACAGGGAATTAGAAATGGAACAGGTTATCATAAACCTGTTGCTAACGAATGGATGGTTTTAAGGTTTGAAAAAAAAAAAACACCAGTACTCTGTAAATATGGAAAGAATCCGGTAATCATTTTGCACTTCAGAACATAGAACAGGTGGTTCATAGCAAACATTCAGTGGTGACGCATCTCTGAGACATTACCACAAAAGCAAAACTTCTGAGACGGTGTCATCTCCTTTTAAAATGGAATATAGGAGGGGGCGCCTGGGTGGCTCAGTCGGTTAGGTGTCCCGACTTCGGCCCAGGTCATGATTTCAAGCCCCGCGCCGGGCTCTGTGCTGATGGCTCCGAGCCTGGAGCCTGCTTCAGGTTCTGTGTCTCCCTCTCTCTCTGCCCCTCCCCAGCTTACGCTCTGTCTTTCTCTCTCAAAAATAAACATTAAAAAAAAAAATTTTTTTTAATAAAAGAAAATGGAATGTAGGGGAATAACATGAATAAAACCCTGTATTTTTCTAGCTTGGGGATGTTTTTATGCCAAAAATACTACCTACGCAAATGTGTAGATTGTCCACCATGTTAATCTAACAACTCAATACAAACTAAATTGCTCTGGTGAAATTTAACCAGTAGGGGTAGTTGGTCAATTAGAGGAGGAAAAATAGTAGTGATTTACGGCTTCTGCTATTTCCAGGTAGTACTGTTGATGCGTTAATAAAGCTGAGAAAACGGGACCGTTCTAATTAGGAGTTTTGCAGCATTATCAAGCATCGCATGGTGGGTAGCCTTCTCAGTGGGATACGAATTAGGAGACTGTGATACACTTCAGGAACACAGATCTTATTTGGCGCATTCCAGATCTTCGAAATCTGTCCCTCATCAGTAGGCTCTACGAATACGTCACTGTTAGTCTGCTTGGGGCAGTTTCAGGATTTTCGTTGGGGGAAGTGGGTTAATTTCTCTAGTGATTGAAAAAGGGAGGGGGACGGAGAGAGGGCTGGAGGAAAGCGATACCAGGAGAAAGCCAGCTTTCCACTGCTCTGCAGGATCGGACATGGAGTGCGTAGAAGAATTGGTTCCTAGTTTATGGAGCTGACAGATCTCTTATTACACTTCCTTTTTTTCTATAGTAATAAGAAGAGGCAGTTTTCCATGACAGATGGAAAGGCCTCGATTTCATTTTACTGCTCTGTGTAGGAGGATTTACATCCTTTTTATGTGCAAGGATATACTAACACATTGATCAATAGCTTCATTTCCTTTATCTTCTGTACAATTACGTGTCGTCCCATTTGACTCTTCCCTCGTGGCCAGTATTTCTCCCGTCTCCTTGGCTGAATCTTGATCTTCCTGACCTGGCAGTATCGGGGGGGCCCTGGGCTCCAAAGTCCGGCTAGGGCTTTGGCGGTACTTGATCGCCAGCGATCTTCCCTTCTTCCCAGAAGTTTGCTTGTTTCCCAAAACCCCCAGTCGCTCCCTCTCCCCCAGACTCAGGGCTTTTCTGTTCAGCTGCCCTCGCTTCCCCTTGGGTGTAGTCTTCTTCATTTGCTTCCTCCCCCATCTGCAGCGCTCCTTCCCCGGGCTTTCCCGAATTGGCAAATGGCAATTCATGCATCTCGTGGCTCAAGCCAAAAACTCTGGAGTCCTCCCACCTCTCCATTTTCTCACACCCTGCCTCCAGCCAGAAATCCTTTTGGCTCAGGGCGCTTGGTTGGCTCAGTCGGTTGAGCATCCAACTTCGGCTCAGGTCATGATCTCTTGGTTCCTGAGTTTGAACCACACATCGGGCTCTGTGCCGACAGCTCGGAGCCTGGAGCCTGCTTCGGATTCTGTGTGTGTGTCTCTCTCTCTGTCTCTCCCCGCTTGTGCTCGCGCACTCTTGCGCTCTCTCTCTCTCTCTCTCTCTCTCTCTCTCTCTCTCTCAAAAGTAAACATTTAAAAAAAAATTTTTTTTTCATCCTTTTGGCTCTCCCTTTGAATTCCACCATGGCTCTCTGGTCCCAGACCACCATCGTTGTCTTCAGATCCCGAGTCTACGTAAGCACTATATTATGGACCCCCACCAATGTCCTTGGTCCATTCTTGTCCATTTCTCTTATTCACAGCATAGCCAGCGCGATCTCTTTAAAATATAAATCAGACCAAGTTACTCCCCTGCCTCAGAACCCTTGGTTTCCCAGCACATTTAGAATGAAACTCTGAAGTCCTTACCATCTCCTAAAAGGTCCTCTGCCTCCTCCCCAACCTGGTTACCTCCCCAGCACTCTCTCCGCTTCTGCGCTGATCTTGCTTCTTCTCGCTGGGCTTTGGCACTTGCTGTTTGACCTCCCGATGCTCTTCTCCCAAAGACGGTGCCTGACGGTGTCTCGACCCTTCCTTCCCCCCGGGGCTGTAAGCATGCTGAGGTCAGCTGCAGTATTTCGAGCTCCTGGAACAGTGCTCCTGGCGTTCATAGGTACTCAAGAAGGAGCTCTTGCGAGAATGAGTGATGTTTTGTTTAGTAGTGTTGACATAATAATTATGTCATACTTCATAACCACAGTTACTTAAATCTAATTGAAGGTTACTTGTTTTACTGCTCATCACGGTTCCTTATATAAATTTCATCGTCTTGAATGCACTTTTTGATCTTCCCCGACTAAGGTGTCAGTGGCAGGTTTTCACACAGGAGCATCATGACTGCCCCCTGGCTGATAGTGATCAAAAGCACAGTCAAGGCCTGGTGCACCCCACATTCAGAGAAGTTCCAGTGCGGAAGAAAAATGCAATAAAATTGATGAAACACATTATGTTGTGTACTCCCTATCTTGAAATAATGTGGATTCGGTTTTCATCTGGTGAAATTATTCTCTAAAGTGGTAGTCTCCATTAAGGCACGCAAATGAAGGGGGAAAAAATGTGGCAACTGGTGTGGATGGCCTGGTCTGTGGTCTTTCCTCCCGATTCTAGCACCACTGCTGGCCGTAGGGGAGTGCTCCCGTGGAACTCCTCCTCCAGAGAAGATCTCTTCTCTGTCCACCCTTGTCACCTCTAAGTTTCCTCTCCTAATTTTCATATGTCTGCTGTGCTTTCCCTTTTGGCTGTGGGATAAAGTGGACAACAGCGGGTCCTCTCCCAGCTGTGCAAGGGACCGATTCTGTGGCCTGGTTCTGGTCCAGTCGAGTGGCCAGCCAGGAGATCCAACGACGCGTCTTAAGTGAAGATGGCCGGGACCATGGACGCAAAAGAAATAAGTTCCGTTCTGCTGTCAGGGTTCCAGATGGTTACTCTTCAATATTCTCTTACTATTAATAGTTCTTTTCCTCTTTTGTCTACATTTGTTTGAAGTCTGTCTCCTCAGGATTCTGAATGGACTTTTCCGGAAGTTATGAGTCTTGTGTTTTTCCCCCCCTTGGTAGGGAAGAGAGATTGTCACAAATTGCTCAGATGCTTAAGCTAAGTGGGAATGATGGCTTTCATGCAGAACACCTGTTCCATTGCTGTTTTATGTCGATGAAATTGATAATTTTTTTTATGTACTGGACGTTCTTAACACTTCAGTTAATATTAGCTGTTTGTGCTCTGACACCAGACTTCTAAATTAATGAAAGGTTTTGTGCTTTGGGTCCATTCTAGACCTCACACTTTATGTAATATATTTCTCTTTTTCACAGAGGAAGCTGTAAGCCACGGAGCACTCAAATGACTTTTACAGCATATGAATTGTTGCCTAATTTCAGTTTCATGGAACAAGGTTCAAGGTGTACCGAAGCTGGATTTTCATCCATCAGCTTGTGTCTATTAAATAATGGAAGAGGGAAGAATCTGTAAACTCAGATCTGTTCCATTTTGTTTTGTGGGATCTTTATGAAACGATTAGGGACTCTTCTTAATCGGTGGTCAGTGTTCAAGCTTTAACTGATCTAAAGTCAATTCTTTTTACTAATATTTAATTCCCTTTTTCCCTGTAGCTTTCACAAAATTGATCACAGTAAATGGACAAGAATATCATCTTCAGCTTGTTGACACAGCTGGACAAGTAAGTCTGGTGTCTCAGAGTCCCCTTCCGCTGTCCTCTGTCTAGCGGTCCTGGCCCTGCTGTTGATACTTAAATGCAACAGTGATGCCAGGAAAACCCCTCCTGATTTATGTGTGCCTGAATATTAACAGGCTGTCTTCTAAGACATTTGTGGCAGTTTTTCCGAATCATTAGCTTGTTGTTCTACTCTAGAATTGTGTTAAATGCACTCATAGCATCAGGAAGGTTTGTATATATCATAGGATAGTGTATTTCTGTTTTTTAAACTTGCATTTTATGTCAGAATCCTATTAGTGCTTTTCCTCCCTTTCTACATTAAGGAGAAAAAAAGTAGGGGCACCTGGGTGGCTCAGTCGGTTGAGTGTCCGATTTTGGCTCAGGTCATGATCTCGCGGTCTGTGGGTTCGAGCCCCGCGTTGGGCTCTGTGCTGACAGCTCGGAGCCTGGAGCCTGCTTCGGATTCTGTGTCTCCCTCTCTCTCTGCCCCTCCCCTGCTCACACTCTTACTCTCTCAAAAATAAATAAAAACATACAATAATTTTTTAAAAAAAACAAGAGTTAAGTCTTTTCCTGGGGAAAGGGATGAGAAAGGTATAGGGCAGAAATGAGGTGACTTATAGATGGATTACATGATCACGAGCTTAAGGAGCGTTGATTTGATTTGCTAGGCAGTAAGTAATTGCCAAAGATTAAACAACCCAAAAAAAAAAAAAAAAAAGGTCTTCACGGGTTAATGTAGCAGGGATTTGGCGGAGGATGGCCAGGGGAATTGACTAGAAGCAGCGGGTGAAAAGAAGTTCAGAGAACTTGAAGAGTACAAAGAACCTCCTAACCCTGGCGGCTGAACTTCACCCATTCCCATGGCACCTGGTCCAGCTTTTACTAGAAGCCATTCTGTTGGGCCAGATCTATTACAGTTGCTGGAGTGGGAGCTTCAAGAGGCTGGGATGTCGTCCGAGTCCTGCCGTGTTTCTTACAATCGACAGAGGATCAGACTAGCAGGAAAGTGCGTGTGGCGTAACCTGATCTGCCATGTTAAATGGAGGCTTTTTTTCTGGAACCTGGGAAGATTGAGATAGACTTAGAATGATGTGACCCGTCATGTGAGTTTGGAATGAACCCCCTCCCCACCCTTAAGTTCCGAAATGAACATGGAAGCAAAGTGTAGCCCCCTAGTGAAGCAAGAAAATAGCTATATTGAGTGGTTTGAGCACCAAAGGAACCCTGGAGTTTCAATTCTGGAAGCTTCAAGGAAAATAAATCAAATGTGCACGTCCCAGGGGTATGCCACGTGACTCCCTCATTCGCCCCGCAGGCCACTGGGTAATCGGTATAATGGGCTTTCGTCCTCAGATCTCATGATGGCTGTCTTAGAGCAGAGCCGTCCTGGACTTTGACTCTGCAGGGTACCTGTCCAGTGACCGAAGGGGAGTTTGGTGCGTAAAGCAGAAGAGGAACAGTCTCCATAGGGGAGTCGTGACCTAGAGGACAAAACTTCTCTTAGAAGTCACTGTAGAAGAGCCTCTGGGGTCCGACGTTGCGTTCGATTCTTGAAGTTTGTGTCTTTCGTGGTTAAGGTGACTGGTATAATTTATTGCCTAAAACAACTAAGAGTGAAGGGAGCCCTGGTAACAATTATGCTAGAACAGCAGGTGTTAACGGATAGGGTCCTGGGTGAAGAAATAACAGGCACTTCGTTCATAGTGGGCCTCTGACTTTACCAAGATCCTGCTTTGCTTTTTATGTCTTCGTTTAGAATTTTTGTTAAAGCTGCTGGAAAATGGGGGTGAGGATGTAAATCAGTAAATCGCTTTCGTGTAATGTTACTATAGAAATTCATTTTATAATAGGCCAGAAGGAGAAACCAGTGTCTCATAGTTTGGAACGTGGGCTCTGCAGTCGTGCTGCCTGGATTTGATTCCTGAACCCTGGCTTTTTTTTTTTTTTTTTTTTTTTTTTGGCTAGCCTGGTGACCTTGAGAAAGTTAATGAACCTTTCTTGGTCTCAGATTCTTCATCTGTAAACAGATGATTCTGTAGTGCCCGCCTTCACAGGATTGTTGCATGGTTTAGAGGAGATTGATGAGCTTCCAGAAGCTTGGGTCCTGACTTGTAGATCTTTGATGCTCTTAAGACCAGAGCGATGCCCAGCATGGCAACTCCATTGATGTTAACATGACCCTGAATGGGAGGAGTGCAGGTGTCGCTTATCCTTGGAATAGCGCTGTCCTTGAAAACATCTCTCTGGAGAAAATTTCTTTATGTTGACTCCTTATCAGAATAGAAGATGTGTCCCTCTGGGATTCTGTTTGGCACTGAGCGTCACATGCCTGTAACTGTTTTAATGATAGAGTACTAAAGAATCACCCCGAAAGGATCAGAGATCTTGGGGAGCGGGTGGATGGTGGGAGGGGCGGCGAGAGCAAGGTCCGCGACCAGCTCTGCCTGTCTCGCTCCTTTGGGCCTGTTACTGCCAGATCAGAATAGAGAATTTTTGCACAGACGGATCCAAATTCAGCTGCCTCGAATAATTTGTGCTCGTTGCAGCTAGTAGTTCTTCAAGGCTACGTTCAGTTGGGAGACTCTGAAATAAAAGGTTGTGTTCGTATTTATGATGCGTGATGCTAACGACACGCACATGTGCTTTGCTGCGGTTCTGTAACCGCGAACACCTTGTTCTGTGGCAGCTGGACAACACAACACGTTTACAGCTGTTCTTAAATTGGATTCCTAGGGGCTGGGGCTGGGGCTGGAGCTGGAGCGAAGAGTGCCCCATGGCAGGGGAAGGTGATGAGAGGGCAGATTCTTCAAACAGAATCTATAGCGTGTTCGCGGTTGTCACGTTTTAAGAGGAACACTGTCGCAGCAAGTACTATCTACTTGGTAGTTTATGTCGTAGCAGGTTTTGTTGTCAGCAAGGGGAGGGGGTGAACATGGTTCAATACAAGTGGATGGTTTTTAGTTTGCATGAAATACTTTGTTCGGGCCTAATTGAAGTAGACTCAATGACAGGTTAATCAGTGGTGGTCATTTTTTTTTTTTAATTTTCATTTTTTAACATTTATTCATTTTTGAGAGACAGAGCATGCGTGGGGGAGGGGCACAGAGAGAGAGAGAGAGAGAGACCCAGAATCGGAAGCAGGCTCCAGGCTCTGAGCTGTCCACACCGAGCCCAATGCGGGTCTCGAATCCACAGACCGCGAGATCGTGACCTGAGCTGAAGTCGGACGCTTAACTGACCGAGCCACCCAGGCGCCCCAGTGACAGTCATATTTATAGTGTCAAATCCCCCTTTTTAAAAAAACAAGTATTACGTACTTAAGTCCGGTTTTTAAAAAACAGTAATAAATGCCCGTGTTACAGAACTGGAATAACCCCAAAAGGTAAATAGTAACACTTGGGTCTTTCGGGCTCTGGCTGCCTTAGCTCCAGCCCTCCACGAACAGCCCCGTGACCAGTTTCTAGTAGATGCTTTGCAGATACTCTGTACTGGAACGTACAATTGTAGTTTTATTTTTTCTCTTTTACACAGAGAGTAGCCTATCCCTGCGTCTCCCGTCTTGGAGGTGATTCCACCTGGGTCCCTGTGGCCCTTTTTCCCTCCACTTGCTGCATAGCGTGTTGTTGTTTGGACGCAGCGTACTTTGTTGACCAACAAGTGGGTCATTTCCAGTCTTGGTGCCACCAGCAGCGCTGCGATCCGTATCTTGTGTCATTTTAGACCGTGTGTGTGTGAGGACATGTCGTGGCTGTGGGGTCGCTGGGCCATAGGGTGGCCGCTTACCTTCTCACCAGCAAGGAGCCAGTGCCTGTTCCCCAACACATCCATCAGTGCAATGCATTTTCACGTCTTTGGTTACTCGCCAGTCCGCTAGGTGAAAAATAGTACCCCAGTATCATTTTAGTGAGTATTTTTCTCACGAAGGAGTGTGATCACGTTCTCCTGTTTGAGGGCAAGTGTGTTTCCTTTTCTGGGAATTATCCTGTCCGTGTACTTTGCCCTTTTTCTGTTGGGCGGATGGTCTTTGCTGATGGGTTTGACAGACCCCTTAATAATGTGAAGCAAATGCGCATGGTAGGTGATCTGAGCCGCAAGGTTTTGTTTTCAGTTTATGATTTTTGTTGGAAAGGTTCTTAGCCATGAAGAACTTGCTCGTTCTCACATAGTTGAATTTATCATTCTCTTTTCAACTGATTTTATTCTTAAAGAATTCTCCCGTCTACCCTGCACGCAGTTTCCATTTTTAATCTTGCAGTCTTTAATTCCTCTGGAATGTGTTTTTGCCCAAGGGTGAGTTAGAGATGCGACTCAGCCGTTTACCTCCAGAAGCTTCTGATCTCGTTCCCTGCACAGTTTTGTTGAAGGTTACTTTTTCCCTCACTGAGCTGAAGGGCCGGTATGAGCGCATATCCAATCCCCCTGACCGTCTGGGTCTTTGTAGATTTCTGTCTGCTTCGCTCCTGAACTAGTGCTGTACTTATTTTAAGTTTAAAATAAGTAGCTTTGTGCTTTTCACCCACCTGCTTCTACAATTGCTATTTCTCGGAAAAGACACTTTTTATCGGGCTCATGTTACATTCATGTGTTAATTCAGGATCAGCCAGTGGAGACCGTGGAGACCTGCGCGTGAACGCTGAGGACCTCGGCGCACTGTTGCAGTTTTTGAAGTGTTTTATCTCTTGGGAGGATTTTCAGATCTTTTTCAGTTGGAACGTACAGTTTCGTTCTCTTAAGTTTATTCCTAGAAATTTTGTCCTTTTTGGTTTCTGTTACAGCCGGAGGTCCTTTCCTTCCAATATACTTTTTAATGAGTTGTTCCTTGCACCATGCCTCTGAAATGTGATTACTCTTTTCTTATTTTAAGCTTTTTTTTTGTTGTTGTTTGTTTATTTTTGAGAGAGGCAGAGAGAGACCGAGTGCGAGCGGGGGAGGGGCAGAGAGAGAGAGAGAGAGAGAGAGAGAGAGAGAGAGACATTGAACACAAAGCAGGCCCCAGGTTCTGAGCCATCAGCACAGAGCCCGATGCGGGGCTTGCACTCACGAACCGTGAGACCACAGCCTTAGCCAAAGTCGGACGCTTAACCAACTGAACCACCCAGGCACCCCATGTGATTATGATTACTCTTTTATTTCCACATCTTCTCTTCAGGGAAAAGGTGATTTGAACTTTGGATCTACTGTAGCTCAACTGGTGACTAAAATCATTTGGAATGTTGTTTTTAATCTGGGTGAAAAGATCTATCATTCCATCGACAAAAATGTTCTCAAAATTTAACACTAAAATAAACTTGACTGGTGTGCCTGGGTGGTTCAGTCTGTTAAACGCCCGACCCTTGATTTTGGCGCAGGGCGTGATCTCCCGGTTCGTGGGTTCAAGCCCTGCATCGGGCTCTGTGCTGACAGCTTGGAGCCTGGAGACTGCTTCGGATTCTGTGTCTGTCTCTCTTTCTCTCTGCTCCTCTCCCATCCATGCTCTGTCTGTCTCTCAAAAATAAATGTTAAAAAAAAACTGGAGGGGGTGGGGCACCTGGGTGGCTCAGTGGGTTAAGCGTCTGGCTTCGACTCAGGTCATGATCTCACAGTTTGAGTTCGAGCCCCTCGTCGGGCTCTGTGCTGACAGCTCAGAGCCTGGAGCCCCCTTTGGATTCTGTGTCTCCCTCTCACGCTGCCCCTCCCCCGCTGGTGCTCTCTCAAAAATAAACATTAAAAAAACTTTTTTTCTAAAATGAACTCGACTTAGTGAAACTAATCTGAAAGTAATAATGAAACAGACGTTTTATTTTGTGTATGTAGTGAGTGCTGTGATGTAGAAATGCTGTCTTCTAATTAAAGATTACTATTTATGATACCAAGAACTGATAGTAAAACTTACTCTTTGTTGTTGTTTTTTTTAAAGACACTTTACTGTGGCGAATAGTAATAATTGCGGGCCATCGTGAACATTAGTTATAATCATCCCGTGGACCTGCAAAGTTAACAGAGACCGTTCTTTGATAAAACGGTGGTTTGACACGATGTTCTAGATGTTCTATATAACAGCGCTTGCCCGGGATACGCAGCACGTTGACAATTACATTTCACCAGAGAACAAAATGTTTTGTACGAGACAGTGGCGGGCACTAAGGAAAATTGCACTGACATTAGACCTTTAGAATGCTTTTATATTTGAGTCTCCTAAAGCCGCTTTATGAAAGTAGCTGCTGATACATTGTCACATAACGTGTGCCTTTGTTGTTCATTCCTAAACTTGCTCGGTAAGTAACTCCTGTGATCCTCGGAAGTCCGGGTACCCCACGTGTAGCATTTGGATTCTCTTCCTCTCTTCTTCCCCTCTCAAGTGCAGGTAGCAGCCCATTAATGGCCCATAGACTGGCATTCAGGCCCTTGTGATTCAAGTGCAGGGAACAGGTTTAGTGATGACCTAACACTTTTAAATATGAAAACACAAATTTGTGGAATAAACCAGAAGCACTCGTGAGTTTCCCATGAGATCTAAGATTCTGGACTTTTTGTCCATAAAGGAAACGTTAGCGCCTTTCACTGCACGTAAGATTGCGGGACCTGTTGCCCTGCCATTTCCTTCATCCTCCCCACCAGGACTTGCAGAAGTGATTAGCCTTCTCCCCAGAAGCCTTAGAATGGCCAGGATCGTTTCTGAATATTAGCTTAAAACAATGAGCCGCCCCAAACCAGTCTTAAATAAGTCTTCAGTGTGTGGGGCTATGTGTCTAGAATAATGTTTTAATCTACTTCTTCGTTGACTTTGATTTCTTTGACCAGGTAATATGGGAAAAACTGGGTAAAGATTGCTTGTTATGCTTTGTGAAGACTTTACTCAGATGGAATTATTTTCTCTCCCACAGGATGAATACTCCATCTTTCCTCAGACATACTCCATAGATATTAATGGTTATATTCTTGTGTATTCTGTTACATCAATCAAAAGGTACGATTCCCCCCCTGCTGCTTGCTTCGAGTTTATTTGCTCTGCATAGATAGCATTCAGCCATCTAAAGGATTATGATGGGACTGGTTGTAGTAACGATCAGCCTTACCGGGCTGAATGCGTTTCAGTGATTGGCTTGTGGAGCAAACAGGTTGTTAAGGGGGAAAAGTATCCCGATGAACGTTCTCTTGCACTGCTAGAATGAAAACTGTATTCCTCACCTCCAGCTGCCTAGGTGATCTGAGCTTTTCCGCTAATGGAAATGACAACCACATAAATTGGTTTACTGTCTGTGCATTTCCACCACGTTAACGTGGAACGCGGGCTGACCGCGAGGGCCCTGTAGCTACAGAACATCCTACGGATGTTTATTCAGAGATTAAAATACGCGTTTATGTGATTTGTCGGACAACTGGTAGAGTTTCCCATCTAATAATCTCACGTACGTCATCTTGAATATTCTCAGTAAGGGTTATTACTCAGTGTCACACGCTCACGTGAAAGAAGTTTATAGGAAAAAACTATGAGATTCCTTGTGTTCACTTTATTTTATATTACAGCGGTGAGTCGGTGACATTCCATGTTTTTCCCACTAGAAACATTATATAAGAAACATGGAGGGGCGCCTGGGTGGCTCAGTCGGTTAAGCGTCCGACTTCGGCTCAGGTCATGATCTCGCGGTTCGTGGGTTCCAGCCCCGCGTCAGGCTCTGTGCTGACGGCTCAGAGCCTGGAGCCTGCTTCCCATTCTGTGTCTCCCTCTCTCTCTGCCCCTCCCCTGCTGGTGCTCTGTCTCTTTCTGTCTCTCAGAAATAAACATTTAAAAAACCATGTAAAAACACCAACTAAGATGGAGGTCTGATTTCATGCTTTTGTTTTACAGTTTTGAAGTGATTAAAGTTATTCACGGCAAATTGTTGGATATGGTGGGGAAAGTGCAGTAAGTAGTAATAGTTTCGTTCTCTTTTGTTAGATGCCCTCATGACAGTAGTGTCTTGTGAACAGGCGGGTCTGGCCCTGGGTTACTGTGGCTTTTTTTTTCCTTCCCTTACTAGAATACCTATTATGCTGGTCGGGAATAAGAAAGATCTACACATGGAAAGGTGCGTACCTTCCGGATGGCGAACTGCTTTCTAAAATGAAGCCTACGCTGATCTCACCGCGGAAGTGCCTTTTGTAATTCTCGTTCCCACGTCGAGAATATTCTCAGCTGTAGCATCTTCTGTGTTCAGAAACGTGGCAGCGATTGTACCTAAGCAGAAGCAGAGCCACAGCGTAAATCTCCCCCCTCCTGCTTTGACGCAGGTGGCATTAGATCGGTGGTCAGGGACAAGGGCCCCACTCCTGTGGGGCCTCGTCTGGAGAGGGGACTGGCTGGCCAGAGGCCTGCACCCCGTGCCTTTGGGAATCGCCCCGTCCTCGGGTGCTCGCAGTCGTGTCCTCTGATCTTGGAGGGCTCGCAGGAGCACAGGTAACCCAGGAAGGCCATGTCTGTCCCGTTCCCCGACCCAGGCGTAATTAAAATGCTGCTGTATGTTACACGCTGGGTAGGAATATTGGGCAGAGAGCGGTCTTCCGCTTTGCACGGGAAACGGTCGCTAAAAGTAGAGCCTGGTTCATAAATAATTATAGATGTTTTATAAAGAAAGAGCCAAGTACTTTAATTAGAATCTTCTTTTTCCTTTAGGGTGATCAGTTATGAAGAAGGGAAAGCATTAGCAGAGTCTTGGAACGCAGCTTTTTTGGAATCTTCTGCTAAAGAAAATCAGGTACGTGTTTCGTAGACGGCCTCTGACGCTGCATCCGTCGGCCCCGGGCTGTGTCCCCTCGGTCGGCCTGTGGCCCCGCCAGCTGTGCCGCTCCTGCTTCCCCTGTGTCCTTCCCTTCCACCCTCTCCAGCGCCCGTCTTCGGGTGGCTGGCAGTATTCCGCTTAGGACGGGACCTAGAATATTTGTAGGATAAACAGGAGTTGATAGCACGAATTTGTAGACGTTTATGATTATTTTTGTTCTGTATTCAGGGCTGGTCCAGAAATAAGTCCAGACGTAGAAAAGAAGCAGTGATGGTCTTACGTCATTCTGGCAATAATTTTGTGCCCGCACCTACGTCCTTTTTCTGTCGGATGAAATGGGGCTAGACGCATATGTATTGTTTCTAACGTAGAAATTGCAGAGAACCGTTTTACAGGCATCTGTTCCCAATATCAGCCCTGCAGATGTTCCTTTTTTTTTTTTTTTTTTTTTTTTTTTTGTAAGTTTATTGATTTTGAGAGAGAGCGCGTGCGAGCAGGGAAGGGGCGGGGGGAGAGAGGGAGAGAAAGAGAATCCCAAGCAAGCTCCACACTGGCAGTGCAGAGCCCAGTGCGGGGCTTGAACTCACGAACCACGAGGTCATGACTGGAGCCGAAATCAAGAGTTGGATGCCTGACCAGCTGAGCCGCCCAGGCGCACCCCCCCCCCCCTTTTTTTTAATGTTTATTTATTGCGCTCGCTCCTTGAACACAGTGGGCACTTTGAGAATGGCACCCTTCACTCGTGTTCCCCTCTGACCTGTCTTTTCTCTCGTTAACCGCTTACATTCGGACGACGTTCTGTAGCTTTTGCCATTTTCCAGTTCTGAAAGTATTTTCAACATGTTCTCTGGTTTGATCCTCGAATAAGAGTAGTCAGTGTCCATTTCTGTGAGGAAACAGCAGGTCGGGAAGGGTGGCAGCAGACGGTGGGCCTGGCGCCCGTTCTCCCACCCCTGCCGCTTTTCCCCGGCTCAAGGTTCTGTTCCCTTCTCCCCCATAGTTCATTCTGGAATCCAAGGCCGTGTCATTTACCACTGTGCGCTCCCTAATGCCCAGCACAGCGGATGCCTTCGGCGTGCCTGTATGGTAGGGGCTCAGTCAGCCAGGTGCCCCGGGCTCGTCAGATCCCTTGGTCCCTGGGTTCGGATGATGGGGGATATTAAATCTGTGTAATTGGTTCCCAAGTGCCAGCTAACAAGGGATTTATGGGACTCTGCTCAGCTCCTGATTGCACATAGAACTCATACCAGGGGCTGAGATCGTAAGAGATGCCTTCATTTTCTAATGGAACTAAATCAAACATTTATTAGGTGTCTGGCCTGTCCTTAAGATCATTTAGTTGCACTACCTCATTCTGGAAGGGAGTTTAAGGTCCAAAGATGTAAATGAGTTTTCTTAGATCACTCTTAGATCTATTCATATATGATGTAAGAGCTCAGAGAGTTTAAACCTACCCCACGTTTGGTCCTCTCTGTCTATACCATGCTTTCCGGTGGACAGGAGGAGAAGGACTCTGGCGTGAGCAAAGCATAATAGAGATTACAGTGTTCTTGGGGGGGCGGGGGGAGGGGGGCGGGGGGACACGGGGGGGGTGTGCTTTGCCGGTTCCGTCGGTTAAGCGTCGGACTTCAGCTCAGGCCATGGTCTCAGTTTGTGAGTTCAAGCCCTGTGTCGGGCCCTGTGCTGACAGCTCAGAGCCCGCTTTGGATCCTCTGTCCCTCTCTCTCTCGCTGCCCCTCCCTTCTCATGTGCGCAGTATCTCTCTCTCTCTCTCTCTCTCTCTCTCTCTAAAATAAACATTAAGAGAAAGTTAAAGCATTCTTGGGGAGGAATAGCCACTGTGGATTACAGAGTCCGTCAATCTCGATTGGAACGTAAAAGACATCTTTGGTGCATTGGAGAGATTTTACTATGTTCTGGATATATTAGGGAAATACCTTCATTTCCTTGGATGCAGTGACAGTACTGGAATGATGAAGAGACTGTCCACATTCTTAGGAAATGCAAACCAAAGTATTTAGGGCCCAAGTTTCCTAACGTCTGCAGCTTACTTTCAAATGGGGCAGTTGGGTGACAGAGCGAGCAAGGACGTTAACGTTTGTTGACTCTAGATGGGGGGCTGGCTGATTGTTAACACGGTTGTTTCCATTTTTCTGTGTGCTTGAAAATCTGCATAGTCACAGTTTGAAGGTGGTCAGAAGGTAAGAACGTCCACTTACAAGATCAGTAAGTCCCAGGGTGTAGTATATGGCATGACTACAGTTAACAGTACTGTGGTGTTTTTGTTTGTATTCGAAAGTTGCTGATGGGCGCCTGGGTGACTCGGTCCTTTAAGTGTCCGACTTCAGCTCAGGTCATGATCTCACAGCTCGTGGGTTCGGGCCCCGCGTCGGGCTCCGGGACGACGGCTCGGAGCCCAGAGCCTGCTGCGGATTCTGTGTCTCCCTCTCTCTCTGCCCCTTCCCTGCTCACGCTCTCCCTCAAAAATAAACGTCAAAAAAAAAAAAAATTACAGAAAGAAAGAAGTTGCCGAGAGAGTAGCTGGCAAAAGTTCTCACAAGAACAACGGTTGTAACCTTGTGGCGGTGGCCGTCGACTTACTGGGGTGATCGTTTCTCAGTGCCCACGACTGTCAGATCGTTACGTTGTGCTCCTTAAACTAACACCGCGTCACGTGTCAGTTACACCTCATGTAAAAAACGTTCGTCAAGCGGGGGAGGGCAGCCGAATGGCCCCAGCCACCTTGGTTCTGTTCGCTGACTTCACTCTTCCTCTCGGGTGAAAATCGGAGGGTCCTTGAGCACTTGTCCCATCGGACACGATAATTAAACTGGCATCGGCAGCAGTGTCGTTCAACTGTTCGCGTAACCCCCGCGCGGAGCGTGCACCGCGTTCCGCGTGTGTCCTTCCTGCCGGCCCCCTCGAGCACGTCCGTCCCGAGCGGGCCCTGCGCTCCAGTGTGACGAAGAGGCAGTGCCTAGGAAGGGCCGCTGCCTCGGGGTCACGTCTCCTCTTGAGAACAACCTCGAATGGTTTGCTTGAGGTGCGTTCTTAGGCCCTTTGGTGTCGGGGTGCAGGCCTCCTCTCTGGTTTACGCCGTACGTCCTTGGAGCTTAAGGATCGTAACGTGATTCTGGACGGGTGTGCTCTTTTGTCTTTGTGTTTCTTGTAGAGGGTAGCCTGGTGCCTTTTGAACACCAGAGAAAAGAGGAATTGTGCCGAAGGCTTAAAAAGAAAAGATTCCCACTACTGTCCTTCTCTGTGGCTTTGATACATTTAGCGAAGTTATCGCATAGTAGCCAAAAACATAAAAGAAGGCAAGGGTCCTGCATGGCAGCTTCAAACGTCTTAAGCCAGAGAAGATCAGAGATCGAGTGATCCACTCACTGTGGTCTGTTCCCTGCCGGCCCTGCTGTCCGATTAGCAGGTGCCTTCTCCGACAGGAAGCGAGTCCTTTAAGGCCAGAAGATCTTTGTACCCAAATCGGGTAAATACAGCAGTGACCCGCGGTCCTTGGGAAACCCGTGTCCTGGTCAGTTATCTTAAAGGCCTGTCTAGATGTGTCCGCTCTCTGTCACGTCTCTCATACTCCTGCCCACGCCGTCTTGCAATGTGCTAAAGAGATGAGGAGAGCCGAAGCCTGGTGAGTCTCTCGCCGCCCAAAGGGACTCTAATCCCTTACATTAGAGGTGTGAGTGATTCTAACCCAGATTCCTGCCAGGATGCTCACGGCTATTCGAATAGAACAGGGGAGAGGAGAAGTGTAGTAAAGACACACGCACACACACGTGCATACCAGTAGTCATGTGATCAGAGATCAGCCTGTGTGAACCGCTCAAAGGTTTTATTGATTTTCAAATCAATTCAATCAAGTCAATTTTATTGATTTTCAAATTTTCAAGCATAGCTTGTTTGTAACTTGTCTCACGTACCTCGTAAGCGGAGTTCAGTGGGTTTTGTTAACAAAGCCTCGATGGTAAGAGCGATGGGAGTCCGTGAGAACGCTACCCTCTCTTGCTCAACTCGGGGGTGAGTTGGCGGTCCTGGCGTGTTTGTTGTGGCGACCCACGGCTGTACTTCAGCGATGTGATGAAAGAGAGCACACTTGGGCAGAGTCAGATCACACAGATAAGCAAGAAGAATTCCGAGGTTTATCTAGAACGCCAGATTCCAGGCACACCGAATCGGGGAGAGTCTGGCACGGGTTTTTCCAGGCCTTTTTCTGTGCATTTTTGTAGGGTGAAATAAACGACGTGTTTGTACAGTCCTGGGAAAGGAGGAGAGCTTGCTGCAGCCAGCGACCTTGTTTAGAGAAGAGGGTGGGGGCGGGGCAGCTCTCGCCCAGTTAGGGCCGCCTCGTCCGCGGCAGCAGGGAAGGAGCGAGAGCAGGTGCGCCCAGGCTCGAGGGGCAGTCAGCTTGGCGGACGGGGATGCAGAGTTCTCTCCTGGATGCTGCGCGTTTTCCCGGCGAACTGTAAGACACAGCAGCCGAGCGTGAGAACGGGGAGAGGCGCTAGAAATTCCAGGAGAAAGGCAAGGCACGAACCTCCATCGGCGTGGGGCGGGGGGGGCGCACCGAGGGCCCCCTTTGGAGTCGGGGTCCCAGGGAGACAGTGACCGGGTGGGTGCTGGCTGTGGCTGCGGGCAGAGAAGGTGAAGCCGGTGGCGGTGGTGCTGGGAACAGAGTGAGGGGGACGAGTGGTTAAGGGACAGGGACGTGTCCTCGGATCAAGGAAGCTGGTCCCTGTGGGGCCGAGAATTGTGGAGGTTGGGATATTGAAGAAAAGTGAGAGGGAGAGAGAGAGAAGGAAGGTGGGCACGGTGGGTTCTTGGCCTTGGGTGTTGGAGGGGTGACCGTTGGTATCGACGAGGTCTAGGCGCTGCCCCTCGAGGCCTTTGAGAACAGGGGCATCTTGTGATCGTGGGGGGCTGGTGTCCCGCCTGAGAGGGGATTCCCGGCTTCAGATAACAGTGGCTCCTTGTGAAGGGCCCTTGCGCTGCCCGCCGGGCTGAGAGGCTACCACTGAGAAAGACCGGTCCCCCGGTCACGGGAGGCGAGGAGGTCCCAGGGGCGGAGAGCGGTGTTGGACACAGTGACACTGCCCCAGAAGGAAGGGGGGAGGTGACTCAGGGTTTGCAGGTGGCTCGAAGGTGGCTTATATGATCGCACGGCTGCCTACGAGGCGAAGCTGAGCGTTTTAAGGAAGTGGGAGGCAGAGGTCTGGAGGGTTCGCGAGGAGCAGGAAAAGCCCCCGCCCTGGTTTAGGGCCCGTGGGAGCCAGGCCGTGAAGGGGACACGCGCTGCAGGGGAGAGGGGTGTTCTGATGGGAACGGGAGCCAACGGGTGAGGGGTCCTCATACCGGACCCAGAAGCTCCAGGGGCGCCGTGGGGTCGGGGGAGACCCAGGGGCAGCCTACAGTGACCGTTGATGACGGGGACCAGAAGCGGGATGAGAGGTTAGTTCTCCGGTCAGGTGGTGTAGGGGGCTGGGCGGTTCTGGGGTCTCTCCGCAGCTGCACCCCCACCTGCAGGGGTGGGGGACGGCGGGCAGCGGCGGGCCTTCTTCAGTCCTGCCTGCGGGACTGGCACCAGTCAGGCACCAGGGCTCCACGTTAAACCTATCGCTGTCTGGCTGTGTCTTTGATTTCAGACTGCTGTTGACGTTTTTAGAAGGATAATTTTGGAGGCAGAAAAAATCGATGGGGCCGCGTCACAAGGAAAGTCTTCCTGCTCGGTGATGTGATCCCGCCGCGGAGCCCGAGGACCCCGGGAGCCGATCCTGCCTGCAGAAGCAGACTGCCCGTTATCCTTCAAGAGAAACTCCGCTGCTTTTTCCTTCTGTTAACCTGAAAGATTTCATTTGGGTCAGAGCTTTTTCTGGCCCCACCCACCCCCCTTTCAGATTATGTTAAACTCTGACTCTGTCCAAATGAGTTCACTTCCATTTTCAAATTTTAAGCAATCATATTTTCAATTTATATATTGTATTTCTTAATAATATTATGACCAAGAATTTTATCGGCATTAATTTTTCAGTGTAGTTTGTTGTTTAAAATAATGTAATCATCAAAATGATACATATTGTTACACTACTATTAACTAGGCTTCAATATATCAGTGTTTATTTCATTGTGTTAAATGTATACTTGTAAATAAAATAGCTGCAAACCTTAGTCCCTCGTGCTACCTAGCGTGGCTTCTCAGGGAGAATCCCTGGCCTCCTGGGGGTTTGTCTCCCAACCTTGGCCTTGGGGAGGCTCAGGTTGGAGTGCAGGAACTGGTGGAGGGGGTGGCCGCAGGCAGAGGTGAGTGGAGCCTGGGGGCCCGGGACCCAGGGGTTGGGGGGGGAGGGGGGGGACTGGTGGCTGGTGGGGCCCACCCGGCGGGCAGCTGGCAAGAGCTGGGGTGGCGCTCCACCGACGACGTCCGAGGGAGTTAGTCCCCAGGAGTGACCGCCCTCCCCTCCGCCCTCAGAGCGCCCCCCTTGAGCGGGGTGCACGCGGGGGTGCGCCTGGCCCAGCCTTCCCCGCACTTCCCTCGCGCTTGCCCGTGGGTTGCTTGAGGGAAAGGAGGAGTCGGGACCACTTCCTCTCTCTCCTTACGCCAGGCTGGGTGTCCACCGCAGACGGGATCCGGTTCAGACCCCACCACACCGAGTCGTTGCAGGGGTCGGAGAATACGGCCGGTTGAGTGTCGCGTGAGAGACTTCGAGAACCGCCTTCAGCTCCACCGGGAGCCGCAAGGAGGAGGAAGGAGCGTTCGGTGTGCACGGCGGCCGCCCCGTCGACTGTAGGTCCAGCCGAGGTTGAGTGGCGCAATTCCTCAAATGTTGAAACACAGTAGTGGGGTTTTTTTGACAACACGGTATCGTCGCTTGTTATTAACAGGGTTGATCCTCAGGCCTTAGGTTCTATATGGGCATTCGGTGTGGGGGACAGCGCGAGACCCGGACGCAGTGCGTCCCAAGCTTTCTGTGTACGACGGGAACCTCGAGCAGCACGTTCGTGCCGGACGCAGGTTCAGCTGTCTGTCACAGGGGGCCTGGAGGTGGCGTGGTGCTCCTCTCTGTGGCCCGGTTCACCTGGTCGCTAGGTGTTTACCGTTCTTGATTTTTCCGACGTTTTGTTTAAATGTCAGCTCGCGCACAGTGAGGCGGTTCTGAGTGTCGCGAACACCGCAGGGAAATCTGCACCTTGTCGAGCTCGCACAGGGCCAGCCAGTCCCGCCCCCCAGGGCCCTGAGCCTGTCCGCGGCCAATTGCCTTACTGGTCGGACAGAGGACAGAGCGCGGACAGAGGACAGAGAGCGTCTCGCATGTCCCTCGTGTGTCCCCGAGGCGGGGCGTCGGCTCCACCAGCTGGTTACCCACAGGTGACGGCAGGGGTGGTTGGTGTTACCTGTTTGTGCGGATGTTCTGGTTGGCTCCACTGCGTGAAGAGGGTGCCGCCCCACTTCTAGGGGAGGAAGCCGTCTTAAAGGGGTTCGCGACTGGTTAATGTCAGTAACCAAATCCGTTTTGTGTCCTCTGTGCGAATGTGGTAGCTGGGCTTCTGAAGAAACTGGCAAGTGCCAGATTTGACTTAAATTTTTTGTCACTTAATACCGTGTTCAGCCACTTCTGGGCCTTCTCTGCCAAACCTCAATGGGCCCTTGCCCGGCCTACACCCTCTACCCGGATTTCTGTGGGGTTTCTGCAGGCACGGATTTCGCTAGCGTGTTTCCCCGAAGGCTCCAAAGCTCACACCTCCCGCCCTGACCTCTGGGCTTTTCTTCCGTGCCTCCTAGGCATCTCAGATTTATTCTGTGCAAATTGAATACTTGATCAAGCCTCAACCTGGGCCTCCCCCTAGACCATTTCAGGAAATGACACCACTGGCCGCCGGATGCTAAAGCTGGAAAGTGGGGGGAGGGGGCCTCCTCTCCCTCTCCCCTCCCATCTCCCAGGCAGTCTGTCCCCGCTGCACGCTGGCTTCCTGCGGCGGGTGGCACGCCCTCCAAACCCTTCCCGCTTCCCACCGAGTCAGCTTGTTGAAAACTAATTGCCTCATGTCACTCCCTCCTTACAATTCGCTAATAACAATCGTGCCAAAATCGAAACTTCCGACGCTTGAAGCCTAGCACGATCCAGCTGGCGCTTAACGCCACCGGCCACCGAGGCTGTTCTCTGGTCACTCTGGCCTCGGTGGTTCCCAGACTCTCCTCCCTGGACAACGCCCTTCCCCAGACTTCCCTTCCAGGCCTCCACATGGTTTGTCGAACAGCATGGCACCCGTCACCATCCGTCATGGTGGGTCCTTGTACACACTGCATGTTCGCGGACTAAATCTGCCTGCGACGAAGGCCGTGAGAGGTCTGTCCCCGGGACCTTGACGCCCCCACCAGCCTCTCTCTGAGCTTGGGGCCGGCCGAGAGAGATGTTCCGGTGCACCAGTTTTTAAAAGTAACAAGACTTGTTACTGGTTTATGAAGTCCTCTTTTGTTTAATTTTTTAAAAATATTTTTTTTTATTTTTACATTTAAGAAAAAAAATTTTTTAACGTTTATTTTTGAGAGAGCAAGACAGAGCTTGAGCGGGGGAGGGGCAGAGAGAGAAGGAGGCACAGAATCCGAAGCAGGCTCCAGGCTCCGAGCGGTCAGCCCAGGGCCCGACGCGGGGCTTAAACTCACGGACCACGAGATCATGACCTGAGCCGAAGTCGGACGCTTAACCGACTGAGCCACCCCAGGCGCCCCTGCGAAGTCATCTTTGAAATCAAACAGAAGAAAAAAGTTACAAAAACTACATTCACTTATCCTGTCTTGTGTAATTACCTGCCGGTTCCCCTTACTGGCGCTCTGTGATCACCTGGTGACCTCACTCCGGCCCGAGACTCCCTCCGGCACTTTCTGCGGGCACGTCAGCCAGCTGGGAGTTCTCGGGAGTTTTTGTTTATCTCCTTCATTTTTCCGGGAAGACCTTGCAGGATGTCGAGTTCTAGCTGGAGAGTCTCTGCCTCAGTCCTTCCCGACCCGTCTTGGTGAGGTCTGTCGTGAGCGGCGCTGCTCGACACACAGTGCTCCCCTGGGCTCCGAGGAGAGCCTTTTCAGGTGCCCCTCGGACATCTCATTTTCCAACAGTTTCTTTTCTTTTCTCTTCTTTTTTCAGCTTTTTTGTTATCTTGCTGTTTGCTCCCGTGTCAGCGAAATGCCCGCTGATTGTTTTTGATAGATACCGTGGGGAAAAGCGGGCAGGTCAAGGATAAAGACAAGCTTTGCAAGGTGGAGTTTTCCAGGGAACTGCTTGGTGGGCAAATCAGGAGTTTTCTGAGCGTGGGGCTTCCAAAGAGCAGCAACCCCAGCGTGATCCTTCCGGGGGCCGCTAGGTCGCTGGCTTTTACCCAGTTGCGGCTGCTGGTTTTCAAGGCACCTCGGAGTTGGGGTCCGGGGCTGGCCGGAGGGCGAGTGACAATGCCACAGAGCTCACCTGGGCTGAGAATGCATCGCTTTTCTTAAATAAACGCTCCCTGGTTGCTGCGAGCCTTTAGTTGATTTCCAGAGTTCTGGAGAAGTCGATTTTGGGGGGACGGTTTTTGCCAGTGTCCTCACCGGGTTCTCAGAGGCCCTTTACCGCGGGGCCTGTGCCGTCGCGGGGAGCCTCGGCAGGGAAACAGAAGAGTAAGTGAGCCTCTCTGTAGGGCTGCCTTCCAGAAAGTTCCCTTTGAATTCGGCCCACGTCTGCTGCGGTGTGGTTGAAATTCCCCCACCATTCACACGGGGCACTGGGACTGGGACAGCTTTTACTCGCTTCTTGAGCCTACCCCATTAAGGGCTCGTAACGAGGAAGGAGGGTGTCCTCTGCCGTGGCTCGTGTGCACAGCAGATGGCAGCGGTACCCTGTCATCGGGAAGCCAGTCGGACGGCCCAGAACCTACGCCGAGGCCTTTCAGGTTATCGTGTAAATGGAGGCAAAGAGACAATTGCTGGAGAGTTCTGGACTCAGGGAAATGTCTCCGGCTCCCGTGGGCTGCGGCCTCGCCCGAGAAGTGGGCACACTGCCGTGTGCCCCCCTGACCCAGCTTCACGGGTACTGCCCGTCCCAGCATCTCCGGGAGGGAGTGCGTGCTTGCCCGGGACCTCCGGCTGCCTGGGTGACTCCAGTCGACCAAGACTGTTGTGCATATTAATTAATAGGGGCTGCCTGGAAGGCCCCGTACCAGCGGGAAACCAGGATGTCTTCCAAAGCATTCCTCGGGAGATTCCGGAACCGGTCCAAGTCTCCTCCCCCTCCCCCAAGAGGGCAAAGGTTTACGTTAAGCAAGAAAGGTTTGCATTAAGCAGAACTTTTGTGTTCCCCGTCTTTATCGTCTTTCTGTCCCTTCGATAACCTCCTAGTGTGGAGGGGGGCGGGGAGGGTCTGTTCCAGAGTTCCAACCGGAAAGCTGAGACCGGGCATCGGTTTCCACAGGAGGGACCCGAGGCCCAGAGACAGCTCCCCACAATTAGCCCATGAGTTTGCACCGCACCCTGATTCGCACTGGAACCCCAAATAAGTGGAGCATAGATGGGACGAAGACTCAGAACGAGGCAGCCCTGGTCCCGAGTCTCCAAACTGTGTCTCTGGGCCCCCCCGCCCCCACCCCCACACTCTCTGGTCTTGAGTCCTTGATCCATAAACTTTCCTTGGCCCTTGTCACGCCGCCAGTATGAGAACCTCGGCTGTCCCCAAAGCCCAACCAAGGGCAGAGTCACAGTCCTGAGGGTTGTCAGCTGCCCCCGTTTTACCTGCTGCCAGGGTCCCACTGTTTCTGGAGCTCCCCGAGCGTTCACCCCGTGTCGCCAGCAGCAGTGGGTATGACTCCGGGATTCCTGCAACATCACAAAACTAGAGAGGCAAGACAGAGGGGTGCCCGGGGGGCTCGGGCGGTTAAGATTTCTGCTCAGGTCCTCGACTCACGGTTTGTGAGATCGAGCCCCGCATCTGGGCTCTGTGCTGACAGCGTGGAGCCTGCTTGGGATTCTCTTCCTCTCTCCCTCTCCCTCTCTCTCTCTCTCTCTCTCAAATAAATAAACGTTAAAAAAAATGAGGGGTGCCTGGGTGGCTCAGTCGGTTAAGCGTCCAACTCTTGGTTTCCGCTCAGGTCGTGATCTCACAGTTCGGGAGTTCGAGCCCCGCACCTGGCTCTGCACTCGCGGTGTGGAACCTGCTTGAGATGCTTTCTCTCCCTCTCTCACTGCCTCTCCCCTACTCACACTGTGTCTCTCTCTCAAAATATGTAAACTTAAAAAAAAAAAAAAAAAAAAAAAGAAGCCAGGGCGCCTGGGTGGCTCATTCGGTTAAGCATCCGACTTCCGCTCAGGTCATGATCTCGCGGTTCGTGAGTTCGAGCCCCGCGTCGGGCTCTGGCCCCAGGTGTCAAGGACACCTCGATCTCCCACCGCGCTAATAAAGGAAACGCAGGTCCCTGTCTGGACCCACAGAGCTCGGTCTCCATCACACCTGCAGTGGAGAGTGTGTCCTGCTCTGAGGAGAGGCCACCTGCTCCCTCAGATTCCCAGCGGGGACCCCAGTTTCCATCCTCCAAGGAGAACGATGGTGCGCACGGGAGTCAGCCGGGCTCCCGAGGCCCCTCCGGCCCCGTGTTCTGGTACAGCCTAGGAAAAGGGCTTGGCTTAGATTTCTGAGATAGGAAGTTTTCCAGGAAATAGCAAAGGATTCTGGAAATATTGCGGCCTCAGCAATCGGGACCTTTCACCCAGTTCTTCCTGCCACCCGAGAACGGCCCCGGGCCCCGGTGGGGGCCTGCACCTCTTGATATCTGATTTTACAGAAACAAAACAGCTCCCGCAGGGAGAGGCCACACAGGAGGAGCTGGCTTCCGAGTGTTCTATCTTTGTGTTCCCTCTTCCAGCCCCGTCTCGGTAGATGAGCAAGGAATCCGGGTCAGTCAACACCGGAATCTCTGGCTTTTGTATGGGGCAGGGCTGTGGGGTTGTTACGTCCGGAACTTTACCCTAAAAGGCCTTACGCGGAGGGCCAGCCGGGTGTGGACAGCAGGAACAGCTGGGAAGGTTCCACTCCTCGGCTCTGACGCGGGGAGTTTTTATTGTCCGGTAACAGGAACCACTCCGAGGCACGACCTCTTCTGTGCCTATAACCGGAGCGTCGCGTGAGAAATGTTGGGAACGGTTTGAGGGCCCAGGGGCCGCCGCCCCACCTCGGGTCGGCGGTTCTCGAACATGGGCCTCAGAGGCACCTGAAGGTAAGACGCACAGGGGCCTCACCCTAGAACTTCCGATTCTGGGGGTCCAGGGTGGAGCCCCAGACATCCTCACGTCTGACAAGTGTCCAGGGCCGTGGCTGCCACTGTTGCTGCTGGGCCAGGGGCCACATTTTGAGAACCACGGACTCAGGCCATGATACCTGCAAAGAAGGGGGGCACAGGCCAGAGTCCCACGCCTGCAGGATCTCACAGTGTAGGGGGGTGACCTACCTCCCGCTTTGCCTGGGACCCGGAGGCAGCTGTAGGTTGAACTGTATCCTCCCCAAAGCTGTATTGAAGTCCTGGTTCCGGGTACCTGTGAACGTGGCCTTACTTGGAAATAGGGGCTTTGCAGAGGTCATCAGGTTGAGTGGGGTCACACCGGAGCAAGACGGGTCCTAATCCACTGACTGACGTCCTTATAAGAAGAGGAAGTTTGCCAGATTGAAGGCAGAGGTGAAGGCAGAGATGGGCGGGGAGGAGGCCACAGGCCAGCCACACGAAAGCAGAAGCATGGAACATTCTCCCTCGGAGCCTCCAGAAAAGGAACCCAGGCTGTCGACATCTGGCCTCCAGGACCGTGAGGGGCGGTAAATTCCTGTCGTTTCAAGCCCCCCCAATTTGTGATTCTCTGCTGGGGCTGCCCTAGGACCCTCCCACAGGGGCAGTCTCGCAACGTGGGACGTTCACTTTTTTTAAAAATCTCTTTAATGTTTATTCATTATTTTGAGAGAGAGAGAGAGAGAGAACCAGTGGAGGAGGGGCAGAGAGAGAGGGAGACACAGAATCCGAAGCAGGCTCCAGGCTCCGAGCTGTCTGTACAGAGCCCGATGCGGGGCCCGAACCCACAAACTGCGAGCTCAAGTTGGATGCTTAACCGACTGAGCCACCCAGGTGCCCCGGGTCTTTCACTTTTAGAACTAGGACAGCTCGAGGTGCCTGGGTGACTCAGACAGCTGGACAGTTCAGGTCATGATCTCCAGATCCATGAGTTCAACCCCCATGTCAGGCTCTGTGCTGACAGCTCGGAGCCTGGAGCCTGCTTCAGATTCTGTGTGTGTCTCTCTCTCTCTGCTCCTCCCCCACTCACATTCTGTCTCTCTCTCTCTCTCTCTGAAAAATGAATAAACCTTAAAAAAATTTTTTTGACTGAGACACGTGGGTAGCTCAGTTGGTTAAGCGTCGGGCTTCGGCTCAGGTCATGATCTCACAGTCCATGGGTTCAAGCCCCGCATCAGGCTCTGTGCTGACAGCTCAGAGCCTGGAACCTGCTTTGGATTCTGTGTCTCCCCCTCTCTCTGCCCTTCCCCTGCTTGCACTCTGTCTCTCTCTCTTTCTCAAAAATAAACATTTAAAAAGTTAAAAAAAAATTTTTTTTGATAAATAAATAATAAAACTAGGACAGCCCTTGGGGCACCTGGGTGGCTCTATCCGTTGAGCATCCGACCCTCGGCTTTGGCTCAGGTCATGATCTCAGGGTTGTGAGATCGAGCCCCACTTCAGGCTTGGTTCTGACAGTGCGGAGCCTGCTCGGAATTCTCTCTCTCTTTCTCTCTGCCCCTTCCCCGCTTGCGCTGTCTCTCTCTCTCAAATAAATAAATAAAAAATTTAATGATAATAATAAATAACACCAGCACAGCTCTGGCAAACTGGAGCCCCTTGGCTAGGACATCCTAAAGGACACATGGCCAGAACTCTCCAGTTTACAAACGAGGAAGCTGAAGTTCAGAGTTGTGACCTGTTGTCCAGTCTGTTTGGGCCGCTACGACGTGGAACGCCACAGGCTAGGGGGGTCAGAGCAAGATATTTGTCATCGTCCGGAGGCGGGGAGTCCAAGATGAAGGCGCGAAAGCCCGGGCAGATTTTGGTGTCTGGTGATCGGCGCTTCCTGGTTCCCAGACAGCGGTCCTCTGGCTGTGTCCCCTCGTGGTGGAACAGGAGCTTTGGCCCGAGGGCACTACGGCCATTGGGCGCCTCCCAGAGGACCCACCACCCCCTCATAGCGTCACCTTGTAGATCCACTTGCCACATATGATTCGAGGGGGACGCGTACGTTCAATGCATCGCACCTGACAAGGATCATCTAGCAAATTCATGTGAGACCCAAGCCTCACACCCGTTTTCTAAGAGTTGACCGTGATCCCCGGATGAGTCACATCCATGTGAATGCATAACGTGTATACGCGTGTGTGAATGTGAGTGGCCGTCCGACCAAGCCATCCAGGGTGCGGTGGGGGCTCTTTGTGCAGATTCAGATGCAGTAGGGCCGGGGCAGAGCTCTGAAAGGTGCATTTCTTGGGGCGCCTGGGTGGCTCAGTCGGTTGAGCGTCCGACTTCGGCTCGGGTCACGATCTCATGGTCTGTGAGTTCGAGCCCCGCGTCCGGCTCTGCGCGGACAGCTCGGAGCCTGGAGCCTGCTTCGGATTCTGTGTCTCCCTCTGTCTCTGCCCCTCCCCCACTCATGCTCTATCTCCCCCCAAAATAAATATAAACATTAAATTTTTTTTTTTTTAATGTGCACTTCTGACAAGTGCGAGGTGATGTTGATGCCCTGGGACTAGAGGCCACGCTGCCTCGGTTTACACAACCCCTCAGGAGGGTGCAGCCCCTGGAAAAAATAAAGATCGTGCACCGCTTGCCCGGACGACGGGGACCCACGTTCTCACTCTTCCTCTGCCACCAGGTGGACGGTCCACATTTCTGGATTCACCTTTGTGTTTCCATCTGCAAAATGAAGAATCATTTGAACTGAATTGGTCGTTCCCAACTATGCATGCTTCAAGCTGCATTAAGGTGTTCTGCTGCGAGAATTTAAATTTCCCACTTTTTGGCCAAAATAAAGGTGTTTTTTTTTTTTCCTAATTTTTTTTTTAACTTTTATTTATTTTTGAGACAGAGAGAGACAGAGCATAAACAGGGGAGGAGCAGAGAGAGAGGGAGACACAGAATCCGAAACAGGCTCCAGGCTGTCAGCACAGAGCCCGACACGGGGCTCAAACTCACAGACCATGAGATCATGACCTGAGCCGAAGTCGGACGATTAACGGACCAAGCCACCCAGGCGCCCCAAGGTGTTTTCAATTTTAAGGCTGTTTTCCCTACAGTTTTTTCTTTAACAGGTAGCAGGTGCAGCCACGTGCGGTTGTGATTGGATCCCAAATTATACATGGATTTTCCACGTATCAAGTCCTCCGCCAGGCCTGGTAGCCTCCCCGGGGTGGGGGCGGGGCGGGGGGGGGCAGTGAAACCCGCCGACGGAGCCTTCAGTCCACCGGCCAGGTTTGCACTGTCGCCCCCTAGAGTCTGAGAGAGGCACAAATCTCGGTGCTGATTTCTTCTTCCCCATTTCCGGACCGTCTACACCTCCCACCCGTGGATGGGGTCCCAAGGCCTGCCCTCTGCCCATGGGGCACACACGACAGAGCAGGCCAGTGCCCCACGGCCACTCACAGTTGCTGGTTGTGACCTGTGACCGGTGCCAGCAACCTGAGAGGCTTTCCATGTTTTCTCCCTCATTTTCTGAGGTTCGGGGTGAAGGAAGATCTGAAAGCGGGGCTCCCTGGGAAAGGGTGGGGAACCGGACCCACTGCGAGATGCTCTGCCCTGGGTTCTGCGTGTTAAGCGGCTCCGGGCAGGAGGGAGGGGACAGAGATGGCATAATGTGCCCCTGGTCAGCCAGGTGGCCTGGCCCCAAGCCCTGGAAGGAGGAGCTCTGTGGGATTTGAGGTTCCGATAGAGTGAGTCCCTTTCTCTGTTCCCACAGACCCCAGCTTTGAGGGGGGCCAAGGGGCCGTGTCTTTTAGGCTTTCTGGTCCAACTGGCCACCCCAGAGTATAGCCCTCACCCTGCCACCGTCTCCTGATGGGTGACTGGCCACCAACAGCTCGAGCGTGACCCTTCCTGAGGGCACCATAGCGCCTGGTCTTTGGGCTCACGCACACCCTCGTTTCAGACAGGTGTCCATCCTGTCCACCTGCTGCCCTCCGCTGGACCCTCCTGGATTCGAACAGGAAGACACGGTGCTCCCGGCTCCAGGCTCTGAGCGGTCAGCACAGAGCCGGACGCGGGGCTTGAACTCACGAACCGCGAGATGGTGACCTGAGCCGAAGTCGGACGCTTAACCGACTGAGCCACCCAGGCGCCCCTGCACTCTAGTTTGGATCCAAAAGCAAAACCCCTTTCCCGGTGTGAACTCCACAAACTTATCCTATTTGTGACGCTACTATGGAAATCACGTCCCCACTAGATTAGCCAACTGTGCCCACATGACCTGCCTCTTTCTGCCCATTTTGCCCCTGCCCCCAACTGATGGGGTGCCCCCTCCCCAGTTCTCAGCCACCATCAAGACTAAGACCATGTGGGGTGCCTGGGTGGCTCAGTCGGTTATGCATCCAGGTCTGGGTTTCGGCTCCGGTCATGATCTCACGGTGTCATGGGTTTGAGCCCCATGTTGGGCTCTGCGCTGACAGCTCGGAGCCTGGAGCCTGCTTCACATTCTGTGTCTCCCTGCCTCTCAGCTCCTCCCCTGCTCATGCTCTGTCTCTCAGTAATAAATAAACGTTAAAAAAAATAATAAAATAATAATAAAAATAAAGAAAGAAACTTAAAAAAAATGTACGATTTGTAATCTCTTTGAGGGGAAGGGCACGAGTTTTGCATTCAAATCCGAGCCCCAGTGCGTACTTACTCTGTGACCTCAGGCCAGTGACTTACTCTGTGCCTCACTTTCTGCATCTACAGAATGGGGGTGGTAATAATACCTGCCTCTTAAGATTGCTGAGGGACTTAAGTGGCATAATATATGTTGTGTTAGTTGGTTGGTCCCTGGCTGCATAAACGCTGTGAGATTACTGTCCCTGGTGTTGAACTTGCTTTAATTCTAAGCCTTCCTGCTACCCGCCCCCTAGTAATTGGGGGTGTCGTTATTATAACCACCACTAGGGGTCAGGCTTTGGCGCCTCTCACTTACCAAGCACACTTCCCCGGTGGGAGAGGGGCCAAGGGGATGTCTCGAGAACCCAAACGTTCAACTTTTGCGGCTCCCACCCTTTCTTTCCCTGCCCTAATCCAACACTCACTTCCTCCGCTGGAGACCTCCAGCCCCTCCTCTGGGAGGGAGATGCGTTCGGTCTTCTAGAAGTAGACCTAAAACAGGGCAGAGCCAGAACCCGGTGAGGCTTGGCCCTGAGCAACCCGGAGGAAGCTTTCACCCCTTCCCCCCGGAGGTTCAAGGCCCCACTGGTCCACAGACAGGCCCCCCTCAGAGGGGCACAGATTCTGGCCAAAGGAGCTCCCTCCCTGTCCACCAGTGGCCAGGCTGTCCCCAAGCTGCCCAGTGCACTTTCCGGGCACACACTAACCCAACCCCAACATCCCGATGCTAATATGGTACCATCGGTGTACTCGCCCTCATTTACTCCTGCATTTATGCAGCCTTGGCTGCATCCAGTGGAGGTGAAGGTAAGTTCCTGCTTCACCCAGCAATTTCACACAGAGGCGTGGCCCCCAGACTCTGCGGGATTGGCCCCTGGGGCATTTGGACATTTGAAGGTGTTTCCATTCGTCAGAATAATAGAGGAGGGACAAGCCTTTAATGGGCAGGGCCAGGGGTATTTGATATCGTGCAACAAGCAACAAGGAACAGTCCTACAATTTCACCCCAAACACATTGTATTCTTTGCGTGTTTTTTTTTTTTTAATGTTTATTTACTTGAGAGAGAGGAGAGAGAGAGAGAGGCAGCAGGGAAGGGGCAGAGACACACACACACACACACAGAATTCAAAGCAGGCTCCAGGCTCTGAGCTGTCAGCACAGAGCCCGATGTGGGGCTTGAACTCACAAACTGAGAGATCATGACCTGAGCCTAAATCAAGAGTTGGACACTTAACAGACTGAGCCACTATTTCAGAAACTGGGGTCACAGACAGTACAATAACAGTAAAAATATTCAGGATACTTGTACAATGTTACCACACTGTAAAAATGTATAATATTTCCAGGTACACACATAAGAAAGGCATGAAAACATTCAAAGAAATAATAAACACAAAAATCAGGCTAGTGGGTATTTCTGGAGAAAGAAGGCCTTTTTTCTTTTCTTTTTTTTTTTAATGTTTATTCGTTTTTGAGAGCAAGAGAGACAGAGCACGAACAAGGGAGGGGCAGAGAGAGAGGGAGACACAGAATCCAAAGCAGGCTCCAGGCTCTGAGCTGTCAGCACAGAGCCCGACGCGGGGCTCGAACCCACAAACTGTGAGATCACGACCTGAGCTGAAGTTGGACACTTAACCGACTTAGCCACCCCGGTGTCCCCAAAATAAAATTTATATCTAAAAAAAAAAAAAAAATCCTTAATTTTCCCAGTTAAAAATAAGGGAACAGACTTTCCATCCCTCGTTTTTCTTCTAGACTTTCTCTCTCAGTTCATCTCATATGTATGCATGTCTCTTAATGGCTAAATAAGCAGCTTGCCAGTCTGAAAACTCAGGAATGTTTCCTCCAGGAGCTGGGAGCCACCTCTCTGACACATAATCATCAGGGTAGATATCGCCCCACCTCCCGGTTTCCTGGGTAGAGAGGGCTTAACGCCAGCTGTCCCTTTACTCTGAATTGCAAAACCTATCTCCCAGCACAAAGATACAAGGAAATCAGCAATTTCTCTTGAGAACACGTGTGACGAGCCGCATCTGCCTGACTACATAAAAGACTGAGATGTCCTGGTCTTTGCAATCTCTGCAGCAGATGGCCTGTGATACACTTCACATTCAAGTTTAATGCTTATTCAATAATACAACGGTTTTCTTCCTCTCCTACCTGTATGGACAGGCTTCCGGGGTTGGGAGATTGTGCTTTTAATTATATTTCCCCAACAGGGCCCGTGTCGGGAGGCAAACGCTGGAATGTGTGGTTTGGCCAGTGTGGATTCCTGTGGGGGCCACGGCAGGGCCAGGTCCGCTGAGAGGCCTATCCTTGGACAGCCTCCCGGAACAGGGGCAAGGTCACCCTGGTGCCCCCAAGAATTGCGTGACCTCCTCTTCTGAGTCGGAGGCGTCTCATCTGTGAAATGCTGCTGAAAAATACTTTCCTCAAAGTAGGAATCAAAGTAGGGATCAAGGATGAGCATTGATGGGGGGTAGGGGACAGCATTCAGGGAGCAAGAACGAAGAAGGGGAGGAAGAAGGACCACTTGGCATAGAGATGGGGCTGTGGGGGGACAGCCACCAGGCATTGGGGGCCATCGGAGTGGTGGTGGTACGTTTCGGGTGGGGCTGGAAGGTAAGACCAGAGCAGCAGGCAGGGGGCCAGGCAAGGGCTGTCTTCTTTGCTCCCAGGAGCTAGGTTCCATCCTTGTAACCTTGTTACTGAGAAAAAACTCAGTGACAGCCTGAACGTGGGTGACCAGGTGAGAAAAGGACGGGGCGGGAGGTCTGGGAAGGCTCTGTGCCCAAGGAAGGGGCAGCACGGATCCACACCCTGAGCGCTAGAGACGCCCCAGCCCAAGGCAGCGGGGAGGCAGTGGGGCCCGGCACGTGTGTGTGTGTGTGTGTGTGTGTGTGTGTGTGTGTGTGTTTGTGTGTGTGTGTGCGTGCGCGCGCGCGCCCCTGACTCAGCAGGGACCGCCGGCGGGCTGGGGTCAGAGGCAGAGTAGACCCTGGGGGTGCTGGCTGGGGCTCGCTGGGCCGCGATGACCCCGCAGGCACCCGGCCGTCCCCGGGCAGGGGCGGGGCGCACGGCCGGGCTCCCGCCGGGGTTCGGTCCCACGGGCGGCCCGGGGCGGGGCGGGGCGGCCCCAGGCGGGCTTAGCGCACCGGACAACACTAACGCCCCGGCCAGCAAATCTTTTGTCCGGGGCGGCGCTGACCCAGCAGGGCGCCGCCCGCTTATAAAGGGGCCTGCAGCCCGAGGGGCGGGGACACCATGGCGCAGTGCTCCGGCAAGGTGAGTGTGGTCCCTCCCGGCCCGACGTTAACGACGTTACCCACACTGCGTTCCACTTTTCCCCCGTTCCGGGGAGGCGGGGGCCAAACCTAACTCTTTGCACCGTTCGCCCTTTGCATCTGACAGACCTGAGCGAAACTGGCAAAACGTCCTACCCAAACCGGGCGCGCTGGCCTCTCTGGTGTGCGAGGTGGGAAGGCCCCGTCCCTACCCCCTCCATCAGTGGCTCTGGAGAGGTTTGAGGGATCCTGGAATCCTCTGGGTGACTAGTTCTCCCTAAATATCTCTGGGCCACCGGCCAGGCCTGTCTTGGGCAGGAAGGTGGCAAATTTGGATCTCCCCCAACCATTCTCGCTGGCTAATCCGATGCAGCCTCTGTCTCCAGGGGCCTCATTCAGGGTCAGTGCGTGAGCACATTATTCAGTAGGCACTGGCTAGGTTATGCGTCAGTAACAGACAACCCCCAAGAGCCCCTCGCGCCCCTGCACACCCTCCCCCAGGCCCAGAGGCACAGCTGGGGAGTCACGCCCTGGGCTCTCAGAGCTTCTGCCCAAGGGGCCCAGAAGGGAAGTCCCTGGCATCGGCACAAATGATTACACCGGTTACCAGGCCCCAGGAAACGTTAATTTGTACTTTGCCAGGGCCCTTCGAGGCGCACAATTCTTGAAAACCAGATAGTTACTGAATGGTTGGAGTTTTAGGGTCCACCGCAGTAAATGAACTTTGGGGTTGATAGCGTGCATGTTGTTTAGGGACAAGGAGAACCTGTCCGTGCTACGTTGCCGTAGGACACGGTGCCTGAACTGCCCACCGAGTTGGTAATGTTCCAGATCTGACACATGCCTGTCACCCACAGGAGAGGCCTAGTACACAAAGGGACGAGTTACATTGAAAAAAACCCCTTTTTAGCCATTAATCCCTGCACCAGGCTCTGACTGGTCACTGCATTCAGTGTTTCCCGTTAAGGGGCCCGGTCCCAGGCACTCGACTTTCTGAAAATTCATTGTTTGGTTATGATGATGGGGTTGTGGGTGAAATGCTTTTTTTCTGAAAACACTTGGATGTTAGGTTTTAACAATGAACAAAAATTGAGTGTAAGGAATGCAGTGGGAGGGGCGCCTGGGTGGCTCAGTCGGTTGAGCGTTGACTTCGGCTCAGGTCGTGATCCCGCAGTTGGTGGGTTCGAGCCCCGCGTCAGGCTCTGTGCTGACAGCTCAGAGCCTGGAGCTGCTTCGGATTCTGTGTCTCCCTCTCTGTCTCTGCCCCTCCCCCGCTTGCACTCTGTCTCTCTCTCTCTCTCTGTCTCTCAAAATTAAACATTAAAAAAAATTTTTTTTAATGCATTGCGAGTTTGAAAGGAGCCTGTTTTCAAATGGGCCAGGGACAAAGGGGGAATCCCTGTCCCCAGGTATTTTCTGAAATTTGGTTGCTCAACCGTGAGCTCCCAGAGTAGGGAGGGCCAGGCCCCAGACCTCAACCCACCTTGCATTCATTCCTTCACCCAGCTAACGGTGTTGAGCCCCTGCTGTACGCAGCAGGCCTGGGAATCAGGGTTCAATCGAGGGTGTTGGACCCCAGCTGTCTGCTCCCAAGACTGAAAGGAGAAAGCCCCTGACCCCGAGCCCTCTAACCTGGCCTTTCTAGATCACCTTCTATGAAGGCAAGCACTTCACGGGACGGAAACTCGAGGTCTATGGGGACTGTGACAACTTCCAGGACCGAGGCTTTATGAACCGGGTGAACTCCATCCGCGTGGAGAGCGGAGCCTGGGTCTGCTACGATCACCCCGACTTCCGGGGCCAACAGTTCATCCTGGAGCACGGCAACTACCCTGACTTCCTGTGCTGGAACGGCCACAACGACCACATGGGGTCCTGCCGGCCCGTGGGGATGGTGAGTGGGCCTCTGGCTGGGGGCCTCCTGCCAGAGCGACCGAGGGTCCGTGCTGCATGGTCTTCCCAGCTCTAAGATCTGATGAGGCTGTGGGATGTTTTAAGATGCAGAGATGCCCCCCCCCACAGACCCGCCATCCCCCCCCCCACCCCCGTGTGTGGGCTGGCATGGGAATGAACAGGAGAGCCAGAAGTCCTGTTTGTGTTTTTGAGAGAGTGGGGGAGGGGCAGAGGGAGAGGGAGAAAGGATCCCAAGCAGACCCCAGGCCCAGCACAGAGCCCGATGCAGGGCTCGATCTCACGAACCGTGAGGTCATGACCTGAGCCCAAATCAAGAGTCGGTCGGTCGCTTCACCGGCTGAGCCCCCCAGGCGCCCCTGCCCCTGGAGTTTTTATACCTGACATTTACAGGCACGTATCAGGGAACCACCTTCCATTTCTGATCCCAAAATCTTGCTGAACTTTCCACTTAGAATGCTGTTGGAAATATTAGAAGTTTCGATTTGCAACTGGACGGGGGAGAATGTAACCTAAGCAGGGCTGATTCGGGCCTGGTGTGTCCGCTCCTGTGGGTCATTGTGTCGCGCTTTTCAGGCGGCTTTGATCCTCTGGCTGTGGAATGACTGAAGGAGGTGACTAAGTCACCAGCTGGTCCTCGGGGAATTTGGGGCGGGTCTCTGGGAGCCACACGAGCGGCTGTCATCTCACAGCGTGGCCCAGTGTGTGTAGGGAGAGTGTAGGAGGGACGTCACTACCCACGGTGATCGTTCATGTCTGCCCACCCCCCCCACCCCCCCCGGGAAGGGGGATCCGAGGACGTAGGATTCACACAAGTTACCAGTGCTAGCTGACCGGCGCTGAGGTCCACATGGTCAGGTGGGAAATGGCAGATTCCTGAACCAGAGGGTCCTCAGAGTCTCAGCCGTGTGTCTGTAGAAGGACCTGTCCCTGGATGTGGGGGCCAGGTGGTCCTAAGTGAACATCTTAGGAACCCCAGGGAAGGGGCCTCCTGTATGGGGGCCCCCCCCCTCTCTTCCACACGAGTCCGGGGCTTTGGCATCTCAGATCGTAAGTATGCTCCCTTAGTATTTCCACCAGGCCAGAGACATTTGGAAAAAGGAGTTAATGTGGTTGGCCCTGGATCTTGCATACTGCTGTTTAAAAAGAAAAAATTTTTAAGCTTATGTATTTAGAGAGAGACAGAGCGTGAGCAGGGGAGGGGCAGAGAGGGCCGGAACGAGAGAGAATCCTGAGCAGTCTCCACACTGCCAACGCGGAGCCCGACGTGGGGCTTGAACCCACAAAACCGTGAGATCATGACCTGAGCTGAAACTCAGTGTCAGGCCCTTAACCTTAACCGACTGAGCCACCCACAGGCCCTTGCATAATGCTGTTTTTATGTAAACTATCCCAGAGCCTGCTGGGAAATGGCCTTCCTCTGTCTTTCGGAAATGCAAGGAATCTTATAGGGTGCTATATAGTGTCATCCCAGTAAGCCAGCTGGGATTCCAGCAAATGAGATCTCTGTTATTTGTTTTAGATTTTTGGCTTCGTGTTTTAATAAAAGGTTCTGTTACAGTTTGTAAAATATTATCATTGAGAGGCTTGCCCGTGGCCTGAGGCCCCAGGGTGGGGATGGAGGGCAGAGGAACGCGTTGGTGTGGCTGGGGCCTACGTCCCCCAGTGCAGGCACCAGAAGGGAACCCAGCGGTCCAGGCCCTGGTCAGAGCGCGGCCACTGTGTCCCCCGGCGGTCTGGGCTGCTCCAACCCTTGGATTCTTTAGTTGAGGAGAGAGGAGATTGGACTGGTTCAGGGCCCTGAAGCCTTTTAAAGTGATCGACCCCTCTCATCCAGCCAGATCTCATGTCCCAGAACAAGCAGAGTGCTGGGTGGGCCACTTAGTTGGGGTGGCAGGCACTCACCGGTACCCACCCCCCAGCATCGGGTGCCCCGAGCCCCGGGGCGATTCCGAGTTTCTGGCCACGTGGGTTCTGTGTTGGGGGGGAATGGGACTCAGCACCGTTTGCCTTCTTTCCTTCCTCCGCTCCCGCGGGCCCGCAGCATGGGGAGAATTTCCGCATGGAGATCTTCGAGGGTTGCAACTTCACCGGCCAGTGCCTGGAGTTTCAGGACGACTGTCCCTTCCTGCAGAGCCGGGGCTGGGCCAAGAACTGTGTCAACGCCGTCAAGGTGTATGGGGACGGCGCGTGAGTAGAGGCCGCAAGGCCGCCGACCGCGGCCCGGCTGGGCCCTGCACAGCCAAGTGTGTGGGGAGGCCACCGGGCGGGCCCGACCCCAGCAGCGGGGGAGGCCCGGCACCCCCTCAGCTGCCTCCTCTACCCCAGCCAAGCAGCGGGGAGGCTTCCTCCGTGGCTCCAGAAGGCCGTGGTGAGGGGACGTGGGGCCCCAGAGGTAGGCCTCCCCAGTGGGAGCAGACGTAGCAGGGCCCTTTGTGGACTAACCGTTCTCTAAGATTAGACTGAGCTCGGGGACAGTACTTTGGTCCCCTCGAACCAGAGGAAACCCGCTCACCCTGCACACCCCGGTCCTACTCGGCCAAGGGGTCCCCTGAGCTGGAGCTCTCCTACCGAGCGGGCAGACCCCTGCCACACAGCCCCTCCGGGGAGCTGGACGTCATGGCGGCTCACTTCCGGCGGACAGGTTGTGGCCACGGGGGTTTTGCCCAGGGCGTGTCTGCCCTGCTCCTGGAGAGTGGTCAGGACCCCCGTGCTGGCCTGGCTTCTGCCAGCCCCCCGTATAGTCAGCTCCTCCTGTGAGCCAGTGGGTAGCGTCATCTCCGTTTACAGAGAAGCAAGCGGAGGCTCCGAAAGTGACCTCGCCCCGCTCGCTCGTGAACCGCACAGCGGGGGTGGCAGCTGGGCGTCAAGTCAGAGTGTCCCCGGTGTGGAGCAGGGAGCCTCCCCTGACCTCAGTCCCGGCCCCTCTGCAGAAGAGCCCCACGCGGGTTCCGGGAACGTGGCTCCCGTGACAGCAGCTAAGGGGTCCAGTTGCTGTCTGTGTGCCCGAGGTGGGGGATCAGGGCACGTCACGAGAGGTTCAAGAGTGGTCACGGGAGGGACTGAATGGAGACTGTGGCTGAGCCAGAGGGAGCACTGGACCCCTCGCCTCCCCGGCCCCCCCCCGCCCCAGGGGGATTCTCTCCTCCTTCCCAGAGTCCCAGGGGGACTCAGCTCCCTCCTGCTATTTCTCTGTCACTCTGACTCTATCCAGGGTTCCTTTTCTCCTGTCTGCCTTTCTCTGCCTTTCAGAAATGTTTGCCCTCAGTTGAAGGCCTCTGGGAATCCAGGGGTAGAATTCCAGAACAACAGTTTGCCTGGAAAACGACCGGCTAAATTATGTCTCGTGAGGCCAGAGTCATACCTTTGCGTGGAAGGTGTCCTGAGACCCTAGCCACAGTCCCCGAACACCCACCCTGGGAAGACTCCAGGGGCCTCTTTAGGAAAAGGGGCGGGGGAGGGTGGGAGCTAAGAGTTTTGAGTGCAGGGGCCCGGGGTCTCCTGTAACACCCACTTACTCAGCGGCTGTGTATGGCCAGCCCCACATCTCACCCAGGGCTCTGCTCTCCTCCCTACGGGGGTTCACCCTTTGCTCCTGTGACTACCTTTAAAAAAAAAAAAAAAGTAAGCCCTTGGCCAGGGTGATGGCCTGGACCACCGGGTCTGGGGGCGGTGACCTCCGTCAAGCCCTTTCCTGGGGTCTGATGGGGAGCCTCCAGGCAGGTCTCCCTACTGCCTCCCAGACACCAGCCGCGGTGTTCCGCTGGTTCCCGAGTCAGCTCAGGATCGACCTGTCCCCACAGACCCGGGTTCTGGGGGGCATTTGGAGGGGAATGTGCCAGGTCGCTCTCCCTACTTCCTGCCACCCCCCAAAGAGCACAGTCCTTGCTGTGGATGGGCCACGCCCCCTCCTCCCTCCCTCTTCGTGCCTGGTCCCCAAAGTCACAGCAGGAAGCCCGGGAGACCTGAGACGTTTACTGCAGAGGCCCAGCCTGTCCTTCCTCTTCTTCCTTTTGGGGACTCCTGCATATACGCCCCGAAACCTTGGGCCTGAGCCACCCACGGCCATGAGGAGGGGGAGGAGGGGGGAGGGGCAGGAAGGCTAGGGGTGTGGGGAGGCCAGGGTGAGCCAGGTCTGCCCTGAGCTCCCCAGCGGCTCACGTACTGGGCCTCTCTCTTCATTCCTGACCCCTGACCCTTGTGCAGACTGCGCCAGGAGCCAGATGTGGAGTCGGGATGGGGCAGGAAGGGGGTGGCCGGGGAAGCTGCCCTAAGCAGGCGACTCGGGCCGCAGGGGTGGGGGTGAGGGGGGTGGCGTGTGACTTGGGCAGTCACTCCCTTCTCTGGGCGGGCTGGGCTCAGAAATTCTGAGTCTGTGTCTCAGCCAGGAGAAGGCCCCTTCAGCAGCCGAGTGCCTTGGGGGGGCGAGGGCCACAGTGGGGTTCGCTGCAAAGACAGAGTCAGGGCACCCCATGGCCTGGGCCGGAAGGACCCCAGCGACCGGATCGGGGCGTGTAGCCCCGCTTTGCTTCCCGCGGTGGAAGAGCCAAGGGTGAGGGAGCATCAGAAGGGAGGAGGAGAGGCCAGCCCCACAGGCCCTGCCCCACACCTCTCCCCCTCAGCTCGGGCCCCCCCATTGGCCGGGAGGGGTGAGGGGTGGCGGGCAGGCGGGAGGCGGGCAGACCCTGTGCTGCTCAGCGGCTCACGGCCGCCTGGCCTCCCTCTGGCCGCAGGTGGGTCCTGTACGAGGAGCCCAACTACCACGGCCGCATGTACCTGGTGGAGCGGGGTGACTTCCGCAACTACTCGGACTGGGAGGCCCACAGCTCTCGCGTCCAGTCGGTCCGCAGGGTGGTCAACTTCTTCTAGCGGCAGCCCCTTCCGGCCCCACCCTGGGCTCAGACCTGAGGAATAAAGATCATGGAAAAGGAGAGCTGAGCTGGCCTGAGTGATTTCCCCGCCCCTCCCTGACCGTGGGGCAGCCGGCAGGGCACCTGGGCCCCGGGCTCAGGCCGGGGAGCTGAGGGCGGCCGAAGGGGCCAGAAGGGATCTACAGGCCCTGGAGCCGAGCCCTTTCATTTGACACGGGAGAGGCGTGCGCCCTGAGCGGGAAGGACAGCCTCCGGTCCCAGAGCCAGCTCCCCGTGGAGCCAGGATAGGGCCAGAGCGCCTGTTAGGGGAGAGTCGGGGAGAAGTAAGGGGGGCTGAGGCCGCCACTCCCTCCCGGCTGTGCCTCTCCTGACTCAGCAGCCCCGGGGCGGCCAGGCCACGTGGTCTGCTCTGCAGCCAAAAGCCTGACCCAGGGTTCATGAGTCTGCCTCTCTGGCTGATCTTGGCCTTGGGGTTTACGGGAAAGGCCCCTCTGAAAAGATGGGCTGGGCCTTAGGGACACATTGCCCGCTTGATCGTGCAACGGGGGCTCAGAAGACTCGGGAATACGCGGACCCCGAGGCAGTGGAGGAGGAGACTTGGAAGGAGCTGAAGACCATTGCTCCCGCGCCCAGCCTGCTCCCGGGGCTGGGCAGACCCAGGGGCCTGGCTCCCTTCACCCCCTTGGGTGAACCCGTGGACCTTGTTTGTGGCCTCCGCCCTCTCCGGGACCCTGGGTCTACCCTGTTGGGGGTCTGAGCCAGGGGCAAGGGAGGGAGGAGCCTGTCCTGAAGGTGGTGGGGTTTCTGGGAATAAGAGGGTCCGCACTCCGGACACCTGCCCACCCACACTTCAGTGTCCAGCCTCCCCTCCCCCGTGAGACAGGATGGGAGCCTGCGGGACACTAGCAGTGGCCCAGGTAACTTCTGCCCCCTGCCCGGGGCTCCCCACCAGAATCCTGAACCACGGAGCAGCCTGGACGGACCCCGGCTGTTCAGATGGGCATAGAGATACTCGACAGGGAGAGGCCTCGGCTGCTGTCCTCCCCCGTGGGCTGGGCTCCTGGGAACACAAGGGCACTGGACACTCGGACAGGGTTCCGTGGAGATGAGGAAACCACAGATGTCTACTCCCCGCTGCACCCAGACCGAGGCGCCTGGCGGGAAGAGGGATGAGGGGCTGCGGCAGCCTGACTTGCTCCCAAGAGTGCTGACCATTGGCTCAAGCTCGTGCTCCAGCTTTACAACACCCCCCCTCACTCTGTGATCCTGGGGTCCCCTGCCCCCGCCCCACAGTTTGCCCCTTGACTGGCCACACAGGCTCCGCCCCCTCCTCTCCACACATCTTGCTTGTGCTTTTCCGATTAGGGGAGGGGGTCCCAAACGGGAAGGACCCCTTCAGGCTGGCCACTCCCTCGGGACCCCTATGGGAAAGTACTTGAACCCTGCAATTAATACATCGACTAGAATCGGGCCGTGGACAGGCTGGGTGGTGGGGAGGGAGGGAAACAGGGTCCCAGAAAGAAAACCAAAAATCTCCGGGGTGGGTTCTGCTGAGGGTTCTGAGTGAGGAAGAGTCTGTCCTAGGGGGCTGTGAAGGTGCCGTTGTCCCATTTCTGGGTTCTGCCCCCGCACCCCACGTTGCCCACTGAGGGAGAAGTGGAAAAGGTGAGTCATCGGGGGGCTCCCACTGTTCACACCCAGCACAACACCTGCCAAGATCTGGGTGGCGAAGGCATAGGGCCCCCATGAGTCTGCTGGGGGACCCCTCTAAGCAGAGAAGTTACAGCACTGGGCGGCCATCCACCCCTCCAGGATGGGGAGAGGGTTGCCATCCTGCCATTTGTAGATGGGGTCCACAAAGGGCGTGCCCTGCACCCCAAACACCCCAACCTTCCTCCTTTCACCTCCAACCCAGAGCGTGGAGCCCGGGAAGCCCCTGGCCGTGTGGGACTGAGGCCTGCCAGGTGCAGACACCCTCCTTCCAGGCCCTCCCTCCACGACAGGGCTCAGATCATGAACTTGGAAGAAACCACCACCACAGCAAACGGGTTCAAATCTCTAAGCCCGGAACGAATCAACATGTAAATACACCGTCACCCTGTCTGAATTGGGAGGAGGCTGGTATGAAGTCATGTTTTTGTTTTTCATTTCTCTGCCAGTTTGTTCAGGGAGGTGGAACTTTCCGTGTGAAGTCAGCCACCCTGGTCTCCACTTGTGTGGGCCCTGCCCCCGGCTAGGACCCTGTCCCTGCTCGGCTGGCCCCTCTGTGCTCCACTCGGGTCTGGGACGGGAATCTATGATGTTCCTTACTATGTACAGTAACCCCAAGGCCGGGGGAAGCAGGACCTGGTGTCCCCACTCACGGTGTGAAGGAGCAGAGTGTCAGAGGCACCTTGGGCTGCTGTAACAAATACCAGGACTGGGGCTTAGACAGCAGAAGTTCATTTTCTCGCAGTTCCGAAGGCCAGAATTCCAAGGTCAAGGTGTGGGCAGAATTGGTTTCTCCTGAGGCCTCTCTCCGTGGCTTGCCCATGGCAGTCTTCTGGCCGTGTCTTCACGTGGTCTCTGCTCTGTGTGCCTCTGTGTCCTAATCTCTTCTATACTAGCGGTTTGGGATCAAGGGTCCCCCTGAACTACCTCATTTTAACTTAATTCCACCTTTAAAAACCCTGTCTCCAAATACAGTCACATTCTGAGGTCCTGAGGGTTAAGACTTCAATATATAAACTTGGGGGGCCTACAGGGGGCGCCTGGGCGGCTCAGTAGGTTGAGTGACCGACTTCAGCTCAGGTCATGATCTCACGGTCCGGTCCGTGAGTTCGAGCCCCTCGTCGGGGTCTGTGCTGACAGCTCGGAGCCTGGAGCCTGTTTCAGATTCTGTGTCTCCCTCTCTCTCTGCTCCTCCCCTGCTTGTGCTCTCTCTCTCTCTCTCTCTCTCTCTCTCTCTCTCAAAAATAAACATTAAACAAATTTTTTTAAATTAAATTTGGGGCGCATACGTTTCAGCCCACAACACAAACCAAACAGCTTTGGGCCTCAGTTTCCTGCTCTGCGAAACGAGGGCAAATCTATCTGTTGTTCCAACTGTATACAGTTGTAGAAGCCAAGCCAGTAACCCACGAGAAGGTGCTGCATGAATATGGGTCATTGGCAGGAAGTGACGAGTGCGCTCAAGGTCACCCGGGACGTTGGGGAGCAGGGACAGACAGGTTCTGGTTCTGATGGACCCCACCCCGATGCTCTCTCTAGCATTCCCTTACAGTGTGACCTCGGACAGGTCACTGCTCCGTGCCTCAATTTCCCCTGCTGTGCGGTAGGGGCAACAACAGCACCCCCTTTTGGGGATTATGTGAGGACTTCTGATGAAGGAAGCCCTCCCACGGGGTCAGGAGCTTGGCCCCCCTGTTCCTTCTCCGGCAGGCAGCCTCTGGGGAGCCAGGCTTCCAGGCGTTCTGGAGGTTTCTCCTGAACTTGCCCCCACCCCCACCCCGGCCCCAACCGCTCCCCTAGAACTAGGAATAGCGGCACCTCATTAACTGGTGATTGACCGCTTGTGCTCCTGGGTGACCTGCCCTCACCCCAGCCCCCCTGCGCCCTAATCTGTCAGCAAATCTGCTTTCTGTGCCATCCCCACCAGAGCGCTTGTGGGCAGGCTCGCAATTTGTCTGAAGTCCGTCCAGGGGATCGGGTAGACTGAGGGCCGGTGCCTTCTGAGGAGAGTCACACATGCTTCACATACTTCTGTCCCCGCTCTGTGGTTTGGGAAGCCAGGACTTTCTCAAAGCCCTCCTGTCCCTGCTCTGTGGTTTGGGAAGCCAGGACTTTCTCAAAGCCGTCCTGTCCCTCCTCCGTCCCCAGCCCGCGGCCCCCTGCCGACCAGGAACTGGCTGTTCCACAGTCAGACCCCAGGAAAAAATTTTCCCTTTGAAGCCGCAGGTGTTCCTGCCCGGGAGTGCTCTCTCCGCACAGCATCCCCCACCCCCTGCAGGTGACCCGGCTGTCCCCCCTGGCTCACCGCAGTCCCCGCTGGAGGCCTCCTGTCCCTGCCTCTGCCCCACCAGAGGAGTCCCTTCAGACCCCTACGTATCTTCCTCCCTCCCCCCCTCAACAACCCATATGGGTTTGCAATGAAAACCTGCTGCGGGGGAGGCTTTTCCAAAATCTGGCTCCGGGGTTTCCGTTTGGGAGGATGGAGACGACGCCCTGGAGACGGTGGTGATGGGCGCAGACATGAACGGACACCATGGGAGATCTGTTCTGTCATCACAATGAAAACAAAAGTCTAGCCCCTCCTCGTTGCCAGGGTGCCAAGGGCTGCTGGGAGATCATCTGGACATGAAGGACCCTCCCCGGATTCTAGAGGATCCCGTGGGCGCCCCCTGCCCACGCCGCCCCCTACCTGGAGAGTCTGTCCCCTCGTTCCTGATCTCAGTCGGTTCCCCCACCGAATGCTGGGGACATTGAAAGTGCACAAGGCAAACTTCCTTCCACAGGGTGGCTCGGGGAACCCGGGGCGAGGACTGGGCTGAGCCCCAACTTCCTGAGCCCCAGCCCCTGCTCAGCTGGGGGCGGCCCGGCGACACGAGAGGGATTGACTTGCCTGGCAGCCCGTGACTCCCGGACATGTAAAATGAGCAGTTTCGTAAACAGGATCTTGGCTTGCCCGTGGCCTGCGGCTAAGGCTAAGCCCCTCTCTGGAATCAGTGATTGAAAACATCCCGAAAGGGTCGAGCTGATCCTCGGCACAGGACAGAAGGGACAGAAGGGACCTCCCTGGAAAGTGAGAGCAGCCCCTTGCTCAGGGCGGGTGGGGGGAGCGGTCAGAGGTGAGAACCCTATTCCTGGTCCCTGCGTGCCCAGCATCCCCCCGGGACCACACACCCTGGGTGGAGGGCGGGGGCCCCATAGGGTGAGCCATCGACCATGATGGGAGGGCCCCTGTCCAACCGGAGAGGCTTTGGCCGTTGTGTGGGACTGCCCTGCTTGGGATGGATCCATACCACCTCTCCATGCATCTTGCCGGGCCCCCAGCATGCAGGGAGCCCACAGTTTGGGGCTGAGAAAGGTGTCTCCTGGATCCCTTTCCCATGGAGGATTTGGGGGGCTTGTCCCTGGGTGCCGGGCTGCTTCACAGCTGCGACCCACAAGCAGCATCCTGGGATTCCTGATCCACATGGACAAGAAAGGCAGCAGGAACAGGCACCACCCAGGAAATGGGGCTACTGGCCAGAAATCCTTTCCTGGGGCTCCGGAGAGAGCAGCAGCACCACCCCCCCCCCCAAGACAGGGAGCACTCAACTGCCACTTTACACATCGTGGGGCTGCGCACCAAAGCCAGGGGCGTCCGTCTTGAGCAAAAAAAATAAGGCAGAGAAAGCATGTGAAAGACATCTTGGGGATTTCGAAAAAGGGAGAAGAAAAAAAGGGGAGGCCAGGGTAAGGTGAGCGTCCACAGTGTTCTACGGGGTACGAAGTCCCGATTCTTTGAAAACAGCATCGGCTCCATGATGCCGAGTCCAAAAGATAAAAAGAAGCCAGTTTCCCGGGAGGAACGCAGCCATTCCTGGGACTCAAGCCAAAGAGACACTTCTTCCAGGGGTCCTTGGGACCCATGCTGCAATTCACAAGCAGCATCCTCAACATAGCCCTCTTGCAAAGAAAATAACAAGCTTCCTAGGATTTTTGTTAATAATACCCCGCAGGGCTAGGCCCACGGCGCCGTGCCAAAGTAAACTTTCTGTGGGGGCAGTATTTTAACATCACTTGTTTATACAGGGACATTTAGCTGATGCTGAGTATATCTCACTGGGCTGTGAAGGCCGGACCTGACCATCCTTAGTTATCAGAACATACTAACAACAACACAACTAATATTTATTGAGCCATTACGATGCCCAAAACACAAGGGACCATCGACACAAGGGACCTCCGGCCTTCTGACTCCTGCCTACGGCCCCACAGCAGTGGTTTTCCTGCTTTTTTTTTTTTTTTTTTTAATGTTTGTTTATTTTTGAGAGACAGAAAGACAGAGCACAAGCAGGGGAGGGACAGAGAGAGAGGGAGACACAGAATCCGGAGCAGGCTCCAGGCTCAGAGCTGTCAGCACAGAGCCCGACGTGGGGCTTGAACTCACGGACCGCGAGATCATGACCTGAGCTGAAGCCCAGCACTCAACTGACTGAGCCACCCAGGCGCCCCAGTGATCTTTCTGCCTAAACCTGTTTGTGGGTTGTTATATACAAGTGAAATGGCTGTGTCACAGAACAGTCCTCACACTCAGTATGGAGCTGAACATTGATATTTTCTTTTAAAACAATGCTGGTCAGAGACCCACTAAATTTATCTCACAAGCCCCAGTGGATCACGATTCTCTAGTCTGAAAAACGCTACTCAAAAAACAAACAAACAAACAAACAAACAGGGGCGTTTGGGTGGCTCGGTCAGTTAAGTGTCCAACTTTGGCTCAGGTCACGATCTCACGGTTCATGAGTTCGAGCCCCACATCGGGGTCTGTACTGACAGCTCAGAGCCTGGAGCCTGCTTCCGATTCTGTGTCTCCCTCTCTGTCTGCTCCTCCCCCGCTCATGCTCTGTCTCTCTCCTTCAAAAATAAATGAAAAAAACAAAACAAAAACAAAAAAGCCACTACTCCACAAAGACCTAAGGAGATGTGGCAGACATTGTGGACTAGCCAATCCAATCCCAGTCCTCTAACCTTGCCTGTCTTTCCTGACACATCCGGGAAAGCCAACTACTTTTTTTCCCTGCCTCCCTTGCATGGACGCAGCTCACGGACACAGCCATGGGAAGAGCTCTGGGCAATGGGATGAAAACCAAAGATTATTAAAAGGACTTCTAAAAAGGCTTTTGCTGTCTTGATAAAAAGCCACTTCCCCCTGGCTTCCTGCCTTGAATGAAGATGTGATGCCAGGAGCCTGGGCGGCCTTCTTGTAACCATGAGAGCAAAGCAGAGAGAATATGGCTCCAGTGTCATTAAGCCCCTAAACCTGGGTCAGCAGCCACCCCTGTTTATGTTAGAGAAATTAACCCCTATTTATTTTGCCAGTATTACGTTTTCTATCCCTTACATGTGAAGGCGTTCCTAACCGATCACAAACAGTTCCTAATACGTACCTAGTTCTGTGCCTCACTGGTGACTATTGAGCATTTGCAGGGCACCTGGCTGGCTCAGTCAGTAGAGCATGTGACTCTTGATCTTGGGCTTGTAAATTTGAGCCCCACATTGGGTGTAAAGGTTACGAAAAGAAAAGAAAAGAACTTGCTTTTGGAAGTATGAAGACAGATGTTTTTTCAATCAGCATCTATCATCAAACTGTTCATCTGTTCAAATGGGCATCCTCTGCCTAGTTTGTCCAAAGTAGTGACATATAAGGATAATGGGGACCACAGAGGTTCTATAAGTCTTCAGAACATCTTTTCTGCTCTGCAGAAAGTGCGCTAATAGTGTGATATCTGTATACAAAGGAGAGAAGATATGTGACTTAGCCTGTGTCTGTGCCCCCCTCCCCCCGCCCAGCCTGGTCCACTCCAATCTGCTAACCTTCCTGGTGCCTAAGCCACACAGTTTGTGACACTTCGCTATGCCAGCCATAGGCAACGGATATGGAAGGAAAGAGCCGCCCTGGTAGAGGGTGGCAAAACATGGGGCCAAGTTACTGTCCGTGGCCCGCTGGAACCAGGCGCCCACTGGAACCGGCAGAGTTTCGAAGGACTGCACAGTTGCGGTCATAAAACGCTTTTAGAAGGATGCAGAATGCAGACGCCATGGTGGAGAGCTGCTTCTCCAGCACCGGGTATTTGGATGCACAGCAAGATTACGTCTCACGACGTGCGTGGCGGAACCCAAGGCCTTCCGTGAACAGGCTAAAAATCTGGAGACAAAGTTTGGAGACCGATCCTGTAGATTGCCAAACGGAAACCCCAGTTGTATCCACCAACTTGCCAGGTCTTCCGTGTGAAATTTATTTATTTTTTTAAATTTTTTTAACGTTTATTTATTTTTGAGACAGAGACAGAGCATGAACAGGGGAGGGTCAGAGGGAGAGGGAGACACAGAATCTGAAACAGGCGCCAGGCTCTGAGCTGTCAGCACAGAGCCCGACGCGGGGCTTGAACCCATGGACAGTACCGTGTGAAATTTAGAGCACTCATGAGAGAAGGACCATTGGGAGGGGGGTGGCGGGGGGATGTGGAGGACTTCGAGGACCCTCCCCACTCCCCTGAGGAAGATGCTTTTCCCTTGAAGAAGCAGCGAACAGCTCTCTGCACGCCGTACCTCTCCTAGCTATTTCCCCAGTGACAGGGTTTTCGCTTGTATGGCTTAGACTAGAGGCAGAGATGCAGAATGCAGAGACAAGGCAAGGAGAGAGATACCCGGGAAATTGCAGGGGTCCACGAATTTCCATCATCAGAAATCTGGAGAATGTAGGGATGGGTTTTGAGGGTGCTTGGCCAAGAGGGAGGAACACGATTCTGGATCCGATTGAGGGCACGGAGAAGACAATCTGGTGTTTGATGCGCCGGCTTGGGGACTGTGGTCTGTGTTCCAACAACTTACTGGACGGGCTGATGCCAACCCGGCGGCATTGAAATGACACAGAAAGGCCAGGAGCCCTGGCATACATAACACCGGGGGCTTGGTTCTAACCAAGAGACAAGAATGCTGAATTGGATCCATTCACACGTACCCACCTCACCCAGCCTTGGCTGGTACCCCGAGGGCACCCACTTGATTCCCTACCCCCAACTTCACCCTTGCCACAGGAATAAATTGCTAACAGAAGTTCCGGAATCTTTAAAGGCTGTCTCTCAGGGAATGCTGCCAGGAGGGGCTGTGAAGAAACATCTGGTCTCCCAGGGGGTGGACGAGCATCTGCTGGAAAGTACAGTGGGTTGGGCCTCAGAGTGTAAGGCAGGCGCGGAGCTTGGGTCTCAGGGAGCCCTGTGACCTTCCAAGATCTCAGGCTCTGGGGGGATGAACGGGCGATCGCCCAGAGTTGACTCTGGGAGCAATCCGTTGAAGTCTCCGTCGATCTGCAGAATCAGGAAGGTGAGGCAGCGTGTGAGAGGACCGCGCAATCCCCAGACCTGGCACTCCGGAAGATGCCCGCCACGGTGTCACAGGTACCTCCTGTGACTTCTTCCCGGTCTTTGAAAGTTAGACCTTGGGTCATTGCCTCAGATAGAGATGCCTGGGGGAAAGTAAATACTTAGACTTTTAAGGGTCCTAGCACACCACGTGCGAGCGAGTCTCTGAGAGGACGGCCAGCAGAACGTCGGGAGCTATAGTTATTGACAAAGCGATCCCGCTGACTTCCGGGGGGAATGGGGCGCCCACAGAGCGGTGGCCTGGAGGGGTATGGATGCGACCCGTGGACAGTGCCCAGACTCCAGTCCAGCCTCCCCTCTTGCTAGCTGTGTGAGCCTGGAAGGGTTAATGTCCCTCTGTGTCTCAGTTTCCCTACAGTAAGATGGCATATTAATAGTATCTCTGCAAAAGGTTATTATGAAGGGGCCCCTGGGAGAACGTGAGACTCTTGATCTTGAAGTCGTGAGTTCGAGCCCCATGTTGGGCATAGAGATTGCTTCAAAATGTTATCGTGGGGGGGCGCCTGGGTGGCTGGGTCGGTTAAGCGTCTGACTCTTGATTTTGGCTCAGGTCATGATCTCACAGTTCTTGAGATTGAGCCCCATGTCAGGCTCTGCCCTGATAGCACGGAGCCTGCTAGGGATTCTCCCTCTCTGCCCTTCCCCTGCTCACGTGCGTGCTCGCTTTCAAAACAAATAAATAAATACACATCTAAAAAATGTTACTGTAGGGTGCCTGGGTAACTCAGCTGGTAACTCATTATCTCTGTCATGGCTTCAGATCCTCTGTACCCGCCCCCGCCCCTCCCCTGCTCGTTCTCTTTCTCTCAAAATAAATAAACTTTAAAAAATAAAAATTAAAAAAATGTTATTGTGAGGATAATAAGACCTGTAAAGCACTTGTAACACGTTCTAGCATATTCTCGGTGTTCAATAAATATTACTGTCATCGTTCTGATGGTCATACTCAGCAATGAAGATCACTGAGACGGCCACCGTCACACAGGCAGGGCCACCAAGGACTCGGGCCTCTCGGGGGTTAAGGTCTGGGTCTCCACAAAGAGACAGAGAGGGGAGCCGGGAGTCCCGGCATGTCCTAATTCTTACCTTTCTTTAATTTGGATGCTCATTTCTTCCTTCGCCTGATATCCTTCTGACAGATTCCCTTCTCTTGCCTACACTCAGTAAGCTCAGTGTCTCTCACCACAACCAAAGAGTCCTGATGGACACCAGCTTGCTCCCAGCAAAATAAAGGCAGGTGTAGAGTTAATGGGTCAGTGGACCCTTGGCTTCCGATTGGAAACACACGAAACTCATGTAAAATACGCGTAGTAGGATTAACAGCTCCAGTATGAATTAAACTTGGCTTCAGGATCCACACAGAGAACAAGCAAATGCATCATTTTGAGGGCAGCTAGAAATCTTCTGGAATGAGTGAAAACAGATGCTGCTAAACCAGCCTCCCTCCTTGTCCTTTCTAGTCACACACACACACACACACACACACACGAACAGGCACGCATGCACACACACTCTAACCATGATGCCTTGCTGGGTCCGGTGTGAATAAAAGCCACTCACAAGAGGAGAGATGCCCACAGGCAGCATGTTCGAGATCTCTGCGGGAGGGCAGAAGTGTACCGGGCACCAAGAGACAGGCTGTGGGCCTGCTTATCTCCATCCACAGAGAAATGCACTTAGTGAGGTGCCCACAGATCCTCGTTGGAACATTCGGGGAAAGACACTCTTGCCAGACCTTTGCCTGAGATTTCTCTCCAGGAAAATTCAGTGGGATCGGAGAGAAAGGAACTACCACGAGCCTTCCATGTCCTAGGCACTGAGGGATGGGCTTGCTCCCTTTAAGTCACTGATTCACTTGCATTATGTAGACAGATCATTTAGACATGAGCCTAACAGATCCGAATCTCCCACTCAACTGCGTGACTTTGTCTACTTAACCTCTCTAGGCCTCATTGTCCTCATCAGCAAAACCAGAAAGATAATATTTATCTCGAGTAGTTGTTATGGAAGTTCGAAGTTATTACACAATGTGCGATTGTGCCTGCCTTATCACTGTCACTTGATTATAGCGAAATACTGTAAAAATTCTGATAGCATAGGATGTTTTTGTTTGTTTGCTTAGTGTCTAGGGGAGGATAGAATATGTAGGAAAGATTTCTGCCAGCCTTGGAAATCATTCTTTTCCAGTCTGACCGTGGTGGCGGATACAGGGACCGGGTTTCACTTCTTCATCATCGGATGGACGCAAGATGCTGTTGAGAAGTGTGACTGGGTGGGTTAGTTTCAGGGAATTACTTGCAAGAGGCGTTAGCAGAGTTGGCCTGAAACCGGAAACCAGAGATGGTTGTTGCCTGTAGAGGGAAAGGTCAGGAGGCTTGGGAAGGTCTCTCTGTCCCAAATATCCCTCCCTCTGCCTCGTAAAGGCTGAACTCTAGAATGTAAGTGAAAAGTTTTTTCCTTTTCTTTTCGTTTTTCAAAAGTAAATGGTAGCTCAGCCAGTCCACGTCAAGAATTGTGTAGAATTCCTGTGTCAGGTGCGGAAGGACCCTGCCCTGGGGGCAGAGAGGGTAAAGGAATCCCTTTACCAGGGACCCCAAGGACCAGGACCCCAAGGGAGGGAACAGCCCAGGGAGGGGGTCTTCTGTCTCCTTTGGGTTTTCTTCTGAGCACCTGTCCGGCCAGCTGCCCGTCAGTCTTCATACCTGGATGTTGCAAGGGCATCTTGACGGTCACAGGTCCTAAGAGGAACTTACAGTCAGCCTGTGGGAGCATCTCTGAACCCAGTCCCTGTCTACGCAGTCTTAGAGTAGCAGACACCCCGTGGATCCTCCCTTCCTCCCTGCAAGCATCCAATTTCCGAAGATACTTCAGGGTGTCTGTCTTCCTCTCTCCTGCTGGATCACACCCCATCCTGCCTCCTTTCAGTCCACCTCTACCTGTGTCTTCCCACAACTCCAAATCCCACTGCCCCCCACCCCTAAACCCTTCACTGGGGCCAGCTCCCTAAGCTGAACTGTAAACTGACTCACCAGATCGAATAAATTGTCCAGTGTGCCCTGGGACCCCAATATGGGGTTTGCTTTTGGTGTCTGGGCGTGGTCAGCCATTGGGAGAAGGTCTGGCCGTCTTTGCAAAGCTACCTGGCTCCGTTACCCCGCCCCTCGGGAAACCCTGCTACTTTTAGGACCTGGAGGATCCGAGTCGGAGTTGCGCGGGTGGGGGGTGGGGGCGTCACCCCTCCCCGCCCCCAGCGAAACAGGCGGCGGAACCGCTCTAATAGGAACCAGCAGGCGTTCCGGGAGGGCTCCCATCCCAGGGTGTGGGATTCCCGCAGAGACCTCAGTGGACCGTCAGAGGAGCTGGGGTGGGATGGGGATGTCAAAAGACGGATCGGTGGGTGGGGGCCCCGCACCCCCAGCACGAGGACGGCGAGAGCCCGGCGCCGAGGACCCCGCGGCCGCGTGAATGGGTGAACCTGACCGCTCCGGGAAACCCCACCGCGCCGCTCTCCCCCCGGCTCCCCCGCCGCCACCCCACTGGCGGAACTTCTTTAGAATTCGGGGCGTGTGTGTGATTTCCCAGCGAGGGCGGGCCAGGGGCGCTCTCCAACAAGGGGACCGTCCTACAGCATCCCCCCCCCCTCAGGGCTGGGAGCCTGGAGCGGGGCAGGCTTGCCCCGTGGTGGCGCGCAGCCGCCGGCCCGAGGGAGCTCCCGGGCGTGCGGGTCTCACCCCGCCGGACCCTCGCGTCCACCTCCTCCTCCCTCGTCCCGGCCTTCGGTCCCCGCCCGGGGCAGCCGGGGGAGTCGCACGTGGGGCGGTGGGTCCGGAGGGCCGGGTGCCGGGGTGGGGGCTGGGGCGCCGGCCGGCCGGGAAAGTGGGAGGGGACAGGTTGGGGGGTGGTCTCTGAGGAGGAGCCAGGCCGGACCGTATTGTTCCACACTCGCCGCCCCGAGCGCGCGGCGCCGGCCGGGGAGGGCGTGCGGGGCGCGGGGCGCTCGGCTTCCCGGGCTCCCCCCCCAACCCCCGCCGCGGGACCCCGCCAAGAGGCCCGAGCCTTCCGGCGCGCCCGGAGACGCCGCTGCCCGGGGGTCCTCGGAGGGAGGGGCCTGCCCAGGTGGGGCGCGCGGAGCGGAGGCGGCCGGCGCCGGTGGGGGCCGGGAAGTCCCAGCGGGTCGCCCCCCTGCAGCGCAGCCCCCTCCCCCTCCCCCCCACCGCCGGGCCCGCGGGCCCGGAAGCCGGGTGGGCGGCGCGGGAGCGGGGGCCCCCACCTCCCCTCCTCCGCACCCCGTGCCCCGCGGGGGGCCATGGCCGCGGGTCTCAGCCGCAGCGAGCCGCCGCGCGGATGCCGGGGCGCCCCTCCCTAGCGGGGCGCTGCCTCCGGGGCTCCCGGCGGGCCGGCGGCATGGGGGGCGGGGGGTCGGCCCTGAGGGTCTGCGCCGACCACCGCGGGGGCATCAACTGGCTCAGCCTGAGCCCGGACGGGCGGCGCCTGCTGACGGGCAGCGAGGACGGCACGGCCCGGCTCTGGAGCACCGCGGACGGCCAGTGCTGCGCCCTCCTGCAAGGTAGACCCGCCTCGCCGCGCCCTCCCTCGCCTCGCGCTCGCCCGCCTTCTGACCTCAGCCCTGCGGCCCCCAGACCCCCCGCGCCCAAGCCCCGCCCCCGCCCGGGGCGCTCGTGGGCGGGGGGAGCGCCCGCCCGGGGCCCAGCGCGCCGCGGGCTGCGCGCGCGCGCCGGGCGGGGGGGCCCAGCCGGCCGTGACCCCGACCCGTGGGCCGAGGGGCGCCCGCTGCGTGGGGCTTCCGTCACCTGTCAGCCCAGTGCGGGGAAATCATTTCCGGTACCACGGCTGTCACGCCCCACCGGGAATCGCACCTCGGCGCGCTCCTGTGGCTAGGCAGCGCCTTCCCCTGCCTCTCGCTGTCCCTGGGGCGTTTGGCCGGGACACTAACTCTAGGAGCCATTGTGGTCACCACCAGGGCTTGCCAAGCCCCCCACCCCGCCGCACGGAGCACTGCAGCGTGCAGGCCTCACGCGGCTGTTATCCCCCTCGGGCAGACGGGGAAACCGAGGCATTCCGGAAATAAGTTGCCCGGGGTCGCGCAGCCTGTGGGGGAGGGAGGGGAGGGTTGAAATGTGAACCCCCCTCCCTTCCCCATCTGACCGCCCTGCCCTGCCCTCCCTGCAGCCTCGTTTCTTCTGGAGAATGAAGGGGTGTGGGAGAGGAATGGATCAAAGTTTCTCAGAAGGGGGTTAGCATATTTGGAAACACGATGCGGGGGCAGGAGGCACACGTAGTAGGTGGACATGTTGTTTTATAGAAGTTTCACAAACGCACACGTGTTGGTTTGGATCTGTGTACTTCGTCACACTGGAGGCCGATGCGTTTCTTTCCGTGGGTCCCTGTGACGTGTCCGCACTGCAGGACTGTGAGGTCCCTCTCCAGCCCTGTCGCTGTTGTCCCGAGAGCAGCCCCTTGAAGCACAAGGCTCTCCACGCGGCGGTTGTTTATAACCACCTGGTTTTTCCACCATAACCAGCAAGTCCTGAGTGGCCTCCCCGGGCCTTCTAAGCCATGTAGGCACAGGGAGCTTCATTAGTGGCAGATGATAACCCTGTTGGTTTTAAATAAAAGCAGTTATGGGAGATATTTCAAAGCCTGGGAGAAATGGATTTTGGATTGCCTGTTACTTGGGGGTAGGTGTGGAGACGGGAAATTCTGGTACAAACCAACACATTCCTGGCCACCCCCCTGCCCCCAGCATCGCACAGATTGACAGGCACTGACCCAAATCTGGAAGAGCTAAGATCTATTCAAAATGTTTTTAAATTTTTTAATGTGTATTCATTTTTGAGAGATGGAGAGAGACAGAGCGTGAGGGGGAAGGGGCAGAGGGAGAGGGAGACACAGGATCCGAAGCAGGCTCCAGGCTCCGAGCTGTCAGCACAGAGCCCGAGGCGGGGCTCGAACCCACAAACCGCGAGATCGTGACCTGAGCTGAGGCCGGGCCGATTGAGCCACCCGGGTGCGCCAGATCTGTTCAGAATTTAAAATCTAGCTGCATTGCCCCCCAGACACGAGACTCGTCTGGAGGGCTTTCAGAAATGTACATTTCCAGGTTGCAGTTTCAGTGGGCCCATAGTGTAGGACTCTAGAATTTGCACCTCTAACAAGCTCCTGGGTGGGTCTGAGGCACACTGCCCCCGGGGAGACCTTGGGGCTAGTGCCCATGATGGGAGTCCAGTTCGTAGGTGCGTTTCCTCCCTAGTTGAGCTCCAGGCCTTTCCAGGGTGGTTCTGGCCTGGTGGGCAGTTCCAGAGACTGGGCCGAGCCTCCAGGGCCCGCCCTCCTGCCCAGCTCTGCCCTGTCCTCACCACCCAGCTCTGTGCCTGGCAACAACCGAAACACCCGCTTTGTGGCCCTCACAGTGGCTTGTCCCCGGAGGACCCCAACAGCCTCTGTGCCCTGGCCGAGAGCCATCCCCCTCAACAGGAAACCTCCATCAAACGGAGAAACTGCTGACCACTTACCCGAATTGTTTCTGCTGCTATAAAGATCGGCACTTCAAGAATTTTCATGGACAGAAGGGACAGAATAACCTTGCCTTATCACGAAGTCACACTAATAGTGACTTAGAAAAGAGTCAGTTTGGATGTGCACTAGTCCTTGCTCCTAGCTTCTGACCCGCAGCAGCTCTGCTTTTTCAGAAAATGGAACTGAGGGCGCCTGGGCGGCTCAGTGGGTTAAGGGTCCGACTTTGGCTCAGGTCGTGATCTCGCCGTTCCTGGGTTCGGGCCCCACGTCGGGCTCTGCTGACAGCTCGGAGCCTGGAGCCTGCTTCCCATTGTGTCTCCCTCTCTCTCTGCCCCTCCCCTCTCTCTCTCTCTCTCTCTGAAAAATAAACATTAAAAAAAAATTTATTTTTAAAGAAAATAGAACTGGCTTTCAAAGGCAGTCGGTGACCTCTAGGTGAAGAAAGGCAGGTTTAAGGGGAAAAAAAGCAGGTTTAACTGACAATTATTCTGTAAAGGGAAGAATTGTATTTAATGTAATTTTCCTTTCCCCTCTTTTTCTCTTATCCATCGGGTACCTACTCATTTGGGGCACTTCATTGGCTCAATGGGGTAGGCAGCATTTCCCAAAATGGCGGACCCCGCCCTGGTCTGTTCCCGTGTGGCGAGGGACCCAGCTTGAAGGTTCCAACCCACTGTGGTTGTCCCACAGCGTCCTTGTCTCCTAACAGCATCTTCTAGCAAGATAGGGGTGCTGTTTGTTTTTAATTCCATGTGAACAAACTGCACACCCCTAATTACTGGAAGCCTTGGTGGGCGTCTGCCCATCTGGTTGACCCCTACTCACCACCAGGGAGCAGGAGGATCCATTACTAGGAGGTGGCTCTGGAGCTGGGCTGCTCCTGCTCGAATCTCATTACTTCTCTTGCCTTCGTTTCTTTATCTGTGAATTGGGGGTGACAGAATAGTCATCTAGCCTTATGAGGTTGTGTGTGTTTTGGGGGGGGGGGGCGGGGATTAAAACAATGAACAAATAGTTCCTGACTCGTACTAGTCGTCTTACCTTCCATGCCTACATCAACACGCCCGAACCAAATAAGAGGGTCTCGTTGGCACTGTACCTGGCCAGCTCCAAAGCTCTTCTTCGTTTGCTTCTCACAGCCTTATTATCCCCATTTGTGGATGAGGAAACTGAGGCTCCAAAGGGCTAAGCAGTGCTCCCGCATTTACGCAGTCAGGGCGGCGTTGGCCGGGGCCCGCACCCCTCCCTTGGCTCTACCGGGTGCCTGTGTGAGATTCGGAGATGGCTGCCCCAGAGAATTTGCAGGATGGGTTGCTAAACTCGGGGGGCTTTGTGCACTTGAACTTCAGATAAAGCAGGAAGTCTGCGCGCTGGGGTAGTCAGGGCTCGCCTCTTGGCCCAGGTGGGCCTGGAAGGGAATGGGCAATCTTACTTATTTTTATGTTTTATGTTTATCTATTTTTTTGATGTTTTATTTATTTTTGAGAGAGAGACAGAGCACAAGTGGAGGAGGGGCAGAGAGAGAGGGAGACCCAGAATCCGAAGCAGGCTCCAGGCTCTGAGCGGTCAGCACAGAGCCCGATGCGGGGCTCAAACTCACGAACCTCTAGCTCATGACCTGAGCCGAAGTCAAACGCTTGACTGACTGAGCCACCCAGGTGCCCCTTTTTCTTAAACTTTTTAAATGTTTATTTATTTTTGAGAGAGAGAGAGAGAGCGCGCGTGAGCAGGGAAGGGACACAGAGAGAGGGAGACAGGATCTGAAGCAGGCTCTGTGCTGACATCAGAGAGCCTGTCGCGGGGCTCGAACTAAGGAACCGAGAGATCATGATCTGAGCTGAGGGTGGGTGCTTAACCGACCGAGCCACCCAGGCGCCCCAATTTTTAACTATAATAGAAAACATGTAGCATCAAATTTACCATCTCGACCATTTTTAATTGTACGGTTTGAAGATAGGAATCTCTCATAATGTCCTGCCATTACCACTACCCATCTCCAGAACTTGGTCATCTTGTAAAACTGAAACTGTGTCCCCTTTGAACAATAACCCCATTTCTCCCCACCCCCGCCCCCCCACATTCATTCTGCTCTCTGCCCCTGTGGATCTGACTGCTCTGGGGACCCCGCACAGTGCAGTCATTATAGTGTTTCTCTTTCGGTGACTGGTTCATCCCACTGAGCATGATGTTTTCGAGGTTCGTCCGTGCTGTAGCAGGTGTCAGGATTTCCTTCCTTCTGAAGGCCGCGAACTGTTTTGTTGTGTGCATTTTTTTTGCCCGTTCGCCCGTCAGTGGACACTTGGGTTCCTCTCACTTGACTATCGCGAGAGTAGTTCACTGCCGTGAACTTGGCCGTGCAAACATCTCTTCCAGGCCCTTTGTGTATATACCGAGAAGTGGGCTTTCTGAATCGTCTACGTATTTTTAAAGAAGCATGTGGGGGCACAGGGAAGGCTCTCAGACATGGATCATTAGTAACTTTGTCAAAGAAGAGTTCCATCAAAATGCGTTTTTAAGGATGGATGTGAAGGAAGCCCGGGCTGGATGATTCATTTCTCCAGCTCTTGGGAGACCACTGTCTGGGGGTGGGGAGCTCCCTGCGGGTGTGGAGTGAGGAGGGCACAGGTCGAGGCCGCCTGGTTGAGGGCGTGGGCTGACAGAAGCCAGGCGGGACGACAGCGCCAGTGGCAGCCTCAGCGACAAGAGCACCAGCCTGTCCTGGCTGGGAGCTCGGGGCGGGTGGCCCGAAGCGGACTCTTTGCTGGTTTTGTCCGACACTGTCCGTTTCAGCCACCCCTTCCGTGCTCTGGGCTCACTGCTCTGGCCCCATCGCCAGGCGGCTCCGTGAGGCGGGTCCCGGCAGGAAACCAAATGGCACCCTCAAGATGGTGGCTCAAGGAGAGGTTAATAGAGGCACTTGCCAAATGTGGGCATAGCCTAGGGGAACCGCGGGACCTGTGGTTGCACCAGCAGGGGTCAAGGGGTCATCACTCCTAGCCCCGAAGGAGCAAGGCTGGGAAGTTCACCGTAGCCCGGGAAGGCTCCCTCCAGGGAGGTGTGAGCATGGCTGCAGGCCAACAGATCCTGCCCTAAAGCCTCCTGCTGGGGCTCCCAGCTGTCTGAACCCTGCGGGCAGCTGGGGGGTGGGGGAGCCACCAGGGGGGTGGGGAACTGCAGTGAGCAGCCTGGAGCCCGCCCCCCTCCCCCCCCCCCGCCCCCCCCCCCCCCCCCCCCCCCCCGGGGAGACCCAAGACTTGCCAGGGACACAGAGGGGAAAGCGGATCCGCTTTTCAAGCCAAGTGAGTCGGACACACGTTCCAGCTCCGGTGGGGCCCACGCCAGCCAGCCCACCTCGGCCCCTGGGTGGCCGGTGCCCTGAGCGGTCTCGCCAGCACGTGGAGGGGCCACTTGGAGCCTCCGGCGAGTCTGAGGGGCGCTGCCAGGGAGGCGGGGAGGGCCGGACGACATTGGCAGAAACGGAAAACCCCTGGCCTCAGCCTGTCCTTTTGAACATAATAGTTGCGTCTTATCTGCATTCTTTATCCCTTCAAAAATGTTTATTTTTAGTTTGGCTTTGTTTTGCTTATTCTACACAATTCCAACAGCTCGTGGTGGTGGTGGCAGCGCTGTGGACCCTGGAGATTTGATGGGCCCTCCTCCCCAGCCTCCCTCATCCCCTCCCCCCGTGACCCCGTAGGCTGGGGGCGGTGGACCCTGTCACACAGCCCGTGGGTTGCAGGCAGAGACACGCTCTGCAGCGTCTGCGGGCAGGGCTCGGAGCTGGGACTCGTTCAGTGGGTTTTCAGATGTGGGGGTGCCTGGCGCACAGGAAGGGGCTTGTCCCTGGGAGGGCCTTGACCACCGCGGGGATCCTCAGGCAGCCCAGGGCCAGGCGCCCGAGAGGGCAGAGGGTCAGCCTGGCCCGGCTTCAGACATGAGATTTTTTTTTTTTTTTTACATCGAAGAAATTCTTTTCATTATTAACTCTTTTCTTCAAGTCTTTGTTTCTAGGTGCTTATATTTTTATTGTATATATCTTTTTTTTTTCTTTTCTTTTTTCTTTTGTCTTCCACGGGTCATATAATCGGTCCCACATCTCATGGCCTTCCCATGCCTGGGCTAGTGGCTATGGCTTCATTGAGTGGAGATGCCATGGTTGACTCGCCACACTGTTTTCCAGTGCTTTTCTTGGCCTCCTGTACACTTGGCACTTTGCCTTCCTGCTGTCAGATGCTGTTGAGGCAGGACGGAAGCGGCCAGAAAGGGGCCGATGCCCCTGCGGAAGCGTCTCCTGGCTTGGCTGGCGCCGGGCTGCACGGGGTGGGTAGGAGACTGCGGGGTGTTCCCGCAGGGGTCTCCTGGCCCGCGCCCGCCTGCCCTGGGGACACCGGGCTGCCTTCCAGCCACGCTGAGCAAGCCAGGTGGTTCCTCAGACGGCGCTGAGCCCTCCCCACGGCAGCTCTGGTTTCAGGGAAAGTTTGTTGACAATCTTAAAATGTTTTATAAACATTTTGGGGTTGGCAAAAAAGCTGGGCTGTGTTTTGCCAAACACATTTTGCCCTCGACTTTTAAACTGACGTGTATTTTAAGGGAAACATAATCTGCGCCCTCTTCAAGTGTTTACTTAATTCACACAAACGTCGTTCTCTTAGAGGCCTGGTATATGCTATCCAAGAAGACTGAAAAACATGTCTTCCTTTCTTTTTTTTTTTAATTCTGTTTCCTAAAACCCAGGGAGTTGGGTTCTTCCAAGAGCAACTAAACTAAAACCAAGGGCCGCCCAAAAAGTGCAAATCAGCTTGAAACTGCCCAGGAGATTCTGAATCCCTATCTGATACCATTTTATTCATTTGACAGAGAGAGAGAGAGAATCTCAAGCAGGCTCTATGCTTGGCACGGAGCCTGACACAGGGCTCGGGCCCACAACCCTGAGATCATGACCTGAGCCAAAATCAAGAGTTGGACGTTCAACCGACCGAGCCACCCAGGCGCCCCTTGACCGCAATCTTCAGCGTAATTAATATAGCCCACACGTGTAGATATTTGAACTCATCAGTTTCCTTCTCTGTGAAATGGATCTTAGGTCAAACATTCCTTTGATTCTATTGGTTTTCTGGTCCCTGGATTCTTCTAAAAACACACTCAGGTTCAGTTTGCTATCAGGAGTGGTTATCCGAGGTGGAAACGTGTTGACCTGAGGGACAGGCCTCCTATGACGGGGCACCTGACAGCTTCCAGAGCTGCTCTGTGAGCCTTGATGCCACAGCCACGGTGACAGTCAAGAGACTGACAATTGCACTGTGAACAGTTGGACGGGCAGGTGCACTTGGCCCAGACCCCAGGCTCTGTGTGGCCCTCCCTCTGCCCTAGACCTCCACCCTCGCTGTATCCGTGCGGGATCCGCCATTTCTGCCAAGCGCCTAAATTCTGGCCTCGGGGTTCCTTCTTGCGTTGGTGTGTGACATCTTCCGTCGCGGGACACTCTGCTCTCTCCTCCCCACATAGGCACTGCAACACCCAGGCTTCTGCTCCGTTGACCCCGTCATGCTCTGTCCAGCGCGTGTCCCGTCGCTGTCCGTCCTTCGGGGCCAGCACTCTCTTCGAGGGCAGAGAAAATGCCTTAGTCGTTTCTGCTTCTGTATTAGTTCCCTGCGGCTGCTCTGACCACTGGTCACGCTGGGCGCCCTAAGACACAAGTGTATTCCGGTCTGGTTCTGGAGGCCAGAGATCCAAAATCGGTGTCGCTGGGGCAAAGCCGAGGTGTCGGCAGGACCACTGTCCCTCTGAACCCTGCAGGAGAGAGCTGGTCGCCTCTGCCAGTTTCCGGCGGCCGCTGGGTGCTCCTTGGCTTGGGTGGCATCAGCCGTGTTCAGGGCACCTCCGGTCACTGCTGTTTCCACAGCGGCTTCTCTGTGGGTTCCTCACATCTCCTTCTGCCCCTTCTTACAGGGACACTTGTGGTGGTATTTCTGGCCACCCTGAGAATCTAGGATACTGTCCTCATCTCAGAATCCTTCATTACATCTGAAAATGTGTGTCCCCCGCGCCCCACCCCCCCCCCCCCCAGCAAGGTAACGTTTCGTTTCCAAGAATCAGGGCCTGATACCTTTGGGACCAGTGTCTCTTCCCAAACATAAGAACAGCCACCATCCAGCATGCACTGCGTCTGCACAGCCGCCCCGGGAGGCGGGCACTGGTACTCTCCCCAGGGCCCATCAGGAGATGGGGGTGCGGAGGGGTGAGACCGGGCCTGCGCCAGGAGCTAAGCCAGGCATTCTGGGCCCGCAGGCCAGGTGTGCCCTGGGTCTCCTTGCCTCCTGCCTCCGGGACACCGGGTTGTTCAGTGACTAAGTGAATTCAAACACCTGCAAAGTTTGAAGACTGAAAGGAACCAGTGAGGAAGGGGGAGGGAAGAAGAGGAGGGAGGAGGAAGACAGAGAGAGAGACGAAGAGGAAGGAACAGAAGGATGGGGGTAGGGGCGCCTGGGTGGCTCAGTGGGTGGCGACTCTTGATCGCAGGTCATGATCTCACGGTTTGTGGGTTTTAGCCCTGCCTCAGGCTCCGTGCTGACAGGGTGAAGCCTGCTTGATACCCTCTCCTCTCTCTTCCGCTTCCCTGCACTCTCTCTCTCTCAAAATAAATAAACGTTTTTTAAAAAAGATTGGGGGCAGGGAGAGTGCCCCGGAATTTCTCCTGGTGCCCCATCGCTCCCAAGACTCCCAGACTGGACTCGTCGGTCGTCCCTGCAAAGGGCCGGTCGCTCCGGACTCCCCTGAGACACTCCCCGCCCCCGCGAGAGTTGCCACGGCCTGGAACACTCACGTGTCCGCCTCGTCCGCAGGCCACGAGAGCTACGTGACCTTCTGCCACCTGGAGGACGAGGCCGCCTTCACGTGCAGCGCTGACTGTACCATCCGGAAGTGGGACGTGCGGACCGGGCAGTGCCTGCAGGTGTTCCGGGGACACACGTCCATCGTGAACAGGTCAGCGTGGCCGGGGGCCCCCTGCCCCGGAGGAACTGAGCGCCGGGGAGGCCTGCCCGTGGACGTGCGCGGAGGTCGTCGGGAGCGCGTGGCCACGGAGGCTCAGGACGGATGTCCCCCGGCTGCATGTGGGGGTCCGGGAGGAGGTCGGGGAAGGGATGCCCGACTTGGGGGCCCCACTGCTAGGCACGGGGAAAGGCGTTGGAGGCCACGGCCCCTCCTGATGCGAACAAATTCCAGACAAAGTGGCTTAACAGGTACCTGATGGTGGACCGGGGGCTTTGCTTTGGAGCAAAACGGGTTTGGTTCTGAAGATAAGAGCCCAGAGTGGTTTTAAACCTCTCCTTTCCGTGTTGTGGTTGAAATATGCCACCCCCTCCTTCTCAAGGAGGTTGGAATTTTTCCTTCTTGAATTTGGGTCTGATCTGAGCCGTGAAAATTCCTTTGCTGATCAGATCAATTTGACACTATTTATGCAACTTGTGGTGGCTGTCTTAAACTCCGGAGGGAGGGCCCGGTATAACCAGGGGGGACGGGCACCTGCGCGCAGGCCCTCGAGGCCTCTCTGTTGGGGGTGGGGGCTTCCTGGGGGGTGTGCTGAGTCAGTCAGGGAAAGGGGTCAGGGGCTGGGCCAGGGCAGGTGGAGAGGGAGGGCTGTTCTCAGTCACAGGGGACACTGCTTGTGTGATTCACAGGCTGGGTCAGCGTGAGAAACTGGCCCAGTGGTTTAGGGCTCGGTGGGAGGGAATGGGGGGCCAGACCGACCACTAACTGACTGGGGTACCAGCTGCCTGCGGTCAGAACCTTATTACCCGGCAGGAACCAGGTAACATCTCTCAGTAGAAAGACCGGGGGTTGTGTTGGCTCAGGATGCTTCTGAGTGGAGAAGAAGGCCTGGAGGGAGCCCTCCTGCCTTCCAGCATCTGCATTGCTTTTTAAATTTATTTTAATTTTTTTTAATGTTTATTTATTGTTGAGAGAGTGAGAGCACAAGCAGGGGAGGGGCACGCGCACACACACACACACACACACACACACACACACACACACACAGAATCCAAAGCAGGCTCCGAGCTGTCAGCATAAAGCCCAACGCGGGGCTCGAACCCATAAACTGGGAGATCATGACCCGAGCTGAAGTCGGACACTCAACCGACTGAGCCCCCCGGGCGCCCCCAGCATCCGGGCTTCTATTCTCCTGCCTCTTTAGCTAGAGCAAGTGAGGCCCGGACACTGAGGACCAGGGCCCAGATGACACAGGTGGCCGAGGGGGTCATACCTCCTGCTGACCATTTCCCGAAGCTCTTCCTTGAGGAAGAAGTTAGTGACGGGGCGCCTGGGTGGCTCAGTCGGTTGAGCGTCCGACCTCAGCTCAGGTCATGATCTCACACTCGGTGAGTTCGAGCCCCGCGTCGGGCTCTGTGCTGACAGCTCAGAGCCTGGAGCCTGCTTCGGATTCTGTGTCTCCCTCTCTCTCTGCCCCTCCCCTGCTCATGCTCTGTCTCTCTCTGTCTCAAAAATAAATAAAACATTTAAAAAAAAAGTGACTAAGGAAAAACACGGGTCTGCGGGATTCTCCCGCTGGGGCTGGGGCTGGGGCGGACAGGACAGGCCACATCTCAGGTGACCAGCTTGCTCTCAGGTTGTAGCTGGAAACTATCGGCTGCTCCTCAAAAGCAAACCCGGACAATGAAGGCTAGAAATTCTAGTCTGCCAGGCTTAGGCTGAGCACACACACACCACTTTTGAGAGGTTGCTGTTCCAAACTGATAGTTCTGGGGGCGCCTGGGTGGCTCAGGTGGTTAAGCGTCTGACTCTTGGTTTCAGCTCAGGTCATGATCTCACGGTTCGTGGGTCTGAGCCCCGAGACAAGGTCTGTGCTGACAGCACGGAGCCTGCTCGGGATTCTCCCTCTCTCTCTCTTTCTCCCTCTCCTCTGCCTCTCCCCCAATCTTTCTGTCTTTCTCTCTCTCTCAAAATAAAGAAATAGACTTAAAAAAAAAACAAACAAAACCTGATAGTTCTGGATAGATACTAAGTCTTAGTGTATTGCATCACGAAGTAAGTGCTCGCGACTGTGCAGTATCCCTGGGGCCACCACGTGGAATTCACTTCTTCCCATGTTTTCAGAGTCTGGCCGGGTGCGTGCGTTTGGCCGGGGTGGGGGGGGGCGCCGACCAGGCCTTGGGGTCCCTGTCTTCTCATGCCGGGCCCGACGGGGCAGGACTCAGGCCCCCAGGGCATCACCTATGATGCCATGTGGTGTCAACTCGTCACTTTCTGTTAGAGATACACGTGTCATGAAAACCATACCTACTGGGTGTCAGGGAAGAAGGGAGTCGGACACAGAGCACGTGTCACGGTGTGCTCGGCCTGCCTAATGACCCGTGGGCCTTGAGGACCGCCCAGCGGAGAGCGGCGTGGGCCGCGTGCAGGCGGGACGTCTGCTCTCCTCGAGGTCTGGCCCTCCCCCTACCTGCGCCAGGCTCGCCGGCAGAGGGAGCACCGGGCGCCTCTGAGGGTGAGGCGCGGCGTCCTGACCGCTCTGCCCCCACACTGGCCACACACGCCGGTTCCAGGTGCTCCCTCAGCCGCTCCCCTGGGGGGGTGTGTGGACAGAGCCCGGGACGTTATGCGGAGCGCCGCGTGAAGACAGACATGTATGTTCCGAGGGCTTCTTAGCATTTACCAAAATGAGACGGCGCGTCGTGGCCACGTCCCGCTCGGGGGGCCCCTCTGCTCCTCCCACACGAAGTTCCCTGGGCTCCCCGGACACGCGGGACGGCAGACAAAGGGCCCCCGGGACGGGCCGTGGGGCCGCCCTGCACGGTGTGACCCCTGCCCTTCCCTCTTCCTTCCAGGATCCTGGTGGCCGACAACCAGCTGTTCAGTGGCTCCTACGACCGGACGGCTCGAGCCTGGAGCGTGGACAAGGGGCAGGTGTCCCAGGAGTTCCGGGGCCACCGCAACTGCGTGCTGACCCTCGCCTACTCCGCCCCCTGGGACCTGCCCGGGGCCCCCTGCGCCGAGGAGGCCGGGGGGCTGCTGGTGACGGGCAGCACGGACGGCACGGCCAGGGTGTGGCAGGTGGCCGGCGGCGGCTGCTGGCAGACGCTGCGGGGCCACACGGGCGCCGTGCTCTGCCTTGTGCTGGACACGCCCAGTCACACGGCCTTCACCGGCAGCACCGACGCCACCATCCGCGCCTGGGACATCCTGAGCGGGGAACAGCTGCGGGTGTTCAGGGAGCACCAGGGCCCCGTCATCTGTCTGGAGGTGAGATCCGCCCGGCCCTTGCCTGTCCGCCAGGGAGGCATCCTCCCAGCTGCCACGGACAGGGGGAGGGGGGTGGGGCTTAGACAACGGAGATGGAGGGTCTCACGGTTCTGGAGGCTGGAAGGCCAAGGCCAAGGTGCCAGCTTGTAGCCGGACATCTTCTCTCTGCGTCCTCACTGGGTCTCCCCTCCGCATCCAGAATTCCTCTGCCGACAAGGACGCCGGTCCGACCGGATGAGACGCCCACCCTAGTGAATTCAAGTTCACTTAGCCACCTCCTTCGAGACCCTGTCTCCAAAGACAGTCACGTTCACAGACCCGGGGGTTAAGGCTGTGCTCCACACGCGAATTCTGGTCTCCTCACACGTTAGGTGAGGACTAGGTCTACCAACCCACGAGCCCCCGGTCCACGATTCCTAAATGCAAACGTTCCAAAACCTGAAGCCTTCTTAAAGATTTAGGCTCGGCAGCAAAACTTAGTTGGTGGCAAAGCCTGGACAGAGAGGAGGCTCGTGGCAATTCGTTTTTGCCCGCTTCCTGGGAATATGCACCCTGTTGCTGTAGAGACAGGAGCGTGCTGCTAAAATCCAAAAGCTCCTGAAACACGACCGGCCCCAAGATTTTGGCTCGGGGCCTCTGAGCGTGAAGTGGCGCCCACCCCCGGGGGGTTGAGAGGATCCGGATGGATTCGCTGTAGGCACAGCACGGTGGCCGTGCACGGCTTGTTCTGCTTGTTTCTGCTGCTGTTAAGCATCTAACAGACGTGCTTACGTTTTCTCATGGGGCACGTGCGAGGACAGAGGCTCAGAGAGGGTCAGCAGCTTGCCACACGCCTCACAGCTGGTAAGGGGCAGAGGAGGATTGGGACCCGGGGCTGAACACGTCACCTGTCCTCGTGACCAGCAGCTTAGAAAGGTGCGACGGGGCCTGAACCGTGGGGGAGTCAGGGGGCCTCTTCTGGCAGTTCCGCCCAGGAGGCGGACTGTCCAGAGCCCCGCTGTGCCCCGCAGCCTGGCCCGGTGGCTCCTCTAACCCCCGTGCTGGTGCACCTGCTGCTGTGAGCTGAGCGGGGAGAGGCGTGCACCCCAGGGCCTCCACGGCAGAGTCCCAGGCTCCCAGGCTCGCAAGCCTCATCCTGCCGCCTGTTTGGGTGGATCCCGTGGCAGGGGCGTGGCCCGTGAGCCCCACCCCCTCGGAGCCGTCTTGGCTGAGGGAGGTCTTGCAGGACCTGCGTCCTTTGTGATAGGCCCCCGTCAGGGTCTGTCTGCTTCCCCATCTGCGTCGGGCCTCCTCTGGCCTCCCCAAACTGCCCCGCTGTTCCCTGTGGGCGTCTCCCCGGGAAAGCAGCCCAAGGGAACGGCGAGGCCCCAGGCCGCCAAGGGCGACACGCTTGGAGCGTTTCCTTGGCCTCGGATTTGTGCTCTGAAATTGTGCCGCTTGGTCACTTTTAAACACAGCGTGGCAGTCCCCACGTTGTTGGGACACGCTACGTGGGGAGCAGGAGATAGCTCCCCTCCGCCCCGGCAGCCGCGGGGTCTCAGCGCCTCCTCTGCGTGGGCTGAGCGGCACGCAGCCGTGGATGCTGGGGACAGCAACAGATGCCGGGGAACGGTCAGGAAACACGGGGCAGGGGGCAGGCACAGTGCGGGGGGCGGCTTGCCCACAAAGAAAGAGGACAGCACAGGGGCGCTGGAACATGGGCAGGAGCTGAGCCCCTGCAGGGTGCTGCAGGTAGCCAGAAGACTGAGTGACGTCCTGAGCCCTGCTGGAGCCCCTTGGGCATGTGGGTGTCACACGTGTCCCTGTTCTTGGGGAGGGGACAATAAGAGAGGCCAGAAGTCAGGCTCTGTTGGCCGGGGCGAGTCGTAAACTATCAGGACTGTAGGGCAGGGCCGGGGAGAGGGGCCGTGTCTGTGTCCCCCTTGTGTCCTCCGGAAACCAGCGGCAGCCTCCGCCTCCAGGAGGCCGAGTGTATTCCTCGAGGTCCTGTGAGTGGCCCAGAGCCAGGTCTGACCTGTGCCGTGGCTTCGGGTGGAACTAGAACCTGGGCTAGCGAGAGTCCTGTCCTCTGGGATTTAAACTGGGAGATGACGTGGGGAAACCGGGTCAGCCGTGGGGACCGGAGTGGAAAGCGGCCCAGAGCGTGGCCGGGATCGGGCTCTCAAGCTAGGAGGGCCTGGGGCAGGTGGAGGAGGCCAGTGGCCAGCCTGTACGTGCTCCAGGCCAGCTGCCTGCTGCCCACTCCCCCCCCCCCAAGGGCCTCATCTTTCCTAAGCCCCCAGGGGTCTCTGGGCCCCGGGAAGGGCCTCATCTTTCCTATGCCCCCAGGGGTCTCTGGGCCCCAGCACCATCAGGAAGAGCTCTCTCCAGGGCTTCTCGCCTGCCCTCCTCGCCCAACTTTCGCTTCTCTGCATCACTGCTACCCAGAGGTGTTGCGTGGGGTTTTGTTTGTCTAGAGGAATCTGCAGGGTTCTTTTAATAGTCTTTCTTTGCAGTTCCTTGGGCCAGTACACTACCTTGGCAGGGGGTGCTCCTGGGAGGGGGCCTCCCCAAGCCCCTTCCCTTCTCTCCCAGGCCCTTTCCTTACCTCCCACCACACCAAGCAGGGCTGGGAATGCCACTCTAGTGAGCCGGGGCGGGCAGGAAGTGGGGGAGCCTGTCTCCAGGGCCTCTTCCCTCCCCACCAGGGCAGCCTCAGGCGCAGGAGGTCAGGACCCGGGACGGCCCCCGGGTGGCAAAGATCTACCTTGGACATAACTGCGGCCAGTCAGGGTACCTCTAGACCTTTCTCTTTCCTGTATGCACCTCTGCGTGCAAAGGTGCAGAGTGAGAGCCCCGCCCCGGGAGCCCTTTCCTCAGCCAGAAACCCCTGGGGCCGGTGGATTCGCGTTAACCTTCCCAGGCACTGCCTCTTCTTCAGTAGGGAGCTGCTGAAGCCGTAATGACAGCACCGCGAACCTTTCGTGGTCCTTGCTCTTAGGGTGCCGAGCGCTGTACAGGCCCGCTCTGCACCCCCCGAGGGAGGCGCGGGCAGAGTCAGTGACTTGGCCCAGGGCAAAGCGACAGGATTCTTGGGCGCCGGAGTGGGCCGCTGGGTGGGTCCCGCAGGCCGGGCCATTTCCTGCCCATCCGGTTTCCAGGGAGACCCGGACACGCCCCTCCCCTGTTAGCCAGAGAGATTTGGAGGGGGCCTCCGAGTCGCCTGCTGCCGCCAGCAGGACCGGAAGTCTGGTGCTGACCCGCCCTTCTCCCCCCTCCCCCCAGCTCGTGAACCGGCACGTGTACTCGGGCAGCGCGGACAGGACGGTCAAGTGCTGGCTGGCAGACACGGGGGAGCGCGTGCGCACGTTTGCAGCCCACGGACACAGCGTGAGCGCCCTCAAATACCACGCGGGCACCTGTAAGTGAGCCTTGTCCCCGGCGGTCCCCACGCCACCCCAACCTGCCTGTGCCCTCCACTTCTTACCCTACCAAGTCCTCCCTCACTCGGGGCCCCTCTGCCTCTCTACCTCTTACTCGACTGTTCCCTTCGTGAGCCTCAGCGGCCAGTCGGGAGGACCAACAGCCCACCCCCCTCCACGCACATGTGCCTGCGGCATTATTTCCAAAGAAGGTCCAAACGAGGGTGTGGGGATTCCTCCCTGACTGCACCCCACAAGAACGTGCAGCAGCCTGAATGGTCGGAAGTCCCAGGGTTAAGAGCACTGTCTCACCAACACATTCTAATTCTCTAAGTGAGACAGAGACTACTTACTCCAGCCAGACCTGAGGGCCGCGTGCCTTTGGCTTCACCCGGCATTAGGTTTGACTACAGACAAGAGCCCAGATAACAGTGCTTTAAATGAAACCGTGGTTTATTTTTCTCAGGTAGAATTTCAGAGGCTGGCAGTCTAGACAGGAATGGATGGTTGCACCAAGTCAGTCAGGCACCCAGTCTCCTTTGATCACTTTGCACATCACCCTTAGCACATATCTTCTATCCTTTAGGGGACTTCATGGTTTAAGATAGCTGCTGGAGCTCCAGCCATCATGTCATGTTTTAGACAGGAAGAAGAGGGAAGGGCAAAAGGATGCATCTCTTAGCTGAGTAGATCCTTTTTTTTTTTTTTTTTTTAAGTTTATTTATTTTGAAAGAGAGACAGAGAGAGCGCGCAGGAGCAGGGGAGGGCCAGAGGAGAGAGGAAGAGAGAATCCCAAGCAGACTCCACACTGTCAGTGCGGACCCAACATGGGGCTCAAACCCACAAACCGTGATATATCATGACCCGAGCCAAGCATCAAGAGTCAGATGCTTAACCGACTGAGCCACCCAGGTGCTCCAGCTGAGGAGGTCCCTTTAAAGATTTTTCTTAGGGGCACCCGGGTGTCTCAGTCGGTTAAGCAGCCGACTTCAGCTCAGGTCATGATATTGGAGTTCATGAGTTCAAGCCCCGCATCCGGCTCTGTGCTGACAGAGCCTGGAGCCTGCTTCAGATTCTGTGTCCCCCTCTCTCTCTGGCCCTCCCCTGCTCATACTCTATCACTCTCTCAAAACAAAATAAAACAAAAAAAGATCTTTCTTGGAAGCCCTGCCCAAAGGCTCTGTGCTTATACCTCTTTGACCACAGCCTGCAAGGACTAAATAATAAGATCTCTTATCTGGGATATTGCTTCCAGGATGAATCAGGGCTAGTTTGGAAAGAAAGACAGACAGACTGGCTTATCGGGTAGGCAACAAGCCGTCTGGCCCACAGGTCTCAAACTGACACACCTGAGCTTTGCTGGCTCTGTCCCGCGGGCTTGGCACATGTTCACCCCAGACATGCCCAGAAAACAGACACTGTTCGAAGAAGCAATCGCCCTCCCCCCCCAACCTCATCACATCACACCTGCATGGGAGTGGGGCTCCCAGGTTCCTGAACGTATCTGTTTCCCCAAACAATCCCCAGCGTTATGTGTTGCCATCAGCACCCCCTTCCCCCCTCTTTTTACACACACACACACACAGAGGGAGCAGAGGGGTGGGAAGAGACACAGCAGAAAATTCCAGTTGATTTCACAGCACAGGTGTTTGATGAAGGCAGAATGTGGATCTCTGAAAATAGAGCCTGAGATGCCCTCAGGATTTAGGTGTCTGACACGGAAAAATTATTTTTTCCTTTTTCCTGTGTCCAAGCCTGTAAGTGTGATTATGGCTCTGCTCCCAAGTCAGAACCTCTAATGTAAAAAGACGAAAGCTGTCCAGAGCGCCTCACCTTGGCAGCAGCTGGGACGGCCCCTACCTGCTGCCCGCTATTAAGGAAATTGGTCCGTGGTCTTTGCCAACAGGGTGCAGGCTGATCAGACTGAATTCCTGACCCTCTTCTCGCCCACAGGGTGCCCAGCAGCCACACTGGGTTGGGGGAGGGGAAGCAGAAAGGAACAGAAGAGACCCAGGAAGGAACCCGCCCTCCCCCCAGAGCCGCATTCACCAGTGGCTTTAGCAGCAAGGCTGGGAATAGGCAGGTGAAGCAGTTAGCGGGGTAAGGAATAGATCTCCGAGGCTAGGGAGGCCCCATGGCTCGCTAGGCTGCTGGGTGGGGGTAGCAGGTGCTGTGGGTAACTTCTGCTGCTGCAGCTGAGGTCCTCTGCGCTAGGGTGTTTTCCTGTGAGGAGCAGGTCGGAGGAGGGCTGGTTCCTGATACCCACAAGAGAGGCCCTCAACCAATGACTGATGGGAACTGTGGATTAGTCGTCCAGCATCCTTGTCCCCCCCCCCCCCCCCCCCCGGGCCGCCGGGGAACAACTCTTAGACATGCTCTGCACCCTCTCCCAAGGGCCCCAGCAGTCACCTGCTCACTAATACACCTGTATGGGCCTCCTTCCTTCTTGTTTCTCTCCCCACCTCGTGGAATGCGCTCACAAAGTGTTTGCACCCAGATCCTAGTGTCAGGGCTCACTTCTGGGAGAACCCAGGCTAAGACAAAAAACAAACGAGGGAGTTCTTATGGTCAGTGTCCTCAGTGTGGTCCCTGACCAGCAGCAGCAGCACCTGGAACTGGTTAGACATGTAGGTTCCCAGACCTTTTAACACAGACACTCAGGTGGGCCCGGCAATCGGTCTTAGCCAGCCCTCCAGGTGATCACCGGAGTCTGGGAACTCTTGACCTAAGTTCTAATGTAGGAAAAGGCACAAGGAAGGCGGAATCCCGGGGCTTCCCCTGTGAGGGGTTGGGCGGGGGCACTCTAGCGAACCCCAGAGGCTCTGTTTGGAGGGCCAGGTTCATCACCGAGGAGGCGGAGGAACGAATTTCTGGTTGGTCCTTGCCCCAGTAGGCTGCTCAGATGGTGGGGGTGTATGACTGCCCCCACCCCAAGGCAGGGAGGGGCTTTGTAGCAGGGAAGCCACGCCTCACCAAAGGCTTAAAAGGCTTCCACCAAATGGTCTGAGAGGGAACGTGGGTCGAGGTGGTTGGTACTCAGGAGGAGTAGGAGCACCTGAGAGGGCAGCGCCGGCGCAGCCGCAGTCGTGCGGAGCTGGCCGCGGCGCAAGGAGGGGGTGGTCACCCTGCATTGCCAGGCACGTGGTAGGATAATGAAGGTGCCGCCTCCTTCCTTTCAAGGGGCTTCTGCTAGTTCCTATTTGGACCCTCTGGCTTCCCCGTGAGGCGGGCGGACGGGCGTCACCGTTCCCGCCCCGCCCCTCCCTGCTCCCCGCCCCGCGGCGCCCGGAGGAGGTGGAGGCAGCGTGGCCCTGTGTTCGCAGTGTTCACGGGCAGCGGGGACGCTCGCGCGCGCGCCTTCGACGCCGAGTCTGGAGCGCTGCAGAGGGTGTTCCGCGGTCACGCCTTCGTCATCAACTGCATCCAGGTAGGCGCTCCCGCCCGGCTCCCGGGCTTGGAGCAAGGGCGAGCCCGGCGGCCTCGGCGGGGAGGGGGAGGCCGCCCCCGGCGCCCCGAGCCCCGGCTCCCCCGGCGGAGCCGGCGAGGTAGGTGGCGTTCGCGCCGCGGCCGGCGGCCGGAGCTGCGGGCCCCGCGGCGGGAGGGCTGGCCCCGCGCCCCCGCAGCGCCGCCCCACGCGCCGCCCCGCGCCCGCAGGTGCACGGCCAGGTGCTCTACACGGCCTCGCACGACGGCGCGCTGCGCCTCTGGGACGTGCGCGGCCTCCCGTGCGCGCCGCCGCCGCGCCCCGCCGCCCCCGCGCGCGGCCGCTCCCGCCTCTTCAGCAACAAGGTGGGCTGCGCCGCCGCGCCCCTGCAGCCGGCCTGAGCGCCCGAGACCCACCCGCCGGCGGACCGACGGACCCCCGCCCGCGACCTGGGCAGTGGGCTCTGCCCGTCCTCCGTGTCCGTGGACTTTGGCAGCCCCGTCCCGTGGAGGGGGACCGTGCTCGCCCTCGGGGACGGAGTCTCCTCCGCCCTCCCCTCCAGCCCGGCCCCCCCCCCCCCCCCCCCCCCCGGCCGAGTGGCCCCCGCCCTCAGGTCTGCGCCTCTGGCCCGCGGGACCCTCCCGACCCAGGGTCTGCGGCCCCGCAGAGGTCCCAGAAGCCAAGCCTTTCCTGGGAGGAAACGGGGATTTCTTCAAAAAGCCACCGAGCCGCAATTGTCATTAGTTTGGCAAACTGGAGGACACTCGCGAAGAACCGAAATACACGCCTTTCAAAGCGCCCTGAAATATGTCTTTTGTTCCGCAAACTCTCGGCTTCCTCTCAGGAGGAGGAGGGGTTCCCGGAACCGGGGGGCTCACGCACCCGGCCTGGGCCTGCCCCTCCTCCGGGGCGACGTGAGGGGCTGAGGCCTGATGGCCCCTACAGTGTCACTCGCGCGGGGAGGGGCCAGAGGGCGAGGACCTGGCTCTTCAGCCTGTCTAGGTGGCGACGGGGACGCGTCACCCCTGCTTCGGAGCTCCCGCTCTGCGTGAAGGGAGGAGGGTCCCTTCCCTGCGGTCTGGCGTGGGGCTCGGCGCGTTCTGCCCGCTGCGTCTGGGAGCCCTCGCTCCCTAGCCCTTCTCGGTGCCGCCGCTGCGGCTGCAGGGGCCTGCCAGCCATGGCAGCTTCCCGGGGAGCGGAGGTGCGTTTCAGGGAGGACGGGGAGAGGGACCACCTCGAGTACCTGCGCCGGTATCTCTGCGTCGCTGGCAGAGAGGCCGCTCGAGTGATCAGACGCTCCCCGGTGGCACAGCCGATGCCGTGTTCCTGCGTCTACAGCTTTGGCTCCCGCGTCATCTCAGGTCCCCCGTCCCGTCCAACCACAACAGAGACTAGAACACACAAGCTGTGATATCCCCGGAGAAACAGCCGCTGGGTGCAGATGGGAAAACAGGAGCTGCCGCATTTTTTGTTCTCCCGCCTGCCTCTCCGGGAAGAGAGCAGGAAACGGAAAACTGTCGTTTTGTATTTACGTGGCAGAATATGCTCAAGGAATTTGTTTCTACAACACACAAGCCTTTGCTAGAGACGTTGAGGATGTAAAGACCAGATAACCAGGTATCCTCTGCCTTTGATAAATAACATTGAATAGGGAAGGACAGAAGTACTTAGGGACATGGGCGGGAAATAGGGTCAGGACCCGGATCACCAAAGCCAAGAGCCGGTGGCATTTCACTGGAGAAGGATGAGCGTCAGATGTGGTGAGGGCGGCACGTCTAGCGGACACACACCTGCACCCACTGCTGCCCGGAGTTCTCGAACCCCTAATGGCCCGCGTATTCGGCCACTCAAATCTAGACCCCCTGCCCGCCTTTCAGGGCGCTCTGTGGTTGCACTCGGCAGTCCCTTCGACCTCTCTCTGCCCCCAGTCCATCCTCTGGTGGGTCTAGAACGGCTGTAACCTCACGAATGTGGCGCACTTAGCCTGTGCTGCCTCCTCATTGGCCCCAGGTCTGGAATGTTCTCCCTTCTCCTCTGACTCTCCAGGGAGAGCTTCCTCCAAGGCCTACCTCCTCTGTGACTCAGCCTCGCCATACTCTTTAAAGACTTGGGGGCAGATTTTCATCACAAGTGTCCTTTGTGGCTTCTCTTGCCCTCCAGAGCGGGGAGTGGCACTCAGTCACTTTCTGTCTAGTTTCACACCACCAGCTGGAGGCAAAGCCAGGACCGGAGCCTGTCTCCCAAGTCCGGACGGGCCGTCCTTCTTACGTGGTATGTGCCCAGGACGGTCCCTCACTCGAGAACTGGCTTCCGTGCGTCTCTTCACGAGAAAATGAAGCCGCGTCCGAGCCCTGCTCGCGTGGCTCTGCTTCCCTAGCCCGTTTATGACCGTCAAAAGAGCCCTTGGGAAGCTAGAAGCCATGCCTGGCCCAAGTCCAGGACAGGGATTGGCTAAAAGCTGCAATTCAGACCCGAAATCCGAGTGAGACGTGGTCTCAGGCGAGGCTGAGAGACCCTGACAGCCCAAACTCCCCTCCCCGCTGTGTCGTCCTCTTCCCCACCGTCAGCCTCTGCCCTGCTCTGGACGTCCCATCTTTTTAGAGGACGTCGATGGCAGCAAGCACCTGGAGTCTAAAGGAAACTCCAGACCACCCAGACATTTTCAGCACGTAGGGCAGCGTAGGGAGTTTGAGCAACTTATTGCAAAGTTAGGCTGACGATTTTTGAATACCTTTTCCACCTTTTATTTCCAACCGTATCATCCACTTGAAAAGAATGACAGAAAAGATTCCCACCCACCCAAACTGGACGGCTGTTGAAGCTCTGTGAAAATGATTAGTGAAACAGCTGAAGCATTTCCCCCAGCCCGTCGATGGCAGTGATGTGACCCATCTGCCCTCGATGGTCACAGGCGCTTCCAGAGACTTCCGGAAGGGCAGGAAGAGGAGAGGCTCAGGAACACATCTGGCACGGCTGCTGCCAGCCGTGTCCTAGTGCTGGGACGGGTTTTCATTTAACACACATCTACAGGGGAATGTGCGGTGCACCGAGAGTGGACACGTGAGCCATTAAGAGGCCAGCTACGTACCTTTGGAAGCAGTCTTCTGTAACACAGATACACCAAAGAAACCCACAAACCTGGAGAAAATATATCTTAATAATCTCTGACAGGTATCTCAGCCGGCAGGGAGTTTAATATGACAGCACAGCATCTGAGAGTGCTAATGAAAAATAAGGTGCTTTGGTCAGCATTTAAGGACTTTCCTGTTTAATAAAAGGATTTTATTTTTGTAAAGAAGAATTTTGCACGTCTATAAATTCTCAACTTCAACCTTGAATTACAAGTGCATACTTTACTAAACTAAGAGCACAAAACCCGAGCTTTCAGTCTGCCACAGTGCGGTATGGCTACTGGAGGGGAGGCCTCCTCCCTAGGTCCCCAGGGCACTTGGAACGGTTGAAGGCTTTAAGGATGTTTTAGCGACAGGGCAGCGAGGCTGAAGCTGAAAGGCAGAGCTGCATGGTGGGAAGAAGGAAGAGAGCAGCAGTGGGCTGAGGAGGGCGGGAGAGCCGGGCAAAATGAAGAGGAAATAGATCTGGACGCTCCCCCCCCCCCCCCCACATCTCTCACCTTCACGGCTGGCCTGTTCCCTGCCCGCCCCTCCTATGCCCAAGAAGGAAGCACTCTTGGAGCAAAATCAGATAAAAAGAAGGAAAAAAAGACGACCTGCATTGGACTTTTCATAATGACAGAATTTATAAGCAGAAACTCAGTACTGATTTCTGCCCATTATTCCGTTTTTGTTGCTGACTTTATATTTTCTACATAGGATAAGTACTCTGCGATAATAATTTCTTCATCTTCCAGCGTCGAGTCAAGATAATCTTCTTCATGTTCTGGAATATCTTCCAATATTTCATTGACAGCTTCTGTCTCCATATCTTCATCTGTTGAGGCACTAGAGGCACCTGCAACAGAGGGGTGTGGGAACAGCTGAGGTGAGGGGGAGGAGGAGAAAAAGGAGAAAATGCCGCAGAAAGTTGCAAGGGACCCCGGGCGACTTCCACAAAGCCCGGCCGCGCCCTCCAGGCAGCCCAAGCGCAGACCAGGGCCTACGCCCAGTAGGCGCGTCAGTCCCCGCGACAGCTCGTCACGCCCCTCCCCCGTCAGCTTCCGGTTAGCAGGCCTCTCTCAAGTCGGCATTCGAGACCTCAGACCTACCTGCGGAGTCGGAAGGGGACGTGGATGGTGTCGACGAACAGCCTTCCAGCGAGAGATGCACGTCAGGAGGAAGGCTTCCTCCGTTGTGGGCAAGGGTCTGAGCTGCCAGCTGGACGTTCCCCCTGAACACTCTCAAGGCAGCGTCGGCTGCTGCCGCGTCAAAGCCCATGTACACCAGCTGGGGGAGGACACAGGGAGGGGGCAGCCGGCGCTGACGGGCCTCGGCTGCACACGGCCGACACCCGTCCAACACCCCTAGCCGGCCCCCGCCCCTGCCAGGACGGCCCTAGCGGGAACACGTGTTTAAACCCATGGCACGCGTACAGGCTGCCCTACTGTGCGCACTGCTCTTTAGCACCGGTGTGCACACGAGGCTGCCTGGAAGGGACCGAGGAAGACACGAGCCAAACATGCCAGTGCCCAGCCACAGCGGGCTTGTGGGCCGGCAGGGAAGTGATAACCCTCGCCACTAGGACCGTTAGTCAAGCAGTCACAACATACTAGGTGTACTACCAGGGGAGGGAAGATGTGGACAGAGTCGCCAGAGTGACGTCTCTTTAGGTCACAGGCAGAGAACCGGGCTGAAAGAAGCGTGCCTGGTGTGTAAAGTACTGTATGCACACACAAGGAGAAAAGCCCAAGAACTTCCAGTTGCTTCCTGACGTGCTGTTCTTGAAGGAAATGCCTTCTACTCCACTTCCACCCGCTGCAACTGCCGCGTGCTTGGCTGGCCTCCTGGGGTGGGCCTGAGTCACGCCTGGAGCCCCGTCCTGCCGCCAACCTTGTCACCCTGGGCAATCCCACGCAAGGCCGTGCAGGCGGAGGGACGCGGATCCATCCTGACTTACTTGGTCGATGTTTTCCTGGGAAGGACTTTCTTGATGGTTGTTGGTGTCGGGATCTGAATCATTCAACCACCACATCTGAGGATTGCTGAGAAGAATCTACAAACACACAGGGACATGCTTTACTCATCACGAACACCTGCTCACTTAGACAAACCAAGCACCTATTCTGTGCTAGGCAGACACGGCCAGGGGACACACCAACACGCAAGTTCGCGGCACCAAGGACGCCGCGGGGGGGCCAGGCAAAGGGTGCTGAGAAAGCAGAGAAAGGGGGCCCCGAACGCAGACACGGGGCGGGGCGGGGATGCCGGTGTTCGAAAGCTTCCTGCCCCAGGTAACATCTGCAGGATGAGCAAGGTTAGCCAGACCAAAAGATCCCTTCTGAGGACCCAGGAAGGGACGAGAGCGCCCGGGTGGGAAGCTACCAAGGAAACCCCAGCTGCGTTAGGGCTCAGCCTCCGGGGCGACAGGCCACAAAAGGCTACACACGCCAGTGCTTCTCACGCAGTGCAGGGCCAACCAATGTAATTTCTCTTTGGAAAGTGTCACGAGCTAGATCTCACATGTCGTCGAGACGAACATAAGAGTTCTTTTGACCCCTGATTTTCGTATCACACGGTGCTTACTCAACCCCAAAAAAACCCTGTTGGGAATTTTCCCTTTAAACACTTCCGTACTGGTGGCACGCATTGATGCACGACTTGGTGCAGTTCAAACCTGCCGTGGTGCCCCACCGGTCCTGCACACGTTCAGAATTCCCCGCCTTTTATAGTTCTCCAATGTGAGAAGCCAAACTAGATATTCAAATTCATTTTTATATATATATACGTATATATATTTATATATTTACACATATATACGTTTTTGTACATATATTTATATATATTTACGTATATATTTATATATATAATATATAGGTAAACATTTACTTGTGGAAACCTCTGGGGAACGGACAGGAGGTCTTGAGGATAAAAGGCAAGGGCAGGGCAGGCTCCAGCAGGAACCCCTCTGCAGGGCGACAAGGGGACGCCCGCCCTTCCGGCCCCAGCCTCCGGCAAGCACAACCCCGGCAGCTCCCCGGGGCTCCTGCTCCCCTCAGGGTGCCCCACATCTGCTGGAGAGGCGCCCCCGGGGGCGTGATCCCCCACAACGCAGCTGCAGCCCCGCCCCCGATGTGCTGTGCTCGCACACGGCGGCCGCGCTCCGCTGTGTTCTGTCTCCCCAACACTCTGCGCTCCCTGAGGTCAGCGTGTACTGACTGCATCAAGAAACAACACGATATTCAAATAAAACGTTTTAATGAAAAGAAAACTATACTGCAACTTTCATCAACGTCCCCTTCCTGCGTCACTGCCAACCCCTGGTGCTGCAAACAGAAACCTCACGCAGAGTTCTGCCCCACGGACGCTGCCCAACAGTGGGCGGGCACCGAGGTGGGGTCTGTCCTTCTGGCCCCGTCACTGGGTCCGAGAACGAGAACGGACCCTGAGATCCATGCCAGGACTGGGGACAAAGGCCCTGGGAGGGGGGCTCCGTGTGCCGCGGGGGGACACCGGAGAGGAGGTCAGGGGAAGAAGGGGCCCCGCGGCCACACCAGGGGCACTCAGGGCAGGCCGAGAGGCCCCGGGGGATGCGCTACCTTCAGGGCTTCATCCAGGTTCCCGCTGGCCTGATGCAGGGCCTGCTTGGCCGCGTGAGTAGAGTAGCCCATTCCTTTCAAAGAGTTTATGTTCTCCAGCCGGCGTCTTTTCTTCTCTTTTTCCTCTTTCCTTATTTGGGCCAATTCCTTTAGGAAAACAGCAAAGTCACCGAGTTGGGGACTGGGATTCCGTAGGGAGACCTCTCGGTATGCTCTGTAGGATTCTTGGGGTCGACGGGCCAAGCAAGTAACAAAAGGGGAGTGAACCGCTCTCCGCATGTCTTACCCAAGCAAGAGCATGAGGGCTGCAAGGGCAGGGGGCACGCGCTGCCCCTGGGGCAGGGCCCGTGGGGATTGGAGACCTCCCTCCAGGCCCGGAAGACAGTGCCTCTTAGTCACTGCCATCCCGACCAGAACAGGCCACTCGGAACCAGGGAGCTCATTGCCGCCAGGCCAGAGAAGCGGATGGACCCTCTCTGGGGGGCTGGTACTTCCTGGCCCCTGATTAATCCCCGGGGATCTTGTTAAAATGGTGGACTCTGAATGGGGGTTGGGGGCAGTGTCCCAGGTGACCGCAAAGCTGCAGACCCTACCCACCCCACTCCAGGCAGCAGGGACTCAGATGCCTCCTAGGGCCTATTAGCCTATTTAAAACCTCCAGAATGGTCAATGTTAGGTGACAAAGGTCATCTAGTCCCACAGTTCTTGACCCCGGGTCTCGTAAGTGCCTGCTGTTGCCGTGCGAGTCTGAGAAGGGCTGTGGAGAGTTCTAGCCTCTTCTCTCCCATCCCAGCCCCACTGAAGAGAGTTCAGAATTTTTGAAAACAAACGTAATTTTTAAAAAACGGATTTTGCTGACAGAAAACAAAACAAGCTAAAACAACTCTGAAAAGCACTAGTTTAATCCAACCTCATCATTTTGCCAATGAGAAGACAGAAAATCTCTAAAGAAAGTTAAGTGGCCTGCGGACCAAGGTCACAGTTGACCGCAGAGCTGGGATGAGGGCTTCTGCACAATTCTGGACATGGCTAGTTCTCACCCGACACAGAGAGAACAGCGGAGAAGATGGCTCTTTCTCCTCTGTTAGGTCTGTTCCTACCTCCGTGGCTCACCCCAAGCACCAAGTGCCCCCCATCTTCTTGCACACGGGGGGGCCGCGGCCTCATCTCTTAGGAAGAAAGGAGTCCTCACGGCGCAGCCAGAAATTCCCGCAGAGTCAGCAGGAGGACTCACAGAACCGAGTGACTCCCCCAAACACCCCCGGGGACGAAGGCGTCCTTAGACTAAATTCCTGTTTCAAAGCGGACAAGGTGCCGGTAAGCACCTGCATCACCAGGGGCATCGCGGCGGGCCAGCCCCCTTCACCTGTGTTCAGCTGGAGCGAGTCCCCCACCCCAGCACTGCCCGCGGCGCCCCGCGCAGGCCGAGGCCGAGGCCGGGCCATCTCACCCCTGCTTCCTCGCCCCCCGGCCCCCACGCCCCCAAGCTGCCCCCATCCTGCCGGCGCCACAGCCACGCAGGCCAGCAGAGCGATTCCGCGGCCCTCACGTTTCCACCTTTGTTCGCGCCTCCCCGCCGCCCAAGCTGCTGCCTTCACCCTGCCCATCACCACTCCCGATTTCGGCTTCTTCCACTCGTATTTCAAAGGGCTAAAAAACGTGCATGGTGTCGAACCCAGAGCAAGACGCAGCCAGCCGGGAGACACGGGGCTCACGTCACACAGACCTGAGACTGAGTGGCAGCCTCACGGAGTTCTGTTTAATTACAAATGTCTACACCAGCTCTTATTCGTATCGGTACACAAGAGGATACACAATCTTTTCTGACGTTTCTCTTTATACTAGAAACCGGAGACACAAAGCAGACCAACTGGAGGACAGTGGGCACTGCACTGTGTGCCGAGTACCCAGCCCAGCCTCCCACGCGGAGCGGGCTCGGGGGCGTCGGGGGAACGAGGACATCCGCCTCTCCCTGCCGCCCAGCCCTTCAGCACTGCGGCCACCTCAGCGTCTGCTGCTTTGGCCCGAAGGGGAACCAGCCTGTACTCAGGACGAGCCCCAGGGAGGCCCCAGGAAGGGCTGTGGGGGGGGGGGGGGGTTCTAGTGTCTTCCCTCCTCCACCCCCACAGTGACTGCTTAGAAGGCAGCCAGTCAGCGAGCAGCTCAGGGTTGCTCAGATGATTCTGAAGCTCAGACCGAGCTCCTGGGGTGAGGAGAGGACCCTGACTAGACAGTGGACAGACCCGGAAGCCAAGCTCTCCGCCCCAGGGGGAAGCCACTGGCCCAAGTAACCTGAGGGAGACTCATGCTGCCTCTGAGCAGCGAAGCAGGCCAGTAATTTCCTGCCCAGAGTTTAAGCCAGCTTGGATTGGGGTTTTTATTGCTCTCAACCCAAAGCACCCTGAACACGTCCACCGGGTCCAAGAGTGAACCGGGTCAATCGCTCTGCATACGCCATCTTGCCCTTGATTTTCTCCAAGGGCTTAGGACTTGGTTAAGTAAATGCACTATGGTAGGACTCCACTGTTCTTTAACATTTATTTTTGCTACTTATAAAGTCAGGAAGTGGTCATTTTTGCCCCCTCACAGTATCTCTTGGCTTTTCAGAACCTTTGGTAAAAACTCCTCAGAATGCTGCTGTCAGATGGGCGTGGAAAGTGCATGAGAAAACCAGAGTCTTAGTTCAGGTTTTACCACTGACTTGACCCACAACCCCAGAAACGTCAACTGCTGAGCCCCAGTTTTCCTCATCTGTAAAACTGATAATTATCTGCCCCAGCGGCCTCAGGCGATCACAGGCAGAACTGAGTGACATCATGACCCTGAGAATGTTTTTTATAAACTCTAAAGTATATACAAATGTAAGGAAAGATTATGAGAAATATTTTTCAGTGTCTCATTTTAAAATGCTGGCTTTCCAAATGCTAGTGAAATCTTACAATCAAAATTAACGTAACAAATGCAGTCTCAGCAATGCTTGCTTTTCTCCTAGTACTGAACTTATTTATTTATTCATCTACTTTTAAGCCTTATCCCCAATGTGGGGCTTGAACTCACGACCCTGAGATCAAGAGCTGCATACCCTACCGACTGAGCCACACAGGCGCCCTAGTACTGAATAAGACTGTGTGAAATGCAAAAACACACAAAACTTAGCTTTTCCAAGTCTCTGCCTTTACCCACTCACTGACTTCTACAGCAAGACCCAACGGACCATGATCAGGAGGGCAGTCGGGCAGACTGGCAGACAGAAGGGTAGCTACCAGCTGGGGTCTTAAAAGGTGAAGCCAAAACAGCCCTTCAGACTGGCTGCTGTGTAACTGGCCCACGGATCCACTCCCGCTCCAGCACCAGGCAGGCCAGGGACCACACTGGGCTTTCCCGACCAAATACTCTTTTACTGAAAACTAGCATATTAGATACGGTAACATGCCCCCCAACTCCAAAATCTACTTAATTATTTTTGTTAATGTTTACTTTGAGAGAGAAAGACAGAGAGACAGAGAGAGGGAGAAAGTGGATGATGGGCAGACAGCGGGGGAGACAGAGAATCCCGAGCAGGCTCTGCACTGACAGATGTGGGGCTCGAACCCACAGACCGTGAGATCATGAGCTGAGCCGAAGTCAAGAGTTGGATGCTTAACCCACTGAGCCACCCAGGTGCCCCCGAAAATCTACTTATTTATAATTGTTCCAAATGATTACAGTTTTGTCCCTTCGCCTTCATAATGTTAACTGCTCCTATGACTTGACTCACGTTTCCAGCTAAGAATGCCATCCCAAACTACAGCTACGGCTCCAAGGGAAAACAAAGCCCCCCTTTAAACTGGTTTCCGGAATCTACCATGGTAAGCAAAGAGACAGAAAGAGAGCAAAGACCCGCACAGACAGGCTACCTGGACAACGCACTTATGAGCTACTGCCGCCGCAGCAGAAAATAAAACTGAGGAAACCACGCTGCCTGAAGATGAATTCAATTAAATGACACAAGTTTCTCCTGTTTCTTCCCAGTCCGAAGTATAAAGAGCTCCTTGTTGTTAATAACTACCACGGAATAATCTCTTTCTCTTCCTTCCAATCCAAGAGCTATAGCGTTTTGGAAACAGGCTTGCTGTTGCCTCAAGTTTCACACCTACGCAAAGGCGGAGCCCCAGTGTCGCCGAGACCACGTTAAGGTACCTCTCTGCGGTTGGTAATGTGGGCAGCCGCGTGGTCCACGTTCCCGTCACATGCCCTCAGGCCAAGCCGGGCCTCCTGGGCAGTAAATCCCAACTGCAACAAATTGTGAACTTTTGATGGATCAATATATAGCTCTTTAAAGAGTTGACGTGCCTGCAGACAAGGAAAAAATACACGAATCATTAACTATAACAACATTAACGCCGAACACAAGGCTAAAGCCTGAAAGAAATTAGCTTGTACCCTATGTGATTGAGGGGTGTGTCAGATTTTAGATAAAAACTCTTCAACTCTACCTGTCATCAACTAGCTCGAGTAGAATACAGATCCCTGCAGATCCCTACAGATCCCACGCTGTGCATGTGATGTATCATAACGTAACAGAAGGCAACGGGCCTCTGGAGTATCATGGGAGGGGCCGGTATCCACCATCTCCCCCGTTTATGTAATCAAATCCCCTGAGCTGGAGCTGTGCACACGGCATTTCTCACCCCCTCCTGCAACTGGGTGTAGCCAGGGGGTTAAGTCCCGGCCAGGGGCACGTAGCAGGAGTGACAGCCCCAACTTCCGGCCCTTCCCGAGGCCGCCCTGGACTCTCTCTTGCCCCCTCTGCTGGCTGGAAGGGGACTGACAGGAGCATCCTTGGCTGCCGCACACAGGCCGGCGGAGCTGCTCTACTGACCCCGCCTGCTCACCTCTCCACTGCCAGATGGCAGACAGGCATGGAAACTTCTAGCCAATTACAGCCACTGTCTTGTTGAGGTTTCCTTATCACAGCATCTCACCTACACCCTAACGGATACAAGTATGTTTGTGGTATGTACGAGGCAGAGAACACGGGAGATACATGCATGTCCTTTACAAGTCACAAACTGCTGAGTTTATGAAATACTTAACTTTGGGGGATGAAAAAAAAAAAGGTAGGTGAAAACGGCTACCACTTCGGAGTATTCACTTTCTTACCTTGTTGAGATACTCACGAGCCTCTTCACCGTTTCCACTGTGATAATTTCGGATACCTTGAAGCAAGTAAAGTCTTAAAAACAGCACCTTCTCTTTCCCACAGTTCCCCTAAAATTATTGGGGAAGAAAAAAGGATAAAATGGTCTTGTTTCTAATTACAGAGCTGTAACGTTCACCCTTGTGATCCCTTTCATCCCCACAGGGGCAAAACAGCGTAACGAAAACGTTTATTCCTCCTGGAGGGGAAGGAAGTACACAAAAACCCAAACCAGGGAGGTTGTATGCTGCCCTGAGATTTCCAAGCAGAATTCTGCTGACCTGTGGAAATCACCTTAGAAAAGTCCTATTCAAATCACAGTTCTCGAGCTGTGACCCATTCGTGGGAACTGTTACCATTCAAAATGTCTATTTTGTTCCTGCATTTAAATCTTCCACGAGACTCTACTGAACACAGTCACCAAGCTCTCTCGGTCGGGGTGACCATCAGCGGGGGTTTTGTGGCTGGAAAACTGTGTTCCTCTGGCTACACGCTGAGCAGCCCACCTTGTAGAACATTTAACCACCCCACCGAAAAAGCGCATAAAACGAGCACCATGCACGCGACCATCAAATGGCCTTTTGGCGGCCATCTCCAACAGGAATATTTATTTAACGGGAATAGAGCTCAAGTTCTAGACATGGGCTCGATGATACGTAAACAAAGGACACTAACATACTTTTATGTGGACCAGCCTCTGATGGTTTTCTCCGTAACAATTTTTGAAGCATTTCTGAGCCAAGTTTAGTTTTTTTTCTGCGTCGTCAAGGCATTCCAGTTGTTCCAAGCGGAAGTAACACCACACTATGTCCAGCTGGAGCACCGCATAGTTATCTACCGTATCCAACAGCTCCCTGCAGCACTCACTGGGGGGGGGGGAAGCACACAAAGGGAGCATTAACAACCTTTTCTGAATTTCTGCAAGTCTTTTCCAGGTTTCGCTGTATTTCCAAAGACCGGCTGCTCTAAAGCGCAGACCCCTATGTTTGTGAAAGGAGCTGTATTTATAAGCTGAATCCTCCCAATGGGGAAAAAGCAGTTAGGGCTCAGGAATAACGGTCTAATACCATCTGCCCTGGGCATAAACACACGCACAGCCTTGCTGTGCCGGGAAAGACGTTCAGCAGAAAGTGGAAATTGGGGCCACCGTGTCAAAACCCGTCAGCAAACGTGAGGAGACCGTGGTTTAAAGCAAAGGTTTCCAACCCTGACTCCAAATCAGAATCACTTGGAAGCGAGGAATTTTTTTCTTTTCTTTTTTTTTTTTTTGTTTGGTTAATACTGATGCTGAGACCCCATCTACATCAAGTTGTAATAGAAACGTCTGGAGATAGGGCCTGGATGCTGTATGTCGAGTATCTCCCTGGGTGATTCTAACATACAGCCAAAGCTAAGAACCAATGCTTTAAAGACACACCCCAAAAAAATCACTGCTTACTGGGAATGCCCCAACTGGTGAAAACAAGGTATTCATATGCAATCACAGGCAAGGTGGGAGGAAAAAGGATCCAGAAAATGCCAGGCTCTAAAAGCTTACGGATGTGGGGGCCCAGGTACAGGCTAAATGCTACTCTGTAGCTGTCGCAGCAGGGCTAAACCCAGGTCCAGAGAAAGGGAGAAAACAAGACAATGATATGTTGACAAAGATGGACATCAAGATTATTTATTTTAAATGTGATTTTTAGAAATTCATCATGCAAATCCAGACCTGAAATCTGAACCTCCTCGTCAACAAGGAAGGAAAATATTTGGAATCGTGTGTTACACCTAGACAAACTTGGGGGGCGCCTGGGTGGCTCAGTCGGTCAAGCGTCTGACTTGGGATCTCACGGTTTGTGAGTTCGAGCCCCACATCAGAATGCTTCGGATTCTATGTCTCCCTCTCTCCTTGCCCCTCCCGCTCACACTCTGTATCTCTCTCTCAAAAATAACATTAAAAACGTTTTTTTAAAAGAGAAAGGTCTTGGCTGTTTGTTTTCACGGGTATTCTATCAAAAAAATAAGACTGCTCTTGTATCAAACTGCAAAATCCACATGCCCTCAAGCTTCCCACCTTGCCCATCAAAATCTGCCTGAAGAAAAAAAGAAAAACCCATGAAATGCGACGGCGGCATTTACGCTGTAAAGCAGGAGTCTCCTAAGTGGAATGTCAGGCCTCGGGGGTGCGCCCGGGACAGTCTACACGCGTATGCAAGAGAAATATGCCAAAGCAGGCTTCTCTCCTCTTTGTGAAGGTTTTGTAACATACACACCGTATCTTACACACACGCACGCGCAGCTGCATGGCTGGGCATGGGCACTTTTTTTTTGCTTTTAACTTTTTTTTTTAACATTTATTATTGAGAGACAGAGAGACACAGAGCGTGAGCAGGGGAGGGGCAGAGAGAGGGGGAGACATAGAATCTGAAGCAGGCTCCACACTCTGAGCCGTCAGCACACAGCCCGACGTGGGGCTTGAACTCGCGAGCCCTGAGATCATGACCTGGGCCCAAGCTGGAGGCTCAACCAACTGAGCCACCCAGGCGCCCCCTCTGGGCGGGGGCACTTTCTCAGAATGCCTGCTCAGCCTGAGAACTTGCCTTTGAGGGAAGAGGAAGGATCTTATGTTCAAGGTGATCTTACTTTCTAGACTCCCTCTGTCTCTGTGACAGAAGATTATCCTGCCATCCCTAAGAAAGCGGGGGACATTTTGTCACAGTTTTCAATATCTTGTATGTGTGCACAGGCTCATTCGTGTTTAATAAGCATGAAGGGCAAGGGCAGGAACTGCCTCATTTCAGGTAGGCATAGAAGCCTGTGTACGAGTTCAAGCCCGAACGCAGTACTGTGCAACATGAAAACAAACACCAGTCTCACAGCTGAGAAATACATTTCATTCTTTTAGTTTTAAAAACAACACTTTCTATTCATAGAGAGGCCTATAAGAGACCACAAAATCATTGCTTATATGTAGTAATTCTGAAACTCTTAGGCCTGTCATTGAACCTGATTGGATCCCTCAGAAAAAAACAAAATTTTCAAAGCCTTGTATCAAATTGTACCATAGAATATATTTTTATTAATACCGCTTCAGCTTGTGGTTTTAGTGGCTTTCACAATCAGCAGTCAAAAAGTTCTCATGTTAAAAAACATTAACTGAAATACCTAAATGAGCAACGTTTATTTAAATAAAGCCTCCTGAGCCTACCTTTAGAAAAGTTAAATCCCATTTGGGCTGAAGTCAGTTACTTAACAGAAACTTATTCTATTTGCCTTATGAGTTCAAAATTTTTACGTAAAATAAAGATACTAGTTTCAAGAAACGTAAGCTAAGCCTACGTATCTCCGTTTTCTTTCAGGGAAGGTTGGCTAAGAAGTCTTTTTTATCACTGGCCTTAAGGAACCGGATTACCGTATGCCCTGGGGTAGTTTTTCCATAGTTCTTTTACTTAGGATTCATTATGGTCCTTTTATCTGGGTGTTTAAGGGTTTTCATCAAACTGGGAAAATTTGGGGCCATTAGTCCCAGCTGCCTTTTTCAGGGCCTACAGTTATCCACAAACAGGGTCATCTGAGGCTGCTTTATAACTTGTGGATGATGTGCCCCCCCCCCACCGCCCGCTTTTTTTCTTTTTTTTAGTCCTTTCAGCTTCCTGTTGGATTTCTGTTGCCTCACCTTTATGTGTACCCATCTTTTCTTCTGTGGGGTCCGATGTACACTTAATCCCACCCGATGCTTTCCACCTCAGACGTGGGGTTTTTCATCTCTGCAATTCCAATGTGGGTCTTCCAGGGGTCTATTTAACATGCTCCGTCCGTCCTTTACCTTCCTGAACATACGGAACGCAGTTCTAGTAACCGTTTCAATGTCCCCGCTTACTAATTCTGTCTTCCGAGTCTGTCTTCCAGTCCACTGACTGGCTCTTTCTTCTTAGTGTGGGGTTCTGTTTGCTTGCTTCTTTGCAGGACTGTTAGTCCTTAATTGGCAACTGGATGTTTCTGTATTGCTGGAAGTATTACTGAGCTTTGTCTGAGAGGCAGTTACTTGAAAACCACGTGATCCTTTTAAGTCTTGCTTTTAAGCTTGGTTAGGTGGGACCACAGCAGCCCTTGGAGAGAATTTTGGCCTACTGCTGAGGCAATACCCTTCTGAATTCTGTGCGACGGCCTGTGACCAAAAAGATTCCCACTGTGGCTGGCGGGAACGCAGATTATTCTCGGCCCTCCGAACTCTGAAGACTGTTCTCTGTTCCACTCGGGCAGGGTTTTCCCCTGCCTTGGGTAGTTTCCTCAAACGCGTGTGCTGATCGTTACTCAACAGAATACTCCAACGAGACCCGCTGAAGCTCTCTGACATCCTCCCTCAGGCAGAGGCAGCTCTCTCCTCTCACATCTTGGCCTCCTTGGATTCCTGGCTTCGACTCCGGTGGGACCAGGAGGCTGCATCTGGGTTTCTCCTCCCTGCACTGCAGTCTAGAGATGCTCTGGGCAGCCAGCTGAAACAATCACAGGGCTCCCCTAGTCTCTTCCTCCACCTTAGCGACCGCTGTCCTGTACTGCCCGGAAACTCGAGTTTTCAGACACCTGGCCCAAATTTTCAGTTGTTTTGGGCGACAGGGTAAGTCCAGTCACTGTGACTCCATCATGGCCCAAAGCAGAACTCTCTCACTTGTAGTTTTAAACAGGGGAAGAAACTACTCGCGGTCACACTACCTACCATCCCTCCAGATGTAGAACAGCGAGCTGGGACGGGACTTTTGGCCACCGTGAAGGTGGGAAATCATCACGTGGGAAAGGAAACAACACACGCACATCCCTGACCTGTGTCAGCGCTCGTCTCCTTTACCAAGAGGAAGAACTCGCACCCAACGTATGCCAGTAAGGTAGCCCGAATAAACAGAGCTTCGGGGAAAAAATGTCATTCTCTGCTGAGGCACTGACAATTATTCCCGGATTAGTGTACCTACTGCTTACTGAACACGTTAACGTACTGTGAACTGGAGATACGGTTATTTTCATTCAGGGGTTCCTGGAGACCCGAAAACCATTTCAAGGATTTATATGGGATAAAAAGATGAAGAAAGGCTCATGCAGCCAAATCAAGGTCAACCACGTCTCGGTAACTGCTGAAGCTGGATTAAAAGTATATAGGAATTCACTATACTAATCTTTATGTGTACTTGAAATTGTCCTAACCAAAAGTTACAAACAATTATGGAAGGAAACGAGAAACCGTATCTGAGTTTGAGGGACCTAACTTACCTCCTGCACCGTGTCTAGTCGAAGAAAATGAAACCAGCGTAGAAGCAGAGACCAGCAGAGTAAGAAAACCCGAAAGGCACCAAGCCCTCGTTCTGGTTATTTTCAGGTTCGCCTCCTTCTCCCAAATATTCGAAACAACAAATCCCCTTTCTTGCTTAAGTCAGTTTAAATTGGGATTTGTTCACTTAAAGCCCGAGGGTGCTAGTACGTTTGGCAAACCGTAAACATCTGTATTCATTTTCTTGACGCGTACGATACATCTTGGGGGAATTCGTCAAAATGGGGGGAAAATTACCCGAACGTTGTTAACTTCGGACCATTCTTAAATCTCAAGTCTAATTTTCAAATGTTTCTTCCTTCAGGATTATAGTGTCTCAGTGCCTTTTCCCATTAAGAGGAACTAGGAATCCTTGGGGAACGGCTGCTTCCTGGCCTGGGGCAGGGAATGGGCAGGAGGCGTCTCGAACACCAGAGACCAAGACCGCGGGGATCAGGTCAAAACATGAAAGACAGCCAGGACCCACTTGCTGGCCAAAGACGGTCAATTTAAAGCACTGAGGTTTAGGGGCGCCTGGGTGGCTCAGTCGGTTAAGCGGCCGACTTCGGCTCAGGTCACGATCTCGCGGTCCGTGAGTTCGAGCCCCGCGTCGGGCTCTGTGCTGACCGCTCGGAGCCTGGAGCCTGTTTCAGATTCTGTGTCTCCCTCTCTCTCTGACCCTCCCCCGTTCATGCTTTGTCTCTCTCTGTCTCAAAAATAAATAAACGTTAAAAAAAATTTTTTTAAATAAAAAAAAAAATAAAAAAAATAAAGCACTGAGGTTTGAAATACATCGAATGTGCTAAAGTCCATGAGTTCACACTGATACTTTAAAAAAAAAAAAACAAACAACCCAGTTCACTGCTGATGTCCCCTTTGGAGAATTTTGGGGAAGCCGCTCATTTATTGTGAAAACAAGAAAACAAGAGGGAAGAACCGAGCTTTTTATTCTTTCTGCACAAACTGTACCTGACTGTAACCCAATTAGCTGATGAGGAAAAATATTTCTTCCCAGGAAAATCCCGGCAATAAATGCAGCAGGTATCACTGTTTTGCAGCCCCTGATAAAACAACAGATTTGGGGAATGATCATCAACATCCACACCAAAACCACGAGGGGAAAAGCTGATGGGGCCTGCATGACGGATGGGGCAGGCTGCCGACGCATCACAAAACCCAGACCTATGTCCCGCATGCTTGCCGTAAGGACAGTAAGTGCGTATGTCTATAAAATTCTTCACAGGGAAGGCCTTCCTTAAAACCGGAAGACCTTCCTTAACTGGGAAATCTTCCTTAAAAGTGGTATTCACCAAATACAAAAGCGCCTACCAGAAATATTTGTCAGCATCCAACAGACATGGCAAGGCTATTCCATATTCTTTTCTTTTCAGGAAAGCTCTGCCCTTCTCATGATATCCCATAGCTAACATAAGGGCCTAGAAAAAAATACGGATTTAAAAAAAACATCACTTTAAACTATAATAAAACAAATTCTATTAAAAGCACATTAAGTCTAAAGAAATCAAATAAAGATTAAAAAAAACGATGACAACAAGATCACAACTGAATCTAAAAGCTGAAATCAAGAAAAATATAATCAATGCTTTCATTTCATCAAAATGCTGAGATCAAGCACTCAATTCAATGTGACTGATACGGTCACAGCCAGTACCTGCCCCCTTTGTTTCCAGCAGTTTATTTTAGTACCTGGTGACTTAGATGGATTTCTGGTAGTCTCGAAGACTGAACACATAAAGAAGTAACCAGAGATGCTTGTTTGTATCCTTTTTAGAAAACATATTCATTTCACTTTCTAGTCTTGACGAAGTTTTTTCTGAACTGTAAACTCTAATATTTCTAAAAAAAGTTTTATTTTTTATTATTTTTTTACATATTTATTTGGGGGAGAGCACAAGCAGGGGAGGGGCGGAGAGAGGGGGATGGAGGATCTGAATGAAGTAGGTAGGCTCTGAGCTGACAGGCTGACAGCAGAGAGCCCCCATGTGGGGCTCGAACTCCCGAATCGTGAGACTGAGACCTAAACTGAAGTCAGATGCTCAGCTGACTGAGACACCCAGGTGCCCCTCTAAAACAATTTTTAAAAGGCAATCCAGGGGCGCCTGCCTGGTTTGGTCAGTAGAGCATGTGACTCTTGGTCTTGGAGTCATGAGTTCCTACCCCATGCTGGGCATAGAGCTTACTTTAAAAAAAAAAAAAAAAAAAAAGTAATGCAGAAAATGCTTTAAGTTCATTGATATTTAGATTTGAGTTTACAATTCAGTCGTGTAAATGTTTTCGGAAAAGATCTGGATATCGTCATTTAACGTGAGAGAGCTGTGGTGAATAATCACCAACATTTAAAAACAAACACCGATCAATCCACCGACGGCTACAAAGTCCTCTTCTTAAAACGTGACTTTAATCCTTCACTTTCAAGGGAGTAATTCCTATCGTGAGACCTACACAAACTTGTCTTTTAAAGACGGAAAAATTCGGGGGCGCCTAGGTGGCTCAGTCGGCTAAGCTCCAACTTGGGCCCAGGCCACGATCTCACGGTCGGTGACACCCAGCCCCACATCGGCCTGTGAGCTGACGGATCCCGTCTCCCTCTCTGTCTTCCTCTCTCTCTCTGTCCCTCCCTTGCCTGTGCTTCCTCTCAAACACAAATAAGCATTAAAAAAAAAATAAGGACAAAAATTAAAATGGACTTGGCCCACCGTCATTCTAGCCCTTCTTTCTAAGAAGGTCCTGGACTCTAGCTCTCTCATCTCGGGGTCGCAGCTGTAGAACGCTGCCATGAAAGACCAGCTTGGGCATGTTCCAGGGGACAACCACCTCCTGCCTATTCCAAGCTAGCGAACACGGAAAGGGGGACTGGGGGACTGGGGTGAGAGGGCAGAATCGCCTGTCAGACTCTTCCCAAGTTACAGAGCCCCCACCCCAGCCCCCCACTCTGATCCGCCCCTTGGGGGACATGGCCCTCTAGTGAAAACACCACATCGAAACTACCACTGCCCCGGGAAGCCACTTATGCTGAAGGCAGTGCGTCACATTACTCGGGAGTGTCCCAAGTCACCGCCGCGGGACAGTGCGATCACGCTGTCCCGTTCCACTGCACTGAAAATCACAGGGTGAGTCCGCTGTACCCAGGTGCTCACCATATGGTGACATCCCGTTTATAAGCTCAACCAGAAGGCTATTTCTAATCCTTTCTAATAGTCCAAGATAAAAGAACTAGCAAACCACTTCTGTTCTGGACAGCCAATCGAAGCGCGAGCCACAAATGTCTATAGTCCTTACTTTTCTCTCTGAAGGGGGGATTCTGATGGATCTGCCCGTCTGGTTAGCTATGTCTAAGTACGGCGTGGTTTCTGGATCCACCACCATCTCAGCTGCAACAAAGCCAAAAGGAGCCCCGTTAGTTCGACGATAAAAAGCAGCGATGGGGACACTGAACTACTAGACCGTGGGGCACAAGAGCCCATAAGAATGGTGAGCCTCCCCCCCAGGTCTGATCCGCCACCGCCCGTAAGACCCTGAGTGAAACAGAGCCCAGAGTGCCGTGTACCTCTCTCCGCCAAGATCTCCAGGCCTCTCTTGGTCCTCTGGATTCTTTTTTCTTTTAGTTCGGCTTCATTTTGCTCTTCTTCTTCAACCTGGAAGTTTTTCCTCACATCCTCTTCAGACTGTTTCAGTTCAAGCACCATTGCTTTCACGTTGTGCGTCACTCCTTGTTCTTCAAGAGTTTTCCCTGCACAAATCGGAAATGCTCGTTACGAAAAGAGCCGCTGGAGCTGGAAAGCGGTCCGTTCTCCGTGTCCCCACGTGAGCTCTTAAACCTGCCGGAGTACTTGCGAGCCACTGCGCAACGGACTCGTTGACGGCACGTGTAATTCAGCTGCTGCTAGGCAGGGGGTAAAAGCAACCGGTGAAGTTTCCTCCCCTGTTAGCTGGACGAACCACAAACCGGGTTCGCAGCAACGGGCGAGAAGCCCCGGTGCAGTGGGGCACCGCGGGAGATCTATGGTGGCGGTTAAAAGCAAACCTCCTGGGTTCTATCCCTTTATAGCTCTGTGACCCTGAGTAAAGTGCGTATTTCCTAGGACCCAGGTTCTGCACACATAAAATGGAAATAAAGCTACTGGCAGAGGGACGTCTGGGTGGCTCAGTCGGTTAAGCGTCCGACTCTGGGTTTCAGCTCAGGTCATGATCTCGCGAGTTCGAGCCCCACATCGGGCTCCACACTGGCAGCGCAGGGCCTGCTTGGGATTCTCGGTCTCCCTCCCCTGTTTGCGCGCTGTCTCTGTCTGTCTGTCTCTCTCAAAATAAATAAACAAACGTGGAAAAAAAAGTGGCAGAAATCAATGAACCAGAATAAAAGAGCTTATTAAACTAATCAAAACCTGGTTCCATGAAAAAGTAATCAAATACACAAACCTAACAAAAACTAAGTCAAAGATGCAAATGGACCACCATCAAAATGAAGAATACACATACATACAGATTTTAAAAGAATGAAATATTATGAACTATAAACATACAAATTGGAATATTTTTCTGGAAAACTCCAGTTGGATTTTTTTCTTGAGAAACTCGGCAACCATTCTAATGTAGAAAAATAAAGATACACCAATGGCCAAGTCACCTTAATAAAAAAGAGCCAAGGGGCACCTGGGTTGGCTCAGTCCAACTCCAGCTCAGGTCATGATCTCACAGTTCATGGGTTCGAGCCCCACATCAGGCTCTCTGTCAGCACAGAGCCCGCTTTGGATCCTCTGTCCCCACCCCCTCTCTGCCCCTCCCTGCTGGTTCTCTTTCTCTCTCCCCAAATAAACTTAAAAAAAAAAAACAAAAGAGCCAAGAAGGGCACTCCTTTTACCAGATTTTAAAACTACAACAAAACCACGGTAATAGAACCCTATGGGTGAAGGTGGTCAAAAGGTAGAAACTTCAGTTACAAAGTAAGTCCGTCCTGGGCTGTTTGATGTGCAGCCTGGTGACTACAATGAACAATACTGTGTTTTATATTTCAATGTGGCTAAGAGAATAAAAGTTCTTCTCACAAGAAAAAAAAAATTAATTACGTGAGACGACAGATCATCGTGCTCGTTCCACAATATATACAAACATCAAATCATTACTCTGTACCCCTGGAACTCATATAATGTTACATGTCAATTACACCCCAACAGAAAACCCTCTATGGTTCTGGCCCAGGAATAAACCTATAGGTCAAAGGAAAGAACAGGAAGTGCAGAAACAGAGCTCTGACAAAGGGGGCACCGAAGGGCAGTGTGGCAACAGCAAGGTAAGTTCGATCTTTAGCCTTTAAATATAAACGGGGCCTCCGGACAGATTACAGACCTCACGCAGATTAAACTAATACAAGAAAATGTAGAAAACTGTGTGGCCCTGGGGTGGGGGTGGGGAAGTAACTATTAAAACACAAATGATAAGGTGGAAATTGATGGATTTGATAACGACAAAATCAAGGATTTCCAACCCATGAAGAATACCACAAACAGCACTGTCAGAGAGATGACAGTGAAAAGCTGTCTATGACACCTGCAAGAGACAACGGGAAATGGCTCGCAGAGACGCTGGAAAGGAAGCCTAGGGCTGTGTGCAGGCTGTGTTCCATCAAGCGAGGATGTGAACCTGACTCTCTAAGCCAGAAGAACCTACTGGGAGCAGACTGCAGTGCCCGCCCAAACTGCTGCAACAGCGAACTGGTCGCCCAAGTCTATTCGTGCCTCCTTCAAGTCCAACTCCCTAGGGCAGCCAAAGGGATCTTTGAAACCCAAATTCGTCGTGCTGCACTCGCCACCCCCCTCTGCCCCGCCCCAGCATCCATGGCTTCCTGCTTCTGTTAGGAAGAACATTCTAACACTGCACAAGTTCACAGGGCCCGGGGTTTCTCACAGCGGCACTACTGACATCGTGGGCCAAGTGAGTCTGTCGTGGGAGCTGTTCTGTGCCTGATCCGATGTTCAGCAGTGTCCCTGGCCTCTACTCCCTATGTGACAGGAGCACAAGCCCCCACCTGCACCGCACAACCAAGTCATGACAACCAAAATCGTCTCCAGACAGTGCCAAATGTCCTCTGGGTGGCAAAATCGCCCAGCTTGAGAACCACTGCCACCACCTTTTCGCTGTGGCCTCTGCATCTCCATTCCTTAACACTTCCTCAGACCTGTGATGAGTGTCTTTCTTCCCACCAGCACAGAACAGGTAGTAAATGCTGATTAGAAAACTTGCTTTCTGCTCTACGTGCTTATTTTAGCGAACACTACAACGATCGGTTTTAGACTATGTGTGCAAGAAAGCCGCTAGAAATTTGTGGACAGAAAAAGAGGGAGAAAAAAGATGCAGCGTCATTACATGAACCCGATTTAAAATTCTGCACTTTGCCATGACATACCTAGTTGAAGCTGTTTCTTGTTGATGACAATTTTGATGTAATTTTCTTGAAATCCGAAGGTTTCAGCTATTCTGTAAAATAAACCGGTACCCGCTGCAGGCCATCAATTTGTCATGAGCCGTTAAACAGAGTTTAATCGTGACAGCTATTTCATACATTCCACTCAGAAACTCTGGCATTTCGATTTACTGACTCACAAACACCACTTCGTGGTTCCTAGGTGGTTATTTGAGACTGTGTAAGAGGCCATGTCCTTTTTAAAACTATCTCTTTCCTCATGATGTGGAGACCACTTGGGCGGGACATCCATTTGAAGAGGAGGGCCCTGGCTGCATGTCAGGAGCAAATTCATTCTCTACACCTTCTGCGGACTCCCTGGAGGAGCCCGTAATAGAGGGGTGCTCCCAGCAATCTTCTGCGCATGTGTGCTGAAT